>NC_054602.1:12955510-13603635 GCF_004785595.1 Juglans microcarpa x Juglans regia | reverse complement strand
AAGCCATTGCAGAAGGTGGAAGGGATGGGTACATGAGGGGAGGCGGCCGGCCTTCCATTGGTATATATTGTGCTTATGGTTAAATGGTACCAAATTAAACGCCCTACATTTAGGAGAGGAGAACTAGGTAAAATGAAAAAAAAAAAAAAAAAAAAAAAAAAAAAAGAAAGCCTAATGGGAATCAAGGCATGGTATATATGGTGAATCGAGATGATCAGGAGGCTTTCAATTAGTGGGTTATTTCACAAGGGAGAGAGCTAGCCATAAACAGATCAATCGTTGAAATTAAGAACATAGCTAAAAACTACTCCAATAATCATCAAGGCCCAAGTTTGAGTATTATTCGAATAAATAAGCTGCTAATTAGAAGCTAATTGAAGTGATCTCAAGTTGATCAGCTAGCTAAAAAGCTTTGAGGTTAAGATCAGAAGATCAGATGAATATTAACAAAGTTCATAATTAATTAGTAGAGAAAAACTTTGAACCGGTCGAACTGTTTTTCTTCAAATAGCAGCCATTCAATAAAAAAGTGCCACGCATGAGTTCTATTTTATCAACATTGTAAATGCATCACAGAGTATTCAGAAATCTTCTCCCCCTCTCGAAATTCTTCTTTGCCTCCTCCCCCCTCTTGCAACCACCTCGCACCGGCGTCGGTCCCTTCCCCCACCATCTCGACCAGTGTCGAGCCCTCCCCCCACCCTCTTTCAGAAACCCTCACCCACGGAACCCCCCCGAGGCAAACCCATCCCACCACCCCCCAGGCAAAATATGCTACTCGAACCCTCCTCCTTTTCGCAGCACCGTCGTCGAGCCCTCCTCACACCGGCGCTAGCCCTCCCCCCACCCGCTATCGGAACCCCCCCTCCCCTCCCCTCCCCTCCCCCCAACCGAGGCGAACCGATTCTTCTTTTCTCATCCTAACAAAGGCAAATACGGCATCGTTTGATGAACATGTTTGATTCCCTCCCTTGTCTCTCCCAACCAGATCCAGGAACCCAAGCAGCGGTGTTCGAATTTGTAGATTCGCTACTAGCCACCGCCACCGATAACGTAACCCTCAAAGCCATGACATTTTGAGGACTGATTTGGTGTCGTTAGCCCTCTAGCAGCTACGAATTCCCCAAATATTGTACTGGCCTACGAATTCTTCTGCAATTTTTGCTTTTATTTTTGAATTAATCTAATTCTGTTTCTCTAGTGGTAATATGGCTATCAATTTTGACTATGGCGTGAGATTGTGGTGTGAGGTTTATAAGAGGAGGGCCACTTGGAAATGTTGGTTCTGTTTGCTTTTGTGTTGGCGTGAGATTGTTGTACGAGGAACATAAAATGGTGTGTGGAAATGTTGGTTTTGTTTGCTTTTGTATGAGGAACATAAAATGGCGACGGAGATGGTATTCAAAATTATTGGTGGGCAACAGATATGGTGTATGAGATTACCTGTGGGCGAAGGACTAGTGGCGATGGAACTAGTTGATAATGGAACATGTGTCGTGCGGCGGTGGGAGACGAAGATGGTGTTCTTCGACAGTCTGAAATTCTGAGTGAGGCTGAAACTATCGATTATCTAGTGTTGTAACCCTATTGTGATTTGTGTGAAATTGCTGACGTGGTGGATTGCTATTGAGGGCTGTTAAAGCCTTGCCAATAGATGGACCGGTGCAAAGCAGCTCTCTAATTAGTATTATATATATCTCCTGGCCTTAAGTACTTCATGACCTAATTAGTAGAAATATTCTTAGTACTTTAATCTTTTTGACTGCCTCCGCATATAAAGTACTCAAGCACACGAAGCCAATTGCTTCTAGCAATTTGTAGAAAAAAATTAACCATATATCATCAATTAACGCAAAAGTAAAAAATTAAAAAGAGAAAAATGAGAAACTTTTATATTGTTCATATAAATTATATGCTAATTCTCTCATGCATCCTCAAATACATGAAAGAAGTAAAAAATATAATCAGAAAGATGAAATGAGACCCGTTATTTTCTTAAATGGGCAAATGAGACCGGTTTAGTCGTTTCATCCATTTTTCCTCTCACTTTTATATAGAAATGTAAACTGTTTGGTGTTTGCCCATTGTATAATTTGTATTTGTCTCAATCACCCCATAAGGAATCCCTTTCAGAAGTCCCTTTCCACAGTACTCTCTCTCCCCTCTAATGCCACCCATCATTCACATGGAAGAAAAGCACCAGAGAGAGAGAGAGAGAGAGAGAGTATGTGTGTGCTTTGCCGTGATTCCCATTTTAGCCTTCTGAGTTGCTTCGTCTCCTCTATTACCAATTACCACGACCTGAATACAAGAGACCCTTCCACCCAATTAAAAAGGCATACAGCAGAATAAGTAGGAGATATTTCTTTTTATTCAAAAATAGTAAACTGGATTAAAAGGTCCCTTTTTCTTTATAAATACGTACCCTTAGCTTTGCCCATCTTTGCTTCAATTTTCTGCATTTCTTCCTGTCCAGATTTGTGGCAATAGAAGAGAGAATAACAAAGGCAGAAAATTAACCTGCTTCCTCACCAGGTTAGTCAGCAAAATAAACCATTTTCAAGTGCTTCCCCTCTTTAATTTGGGTTTATCATTCTTTTCCACATCAAGCCTGGATTGAGCAAGCCACTAGCATACCCAACTTGAAAGTAAATGTAAATTTGCAACTCACAAGATGTTGAAATCTGCGAAAGCTATTCTTAGATTTCAATTTTTTTCATTTCATTTCTTTGGGCAGTACAATAGAAAAAAAATCATGTTCTTGTGTAATATTAGTGCTTGTGTTTCTCTTTCGGGATGAATTATTGACCTGTTCCTGCTTGATTCAGTGAACAACCATGGCATACCCGGATCAATCGATGTCAGTGTCCCCCCAGAGAAAAATGGGCAGAGGAAAGATTGAAATCAAGCGGATTGAAAACACTACTAATCGTCAAGTCACCTTCTGTAAGAGGCGCAACGGCTTGCTCAAAAAAGCCTATGAATTGTCTGTTCTCTGTGATGCCGAGGTTGCCCTCATCGTCTTCTCTAGCCGCGGTCGCCTTTACGAGTATGCTAACAACAGGTATATATGGCTTGCTTCGTAAATGCCTGGCCTTTAACTTTTCAAAATTTTTAGACTTGTTTCTTTGTTCTTGTTCACCGATCTCAACTACCTGGTCAACTTCTTCTCTATCTTCTTATTTCTAAGTGCCTCTCTCTCTCTCTCTCTCTCTCTCTCTCTCTCTCTCTGTAGTTTGAAATCTTCGTTTTTATCTGTAAATATTTTTTCTTTTTCTGCAATTGATCTTTGGGTCATGAATTTAAGCACTAGAACATCATCATTTTAATGGTGCAGTTAAGATTCACTTTTATCCCTTTCTTCTGTTTTGTTTTTTTCCCCTCTATCATGAGCTTTATAGGTTTTCTTCCTTATTTCTCTTTTTTATCATATTTTTTTAGTTCTTGGTTAGGCAGATACATAGATCTGGTGTAATAGATAGACATAGAGAAGCGTTACAGTTGTTGGTAGAAACAAGTAAAGATTTGGGAATGTATGCGGGATTGTGAGATCAGCTCTCTTATCCCGTTCGTTGTTTTCTATCGATCTCCTCCATCCGTTGTTAAATTTTCTGTTTCCTTTCTCTTTCCCTTTCCATTATTCTCCTCTCTCTTGTCATCTTTGAAGCTAAAAAGGCCTACAACAAAAGCTGGCACGTTCTCTTTAGCCCAATCCCCTCCATCTCCTTAACACTTCCTTAATGGCACGTCAGTTTGACATCAAGAAATCAAAGTACGATCGATTTCAAAAAATTATCAAGTGTTTTTTTAATAAAAATAAATAAAAGGAGAAACTTAGGGTTCCAAACCCAAATGGGTTTGATCTCTTGCAACTCGTTGAAACTCCCTTTCTAACCAATTACAACCAAATCAAGTCGCAGAAACACGCACCTAACTTAGGTTTTTCCCACTAACCACTAAAAAGAAATCCCTAATCTGAGTTGTACCACGTACGTGCTAGCTAGATGTTCTCTCAGTCGACAGATATACCCGAATTAGGGTTTATTGGCAACAGCATGGCGTAATCAACTTGTCCAAAGACTCTAATGGGTAATCTTAAATCACGAAAAAAAGTCATCCAGTACTGCCAATCAAAACCAAGGATATAATACCGCTTTTTTCCCTTTCCAAATATTTACTTAGGAACTGCACAGGTTAAGTTAGGGTTTCAGGATCGGACTAAGATTTGTCGGAGTTCAAAGAATCTTTGGTAACGTCATACATCTTGAACTTCTGACAGCTGAGTTTATGCCATGATTCTTATACTGGGGTATCTTCGTTTCCTTTTTTTTTCTTGCATAAGTGGGTTGTCTTCATTTCAGACTTTCATCCGTTGAAACCCTAGTTTTTATATTTAATATTGGTGCAGATTATTTCCCCACTGGGGAATTAATTCTTTTCCTTTTAGAGCTCTCTTTCTCACTCTCCTAATTAGCATTCATGGAGTAAAATTCCTTACCAAAGCTGAAATAGCAAAGAGGAGTGGGACAGATTGAAAGAGAGTGACGAGTCAATGAGAGTGGCGCATCCAGGGTCATCATAATGTCACTGCTGGCAATATAGGCTGGCCGCTGGCCTTTGCATTTGCTCAAAGATCTTGCGTAGATATATTTATGTAAGCTTCATGAGAAAGACAAAGGTTGAGAGAGAGAGAGAGAGAGAGAGTAAAGGAGTCAGGAGAGACAACGTCGTACGACAACTGCGGGCCAATGGGAGAGTTCTGAGCTGCTAGCTGCGGGAACGGACGGCTCTGATATCATATGCTCAGACTTCCAGATTAAAAGAGACTTGTTTAATATCTTATTACAACTTTTACCTATTCAAAACCCAATTCTTTAGAGGTTTCGCAAACTATCGAGGTGGGTAAGACGCTGTAGTTTGAGGGGGTTATCCATCGTGTAATGCGTTCGTACTTGATAATATTGCTTGGCCAATCATATTTCAGCAGGTAATGCCAGCATGGCAGAGATAGCCAATCAGCTGCTCGACGAAATTAAGGTATCAGAACCTGGAAAATGTTGGCTCACTTTATTTTCTTTCCCGTTATCCTTATCTATACATACTCCTACGTTGTTGGGTGTCACATCTTGTCACATTCCTACCGAGCAACTCTGACGGAAAACTGAGATTTTAATCCTCCAGTTGCCTTTTGGGTTTCGTATTAAATATTGAATCAGTTAGCCGATAAATTAGTTGATTTGACCGTAAAGAGTTGTCATTTCCCCCTAATGATCTGAGCTTAATCAGCTTAATTCCCGCATGAGCTTCCATGATAAATAATATGTGTATTCATTTGGGGTCACGCTCATGAGATATGATTGATCTTAAAGCTATTAGTATTTTTGGTGGTAATGATCTTAATATTACTTTTATAGTTAGTATATATATATATATATAATTGCTAGCTAGACACACAGTACTATATAAATATAGGCCAAATTAGATGTTTATATGTTAATGAATTGTTCACAAAAGAATATACATGCATGTCTTCCAACTCATCATAAATGGTAGACTTCTAAGGATTTATCAACAAGCGTTTATCATGACGCATATAATATATATATATATATATAGAGAGAGAGAGAGAGAGAGAGAGAGGTAACGTTTTGATACGTACACTGCCTGTTGTAGTTTTAGTTCGGATTTCTATCATCTATTTTATACATTATTTTTCCTGACACAAATGAAACAAGTTTCCCACAAAAATGAAAGTAGTGAGCTGTTTAGTCACTTTTCCCATTTTTTATTATGGTTTGGTTGATTTCCCTTTTACACAGCTAGCTTTTCGTGGTCCAGTGCTTTCACATGCATTAAATAGTAACTAGCTAGGACGACCAGAAGATGTATGCATGCATATATATATGCTGCTCACCAGGCTGCAGATTGATTAATATATATTACTCCATGTAAATGCAACAGTCGCGTCCCTGAATTGTACTTACAAGTTTATTCATCAGTAGAATCAGTACTATACAACATTTTCAAGTAGTGGGTTTTCAACTACTTTATTGACTAATTGTTACCCTTCCAGTTTATTTGTTGTGTGTGTCTAAATTAATTATCTGATGGAGATCATATGTATTTGCTTTTTCCATCATTAACCATGCAGGAGCTCGGTTGCAGGCTTGTTTTAATGACTATACACACACACACACTTCTATGGAAATATATATTTTTAGAAAAGTTCTATTGCTAATTCTTTTCTATCATGATCATCTTCTCAGCATTTCTTGATGTGGTATAAAATGATTGGCTCATAAATAGAAGATAACAAATAATTTTCAATTATCTAATACCCCAACAAGTATGGTGGCTAGAGGATGATGATAAAAGGGATGACGAGTAACATTACTCAATATGTAAACTTATGATATTATTGAAGTGAGCACAAGGCCGCTAGGAATAATGTTTTCTAAGTACGAGTTTTCTAGTACACCAGCATGGGTAAAATTCTACAAAATCTAATACTGTTGTGGACACCATAGATGAGGATATGGAATGCCTAGAAAGCATCATTTGGTACTCTCTTACTTGGATGGCTACACTACCATGCATGCATGCACCATGAGGTGTCTTCATTTGCTAGAACCTAAATCGAGATTCATCAAGCCGATAAGGAGCTATCTAGGTCCTTGTTCAATTATTTTAGTAATGGTGAACAAGCAGTACAATTAGTGGAAGCGGAATTAATATATATCTTTGAAAACTGTAATGGTGAACCGGTGCATCGATCTTCGATGCATTAATCCAGTGTGGCAAAAGAAGAATTCTAGTAAAAATGAGAACAACGAATGAATATAAGGGAAGAACCATGCCACTCATGGAAAGTCAGATGGTCGCTCCAATATTAAAATAGGGGAATAGTAAAGATCAGGAGGATTGTGATTATAAGATAAGTTAGAATTTAAACCCTCTTGATCGATCCTTGCGTTCCTTCTAATTAGGGTATTTTGGATAGAGTATGTTGCGTAGAGAGCAGAAGAAGAGGAAAATTGATGCAAACTTTCTAAAAAGGGATTAGTTTTTTTAATTTTGTTTGGATTTGATAACCTTTGATTGTAACTAGTTATTGTACTTAGTGTAGGATTTGGATCTCTTAGAGTCCTGGACCGAACTTCAAAGTTTAGAGTGTGAAACAGATAGATATATGAAGTGGACTCTGCAACATTTATAGCTTACTCGAGTGAATTTCTCATGCACCATTAAATATTTAATAAATGTTATGGGGCCATTTTATATGTTTATCTCTCATACTCTAGGCCCTAGTGTTCTACTAAAAACTCTAGGCGATCTAGATTTAAGGATACTATAATGTGCTTAAGGGACTAATCCATTTACAGCTTGTAATATTGCATTATTTATTGTATATATTAGAAATTCTTTGGATTAATTGAGTTATTAAACTCAGAAAAAGAAGGTTGGAGAGGTCCAAGCAAATCCCTAATATCTTTGTTAGGCCAGTACTCTATGATAGATCATGACACAGTTCATGTCTTACGATCAAGAGATTGTGATTGGTTTAGATAGCACTTATAATTATGGTCATGCAAGAAAAGCACAAGCCACCAGAAGCTTAAATTTTGAAAGAATTAGTCAAACTACGTACCTATGTTAAATTCAATACATATTTCATCCATGAGCTTAACACACAATCGATTTTACATGCACCTTGGTCATGGCTGGGAAATTCAAGCTTGTGGCTAGCTTGAGTATCTCTTAATCCTAATTATACCAGCTAGCTAGAAGATCAAGTAGCGAGACCGAAAATCCTTTTAACATGTGTTCAATGATTGCCATGGCATAATTCACTATAAGAAAACTATTAATTTATTGTCAATTATTTCTTATTAAAATTAATATTATATTTTGTTAAATTAAGTCTATTTTTATCACAATTAGTTATTTTCATCATAAATAATCCGTGATCCATGCACATTTTTCTTGTAGTGTAAAATGACTATCTATATATATATATAATGATAAATTCAAATATTGCCCATATTTGTGCTATGTTGTACGTCATGCACCCAGGCAACTTGGAATTCTCATTTCATTTTGTTCATTTTCCAATATTATGATTGCAGTGTCAAATCAACAATTGACAGGTACAAGAAAGCATGCGCAGATTCCTCCAATACTGGGTCTGTTTCTGAAGCTAATACTCAGGTAAACGTTTATTTTTTTTAATTTTATATATACAATGTTTAATGAATGTTACCTGGAAAAAATCAGATATTTTTTAGTTATTACTTCTCATTGTGATAAACAAAAGAAATTGAGCTTCTTTATATGCATACATGTGTTTGGAAATAACTTCATGATGATCTTGAACAAGTGATAAGGATATTATATATATACAAAAATGCTTGAGACATGGACGATTTAAATGGACAAGATCAACTGTGAATTATTTTTGCCTTTTTTCGGATCTTTCTGATAGAAAATAAAATATAATAAGAAATGAAATGAAGGAAAGAGAGAGAGAAAGACTTTGGAGGCTAAGTTTTTTTTAATTATCAAGTGTAATTGAATTCAAGGCATAGATCCCTATTTATAGGAAGAATTGCATTGAGATAATACAAGAAAAATATATAATAATTATGATAACCAAATCAAGATAATATCAAATAAAGTGATTTGATCATTATGAAAACCAAATCAAGATTATATAAAATCAAAGTCTTGATTTGATATTATCTCCAACATTCCCTGAAATTCAAGAATTTTGAAATCTTGAGTTCGAAATTTGATTGTAGTCTTTATATTTGTTGATTGATCATTGATGAGATAATAAAAGTGACGGTGATGAAGTGCTAGTTGAAATATCAAATATGGAGTTGTGGACAATAACGGGCCGCAGACAACAAAGAGCTAACAATAGGCGTAAAAATTGGGTCGATAATGGTCTACATATATATGGCCTTGGTCAATTATAGGACCAAAATCTAAATGCCAAAAAAAAGGGGCCTGAAACTTCAAGCAATGCTCACAATTAATAGATCACCAAGATCCAATAAAAAAGGCTTACAACAAATAAAGATACTCCAAATACATGAGTTTGAGACGAAATATAGTATGAAAATTTTGTGAGAGGCAAAAATAGTAAAATAAATTTAAAGAAATAGTCAACATGGTCGAGTCTCGCATTAGCCAAGTACTTTGATACCATGATAGAAAATAAAATATAATAGAAAATGAGGTAGAGAAGAGAGAGGCCGGAGAAAGATAGATCAAGTTACATCTTTATTATTCTTAAGTGTAATTGAATATTCCTATTTATAGGAAAAATTATATTGGGGCGAGATAAGACAAATATTATATATATTAATCATTATTAAAATCAAACCAAGATAGTACTATCAAATCAAAGTGGTTTGATAATCAAGAAAACCAAATCATGTATAATTGAATACAAGACATAAATCCCTATTCTTAATTTGATAATATTATATCCAACGCTTGGCAATCGCCATTAATTTATTGTTATTTTACTTTCACCAATAGTCCAACTTATATTTTGATGAGTACTATTCGCTTTTAACGTAACATTTAGCTACTTCTCAAATCCAATCCACATTATCCATTTTTTAGATCTTATTCACTAATTTATATTGAACACCATTTTGTGATCATTAGATCTGATCGCAAACAGAATGAATCTAGTAATTTGCCAAGCCCTTGCAGTCAAGTACTAATTCTGTAGTAGAAACAGTTGAATCTAACCATGAAAACATGATCTACCTAATTAATTATTAACGTTAATAGATGTTATATCTATTTTAACAACACCAGTAGTAAGACTTCCCCCACCCCAACCCCGGCACAAAGTTGCTTTTCCCTTTAATTTCATTGTATACTTCTATTTCCTGCAGCTCGATCATATCGCTCCTTAACTTCATCAAGGAGCATTCATTTTTTAACATGAATAACGGCCTAAACCATTAATATTTATGTTGTTCAATAGTATCTTATAATATGTTTCGTGATTTTAATTAAGAAATTAGCTCATATCATGATCTTCTATAATTTATTGATAAAAATATGGTCATGTTTAATTTAATAGTACTGTAGCTTGGACGCTTGGTAAATAGATGATAGGTACAAATGATCTGAATGTTTACTTCTATTTCTTTTTCCTTGTAAGCAAACATATTATATATAAACCAAGCAACCCTTTACATGAATTTGGACCATGGCCATGCACATACATCACAATGAAGACTGGAGCCTCGAAAACTACGATCAAACTGCACATCTAGTACAAGTACGTACAGAAACATAAAATTGGCTTGAATTTGACATATATATGGGCATCCACCACTACACATTGACACCCAACCACAACAAGGCCAGCTTGAGACAGGCTCCATCAGACTAAATTAGGTGAAGTCATATCCATTCTTAGTTAAAGGTTAACCTATATATAGAACTAATTTTAAAAGGTCAAAAAAAAAAAAAAAAAAAAAAAAGCTTTGAGGTCTTTTGTTGAGGTCTTTTAGGCTTGTAGCTGCGATATTATATCTTCAGTACTACTATTGATTCTCACCATGAAAGGATGTAAAAGTATAAAAGATAATCGATCCTTTGTTGAGGAACAAATCCTTTATGCTTGTATATATTGAGAATCATTGTTCTAGCCTTAGCTATCTGCATCGTAGATGAGATTTTTCTAGACACAAATATAATGGTTGGCATATATGGCTCTTACTGAATTGAAATAGTGCTTGATGGTTGTTGCAATGTTAATGGTGTTTGCGCTAAAAGTATAAAATATCGCTCACGACTCATGAGCATATATATATTAGATTGAAAATTGCTGCTAGACCTAACAGTACTTGATTAACAATTTTTATGTCAGTTCTACCAGCGAGAGGCTGCCACTCTGCGACAACAGATAAATAGTGTGCAAGAATCAAACAGGTTATATATATAAGTATCTCTATGACATTCTCATTATCTTGGAGTTTTACATGAGTACGTTGCAATAAATTTTTCTTTGACGATGTTATTCTAGGAAAATGTTGGGTGAGTCTCTGAGCGGTATGGCTTTCAAAGATCTCAAGAGCTTGGAGAGCAAATTAGAAAGTGGAATTAGAAGAATCAGATCCAAAAAGGTAGCTCTTTCATCTTGATCTCCATGAAAGTTTTCTTTTTCTTTTTTTTATTAATTAACAAGTCATCGATTATTATTGCTAGATCCCAAATTCACCCTAATTTACCTTTTCTTTTGTTTTCTTTCCTTTCCCTTGTAAATCAACCTGCAGAATGAGCTCTTGTTTGCTGAAATTGAGTATATGCAAAAAAGGGTAACCAATCCTTCTCTTGTGCTAATATTCATGCCTAAATTTATCCTCTTTTTGCACTAATGTTCCAAAATTTTTATCAGATGTTTGTAGAGCCTGTTTTTTCATTCCACAAAGCTTAATTAATTACCATTTCGGAAAGTTGGCTAGCTTGTATTAATTATATGTCTAATCAATATGCTTCTTTGATTATTAGGGTGGCGGAACAACTTCTGAGTAATTATATATGGATATATGGACAACCTCATTGTCTTTGTGAAGCCTACATATGATATGCATATTTTTAATTATATCAACGCATTTGCTTCTTAAAAAGAAAATCAATCATTGATGAATTGCGGTTGCTACGAGCAATTCATTCGAGAACAAATCAATTCATGTGACAAACAACAATATATCATGAATTAACATAAAGTTGTCTCATTTTATTTTGTGTCTGTAATTAACATGAAAGCTCTGGAAAGCTAGCTGCAGGCCATAGCTAGCATCTCATATTTGGACATGATCTTTACATATTTCAATTTTTCAATGAATGGTCTAATCCATTCATGTTGACTTCCTAAAAAGATATTTTCTGTATGTTGTTATATATATATATATATATATATATATTCATCGATCATAATTAAAATTTCCATCTATTGCAGGAAGTTGACTTGCATAACAACAACCAGCTTCTTCGTGCAAAGGTTCTTTTTCTCTCACATATGAATATATGCGCATATATAACATGTAAATGTATACAAGTACATATATACATATATTGTATATTTGCGCGCACGTGCGTGCACACACGCACACATATGATCCGTACATATAGAGCTAGCACGCGTGCACCCCGGCCATTTGCATGCTGGTAATCGTACGTAGCAATGATAATTAAGCTGTATGAAGATTTTTTGGATGGTGTAGATAGCCGAGAATGAGAGGAACCAGCAAAACCTGAACGTGATGCCAGGAGGGGGGAACTTTGAGCTCATGCACTCTCAACCATTTGATTCTCGAAACTATTTCCAAGTTGATGCGTTGCAACCCAATCATGATCAGTACCCGCGCCAAGATCAGATGGCCCTTCAATTAGTGTAAGATATATATATATATATATATGATCTAATTCATCATTAACGTTTTCACCATTGTCATGATGATCAACAACCGTAACATGCATTTCTATCGTTTTGCATGTGGACATGATCATGATATATAAGCATTTGATGTTTTTCATTAAAAGATCTTTTATTCAAAATGTTTGCACATTCAAATAATCACATTCAAATATAACGTGATTATCAACTATAGGATGTTGTTTGCCAGCAAATGTCCTACAACATCACAGGCCAGTAGACAAATAATTCTGAGTAATATATGGAGTGTGTTCATCATGTTGTAATTTTAACTCATTTAATACATAGTACTATTGCGTATCTTGGCTTATTATCTCAATTGCGCTGAAATCTATCAGATTCCATCCTACTGTTTTTGCGCTTCCCATCTTTCTCCACCTTCAATCCAACAATTTTGGTTGTTTGTGTCTCTGCGCCTTTGAAGTAGCCCAATATTAACTTTTAACAGCTCTTTCAAAATATTCATCTAACATATACTGTCTTATGATTTCCTTGCAGTTAAGTGTACGTACGTATCAAATGAAAGCTACGTACGGGTATGTTGTCAGGCACTAAACTAAGGTTATTACCCTCTCATGGCGCGGTGATGGCCGGGTTTGTAAGACAGCGTTATAAGACTCATTTAAGTGTGTTATTAGAGATTGATTTCTTTTGTGTGTGTCTATGCTTGCAGTAAGAACTGATCTGTAACAGTTGACTAACATATTTCCCATCATAATTAGACTGGTTTGGTCTTAAAACTAGTACGTACGTACTCTCTTGAATTGCCAAAATATACAAGTTTGCGTGTGTTTTGTATTTTCAGTCATAGTTTAGGCAGTTCGTTTAGTCTGAATATCTTATCCGAAACCTCACTTTCAGTTTCATTATTGATTACATAATAGTGATCGTTCCTTGAAATCTAATGAGCGGGGGGCATGCAAGTCCTTACTCTGAATCTAACGAGCAGGGTAGCTGCCAAAGTCGATCATAATACAATGTACAGGTCATTTAACTATTGTAAATAGAGAAAGAAAAATGATCGAAGACGGTTGAAATGACGATTTTTTATTAGAACACTGAACTATACAGGGTTTGATTGCTATTGTGGCTACAAAATATTGAGTTTACGAGGAAATAACATCATTGGCCATACCGTCATCTTCCTCCTCCCGCTCGGAATATTGGCCAGTTTATTCTGTATAACCTCTGGGCTGGCCCTCTGCGTCTGAAGCAAGTGACACACAGGGAACATCATCAGTCGGGCCCTCTACATCAGGCATTTTTGTAGATTTGGGGCAGTGCTAGACAGTGGTGGGTAGGTCTCAAACTCCCAGTAATTGCCAAGGCCCCAAGAATAGTTGTGGACGTCACCACATGGCACATGCTCAAGTTGCTATTTCAAGTTCACTACCCTGTTTTTATGCCTTCATTTGCAGTTGAACTTGGCCACCTCCTCAGACAATCAAGATTTAAAGCCTCATTTAATTTGCGCCTCTACCTCGACTAAGTTTGCTCCTAATTCATGAGCAACCTCCTCCAGGGCGGCTGCTTATAATTCCTTGTCAGAAGTGTCTTTCTTGAATTCGAGCTTGAAAAAAGAGGTTATCTAGCTAAGCCCAAGCAATTGCAAGCTCTGCTACTCGTGAAGTAGCGTCCTCTTATCTTTGAGCAGAGCAACATTCTTTTCGCAGAGCAACATTCTTTTCAACGGACTGCTTCTTTAGGTAGCTAGGCTTTGAACTTCTGTCTCCATCTTTGCAAGGCTTGCTCGGAGAGCATCTCCCTCATCCTAAGGTTGAAGATCAAGGTTGAAGATCGAGGACTAGGCCGCTACGGTCAAAATTATAAAAAGACTAGTATAAAGAGGAAACATTGTAAGAGTGTCAAATCCAAGTATTCACCTTAACCACTATGTCAAAGAGACATTTGGCCGGTCACGTTGAGTTGAGGTAGGGAGATGTCCTATTCTACTTAGGAAGTACTCTGCCGAGATAACCCGGAGAACATGCAATGGTAAAAGGGCTGAGCATCTATCTTGGAATAGTCTCCAAGGAATTTAATCCACCGCTTTTCAGCAAGCTAAAGCTCGGGTCCTCCCCAGAAACGGGGGGGTACAAAGGGTGTTGTTGGAAGGATTGGAGCTGTGGATTAATCTTGATCAGACTGCTGAGCGTTGGCACTCCAACGATGACATGTCATCATCTCTACCATACAACGATGGTGTAAATTATCCATCACGATCATTCGATTGCATAGTGCAGATTAATTGGCTTAGGCAAGTTGGCATGCCAATAAAAAGCTGGACAAAAAGCGTTGAAGACTCCTCTCCCGAAGTTCCAAGCTTTTATTTATGTCTTTGTTTATTTTTTAAGCTGAATGGAATATGCCCCTCACCTTATTTGTTCCTCTCTCTCCCCCCTACCCTTAACGATGAAATCACATCGTTTCTCTCGCATTGACTAATTATCCGCGTTAATTGTCACATCAAATCTCTCGCCAGAATTTAACTCTCTATGTTTCAAGCAACAAAGAGTAAAATTATAAAAATGTAAACAATTTGTTGATATAAGACAGACTAAGCCCAAAAGAGAACTAAAATATTGGGGGAGAGAGAGCTGCAATAAAGCCTTTCCATCTGGAGAAATGTACATTCAGGAGTAAAGACCTTAACTGCTGATCTCCCTATCCAGTTTCATTCTCTTCTCACTCTGCACCTCTGGCACCGACCGACTTCCCCGCTGCTGGAATGATGCATCATGCTGATATGAACAGTTGGCTCCATGCCGACATCCTCTTGAGCTATTGAAGTATATGCAAGGCTTCATGATTTTGGGCCTCGTATCTCTTGATTTGTGGTTATTTACCAACTCCTGATTAACTCCTGACTGGTGACCCTGACGGTTACCATATTGTGGAAGGGCCTCTTGCCTTTCTCCTCCATGTTGTTGAATCAAGCTCTTGTAATAGTTGATGTCCTTTGCAGGAGGAGCTCCAACAGAGGGTGGAGAGGAAACTGGTAGGACTGTGGGCGGAGGAAGTCGTGGATTTGGATGTCCTACTCCAACGCCATTTGGTTGAGGGTAGAACGGTCCACCTAATGGGGTAGCCGATGAGGGTGTTGAGGTTATAGTCCAATCAACGGGAACTGGATATTGCTCCAATGAAGCCACTGGAGGGGAACTTGGCTTGGGTACGTCCTGTGTGTTGGTGCCCGCTCCATAGTCTGTAACCAACTTCTCAATTATTTTTGGGTTGCTTAGAATTTTAACGAGCAATTCATGGTCAATCATGTTTCCCTGCTCATTGGTCTTCACGATTGCATTAAAGGCAGCAGATGCAGATGCTACAACATCAGGTTCAGCACCAACCACCATTGCAGCAGGTGCCTTCTGAACTGGAAGGTTCCCAACTGTGGGTAAACTGGTTTGGGACAGAGATGGAATTCCAGGAGCCAAAGGTAGTGGCTGTTTGCTTATAGAAACATGCACCGGTGCCATGCAATCAGGTGATGTCTCAACCGCCGCATCTTCATCTTCAATGGGAGTAAGGGGTATCATAAGGATTTGCTCATCATCGTAACTTGAGTCTCCTGCATCCACTGAAACAGAAGGGCTGTATAGAGCAAGAAAAACTTGTTAGTCCAAGGAAGAGTAAAAGCCAAGAGTAAAAAAGCCTTCCAAGGAAGGAGAAGCTTCATACTTCGGAGGAATGGCAGAGGCACGTGGATAAACAGCTTCAAGTACTCTCACCTCCCTCTGACTTTGAACCTCACTCTCTTCACTTTCTTCCCCAGCAACCACTTGCCAAGACAAATCCAGCACAATCTGTAGAAATTAAAAATAACAAAAGAAACTTTAGAAAAACAAAGCAATGAGCTCAAATGAAGCTTGCATAATGAACATTCAGCAGATTCAGTCTAGAAGTACAAGGAAAATGTTCAAAATATAAACTCCTCAAAGCCTGACTTACCCTAGGAGGAGATCTCCATTTAATTAGATCAATTTGTGACAGCTTAATCTGCAACTGGTTAGAAGGATGAGCTCCTTCAAAGCCAGGGGGCAGATTATCATCAGACCCTGATCCAGTTGAATGCAATGCCAATGATGTCTTTGCTTGGAGGTGATCTTGACCACCCAACCCAACTTGTGCAGGCGATTCCTCCAATAGGAACAGCCTAACCTGTTCAAAACATAGTACCATCACAAATAAGAAAGTATCATAAGATGCTTGATCTTCCTTAAATTTCACACAATAAACTCAAACTTTGGCACGCAAGGAAACTGTAGTTAAACAAATACTTTAATACAGAAAATTCAAAACCAACATTTTCTCTAACCTTTTTTCAATTTATATCTGACGAGAATTGCGAAGTCAAATCAATTTGTACAAGCAAAACAAAAAAAATAAGGACTAAGCAAAGGAGGGAAAAAATTTCAAAGCAAGTCTGTCTACCAGACACAGTTATGCGTAATATGAGTTCTATGTCCATTTGACCCTGTCTAACTATAAATAAATAAATAAAGATCACTCCCAGGACTATTGAATATCTCAATTCCATTACCTTTTTTTTTAAATAAGTACATATCTCAATTCCGTTACATTTCACCAAAAATGTAAAAGCAATTTAGAATGAGAGATTTTTTCGCAAAAGCTAATATAATATTGCAATTGCTATGGAATTAGCAGCTACGAGCTATTTGTTTTGGACTAAGGTTCAGATGAACTCTGCATGGCCATGAGGTATAATTCGAGACTGCCGCTTGACTAGATTTTACAAATCAGCCTGACCCCAAGCCCTACTGGGAACTGCAGGCAATCTTTCTACTCTCAAACTCTGAACAATTGCTTGGTAAAAAAATCTATTATATCCTTCATAGTTTCTGGAGGAGGTATTTTACAGCATCTAAACTTTCCTCACTTAAGTTTCAGTCTTGTGGCACCGGGAAACCAAAGAACCAAATAGTATTGTGGACAATTCCTCATATCCAGTCAAGATTAAAGATGCTTTGTCTGATCAAAAAGAGTAAAGATGCTTTGTGTGACAGGCACTCTGGAAAGTGACATTCATCTAAATGGCTAGCCAACCAGGACTTTAGGTTGCCTTTCAGTCCAGTTCTTTTGCAGTCCCTAGGTCATGTCTATGGAGCTTATCATAGTGAATTGAACCTCCCATGTTGGAAGCAGCTGAATTCTCGACCAAGACTTCCTTGCAAAAAGAAAGAAAAAGAACCTTTTAGAAGGAAAAATTAAAAAGCACTGCTAAGTTCCATCACTCCATGCTAGCGCATCAGCATGGAGGCTGCCCATAGAAGTAAGTCTCGCCATGAGACAATTAAATTAACCATCCGCAAATACAACTATCCAAGTGACCCAGGGAAAGCATTAGGCACATTTGTGCTGCAACCCCACACCCAAAAAAAATAGTCAATTCAAAGCTTCTTATCTTGTAAAGCCCAATTTCACCTAGTATGTACTTTATTCTTTTTCCCAATGTGGAACTAGGGTACTACAAATGCCTCACTTCATTTCCTAAATTCCTCATCATACTGTGCTCTAGTATGGCTCGTCTGGCCTTACAACTTATCTCTAATACCATGTAACAATCCGGAGAAAGCACTAGCCACATGTGCGCTATAAAGCGAAAAGGATTAGTAACTTTGAAGCTTACCTAAGATCACTTATAAACCGCAGCTTCACCTAGTTAGTAATGAAAGTGAGACTTGGCACCCATGACTACCTTTGTAACTTACCCACTCTTATGTAGGTTATTCATTTTCCCAATGTGGGATCCGATCGTTGCATCCCTAGTCTCGCCACCATCCCCACCCCCCAAAAAAAAAGAGGAAGAAAGGAAACAAATAGTTATAGCAGCAGTAGCACATTACTTTGATGCATGTCACCGAGAAAAGAAGTTGACAACCGGAGATGACTCTGTAAGATATACAGAAGAAGATCACTCGTGTCAAAGGCCAAATGAAAGCACCCCCCAAATAAAAAGCATCCTTAACACGAGTCTAGACATTTATAAAGTAGGCCATAAGGATGGTACAGCAACAAACATACAAAAAATATAAAGGTAACTAACACCTTAAGGAAAGCATGCAGAAATACAGATCCTTGGTTCACCTAATGGAATAACAATTATTGAAGGAGACCAGCTTACAGTTAAACGGAACTTCTCAAGAGCTGCAAATCAAGCAGTATGATACATTCTTCTAAACCTTTTTTTCTGTACTAACACTTTCCACAATGTTGCAATATGATGCGTATTTCATCTCTTATACTAAGCTTCTAATTCAAAGTCCGACTGGTTAAGATATAATTTCAATATAGCACAGAACCCTTCACATGCATGATTTAAAAATAAATTATTTTCAGTTAGCAATGTTAGGTTAAGGAAGCGTGTGCACATGCAAGACTATTCTATTCTACGGGCTCTTTATAATTCTTGTTTTGAAGTCCGCTTGTAACGATTCTTTAAAGTTTCTCTTTCTTCTTTTCTCTATCTTCTATTATAAAGAGTACACTGCAATCAAATGTATATCAAAAGGAATTTACACTTTAACCTCCCTTCCTTAGTTCACTAACTCTGAATCGCGCTTAATCTTTTAACGCAAACAAACCACCTTTCCATGGCAGTTCTTTTTTTTTTTTTTTTTAAAGCCCTACTAATTGACCCTGGAAGGAACCATAAAGTTCATATGCTTCAATTACTGCAACAAGGCCTTTCTTCCACAACACTGGGGGTCGTTTTCACAATATATCTTCTGCCATTAAGCTCTATCTAAAGTACTATTCACTGTGGAATAAGAGACTATCACATCACCCCCTTATCCCTCATTTTTTTCCACTTTTTTTTGTTGCCATAACTTGTCATAAATGTAACTCCTCTAGTTCTAACTTGATCCTGAAGCACTTCTGACTTGCATCTACTTGTTATTCTATTTCACTTTAATTTCATCCTATATGGTTACTTCTTCATTCAGCATGCTCATTGCAGTTTCAATATGTATGAAAAATTTTCCAACACCTACTATCGAAGGATGTAGTCTTTAGTGTTAATATAGATATAAATTGACAATTATCTTCTTTCCATATAGGATGTGGGCATAGCTTCACAGCATAACCCTGTATATTGTAAGACACTTTTATCCAGGTTTCACATACAAAATTCTTTTACTTAACAAGTTGCTTGTTAGTTGTTATGTGAAAAATTCAAGGCATTTATTCCAGAAAAGAGGTTCCTTATTTCGTTGATTCAACAACCAGCTTTCTCCATCTCCTTCCAGATATAAGTCATGTCAGATCTTTTCAGCTCTACCCCTTGTACCGATGTATTGCTTTCAACTTTCAAGTAGTTTACTCAAAATAGAACATTAAATTTGGTTGAATAAGAAAGTTTTTCCATAAGTCACGTAAAAATGGAAAGTAATGTAATTTCTTTTCAGCATTTGGTGTTAAAATATATGTTCTCATATCATTTAACACAGATTTCCTGCCAACTGCTGCATGGTTTCACAAAGTTCCCTTCTCTGTTTTTTTTTTTTTTTTTTTTCCTTTATCAGTTTTGACATTTGAGAGTAGTGCTTTGCTTCAAATGCACAATTGATAATAGAGTTATGTAACATCTCATTTAGATAAAATGAACGTTAAAATTGTTTTCTTCAGATGCCAATTAAAAGTTACCAAGAACTCTAGAAAAGATTCCTTCAGAGAACATTGACAGTGAACCAAACATCGCAAAGAATGAAGAACAAGTTCCTTTAACAGAAACATTAAAGGAGTGAGATCAAAAGATTCCAATAAAATTCACACACGTTAGAGTCAAACAAAGGAATGTTGGATGTAATCGATTTGAAATTGAATCACACAAAGATTAGGTAATCGGGTTTTCAACTCGGTTATCTAAAATGCAATTTTTACCTGACAAAGATTTACATCTGAAGCCCAAGAAACCCTTTTCGATTTGTGCAATCCCCGCATAGTTTACAGAAGAACCAAAATTTTCCCCAACTTCTTTTCCCAGCTCCGATGTCAGATATATTTTATGATAGGTTACAATTCGGGTTCGATCACAGAGCTTAGAGTTTAAAAAAACCCCCTGCTCTCGGATTCGAAACCCTGGCCTACTGTGTCAAAGACCTTATATAATTTAGCACTTTCTGAGGATTCTAGTTGTACGAAATTCACACCATCGAATGGCAGACGCACAGTGACGGATCGAAATCTTCTACTGCCATATAATTCTCAAGCCTAACAAAGAAGTCCATAGAAACCCTAGCTTTTATTTTCTTCTTTTTTGTACATTTTCCGTATTTTACTTGTTTATATTTGTTTTTTGTTCTCTGTTCACGTATCTGCTGTCACACGCGCATCTGAAGTGCTTGACTTTTGAGATGTGTGGTAGTGAGGATTAGTTGTGGATCACGCGCTACAAATAAAAGGTGGGGTTGATTTGTAAGCTTAGCTTTTTTGAGTAAAACGACGATCACAGGACCGTCGCTGACGAAGGGTGTACTGGTGTAGCTAAGGTCCGGTGGCGGTCAATGCTCAACAGCCACAAGGACGTATGTGGCAGCCTCTTTTCGCCACGTGTCTCATATGTTTTCCCATTTTTTTTTGGGTCAATTGATAAATAAGTATTAAATTTTTATCTTAATTTATTTTAATTCATCTCATTTTATTATTATAATTTTTTTAAATTATCATATAAAATATAATAAATAATTCAACTTTTTCAAATCTTAAAATGACTTTCTTAAATTTTTACACAAAATATAATAAATAATTTAAATTTTATTCTGCTATTCACAAACTATCTCAATTCATCTCAATTCATATCTGAATCCAAACTACTCTAAGTATACTATATACCTAGAAAATTTCAAAACAAGAAGAATCAACGTAATAATTTTTAAAGATATTATAACATAGAATAATGTCACATCATAAAAATGATGAAAAAATAAATGATAAAGAAATTTTTTTTTACAACATACTTCATCATAATTCATGGGCAGAATCCAAATATAAAATATTTAAGATTGGATTCCTTGCATTAGTTTAGGGTAAGGTAACTTTTAAAAAGATTTAAAAAAAAAAAAAAAAACCAGAGAGGGAAATAAGAAATATAGATGGAACCTGCCTACTAAAGAGACATTCTCGAGGAAGTTCGAAGAATTGGATCGCATCAAACTTCACTCCTTTTTTTTTCTTTTTATTTTTAAGAAAAAATGTTATTTGTTATTTTATTTTTAATTATCATACTCTCAATATTTATTGACGTGACATCAAATGATTGGTAGACAAATAAAGCATAATAAATAATTATTTAATTATTTAATATATCACATCATGAAATAATGAAAATATGATAAATAACATTACCCAATCATTGCACCATTGTCCAAAACATTAACAATTATTTCAATCCCAACTTGATTAGGTTAATTAAAATATAAACATTTTAGAGTCCTTGTTAAGGGATTCACTACTGAAAATTAGTTTTGAATTTTACCACCTCAAACAATTAAACTACAAGTTATTTTTAATAAAAAATTATTCATAACTACTTTACAACTCTACATAAAATTAAGTGCAATTTTGTAATATTGAAATTTATTTTTAATAGAGTGGCATGATTGTATTGGTTTATTGAAAATGAGTTGTAAAATAGTTGTAAAAAAATTAGATCATTGCCCATTTTTAAAAGATGATATCCAAACTATCAATTTGTAACTTAACCCAATTTAAACATAAGTTACAATTATCACCATTTAAGATTCAATAGTTAAAGTTGTGTAATGTTATTTTTTATCAATCTAATTCCCTTAAATTACTCTTTAAGAGTAGAGCAAGGGAATTTCAATACACGAAATGTTGCACTTGCTAAAACATGTATCTTTCATCTTCATTATCATTTGTTTTCTTTTAAGTTTAAAATTTCCCAACAATTGCCCCATATAATGGTAGTTTCTTGAGTTTGGAATCTTTCTTTTTCTAACCAAGCAAGCATAATATTAATAGAGTAAAATGTTCATATTACATAGTTAGAATGTGGATCATTTTCTCTATTTATCAAGAGAATACATTTAGGAAGAGTAGCTAAGGGTGTACAACCAATAATAGGATTGGTCACAGCCCATTGCGCAATTGTATGCGTGCATTAGTTTTGTTATTGGTGAATTTTTCAAACTTTTCAATGATCAAAGGGTTTCAATCCGAGATGAACATCCTCAATGATCGATGAAATTTGCCAATCTATTGTGCGCCAACATGTTCAATGGCTATTTTGACCAAAAGAGCATCTCCTTTTATTAGCTTCACCTATGTCTGGTTTGGTTGATTCAAGTTTTGATGTCCAAGCTTCTAGAATTTTCCCTTGAATTGTGGCAAACAACTATTGTAATCATGAAAGTGTCCCTAACAGGTATATCAAAGCTTAAACTATAAAAGTTGATAGGGGGAGGAGTCCATTTATGAGGATACATATGGTGAAGTTTCTTTCCCCATGCTTGTATACATTATCTATAGAACTTTACAAGGAGAAGACTAATTTTCCAAATTTTAGGCTTGATTTGGTCATGGATAATTATGTTGCGAAGTTGCCATATGATGTCTATAATGAGAACAACAAGGAGCAGAAAATTATTAGTTTCATCCCCTGATAGACGTAATTGAGATTATGGGTTTATAATCATTTGTACTCAGTATATAATGGAATATGGAAATGCTGAGATGTTCAATGGCCAATTACTTTGACACCAGATGATGCATGTAAAGGGACAAACCAAAAATCAATGAGCCAAAGTTTCATATTCTTTGTTACAAATGGGACAGATCATGCCTTCAAGATGAGGTGAGGGGATTACACTATTCAATTGGAAGCGAGTTGACAAAAGGTGCCATAAAATTTTCCGAAGAAGTAATCTGTGGCGATCATGGATCTTTAGTTTTCAAAGTTGTTTCCATGAGGAACTTGGGTAGTTTGAAAGGGATGTGTAAGAGGATGAGGATTCAAGATTGTAGGTGGATTTAACCGAGTACTTTCCAAATTAATGTCTACACCATTACATCTTGCCTAGTTGGGTTATGTGAGGAGGGGTTAAGACTTTGAATGTGTAATAGAGCTCATTCTAGCTTCTGGATATTGTCTTGAATTTTATCAAAGTGAGCTCTATTCCATTATTTCAAGAACTCTTTAGTTACCTTAAGCTTTTGACAGAGGACAAATGTTGGGTTACCATTAACAACAATCGAATGTAATCTGAAGCTAAGGATGAAAGGTGGTGGAGATTGGCATCCAGAAAAAGGAGTCTCCATTACTAGTTGTCACCACCACGATCCAGTTGTTTCTTAATAAGAGTGTAACCTCACCTTTTGTTAGTCCACGTGTATGAGGGACCAATGAAATCAATGTCAACTAAGCCATGTTTATATATAAGGGTGCCTAATCCACCTGCTAAACAAGAGGTTACAGAGCGATCTCCAAATTTTTCTTATTGATTTAGGATGAAATTGAAGTTCCCAACACAAAGCCATGCACCAGGATAGGCTTTGTGAATTGTTTCCAAGTGTTGCCATAAATTTTCTTTTTGATGCCATGGGGCTAGAACGTGAACAAAAGTGATAAGCAATGAGTTATATGAAATATCTGAGTACACCAAAATAGACAGAGAGTTCATATTAATATGCACAGGTTTGACGTCAATACCAAGATGTCATACATACAAAAGTCCACCCTTTAACAATATGGGGAATATGTACATAGTGATGAAAACCTAGCTTTATCCTGCAACATGGATTCCGACAAAAAAATAAAATTAGGATAATGATTCTTGAGATTTTTCCTAAGGCTTCTAAGTGCCTAGGGTTGAGCAAGGCCTCAAAAATTCCATATTATGATCCTCATTTGGTTGGTGGAGGTGGAATGCAGCTCTTCTCCTCTTCTACTTCTTTTGATGCTTCTTATGGGTTGGATTGCTCAGTCCTCAGGCACCCTTTTCTTGTCTTGCTAAGGTTTCTCAAGTGAAAGTCTAGTAGAATTAAGTGTGTCTTCCTCAGGGGGGTTCTTGATTGATGAGGTTTTTAGTAGAAATATTTGTAGTGGAAATCGTTCTCACGCTTGTAAGTTGCACATTTGAAGGAGACGAGGCTAGGTTTTTCTAGGGTTCCAAGTCTTCTGGGTTGGTGGGAGAAAGTTGTCTTTTGGAAGCTTTGTTGTACATGCTTGAAAAAGGTGATTTGGGAGGTTTGAATAGTTTTGGTTAGGGTGGAAGATTTCCATGAGTCCATGAGCGGATTGGGTTGAAATAGAAAGCTCATCGGCTTTATTAGGAGTCTGAACACTTGATTTCAAGGGCAAGAAAATTGGTGGGCTTGGATGGAGTTGAGTTAGGTTTGGTGGTTTTGAGATGTCTATGATGGTGATAACAACTTATTTGTAGATGGGCCTTACTTTTGTGGTACCCCTTGAAACAATGTTGGCTTTGCTTGGGCCTGGATGGTTTCAGGTTGTAATGGGACAAAAATACTTTTTGTTGGGAGAGTGATCTTGAGAGAGTGCCATATCAATGATTTTTTATGAGACTGCAAGGGTTTTATTATGGCTTTGGTACCTTCTTGGCATCTAGATAGCATGGTGAGTCGAGTTGAGTTGAGGGAGTTGGTTACGTTGAAGTGTTTCATTTTAGATAAGTAGATATTTACTGGGGATGAAAGGATTTATTGTAGGAGTTGAAGTGTTGGACTTTAGAAGGTAGATGGGCACCAAAGACTGCAGGGTAATGGTTCCGGATCATTAAGTCCTTGCCACATGGACAATTGAACTTAGTAGAAGGCTCGGTAATATAGATTAGATTGAAAGAGTAAGTTGGAATTGTAACATGAACAATGTTTTGTGGAATAGCACCTTGGAGGAAATTGCCATGGTTGTATGGAGATGTAGGCTTTGGGTTGATAGTGGCAAGTTGGCTGGGTTCAAAACTTTTGCAAAAGTCCAATACCTTTTTCTTTCCTTTCCTTAGGAGGTGTGGTCCTGATTGTTGGGGTCTTAAGAAGTAGAGCCAATTATCTTGCCACTTGTATTTTGAATGCGATGAAGAGCTAGAGGGACCTCGATCATACCTCTTGGGGTGAACGTTGTATGCACGTAGCTAAGGGCCGTATGGGAGAGTAGAATGAATGAACTTGAGGTAGATACAAAATAGTTGGGAGTGACAAAGTCTACCACATGCATAGCAGTAGCCAGATAACCTCTCATATTTGAATGATATCCAGGTATGCTCATTGGGTGGTCTAGATAAGAGGAAGCTCGATTTCAGAGGTTGTGAGATATTGATGCCCAGACATATTCAAATGAATCTTCTCCATGCTATAACAAAAATGGAGTCTTGTATACTTCAAGTAAATCTCCAATCACCCTATCATTTTTTTAGCATTATCTGAAGTCATTAGCTCTAAGGGAGACAATTTGTTTGGATGTAGAATACAGTGTGGTTGAGCTTGGTCTCTTAAAGTGTACAACCAGGCAGCCATGATTTTAAGATCATCAAATATCCTTTAAACTTCCATGGCACATGGTTCAGAATGCGATTTTTTCCGTGAATTGATTGGAAGGTGAAGAGGAGTAAATTGATCTCCAAGTCCTTAATAAGGAAAGTAGGGATGAAGTGCCATACAACTTTGATGCTAGCTAGCATAGCAAAGCAGTTAATAGGCCTAGTTGCCACCAATCTACCCACTAAAGCAAGATTAAACGTTCTTTTGGCAGCTTCTTTAGCTGGTTCTAGTTGTTTTATAGGGAGAGACTAGAGAGAGAGTGGATAACTTCCTTTGTATTAAAACTAAGCTTGAGTTTGGATCTTACTTCTTGTACTGATCATCTCATATCTTGAGCAAGCTAACAACATCTCTTTGGCTATTTGAAGACTTTGAATATTAAAAGCTAGTTCTCTTTCAAAGCTTTCTCTTGGGCAATTGAATTTTGAGTTAATACAACCAAGATTCTTCTATTGAAGGAGCAGTCTTTCATTCTAACCAAATTGAGGCTTCCCACTAAGGAAGTAGGAGTGCCCTTTACCAATTAAGTGGAAACTTCCTTTGCCATGCAAGTTGGAGTCTCCTATGCCAGGTAGATAGAAACCCCATTACTGAGTCAATGGGAACTCCCTAGTTGAGCAAGTTGCAGTTTCCTCACTTAAGCCAATAGAATTCTTTATTGCTAAGTAAGTTTTGGTCGATCTGCCACCACTCAACCATAGTTTCCTTGTGGCTCCTACTAATCCCTCATCTAGTAACTTGCAACAAACATCTCAAAGACAAGGGATTTCAGGATCTTTTAAGCCTCATGTTATTTTTCGGGATCCATCTATGGCTCTTTCTAGTGTCATCCTGAAGAACTTTATGCAAGAAAGTGGGAGTGATTAGCCTTGCTTGAGAGTCAATTTCAGCAAAATATTAGTGCCTTGTTCATGAGTCAATCTGAGCAAGGTTTCAATACCTTTTTTAGGATCAACCTGAGCTAGATCATAATGCCTTGCTCAGTATCGGTTCAAGCAAGGTTACTTGATTATCAAGGCATGCAAGGTCCAATGCCATGTAGAGGTTTAGTCCGAACAAGGTCTCAGTGCCTTGCTCAGGATTCAATGAGAGCAAGGTCTTAGTGTCTTGTTGCGGCTTAAGCAAAGAAAGATCTTAATGCCTTCGCCGAGATTCAATTCGAGCAAGATATTAGTGCCTTGATCGGTTATCAAGTCACATAATGTTAGGATTCAGTTTGAGCAAGGTCTTAATTTCTTGTCTTGGATCAATCCGAGCAAGATCTTGATGCCTTCTCTTGGATCAATCCAAGCAACTTTTTAATGCCTTATTCAGGCTTAGTCTGAGCTAGGTCTTAGTATGTTATATGGTTATCAGTCCAAGCAAGGTCTTAGGGCCTTGATCAATCATCAATTCGAGCAAGATCTTAATGCCTTGCTTAAGAGTCAATCCAAGAAAATTTGTCGTACCTTTCTTGGGATCGGTCGAAATAAGGTCTTAGATCCTTGTCAGAGATTAGCCCGTGCAAGGGTTTAGTGCCTTGCTTAGGACCAGTCCGAGCAAGGTCTTAGTGCCTTGCTCAAGAGCTTGTCCAAGTGTGATCTTTGTGTCTTGCTCGAGAGTCAATATGAGCATAGTTATAGTGGCACCTTAGAAAGATGAGGAACTACACATTCACTTTAACTAAATATGCACTCTTATCATGAATAAAATGGCTAATGAGCCAGTACATTGACTACTCATATTTGATAATATTTCTTTAAATGTTCTAGTTTGATAATACAAGACCCTTGAGATCTCCACCATTAGCTCTCCATTCACTAATCTCACATCTAAATCTCAATTGTAAGCATTTCTCTTGCATATTTTAACGCTAAATTGTAGCATTTCCAAGAGGCAAGGTAATCGCTCTTGACTTCACCAACTCTATTCTCAATTGGCAACTTTAACATCAAGTGGTATCGTAAGGTACCCAACTAATTAACACACAATTCTTACATGAATAAATTATACTAAGTTCACAACATAATTGATTGTCCGATAAGCCACTCCCTTAAAAACATAGAGACTTTCTACTCATCATTTCTACACCACACAACACCACATGATTTTTTATTTATTTTTTTATTTTTGCTAAACTAAATAAATTCTTCTACTCATCATCCATACATCACACATTTGGTAAGGAAAAAATAAAAATAAAATAAAAAATAATGCATAGCGTGTTGTGTAGGGATCGTGAATAGAACTTCTAAAAAACACAAGGCCAATCAACTTCCTTCTTTATATTTCCCATCATTTAACTGATCAAGTGTCCATAACAGAAACAATTGGTAACTTCCCATAACAGATGTTAGTGGGCCATAACCTTTAGCCCAATCTACTTTGGCTTAATAACTGATAACATTTTAAATAACATAAGTATATAAATGGAAAACACACTTTGATACAAAAAATAAGTGCACTACATAACTACAAGATGTAGATGAGAAATGATATTTGTAGTTATAAAGTACGCAACCGCCGCACATTCCTTTTGAAAAAAAAATGAGTAAATATAAGATCTACATAAAAAAATTAATTTTTTAATGATAAACCCTACTTTTTTTCAAAAAGAGTACGCGACATTTACACAACCCATGATTATATCCAGCAATACTCTATTTGGTAGGATCTATAAGCAATGAAATGAACACGACATAGCTCTTATGAGTTTTAATACAAATTTAACAATATATATAGCACTCCCAATTTCACCATCATAATCACGAGTCTTAGAATTTAAATTCTGGGTCACATTACCATCCATCCACCTTTAGTGAATTTCATAGTTATAGCATCTATCTTTCTAAAAAAAATTTCTTGTCGTGCACAAACTAACAATAATGAGAACTTGTACAAAGTTCGTAATCCTACCATCAATATAATTTATTTTCCTTGCCATTATGTACCCTTTATGCTCATGATTTTGATGTTATTTAATTATCATATTAGCCATGAAGCAACCAGCCAAAATGTCTAATATTTCTACCCTTAAACCCATTGCTACACACAACATGACAACCACAATAGCCAAAGTAAGAAAGAGATGCCACATACGTGCATTCTAAATCTAAACTAAAGCTTCATCCATTAATGCAAAGAACACACCACACTTTTTCCTTACTGTACAAAGTTCCTATAGCCAATACATTTTAAAGTGGGTCAAAAGCATTTAATATGTGGATGTAGTAAAAGGGGTCTTATTGTGAAGAGCTACATGTGGGTCACTTGAACAAAAATTATCCAAGTCCTTTGGAGCATATCCACAAATAGGTAGAATACATGTTTTGTATACCTAGATCTAATGGAATTATCCAAAACCATGAACTACATAGCCCCGAAGAGAAATTCAAAACAAAACGACCATCCAAACTTCCAAGTATAATCACCAAAGAAATCTGAATGGACATAGAAAGATTCTTCTCTAGGCTTCTCTGAGGAGAAAGCGCGGGTGGAGTGCGAGTCTTAGATTGCTCGTTAAGTAAGAAAAAGGATAGATCCTCTGAGTCTGCTTGCAAACCTGGGGTGGAAGTAATTGAGGATTTAAAGGAAATATGGGATAAACTAAGGCTTACAAAATAAGATAATGGTGTTATCAAATTGGGAACAGAGCACATGGGGAAGGTTCTGGAAGAGGGGGGAAGAAGTCTGGTAGGGAAACTGCATTCTGAAAGGAAGATTAGTAACGATGTAATTCAATCAACAATGGCAAATATATGGCGAGTGGGAGGATCATTTGCTTTTCATGAGATCAATCCGAATTTATTTGTGGTAACCTTTGAAAACTAGAGGGATAAAGGTATAGTTCTGGAAGGTATGTCATGATTATTTGATAACCACCTTCTAGTTCTTAAACCTTTCGAAGGTTTTACATCTCCTCATATGATGCAATTTGATAGAGAGGAGTCATGGGTTCAATTGAATAACCTTCCTCTAGCATGTATGACATGCCATATTGGGTTCCAAATAGGAGCAACAATAGGGGTGGTTAGAGAAGTGGATGTGAGTGAGAATGGAATTGGATGGGGTAAATTTCTGAGGGTAAAAATTGAGATAGACTTGCAGAAAATGGTGACTAGAGGAAGAATGTCAAATATAATGGGAAATAGAATATGGATCCCATTGAAATATGAAAAGCTACCAAAACTGTGCTTCAAATGTGGGATGATTATCCATGGAGAGAAAAGGATACAATGGCTTGGAAGAGAACTCAATACATGGGAATGAAAGACTTAGAAAGCAGATGGTTGACACTTGTTCCACTCTTTGATACTGCTACACCCTTTATCTCATTCCTTCTCTCAACATAATTAATCAAAGAACTAAGTACTTCTGCACACAGGATAAATAGGTAAGGGGAGATGGGGTCTCCCCTTGTCTTATCCCTCTAGTTGGCTTAATAACAACTCCAAATTGCCTATTAGCCAAGATTGAATATGTTACTGAAGTGACACACTACATTATTAAATTTATCCACCTGTCAACAAAGCCTAGCCTTCTCATCATATTCTCCAAGTAAGCCCACTCAATTTTGTCATATGCTTTAGCCATATCCAACTTCAATGACATGCTTCCAACCCTCCCCCTTTGTCTTGTCTTCATTGTGTGCAAAGTCTCATAAGCTATCGTCACATTGTCAGTTATTAGCCTTCTAGGTATGAAGGCACTTTGGTTGCTGGAGGTAATTTCTAGGAGCAGTCTCTTCAATCTATTAGCTAGGACCTTTGAAGCCAGCTTATACATTACATTGCATAAGCTGATGGGTCCAAACTCATTAGCTCCAGATGGATTCTTCACTTTTGGGATAAGGGCAATATAAGTATAGTTTGTGCCATTTTCTAACCCACCTTGCCCATTTAGGAAACTTACTAAAGCTTTACAAATCTCCTCTCCTACAATATTCCAATAGGTTTTGTAGAAACAAGCCCCATAGCCATTAGAACCTAGGGACTTCAAGCGGTCATTTGTTTCAATGCTTCCTCTATTTCCGTTTTTGTAAACTCCTTTTGAAGATCTTCATTCATAGCTCTTGTAACTCTCGGTTCAATATTTCCTAGATACTCTTCTATTGCTTCCATTGTAGGGCATGAGGAACAAAATAGATTCTGAAAATAACTGCAAAAGACCTTCTCTATCTCTTCTTGGTCAGTCACTACCCTTCCCTGGTCATCTTTAATTTCTTTCACCCAATTCTTTCTTCTTCTTTGACTAGCACACAAGTGAAAAAACTTGGTGTTTTTACCAGCCATCTAGTACCCGTTCCTCTTTGCTTTCTGCTTCCACTTCATATCTTCTTGCTTTAGCAACACTTCCAGCTCTCTTTGTAAGATTTTAACTAACTCAGCATTATGAGGGCCTTCATTATCTTGTTAATCTCTTAATCTTTCTGTTTTTTCCTTTACTTGTTGCTCTACATTTTTTCCTTTTTTATGACTCCAATTGAGTAATTCTTTTTTGCAGCTTCTCAGTTTCTCCTGCACATGTCCTAACAAGTTCTATTCTACTGCACTTCTAGCCCACACATCTTCTATAGTAGCTCCACCTTCCTCATCCATAACCCATTTTACTTCAAACTTGAACACCCTCATTCTCTTCATTCTCACAAAGTTGTTCTTCTCCATGCTTAGTAAAAGTGCCTTATGATCAGATTGTCATGCAGTTAAAATTTATACCATTCGATCTTTGAAGAGTTCTGACCATTTGCAGTTGGCAACTGCCTTGTCCAATCTCTCTTTGGTAAAAGTATGGTCTGCATGTCTATTACTCCAAGTAAACTTCCACCCCTTCCACCCCAAATCATAGACACTGTTAGTTTCCAAGGCCTGTCAAAAATCTCTCATTTGAGTTTCTGGGTTTGTCACCAACCTTTTCCCCTTGACATAACATTTCATTAAAATCACCAATTACACACCAGGGCATTTCCTTTGTTGGTTTTAACAATGACAACAACTTCCAAGTTTCTCTTCTTTTGTATGTCTTTGGACGGCCATAAAAACCAGTTGATAACCACCTCTTCTCCTTACCAATGTATGCACTGATGTGATGCTAAGAAAAATTAACTATCTCAACCTCTACATCTCTACTCCATAATAACACCAATCCCCCCTTCTACCCACATGTTCTACAACAAAGCAACCCTCTCGTTCTATCCTCCTTTTTATACTTTCAAATTCGTTAGCTACCATTTTAGTCTCCAAAAGAAAAACAACATTGGGTCTCTTCTCCTTCACCTTATGGTGAAGGTCTTGAACTTTCAGGGGGTTTCCAAGCCCCCAGTAGTTCCAGCTTAATATTTTCATAATGGTTGGCGAGGCTGAATGGTAGCCTCTGCCAATCTCAAAGAACTTGTCACTTCCATCTAATCCTCATTCTTTTTTCCTTTTTTTTTTTTTTACTAACCCCTTATCAATATCAACATATTCATTAGTGATTAAGGTACGTTTGCATCCAATGGTAGCTCTGACAATATTACAATTACCTGCAAATCTAGCTCTCATCTTCCATCTTTCCCTTGACATCATTTTCTTGTCATCAATTGAAGGTAGGATCTGGCCCTTGACATTATCAATGTCAACATAGTCATTACTCTGCTGTTCTAGAAAGGACATAGGATCTGACTCGTTACTCTAGTCTTCTGTCCTCTGATTGGTATGTGCACTTAGACCACCCTCCTAAACTCTTTCACCACTTTTTTTCAAATACTTCATTAGCACAGTCATTATCCACATATTTTCCCATCTTCTCAGGTTCCAACTGACCTCCCTTAGATCTTGGTGTTCTAAAGACCACCAAACCATCCTCCTTCTGCTCGCCCCCACCTAACCTGAACTACAATTTACTGTCAAGCTCCCTCCCTTCTCCATTTCTTCCTCTCAGCCCCCCATCCCTCATCTTCTACATTTTCTCTACTCTTATTGTTTTGTCTTTCTAAACTTTTTCTCCGTGGAGTATGAGTAGCACAGAGCCATGAACCAAATCGTGGCAGTCCATCATTCCCATGTACTGAGTTCCCTTCCATCCCCTGTACACGAGTTTATCAACAATATTGGGAGAAATGAACAATTTCAGACTTGGTTGTACTTATAGCTCCTGTTAAAAAATTTCACTTTGTTTTTCTATTTTATTTTCTTTCACTAATTTCCTCCTCCACATATGTACTCAGTTAGGGACTTAGGGGATGTTTGGAAACATGTTTTATCTCATCTTATCTTATTTCCTTTCCAAACAACATTCAAATGCAAATACTTTCAAACTAATCATTACAACTTTTTCAAACTATTCATTACAACTTTTCCAAATTTTCAAATAAAAAATAACAAAAAATTTAATTTTTCTCTCTCAAGGCCGGAGCTAAGGTTTTCTATTTAGACGAGAGAGAGAGAGAAAGAGAGAGAGAGAGATCTTTTGAGTTTTGGGGGGACTCGAGGGTTTTAGTATTTTACCCGTGCGTTACTCCATTGCTTGTTTTGTATTTTTTTTTTAAATAGAAACCGTTTACTAGGTTTTAAATCCAGTACTTGGATTGCATAACTGCATCCGAACTGGGTAAGTCAATCCTGGTTCTGAACCAGACCGAAAAAAAAATTTGGCCTGGATGAAAAGTCTTAAACATGTCTATGAATTTCTTTATAATGCTCGAAATGAGGAGTTTGAAATAGCTTGACTTAGTGCTAAGTATGGAAGTATAACATGAAATTGTTATTCCTTAAAGAAATAGAGTGAGGAGGAACGAATAAAGTTGGATTGACTTAGTTTCTTGTTGAGCTTGTTTGATATGGAAAGAAGTTGAAAGGGTAGATATTATGCCTTGTAGTTGAGTTTCTTTAATTGAAGAGAAAGTAAAGGAAAATGCTTTACTTCCTTCTTGGATTTAAAGTAAACAACTAAGAGTATGGCTAGGAAAGCTTAGTATGAAGTGGGTATTGATATTTTCATTTCATTTCATTGAAAATGATTTATTGAAGTGCAAAAGGAAACAAATGTTGAGCTTGAAGGTAAATAGCTATGACCATGCTTCTTATACAATATTTTTCTTCTACTAAAGGCTCTATTTTTCTTCAAATGCTTCATATTCATTTCTTTTGAAAACTCATACAAGTTTAAAACATTCAATTGAACATTCTAAATAATTTTCACTTTTCTTTGACCGGTACACACTATTATGTCCTGTTTGTTAGGGTTAGCGGTCTTTTAGACCCGATTCCACCCGTGGTCGTGGGTTGGGAATCTCTTAGTTAGGATGGTACCACTGGGTGCACTACCAATGAAACCGATCCGACATTACAATCTGCCTCTCTTTGGTACCATCATCATTTGGTCGCTGGTCATTACGTATTTTCATACGTAAAACCTTAACCTCATTTTTCTTTCCTTTTTCATTTCATAATATTTTCATTATCTTTCTTAGTCCAATGCAAGATGCATTTTCTTTCATAAAAGAATGCATTTCATGCTATTTTAATTGTATGGTATAACTGCTTACTGAGTATTAGACTTACTTTTGTGTTTAATATTTTAAATGTCCAAATAATAACGAAGATGAAGCTGCAGAGCAAGATACTACTCAGGAATGAGAGAGACGGATGCTTAATAGTAGCCTTGGGTTAGTGAATGAAATTTAGTTTTTGGTTGATTTTGTGAAACCGTTTGGATTATGTATTTTGAGAAAACAAGCATTTTGTAAACATGGTAGATATTCCTACTAGTTAAATAGTTATGGTTTAAATATGTAACTAATGTGACAATCTTATATTTTGACAAACATACATATTATTTTGAATTTTGAAGTTATGAGAAAGTCTCTTTTATAATTTTTAAGTTTTATATTATTTTCATATATGAAAGATAGTAGGACGAAACATAGCAGCTCATTCCATCTCTAGGGAGGATTGTTCCATCCACCTTATCCATGAAATGTCTTCCAAGCTAAGTTCGCCATGAAAAGGCTTTCTATGTTTATCGGCCAGAGAATCATGTGCAGTGAGAATAACTTCTCTTCTTGGTTGTCAAGGGTGAATTATTCTTTAATGAAGCGGAACATAATTCATGTAAGGGCGCAATCCACCTCTGCTTTAGAGTTCAGGTATGTAGCATGCCTTTGTTGTTTTCGTGTTACCATGAACTACATGATCAAGAACTCCATCCCTAAATCCTCAAATTATAACCCAATTGAATGAGAAGGCAACTAATTAATTACCAAAGTCCTCATGGTTTTCTCTAGGGTTTATTTGCAGGTTGTTCAAGGCTTTAAGCTTTATGTTGTTGAGGGATATATATTTCTTTTCTTAATTAGGGAATAAATCGAGTTGCACCATGACATTATTGTTGTATATATGGCTACATTAATTAGCTAGCATGCATGAAGCCACACTAGACTAAGCTTCTACGTACGTAGTCATGACCATTATTAATGGATTTTGCAAACTATTTTTAAATGATATTAAATACATTTATCTACATAATATATTTATCTCTTTCTTAATTGTAAAGAAAATATTTAATTAAAACAAATGATTGTAGCCCGTAAGTAATCAAATAAACAAAAAATAATTTCACAAAAAGTCGGAAAAATACTTCAAATATTTTTAAAATATCTCATTACTATTTATTATTCTATTATTATTTTTCACTTAATTTTAACTATTATTTAATATTTTATTATTATTTTTAATTATCCTTTTACTACAATTGATAAAATACTTTGAAAATACATCACTAACTCAAACTCAACCGAATAGGTATTATAAGTTTGACAATGAGGACAAAGGCTTGCCAGTGCAGATAGAGCTAGCCTAGCTAGTCACGATAAATAGCGTGTTCAAGGAGGAAACTCATCATACGAGTGCTTAAACATTTCAACCATCCTAATTCAATTATCTATCTCTCTTCGGCCCCACAAATCTTAAATTTTGGTGTCATTATTGCAATCACATGCTTTAAATTAACGCTTCTCCTTCAATTTTTATCATCTTTTTTTCTTCGTAAATAATTTTGCCTTGAAATTAAAATCAAAAGAAATTCGGCAGTGGATCCTAGCTAGCTAGCTCCTAAGGGTAATTTCTTAAGTTATGGTACCAGTAAGCTGTAATTATGGATGCTACCGCATGGTGCAGGACGGGGTACCCTCTCTCGCATCCTGCCCCACACCATGTGGGGGTTGGGATTTTTCTCCCGCCCCCCGCCCCGGTGCACTGCATGGTGCGGAACGGGATACCCTCCCTCGCACCCCGCCCCACACTATGTGGGGGTTGGGGTTTTTCTTCTGCCCCCCACCCCTATGCCGGGAGGGGAGGGGGGGGGGGGAATCCCATCTGCCGTCCCTCGCCTAGGCCAACACGCTGTGTTTAAAAAAAAATTGGTCGAAAAATATTTTTTTAGACCAAAATTATAATATAATTTAAATAATAAATTAAAATTTATAAATATAAAAACAACTTAAACTCATTAGAATTAAATTTTGGATTGTCTTGACTTCTTAAGCCAACCTTTATATAGGAAACCATGGAAATACAATAATTATCCTTTAAAGGTTAGTTTAGGAGGCCAAGATAATCCAACAACTTGAATAAATTTTAAGTCTTTAATAAATTTTATATATCTATATACAATATATTTATATATATATATAAATATATGTGGAGCGGGGGCAGGGGGTGGGGCGGGGCCCCGCTGGGGTCATCCAGCCCCCGCTGGGCCCTCTCCATGCAGGGCGGGGGATCCCACCCCAGCATGGGCGGAGTGGGGTAGCCTGCCAGCCCATGCGGGGCCGGGGTGGGGGCAGTGAGGGCGCAGCCCCGCTGCCCACCCCTAGCTGCAATACCTAGCTAGTTGTGTTCTACAATCAATTGTTATATATGCATGCATGGGGTGTGCAACGCTGAATAGATCTAAGAAAAACAATAATATATGGGGATAGTACTTATGTGTAACGACTTCACCTAAAATTTATTATGGATAAATTGTATTGGACATAAAGTGGTACGTTTAATGGGCCAATATTTTTCGAAAACCTCAATGGAGATTTATTAGATAGTTTGGTTGAGTTCACAAGCTATAATTTTTTTGGTTAACTGAAAATTTTAATTCAACCCACCACAAACCATGCACGCACACGAAACAACTAGAATTGAGGCACTTCCTGTAGTTTGGCATGGTTGTATCTTGGTGTAAGCTTTCTCCATATGCTAGTAAGAGAGGGATGTGGCGGGTCGGCTCTTGAAAAGCTTAAACTAGTTCAGAAACCACAATATTTACGATGCAGCATTTGACATTCGGAGTAGTGGCAGCGTGTGAAGTTGTGAACTATACATGCACGGCTTGGGTAGCGCATGGGCTTGTGTCAACCGTGCGGCAAGACCTTATAGCGGTATTGGTAGATATGTGGCATATGGATGCCTTGGTCGGGCCTAGGCCTACAACCCGAGTGGGAAACATTGGGTTTGTGCCCGACCCGACCCGAAACACTACTATTTAAGGTGCCAACCCGATCCGAACTGACCCATCAAAATAGAATCGGGTTGAACCCGTATGACCTGACCTCTTGTTTTAAAAAAAAAATACTGCTGTTTCTTCTTCATCGACAGCTTGTAAAGGACCTTGTTTGTACCCATTTTCTGCAAATGAAAATTCCCAAAGACGAGATCTATAGACATGAAAAAAGTAATCGAAGACAACAAATATCCCAACAAATGAAAACCCAGAAACCCATTCGCCATCATCAACGTGCTGCGTTTGGAGTTTCTCAAAATTCATCAACAGAACATCTCCCTACTCTTCTCTGCAATTCCCAGTGACCCACTCCCATCTCCCCTTCCTCAAGAGGCCATAACAAATGTCAAACACACTCAGTCTAAACACACACACCAATGCCCATCCTTGTTGAGAACAAAGACGAAGAGCTTCAACTTGGTCAGCGAAATGGCTGAAGTAACCACTGTTATTTTTTTCTTCTCTTCCGTTTTTCCTCCATACGACAGACAGCATCCCAACTCTCTCTAATTTCTCTCCTTCCAATTGCCTCTCTCTCCATTTTTTTCTGTCCACACTCCTTACTCTATTTTTCCTCTCTCTGTTGCCCACTCTTCCTCTCTAATTGCCGACGCAGGCCACCACCTCATCCCACGAAAATACAACAGCAAGTCACGTCTCAGACGGATGACTTCTACGCCACACCACCACACCACCGCGTCTCTCTGCTCGTTGCCCAACGCTAGGTTCCGTCACTCTGCTCTGTAGTGGCTCTATTTATTCCAACCAGAAATACTTCGTTCAATACTCCTGGTTGGGTAAATGAGCTGGAATGATGGCTGTAGAATGGCTTTAGAAAAGTCCTTGGCAATCAGCAACCCTTTCTGGTTTCTAGAAAGCCTGAGTGAAATATGAATATCACTTGTCCTTGGCAATCAAGGACCCGTTGGAGAACTTTGGGAGCTAGGGTTGGAGAACTGAAGATAAGTACTGTGATTTTATACTCGAACGAGTTGAAACCAAAATGTAAACTCGTTGATTAGTCGGGTTAGAGACCCAATCACAAATAACCCGATAAACTTCGGGTTGGATCGGGCCATTTTAATCGAGTCCAACAAATTTTCGAGTTACCTGCACAGCCCTAATCGGGCCCGTGTCGACTGGAAATGGCCGAAAGGCAAAATATAGATCATCAATCCGTTTTCATCCTAAAGAAAAAAAAAAATAACAAATATAAAAAGGCTTGATAAAGAATGACCATTGGGCCTGTGGGGAGAAACAGAGAGGGAGGAGCTCATTTCACTCTCTAACTGGTACCAAAATTGAAGGGTTTGATATACATTGAGAGAGAGAAAGAGAGAGAGAGGATTAGTTACCTTGTCGTCTCGTTGTTTGCATAGATCTAGGTATACATACAAAAACATTGTCATCATCATATTGTTTGGAAATTAATTTTACATTGAAAATGTGTTAAAAAGCAGTCTTTTCCACCGTGTAAAAGGGGGTGAATATGGTAAGCTTAGAGAAGAGACTGCTTCCTATATGATTAGGGATCAACCCATTAAGTCGAGTCACATAAAAGCCATAGAATGTCTTTGGTAATGGTAGGTATTGGCAATCCTTATGTTTTGCAATTGCTAATTGCAATATGAAATATACTAGAGGAACATTTTCCATTGTCCTTTAAAGTTCTTTCCCACATTGACCTATTTTAGTGAAGTAATTCTTAGAGCTAGCGTATTTGTTACACACGTTGCCACCGACGTCGCGTACGTACGGTTCTAGGTCAATGAGGACAGCTTTGTATGAACCAACTGAGTTGAACTTTTCCTAGTTTGAATATTAATGATGTTGGAGGCCAATGCCTTAACTGTGCATAGTTTGGTCGTCTACGTATGCAGAATTAATGCAGATCGACCCATATTACTCGGCATTTGACTTTGCCAAAACAACATTTATTTTTGCTAGCCCCACAACCATTTATGCATACAATATATATGCATGGTTGGTTTCTGCATGTTATGCATATATAAGCTGTGCCAGCTAGATCATATATAGTACTACAACTACTGCTACAATATTATTGTTGGATTAATTTGTAGCAAAATGATCTTGTTTTTCAGCCGTTGATTCAATATATTGATTTTCCCAACTTTCACGCCATAAACACGTTTCTTAGTCGATCGGTTTTCTAACATGCATTGAAGTGAGAGTCAGAAAGTCAACCCAAAAAAAAGGATCCAAAGATGTCATTGGCTCTACCTATTTATTGCGTGCAAGTGTTACCATCATTAATATTCATCTCAAAAAAAGAGAAATGCGTTACCGTTATTCATGATCCTTAGGTCGACCAAAACTTTTTTGTTTTTAAGCACTAATATTTTGATAATGTGTCATCATGATATGCATATATCTTGATAATGACAGCCATATGTATTGGAAAATATCCAAGCTAGCTAGCTAGTTTAACACACATGCACTGATCAAGTGAACCAGAAAGATCGAATGACTGATGATCATCACTTTCGGAAAGGCATACACTCGGTACGTAGTGCCTGTCAGGGTATTGATCTTTCTCTTAGTACTGATATTTCAAAATGTTTGAGTTTGGCAAGTAATAGCAGTAAAAATTAAGATCTAGGAGTTACAGTATATATTATACACATACCAGATAATTATATATTAATTCCACAAAAAATGAGGGGCTGACTTAACATATAATATATATATATATATATATATATATATATAAACAAGTTTTAAGCTCACAAGCATAAACTCGATCTTAAGTGTTTTGAAATGTTATATATAGTCTCAAGAGACATGCTTATCTGATATCTCCATTACTTTGAAAAAGGTACAAAATATATAGGGATAAATAAAGTGATGAAGCAGTTCAATGAAAAACTGCTGTACCTTCTGATAGCAGCAAAAACTCGCCAAAATAATCTACCTAGCTACGTCTTACTAATTAGAAGACTAAACTAAAACCGACACTGCAATATAATTTATTGTTCTTCTTTCATTTTCCATATTTATTTGTGATTGCATATAGCTAGATATATAGATGGCCCTCGTTGCATGATTATGGGGTACCGACAAGATCTTTTGCTATTAAATCACTTTAAACACAGAACAAATTTCAAAATCCCAATCCCATAGTGTAATCCAGTGCAAACCCACATGCAAGGGCTAAATGAGCAAAGAGAGGTACTGTGTCAGTGCCGTCCTTTGCCACACAGTCCCACATTACATCCGCGTGAAGTTAATGCTTCTATCTAACTCCCTCAACTGTAAAAGCAAAACCATGGTCAAGCCTTCTCCTCAAACAATTTTTCTATCTCCCCTCCACTATATATACTTCTATATACCTAGCCTTTAAATTACTCGTTCTCTCCCTCACAAACACACACATAACAAACACCTAATCGGGTATTATACGATCCCTTCTAGTTCCTCGGAGTTTTTGTTTTATTTTGTTTTCTACAGCTTGTTTCAATGGCGAGGGAGCTTAAGAAAATGGGTGTGATGTGTGTGCTGGTTTTTGTGTTGAATATATGGTGCAAGCTGGCAGGAGCAGAGCCTCAAGTACCTTGCTACTTCATATTTGGGGACTCCTTGGTGGATAATGGCAATAACAACCAACTCCAGTCATTGGCTAAAGCGAACTACAGGCCTTATGGGATTGATTTCCCCGCTGGACCCACCGGAAGGTTCTCCAATGGAAAAACCACTGTTGATGTTATTGGTGAGCTAGTTTAATTTCTCTCCAAAGTTAGACCTAATCATATATATATATATATAGATGTGGTGTGTGTCCGTGTATGCATGCATGTATCACTCACAGTTGTTTTTATTCGACGTGGAACTTCACATTAATATATGCATGATTCACGACACCTTTATTTCACCAATTTGTGACAGATATGTGGCTCTTTCTGAAGTGTTATTTATGGAAAATTCAGCTAAATACTCTTCTTTATAAGGTAGCTATTGCTATGGAGACACAGTAGCAACTATCAGCCTCATCATTATTATGAAAAAGGCAGTTCCCTGCTCAAGGAGACTACAATTTTATGTTTTCTTGTCTTTAGAAAACGAAATATTAAATTATTCGTATTAAAGGGTGCCGAACACTGACAATTCAACCCCAGATTATGTTTTTTCCCAGAGAAAGACATTGTCCATTAGTTGTATTAAAGTGCGAAAGAAAAGAGTTCCAATAAGCTAATCAAAAGGCCATGGGAAAAGTCAAATTGTCTAACAGCCCTGAGAATATCTGTACATCCCAACTAGACATCCTTTTCTCCTACTGATTTATTTGTTTCTAGTTTTGAATTGATTTTATAGAGTGAAAAAAAAAAAAGAAGAAGAAGAAGAAGAAGAGAGAACTGTTTTTATTGGGTACATATATGCAGTCTTATTGCTTGAAGAGAGCAGAGTTTGGATTGTCGTTTTAGTTAGTTCAATTCCTTGTGGTCCAAAAAAGAAATAGGTGCGACAAAGCACATTTCATGGAAGCATGTCTCTCTTCTCTTTCCAATCTAACAGAGTAGTTTAACATGCAAACAAAAGAAGAAGCAGAAGAAGGATTTTTCGTATCATATCTTGTGCAGAGTATCTGGAGCATATTAATTTCGTTGCACATGGTTTGAGTGCCTGCATGGAATCTGCCACCTTTACCTTCTTTCACAAGATCTTTAAAGGGGGGAAAGGAGAACAAGTAGATTGTGGTAGTGAAAAATATTTAGCAAAACTATGCAAGAAAACTAAACGACTTTTCCATCTACAGCTGAGCTTTTAGGCTTCGATGATTACATACCTCCCTATGTGAGTGCAAGAGGCCAAGAAATACTGAAAGGAGTGAACTATGCATCAGCAGCAGCTGGAATTAGAGAGGAAACTGGGCGGCAACTGGTACCTAAGATTTCTTGCCCCCATTTTCATTGTCATTTCATTTATTGGCTTCATTCCTTCTATGTTGTGGTTCACTCATATATATATATATATATACAATCCCTTAAAATTGTGCAGGGAGGCCGGATTAGCTTCAGTGGGCAGGTGAGAAATTACCAAAACACAGTCTCCCAAGTGGTGAACTTACTTGGGGATGAAGATTCGGCAGCACAGTATCTAAGCAAGTGTATATACTCAGTTGGATTGGGCAGCAATGACTACCTTAACAACTATTTCATGCCCCAATACTACTCTAGTAGCAGACAGTATACACCTGAACAATACGCTGATGTTCTTATTCAACAATATTCAGAGCAAATCAGGGTCAGTTCCATATTTCTCTGATTGTTAGTTTGCAAAAAAGCTGCCTTTTTTAGTCATTCATTCCAACAAAACTCTTTTGAAATGATTTGTTGTACAGAACATGTATAACTATGGAGCAAGGAAAATGGTCTTGTTTGGAGTTGGTCAAATAGGCTGCAGTCCAAATGAATTGGCTCAAAATAGTCAGGACGGTTCAACATGTGTACAAAGAATCAATTCTGCCAACCAAATCTTCAACAACAAGTTGAAATCTCTTGTCAATGATCTCAACAACAATCTAGCAGACGCAAGATTGATCTATATAGACGCTTATGGGATTTTCCAAGACATAATAACCAGCCCTTCATCTTTTGGTAAAAACATTTGCTTTAGTTGAAGCTGAAAAGTGAAAAAAAAAAAAAAAGGTGACATTGTTTAGGTATTCATGGTTGCATTTATTTGGCAAACTGCATGCAGGTTTTAGGGTAATAAATGCTGGGTGCTGCGGTGTAGGGAGGAACAATGGGCAAATCACATGTCTACCTTATCAAACTCCATGCCAAAACAGGAATGAGTATCTCTTTTGGGATGCTTTTCATCCAACTGAGGCAGGGAATACAATTGTGGGAAGAAGAGCTTATAGTGCTCAATCTGCATCGGACGCTTACCCGATCGATATCCGCCGTTTAGCCCAGCTCTGAAGAGGGAGATAACGGGTGCAGTTGCAGGATAAGATCCATAAAAAGTTATGGATACTGATATTATATATGTTTCACTACTACTATAGTTACTTTGAACCTAAGAACTTTGTGATCATGATCAATTCAACGAACTGCAAAATCATCTGGTTGTTATGTATGGATGAAGGTGGTTTAGAATATATATAGTTCAAGGTTTTGCTTATATGTACGATCTCTAGTTAATGATTCAGTCGAAATGTACTTTCCAGTTAATCTCCATCAAACTTGATGACACCAACCATCTTGTGTGGGTGTCTCAATTATCCATCCTCTTTCTTTAGAAAAGAAGAAAAAAGTTCTTTTAAGTATGATAGGTTTCAGAGTTCTTATGATCTTTAACATTGTTTATACTTCTAAGCATGATACTGAGAAATTGATGTAAGCACAATACAATAAATCTACAACACTATACAACATTTACATAAGCTACGTAACAAGATCGCTCTACGAAACTTATGGCCAGTCTCTCCCATAGAATTTTCTTTAGACTCGAGAAAATCATTTGCCCAATTCACCTCTTCTAAATACTAATACAACACTAAACAGCCAAAAAGTAACAGTGTCAAAATTATGCTTAAACATGTGCAGTAGAATTTAACGATCTTCCCGTCGAACTGCATTGGGGTCTGATATCATGTCCATCATAATCTTCTCAGGTGAATCTTCCCAACTTGCAAAAGTTTTCATGTCAACCTGCGAGAGAAGCAAATAAACATAGTATCATTGCCATTTACATTCAACTTTAAAATCCTATATTCAAAACCATATAACATCCTTTAAGCTGATATAAATAGGTTACCCTTCGTCTTTGCTCGGTGAACAGCTCTTCTCTCTTCTTATATGAATGTTGCACATCCTTTGCCCCTTTCCCACCAAATCCCCAAACTTCTACTTCTGAAATCAAAGCTTCCACAGGCAGGAAACCCTGAAATACACCAATTCACATCTCATCTTACAGAGTGAAGCTTTGCAAGTGGTATAAGTGGCATTTGCTAACACAAAGATCGCATAGCTTCCAAGATCACGCTTATTTTATGAATTTCTATTCAAGATCCATTCGGTGCATGATAGGATATTCTAATCACATCAGTTCACAAGAAAAAATATAAGATCAGCAATAAAAAATAATAATTACAATATCATGAATGAGCAGTCAAATTTCTTTCGAATATATAAAATTCAGGTTGAAAACTAGGAACAAAATGGTAGGCAAGTCAGACATAAGTCACATAATAGTGATCACAGGTAAAAATCCTATACAAAACATCACTTGATTTAAGGCAATATTGGTATCAAACTCTAAGGGCGGGCATAAGTCATTGCAGCATTACAATTATACCTGATCTGGAAAGAGGGAACCGGGTTGGTAAGTTTTGTCTATGGCATGATGGCGAATCGTGACTCTAGAAAAATCTTCATCCACAAAGATTCTCTCATTTCCCATGGTTCCTCCAAAAGCAATTCCGACAGGTTTTCGCTTTGGCTCATATATTTTACCAGTAGCATGCAAGTGGCTATATACAAAGTTCTTGTCCTTTCCTGTCAATGGTTACTTAAGTAATTGGATGCAAGCAATTTTGCAGGAGAAAAAAGAGAAAGGAAATGATCCCCCTTCACACTCCCTCTATGTCACATACCAGTTGACGATAACACATGGAAGACTGGACTTATGGCATACAAACATCCAGAGCTTCCGTAGAACAGATCCCCATTTTGAAACCCATTCTGCATAAGTGCACCTACAATCCATTTCCTAAGATTGGTGCCACTCTCATTTGCATCTCCTGAACTTGCAGAAATCAACATCAGCACTGGACCTTTGTATCCTTCAATATTAGACCAGAATCTGTTCAAGCCTCTCCCATGAAGAGATGACCTACAGAACAGTAGCAAATGCTAAAGAAGAAATTCTGCATATGCCTTTGCATCTAGATGTATAAAGGATGATATCATAGTCAACTTAATGATTTCATCTCACTTTTTAATGAATTATTAAGGAAAGAAAAGAACAATAAAATTTGTGGTAGAAAAGAATAAGCTTAAAGGGTGTTAAATAGAATAGAAAAACTTGTCTTTTTTTTATATATAAGTAACGACTTATGAAAAGTCATAGCCACAAAATGCAGAAGTGATGAATATAATGTGGAAATCTGCACCATGAACAACAATTATATTTTAACAGGAGCTAAAAACTTAGGTTCTAAAGTGAAACTTGGTTTTTGAAATAACAAATTGTGAACACCATAAGTACCAAGTGGCTGCATGTTATTGCCAGCCATACTAAGGACAGAAGTTTACTTATCTGACAGAATCTGGACAAGCAAAACTAAATAACACCTCAGGCAACAATCAAGTAAGAAATGCTAAAGCAATTTAATTTCCCAAGAGGATGACAATTCATATTTGAGGACCTCCATAGACCATTAACAATGTCAACCAGCATAACATGTGATAGGCAACAGTTGAGTAAAGTAAGATCAATGAGTAAGATGACAAACTGATAAAGTAGGTTTTCATGTGTTCCATCACCAGTGCTTGGAAAGCAAACTTGTGAGATCTCTTCACTTATGGTACTTCTGAGTGTAAGGGAAATTGCCCATGCCCTTCCCCGGGTTAAAAGGAAAGAACTGCATGTCTTAGTTGAGGAAAGATCTCCTACTGACGAACTTGAAGAAGCACATTCAGTCTGAAATAGATTAAGAAAAAACATTGGTCCAAGGATTCCTTCTAATCAAATAATATATAATGTGTGTGTGTGTGGTTTACTACATAATGATCATAGCAAAGAAAGCTCATGGGATATAATTATGCTTAGCAGTTTCAGAGTGGCAACTGGCATAAACTGCTTGGTTTACTATGGCCCCATGAAGTGGAGATCACTAGTTTGACTCTTCCCATCCCCTTGGGACCAAACACCAAGCATTGACTCACCATTAAACTCCTTTTTTTATACTCCATTGAAATCTCAAGCCAAATTGGAAGTTGTGGTATTTAAGAAGGTTTAAAGAGAAATATGTTTTGATACTTGTAAAAAAAAAGAATATCTTTCAATAAACAAAATGATCATATGCACAATGCTACCGCATATAGATGGACGGACTCATGAAGGCCATTAATTTTCAAACTCAAAAGAGAGAAATACCTCTGCAGCTCGAAAGTTTTGGAGTCTCGCATGGACAAATTGTGTCAAGCAATCCGGGAGGCACGGTGCCGTTTTAATAGCCCATGTCAGAAACTTACCGACAGGAAGTTGAACCTCCAAGCCTAAGACATCACAATACCACACATTCAAGCCACTGCCAACTTCAGTACACGATGTGACAGCTGATAATACCAGATGACTGATGTCCGGAAGACATAGATTTGCTTTTGCCTGGGAAATTCTCGATGTTCTGACATCCCACGACATAGTCCAACACATCCAAAGAAGCATATGCACATCGCTTGCCAAAAGTGAACCGTTTATCTTACAGTCAGCCTCATCAGATTCAAACTCCAGTTTCAAAGGAAGACCCGCTTTTGTCACCGTCGCAGCATACACTTTAAGTAATGTATTAAGTGACATTGATGCCGACATCCTTCCACAGCACTTAACATAACCTCTAACAAACTCGACCCAACTTACTCCCCCTTTCTGGGGCATGAAAAATACGTCAACAATGGATGAGCTGAGATTATCCAAAAACACAAGGAAGGTACCGGGCATCTTGGGTGCTTCAGAGATCAGGTTTTCATAAGCTAAGCAGAAGCATTGCTGTAACCATTGAGTTTCTATATTAGAACAAAACGAAAAACCCTGGGACCTATAATGAGGCCGTTAAGTTCAATAGACAAAAATAAACCAGTGTTGAAGAAAACAAAAAGGAGGAAACAAAAGAATCTAAATGTTTGGAGTGAAGTTGATTTATTTTTTCAGAAATTTTGAAAAAGAGTGAAAACCAAACATAGCCAGCCTTTGAAACTCCATTGAAACCATACAAATGCAACAATTCGGCTAAGTTGATTCGAGTTTTCATTTTCCCGAAGAACAAAAGTAAAGTCCAAAGATTTCTTTTCCATTCACTTTTCATCGGCTCCCGCGGCAGCCAAATCGAGCGCATAAGACCCAATAATTCGGCTTTCCTTGGAAAGAGTTCTTGCATGAAGAAAGATGATAGAGGCATAGATGATAGAATAGGGAATTGAATTGAATTCCGGGCTGCAAGGTTTAGATGTCCGTAGTGTTATTGTACCTGCAAGCTTTTGAGGGGAACTGCATTTGATTGAGGATCGGCAAGCCTGGAAAAAGCTTGCTGTAGCATAGGAAGAGCTCCTGTAGAAGCCGCTAAGGTTTCGACCTCTCGTTGATCAGTCGACACCTTCTGGTCCGTCGAACTCGATGCTCCCATCCTCGCTGCCGCTGCGATTTTCTCCTCAAAAACCAGTATTTTGTCGCGAGGTTTCTTTTCTCTGATCGTCACCGTTTGGTCATTGACAAGATGAAAAGAACTCCTATCAACGATGAGTACTGCTTCGTGTATATTTGGTTGGAAGGTAGAAAGTTGGAAGTTTCTCGTGAACAGTAAAAAAAGGAAAATGAAATGAAAAGTGAGTTTTTGCGTAAGTTTCCATCTTAAAATGTAGGCATGGGCCCAATTTCCATCTTAAAATCAAGGCATGGGCTTCGCATCCGGGCCGGCCCATCTGTTCGGCCCCCACCTAAGGTGGGCAAGGGCATCCACTTGCATACGGCGGATGGACGGCTGCCGGGTTGGGCCTGCTCTTTTTACCTGCCTGCCCGGCTCAATATATATACTATATTTTATATTTTATGTGTATATATATATATATATATATGACGTCGTTTAGGAAGTTAAAAAAACTCTATAAACAATTTCATTTAGACCAAGTATGCATAACATAAAGGACAATGATAGCCTTACTTCTTCCTATCATTCATGTACTACTCTTTTTATTTTTTTATTTTTTTTACTTAATAATTAAGAAAGCAGTATAAATATATTTCTCATTTTCTCCCATCTCTTACATCTCTCTAATGCTCTATGAGTCTCTTTGAGCTTCAGTAGCCACTGTGTCATTGTCGTGGTTGTAGCTTGTCGCCATTGCTCAATTTCCACTCTCAACCTTCAGATAAGAATTGGTCACTCATGTCTCTATAATAATAGTTCTCTCACCATTATTTTTATTTCTGTCACTCTTGTCGTTGTCGATCACTCACATCTCCGTCGATGCAATTGATCGCTCACAACCACAAGTGGGCAAAGAACCTATAGGTCAATCCATCAGCCATGTATTCTGACGAGATCACCCGCCCCTACAAGACAGGGCCGGGGACCAAACTCACCCACCCCTATGGGGATGGGATAACATTAGGGGTGTGCGAAATTTTGAAAATTCCAAATCCGTCCGACTTCCGCTCCGACTCCGACTCCGACTATGACTTCGTCGGAGTCATCGGAATTCGGAGTCGGAAATCGGAGTAGCTCCGAATATCTATTCGGAGTCAGAGTCGGAGTCGGAGCTCCAAGAAACTCCGATTCCGACTCCGAAATTTTTTTTACTGTACACTTGCGCTCGAGCGAGGTGTCGAGCGCAAGTCGAGCACACGTTGTGTTAAACATTGGCTCAATCGACATGTCGAGCGGAAGTCGAGCGAACCTCTTCCAGAGAGGTTCGCTCGAGAGACATGTCGAGCAGAAGTCGAGCGAACCTCTCTGAAAGAGTTCCGTTCGAGCGCCACGTCGAGCGCACGTCGAGCTCCGATCTTATGTCGGAATCGGAGTCGGACTCCGACTCCAATTCGGAGTCGGAGTCGGAGCTCCAATTTGGCTCCGACTCTTGTCGGAGTCGGAGGTCGGAAACAAGCACTCCGACTCCGTCGAAGTCGGAGCCCAATCCTAGATAACATCTCTATTAAAATGGTCGAGTGGAATTTTGCATACATTGGAATAAGTTGGAAAATAATTTTTATTGTAGATAAAATAAATCAATATAATCTCGTCAAATATGGCTCAGGCCTCAATCCGCAAATTCAATATAAATCCGACACATGATAATAGAATTAGGATAGAAAATAATTTAACTCGAGTCAATTTAACATAAACTCAATTAACTTGATTATTAATTGGATCATTTTCAACTCGAGGAACCTACAGGATGACCCAACTAACCCGTTTATATTATACATCTTTTATGGTATGCAATTTTATTAAAAAATTCTTAATAATACATGCACAAGTTTTTAGTGACAATTTGACCCTAAATATTAATGAAATAATCAAAATATCTTATATATCTATTATGATAATTGACAATTTGCTTATTTCTAGTACCTAATATATATTCGAATACATGAAAATTTAAATATTTCATATTTATAATATCTATGAATGTTGTTGACGTCTTGATTCCGGAAATGAGTGACAAAGTAAATACGAATGACTCATGAGAAACATATATCATAATTATATAACTAAAGTAAATCCATTATTAAGTGTTACTATAACTATGAAAAGTAACAAATAAATAAATAAAAAGTGACGCTACACAAACTTGGGACTCGATACCAACTTGAAGGATCTCATGAACTTGATTATTGGCACCTGTTATTATACAATTTGGATTAGGGGGTTATTGATTTTGAGCTAAAGTTAATTCTAGAAAAAGGAAATTTGAATTAAGTAATGTCAGATAAAGTTGTGGAATGCGTAAGCGTTGCGTAATTCTTTTAAAAATGAGTGAGATTAACTATTAAAAAACTAATTTTTTTCATGTAAATCTCATATTTACTCAAATTTTTTCAAAAGAATTATGCAGTATTTGTACACTTTACAATTACAAATATCATTTTCATTTGAGTTTCTTACTGATTGAAATGATTTTTTATTGACTTATTTTTCTAAGTAAGGGCGAGGTTCAAACGAGGAAAGGCTTACGGTGGATACCTAGGCACCTAGAGACGAAGAAGGGCGTAGTAAGCGACGAAATGCTTCGGAGAGTTGAAAATAAGCGTAGATCCGGAGATTCCCGAATAGGTCAATCTTTCAAACTGCTGCTGAATCCATGGGCAGGCAAGAGACAACCTGGCGAATTGAAACATCTTAGTAGCCAGACATTAATAATAATAATAATTAAAAAAAAAGTTCGTGTTTATATCATTACTAATTTGCCTTCATTTAAGACATACCAGATTGGTACGTGAGACTAAAATGACCAAATCCATGATAAAAGCATTCCCATCAATGATGATTAATGTATTAAATTTTATTTTTTATAAAAGTTAGACTTCATTCATACTTGGAAAACCATGAACAAATTACAATGACATCCGATCTTACAATTACAAATTATGTACAAATGACAATTACATATCAACATCTATCAAACCCTATTCAAAACAATTTCTGGAAAAGAATGCCACCATTGAGCTATATCATCAACCAATATCTTAGCATGTTGCGCTAGCAAATGTGCAACTTCATTATCCTGAATACCAACATGAAGAAACTCATAATCTTGAAATCTTAGAAGTTCTATTAACAAAGGTTCCTATTAAAAAAAAAAAAAAATCAGTTCTTGGATTTGATAGCATTAATAGCAGTCAAAGAATCTCCTTCCAATATCAAACCAGAAATACCTAAATGAAAGATCATCTGCAAACTCCTAAAAGCTTCAATATCATTCACATTAAATTCTGTCACTTCTTTCCTACTCAAAGCAAACAAAACCTTACTAGTAGCATCCCTTTAAATTACATCAATTCTTGTGGTGTCTATATTTCAAATTAATGCCCTATTAAAATTCAATTTAACCTTACTGTATGGCGGAGTTTCCATATAAGTACATTTTCATTCCTCACAATCAACTGAGAGTTTTTAATAGAATTGAAACTTTCAACATAGTTAAAATAATGAGTTTTGCTATTCATCATTCTCCACATACCAGTATACTTATTTTTATATTTTTTAGTTTTATTTTTTCTAAACTAATTGAATTATTCTATTCATCATCTATATTCCACACATGTGGTAAGAGAAAAAAAAATTAAAAAATTATGTATAGTGTGAGAATGATGAGTAAAATTTTTCTAAAATAATTATCAACAACTTTTTGAATTGTATAGGCAGAATTCTCAAACAGTCCAAGATTTCTATATTTCCAAATTTCCCAAAGAGATATTAAGAAAAGTAGGAGCTATAGACATACCATATTCCATTAAATCTCACAACAAAACATCAATAGGATTTTCACCATACAACAACTTGAAAATTTTATTGCATCTAGTAACCCATGCCTAACTAACAGTGGAACACAAACATAATGGATGGATGTTATCTTCAAGTTGCAAATTACAGTGATCACAAATATTATCATATACAATACCCATTCTCAATAAAGTCAGTTTTGAGAATTTATATGTATATATATCAAAACCGAACCGGTATATATATTTATAATTTTTTATATTATATTATATATACTATATGTTAAATTGATAATTAATATAACATGAAATTTTAGTCTTATTATTCAAGTCTATTAATCTTATAACTTTTAATATAACATTTGATATAATATATAAATTTTAGTCTTAAACATAAACATTAATATTAAGTTAATAATATAAATTTACTTTTGATATATATATATATATATATTTATATCAAGGATAAATACATTTTTGACATAATAAATTATAATATATATATTTCTTTTGTAAATACACTTTTACACAATTGATCATATATACTCATATAAAAAATCTAGAACTTATATAGACTATAATTAAATTCAATATTATACTAATATGCGTTAATTATTATAAAATATGTCAATAATATGCCAATACTTCTGGAAAAAAATGGGAAACGTCACATATGGACCAAGTGCCTTCATTGGTTGCATTTGGAACAAAGCTTGCTTTACTTCCTCAATAGAAAATGGTTGCAAAAGAACATCATTCATAGGTGTAGTTATCTTAGACTGCATTATATCAAGTACATTGTTCATGCCTCTTGGGTTAGAAAGAGAGAATAAATATGAAAAATATGGTAAAACAATTACATGTTCTAACACCCATCTTCGTCTAGAAGCTTATCAATAAAACTTCTACTCCTTTGTTAAGAAGTTTTGTAATGAGAAAACTTTGAGTTTTGATTCCTTGAATGCAACCATAACGCCTGAGATCTTTGTTTTCATATCATCTCATCCCTTTCTGATAACAGATTAATTTCATGTTTAATATTCCTCACCAAAAAAACTAAATGAGGAGCTGGCTGCTACTGCCCTAGTCAATTTTTCCCTTTTAGCATGCAATTCTTTTTAAATGTGACCAAATTGCTTATATTTCTAGACATGTAAATTACTACTACACAGGGAAATAGCCTCTCTCAAATTTATTACATCATCAACATCATTTCGACTACACCAAGATTTGAAAATTATATCTTCACACCCCTCAGCCCTAATTCACATATTTTCAAATCTAAGAGGTTTCCTACCTATCCTTGTTGCACTCACAGTTCCAATAGTATTAAGAATCAAGCAATTATGAACAAAATATGAAGTAGGAACATTACTATCCTTTGTAGATGGATAAATGGTCAGCCACTCAGGATTAATAAGGAATCTGTCATGCCTTTCATGTATGAATGCCTCCCATTTCCTCTTATTTGACCAAGTAAATAATGAACCCGCTGTGATTAAACTTTTGAGATGACAATAATCTAAGATATCCCGAAAATCCAACATCTGCCATTCAAAACGAACCTTACCACCTTTCATTAAAGTCCCCAAAAACCAACCAAGGAGTATCAATAGAAATTGAAATGGCCTTCAACAATTGCCAAACTTCCTTCCTACGCCTACCTCAAGTAATACGCCACTTATAAGTTGTAGTTAAATAAACAATCGAGGTGTATTGGTTGATTTTTTTTGAAAATATTATTTTTTGAGAAATTTTACTTATCATTCTTACACCACATACTTATTTTTATTTTTTTCTTTTAGCAAATATGTAGTGTAGAGATGATAAGTAGAATACCTCTTATTTTTTATATTATATTTTGTTTTTTCAATCACACCAACTTATCTGTCACATTATTGAATTTTTATTAAATATTGAGATTTTAAGTTACCAAACCATAGATGTGAGAAAATGAAAAAATTCAGATGATATAGGATGTTAAAAAAATTGATTTAAGGAATGAAAAAAATTGAGATTTTATTAAAAATTGAGATTCTTGTTAAAATTTGATTAAGGAATGACAAAATTCAAAATGAAAATGACAAAATGATTTTTTATTGAGATTTTAATTTTTTCTTAACGACTAAGGTTATTAAAAAAAATACTTAAAATAAAATAATAAAAAATAAAAGTTTCAAATACATTATGTAATAGTAAACATGCTGTAGGAGATAGGATTAGAAAAAAAATGTTGTAGGAGATAGTAAGCTTATTATTATTCTAAGATCTCGTTTGGATAGTGAGATAAGATGATTTTAGATGAAAGTTAAAATTTGAATAAAATATTATTAAAATATTATTTTTTAATATTATTATTATTATTTTAAATTTTAAAAAAATTAAATTATTTATTATATTTTATATAAAAATTTAAAAAAATTATGATAATGAGATTAGATGAGATCAAAAAGTATAATAGCCATTCCTTTCGAGTTTGGGCCCAAATGGTACGGGTCAAAACGGTGCGGGTCTACATGCTCAGTTTCAATAAACCCGATTATACACGAACGTCCTACGCGATTCACATTCACAGGGGATCAAATACTAGAGACTAGAGACTAGAGAGGACTGGAGTTTCATAACTTTGATCCGATTAGGGTTTCTTTACACAGTGACTTGTCAAGTTCAACCATTTTCGGTCTGAGATCCGATGGCGCCGCCTCCAGGCCCTTATTCTGGCACCAGCACTCTCGCCCTGGTATTTCTTCAATCTTCTCTTCTCAGTTTTTCGTCAAATCTTATTTCGGATCCTATTAAGTTTGGAGTGTTTTCGTGCTTCCTTACAGTCAAATGGTTTTTTTTTTTTTTTTTTTTTTTTTTTTTTTTTTTTTACGTTTAGTTGAATTTAGAGAATGGAAACTTTAAGATCGGAAATCTGATTTCATCATTCTTTGCAGGTGGCTCGTGCATCAGCCTTCACTTTCGGCGTGGTCTATGGAAGCCTGAAGCTTAAGATTCTCAAGGTGCTTTCATGAATGAATGCTGCTTGTTACTTAATTTTAGCTTTTGCTATGTGTGCTCCTCTCTGGTTGGATCTAGACCAGAATGATCTGTTTTTACTGTTTGTAGAAGTGGTGCTGTAGCTAACGATCAAAAGAATTGGTACTTTAGTTAGCGCATCTGCATGCGAAATTGCTACAAGTTGCAAATTTATAAATGTTGGCTGAAAGCTTAGGAGATATCCGTGGTCTAAAGCAGTATGTATGGAGTGGCATTGATGTTTTAAGTTTCCGATCTCTTTTGGATGGTTTTTGGAAGACATTACATGAAGAGACCTTTTTTTTCTGAATGATGTTTTATGGTCTAGTTAGATCACTCGGTTAAAAATAAACATTGTATAAGATTCAATTATATATTTTTGACATCCAGTATAACCTTTAGAGAATTAAGTTACTTTTTCTCTTGAGAAGTCAGCAGAATGCTTACTTTTTTTATGATATCAGATTAAAGTTATTTCATTTCTAAAAGATCCATTTTTAATTTATTCTAAAACAAAAACAAACTTAAAGGTTTGGGGCATTAATTCCACTCCATACATACTGGTACGATTTGTTGGCATGATCCATTTTTCATCAATACAACAGGATATGACATGTAAACAACCTCTCTCTATTCTTTTCTAATAAACACCTAAATCAGTTTCATTATTTATTACTGATAAAAAAACCATTTTCATAATTTGTATATATTTTGTGCCTTTTAAATTTTGATAATTTTCTTTTAACCTATAAAATAGTATAATTTATCTTCAAAAGTATTGATATATTACTTAATATTTTGAAAGCGCTTTTGTATTAAAGAAAGTGAATAATGGCAGAGGAAGAAAGAGTGCGGATTTTTTTTACTGTATCAGTATTAATATGAATACATTGTCCGAGTGAACTCCCACTATAAGTATAAATGTGAATGCAGGTTGATATTTTGCTGTATATGGTGCAATACATCAGCTAATAACATTTTATACATACTTTGAACTAAGATTCATGGTAGTTGATTTATACTTTCTTATCAAAAAAAGATTCATGAATCCTGGTAGTTGATAACAGATGACAGTACATTTGTGGGGAAGGAGTGGGTTTGGGGGGAGGGATAGGGGAGGTGGAGCATTTGGATTACATGATGACACTTTGTTGAGCCAAGTCTACATATTGGAGATTGTATGTATAAAGAATATGTTAAATTCAGAGAACATTTGTAAAAGAAGGGGAGAAGATGCAGGCTAGCCTTGTCCTCTATATATAATTTTTTATTTATTAGTAATGCTAATTTTCTTCAAGTCACAGAAGGGTGCAACCCAAGTACATAGGAAGTATACCAAAGGATACACCCAACAAGCAAGGAGAGAGAAGGATAAAAAAAAATTCTCAAAATCTAATAGGCTGGAAACTTGGGGGCTGTTGCGAGCTTTTGTCCAAACATAGAGATTGTTGATCAGGATGGATTTTAATTTTTAGAGTGGGAGCTAGTCCTTTAATTTTTAGAATACTTTTTTGGGATAAACCCAACCGAGAGGCAGGAATTCCTGCTCAGCCAAAACACCTTGTGTGGTATGCCCTTCATCATTGTGAACTCTGTTAAGGTTTAACTCATCTTCCATACCAAAAGAAAAAAGAGCCACCATCATTCGCAACCCTTCATCATGGAAAACTTTTATGTAGGCATCATTGTGATCTCTGGTTAAACTCATCTTCATCATTCGCAGCCCAATTGATGACTTTTATGAAATTCTTCTTGGCACTTTTTTTGGATGCCTACATAAAATAAAATAAAAAAAAATATCAGTGGGCCATGCTTGGAGGTCTATATGCTTGAAGCACCAAAAGCAATTGGCCTCTGCCTTATTATGCGCCGGATCTAGAAGTTGTGCTAGCCAGAGCAGCTGTGCTCACATTTTAACTGCTCTTGATATTAAATCCAAGATTCATAGTGTTGATTCATTGTGATATGGAGCTAATTTAAGTTGGTGGAGATACTTAGGTTGCTAAGGGAAAAGGGATGGAAAAGATGGGATAGACGAAAGAATGGTCTGTCTATTGAGGATTGTTTTGTGGATTTTAAAACTTTCTTTTGATAATGCTCTGTTGGCAGAATTAAGATAATGCCTATTTAGGCACCATTTCAAGAGAGGATACAATGTCCCAGGCCCCCATAAAACAGCAGTATTTAATTTGAAAACTTTATAATACTTACTGATTTCAACTAATAAAAAAATAATAATTTTTACAGCTTTCGGATTTTCCAGAGCTGCAAACTCTCTTTTCATTTTTGCATGTGGTGCTTTTACAAGTTCACTGCTATTTTGTAGTTTTATTGCTATGCACTATTTATCTCCCAAACAATCACCTGTTTTGCAATGGTACCTCCAAACTCCTGGTATTCAGCACTCCAATTTGCACCAACTGTATTGTAAAGTACACCTATTCTGTTTTCCAGAAGTGTCTTTTCTCACCTATATTGTAATGATTGTGGTTTTTTAAATTTCTTTTCCCCTCCTTTATAATCTCTTCTCCTTATTCTTATCCTTCTCCTTCAAAAATGGATATCTAATGGAAAAATAAGATTCAATACTGCAGTTATGTTGAAAATTATGACTCATATTTCTCCCCTCTTTGTTGCCAGGCGAAGGCAAAGTCACATCAAAAAGATCAAGCCAAGGCTCATCACTGATGGACTGTGGTGTTCGTTACATATTTTGGGCTGCTGGCAGGAAGAAAGAGATTGTGTTTATTTTATAAGATGAAAATTGTTTTTCGGGTACTTGTTGGCTCATGATGTCCTTTTATCAGTGGAAGATGGCTAGCTTCTTGTGGCTAGCGACATAATTGTCGAAGGAGATGCATATATTTATTTTTATATCAATAATAAACCCTAAATGGTGGTTTATACTTTTATTTCTAGAGTTAAAAATTGGGTGAATCACTCTACCAGGATGTCATGGAATAACCAAACAGAGAGAAGGGAAGGAGGGGGTGGAGATCGATCATACTTTTTGGAAATGAAGGTGAAATTTTCTCCCCTTTGATTTTTGTGATATTGAGGTTTTAATTGTAGCAATGATGCCGGTGGTGTTACGGTTCTTTCCTGATGCTTGCAACTTGCATGCATGATATTTACCCATTACATCCATTCATTGACGCTGATAACTGGGTAAAAGGTATCACCCGCTTGCGCACATGTACATTATATATATTCTGATTCACTTGGTGTTTTGATTGAGTAATGTTACTTATACTTATCATCGTGTAAGAAAGTAAACAAAAGTCTGGGAAGGAGGTGAAGTCCTCGAGAGAAATGTTATTTCACGTAAAGAAGAAAATGCATTACATTAAGGGAAATATTCCTGCTGTTTAAATAGAGCTAAGCTACGTAACTGTCTAACAAAAAGGAGAGAGAATATATAATTGTCAGGTTGTTAGCCAATAAATTAAGGAATGCGAAGAGTAGTGGAGGAACAACCTAATAAATTAAGGAATGCGAAGAGTAGTGGAGGGTCCTTGGAATGCAACGGACTGAGTTGTTATCCATTTTCTACTTGCGGCTTGATTGCTTTGCGAGGATGTGGATTTCCTTTATACGTGGTATCTGTTGCGTGCTCTGGTGCATGAAGATAAACATCATGTTCCAATACCTCCCCGCAAGATGGAAAATAGAGATTTACTATTCCCATCTTGGAGAGATGAGAGGAGATGACGTTGGATGAAAGGGACTTGGTGAAAATGTCTGCCAATTGGGACTGCGTGGGAACATGAGTTGTTTCAATGCTGCCGTCTTGGATTTTGTCGCGGATGAGGTGGCAGTCGACTTCTATGTGTTTAGTGCGCTCATGGAAGACTGGGTTGGCCACGATGTGTAGTGCAGCTTGGTTATCATAGAGAAGGAGTGCGGCTCGAGGATGCGACGCTTGAAGGTCAGAGAGGAGTTGCCCTAACCAAGTGAGTTCTGAACAGGCAGTTGCCATAGCTCTGTATTTGGCCTCAGCAGATGATTGAGAGACGACATTCTTTTTTTTTTATTTTGATATCAAGGAGTTGCCTAGTAGGGTGCAGTAGCCAGTGACTGATCGTCTTGTGTCTGGGCAGGAGGCCCAATCGGAGTCGTAGTAGCCCCTGAGTTGAAGTGGGGAAGAAGAAGAAAGTAGGATGCCTTGGCCGAGAGTGCCTTTCAGGTACTTCAGTATTTTGTGTGCAGCAGCAAGATGCGCGGTCGATGGTTGTGCCATGAATTGGCTGAGGATCTAGACTGGGTAGCTGATGTGGGTGTGTGATAGTAAGGTAAAGGAGGTGTCCGATTAGTCGTCGGTATGAGCTGGGGTCGTGTAGTGGAGAGCGAAAGTCTTTGCTAATTTTATGATTCTGATCCATGGGGACTGTGACTAGTTTGGTTTCAAGGTACCCCGAGTCGGCTAGGATGTCGAGGGTGTACTTTCGTTGACATATTTGAATCCCTTGTGATGATCTTGCCACTTCGATGCCAAGGAAGTATCGCAGGGGTTCCAAGTCCTTGATTTTAAAGTTCTGATTCAAGAATGAATTCAATAAGGTGTAGAAGAGCACCATGAAGGAATTTTTTTCATGTATTGTGTGAATGGTAGTTAAAGAAAAATTCTACTCATCATTCTCACATTACATACTATATATATATATATATATTTTTTTTCTCTTACCAAATGTATGTTGTATGGATGATGAGTAGAATAATTCAATTAGTTTAGAAAGAATAAAATAACAAAATAAATAAAAACAAAAAAATAAATAAAATTAAATAAAATTAAGTATGATGTGTGATGTATAAGAATGATGATCAACAAAACATGTAATCAAAATGCTATATGCCAAAAATAAAAAATAAGAATAGTAATCAGAATGCCTGTTGTTTAGTCTCTCATAGTAATTAGCGTATTCTCATATGTTACATAAGTTTTGCTACTTATCATCCACACACATCACACACCATATTTTCTTTTTTTCTTTTTAATTTTTTTTTTGTTTTATTATTCTTAAACTAATTGAATTCTTCTACTCATCATTTATATATCACACATTTGGTAAAAGGAAAAAAAAATAGTGTGTAGTGTGTATGAATAATAAATATTATTGTGTGGGTTTACATCCACCGTTGGGGCTCTCGCTAATGCATTTTAAGATTTTTTTTTTTGTCTTTTTTACATCATTTCTTAATACTTTTAAATATTTAAAAAAAATCACAATATTATTAAAACATACTTTCTTAATGACTAAGGCTCTGTTTGGTTACTGAGCTCAGCTGAGTTCAGTCTAATTTTGAACTGAGTGTAACATCTAAACACTCAACTATCAAATTACTAAACTCATCCTAACTCAAAACATTCTAACACATAGGACTCACAACCTTTTTCAACTTAAAATATCTTTATACGTGAGATTCACAACTTTTTTTAATTTTCCATAAAAAATACTAAACTCATATTAATATTTAAACACACTTTAAACTCAGTTTAGATGGGTCTTACATAACTCTTTTCACTACTTAACTCATTACTATTCATAAAGAATTCAACTCAGCAGAGTTCAGCTCAACATCTAAATGCAGCTTATGTGACGCCCCAATTCCCACGTACAAAAATAAGGGAATCATGACGTCAGGATGATGATAACACGGGTCACGTATCCCAACGAAATGTGCTCAAGTGTGTGCAACATGCAAGAGTGCACAATAAAAATCGCAGCGGATAATATAAATAAGTCATCTAAGTACCAGAAATTTAAATACAAATATTCAAAACAAATTACATTTAAAGAGTTATATAGTCATCCCAAATATATTACAAAAACAACACATAAATTGATAAAAACGAAACTTGATAAACAGGAGCAATCCCAGATCACTCCACCAACAGAGCCAAGCTAAGGCTCGTCATCCTCATCTGCATCAAAATCTGCGATACCATAAAATAGTACCACAGGTAAGTATAAACCAAACAACTCTCGGGATAAAAATATATTAATGCAACCAACATGCATTCATACGACAAAATTCACTTAACCATAAAATATCATTTTTCCCTAAAAATGATTCACACAAAACAAACCAATTATTGGACACTGTAGGCGGGAATCGCAGGCGGGACTCTACCTCCATCCCTGCTTACCACCATCACTACCGCGTGCACCGTAGGCGGGAATCACAGGCAGGACACAACCACCATTCTTGCTTACCACCATCCCTACTGCGTGCACCGTAGGAGGGAATCGCAGGCAGGACTCTACCACCATCCCTGCCTACCACCATCCCCACAGTTCCTTTTTCTTTTTCTCAAATCAGTCAATCCAGTCGTTTCAAACACACCCAAAAATCATTTCTCACACGAAAATCCAGTTTTCAAATAAACACATGAACATGTATGCAATCATGCGAAAACTCAGTTTTCAATTACAAACATCAACATGTGTGCAAATGCAGTGAATAAAACACGACACCAATATCCAACAACCAACAATGTCAACACAATCCAATCACAAACCAAACATACAATCAACTCCGTCCGTAATCCATCTAACCCCCGAACTCCTCGGACTCAGTCCGGCATAACCAACCAGTTCACAGTAATATGTGTTAGTGTAAAAATACATTTAAATTACGAAAATTCTTTGGAAAAATACTTACAGCGCTATAATATGATTTTCGAAGGATCACGGAGGTGCAAAAAGTGGTGACTCAACAACATAACAGTATAAAATATACTGTGGCCGTGGGTCTCAAAAACTCACTTTTCAAAGAAGACAAATTAAGACCCGAAATTGATAGAGTAGGGCCTAGAGAGGTCGGTGAAGCCAATGGTGGTGGTGGTTTGCCATGGGTGGCGGCGCAAAGGGTAGTTTTAAGGCCAAAAAGTCGAAATCGGAGATGAGCTTGGTTGTGCTTCACCGGTGACGGATCGGAGCCGGGGTTGGGTCCATTGGGTTGCCAAGAGGTCGGGGATGAAGTGGTGAAGAGATGGTGGCCGGAGGTGGCGAGACGGCGGTGCGCGAAGGAAGAGAAGGCCGCGGCTTCAAGCCGTGCGTGGAGGAGAACGCCGGCGATGGAGGAGCTGAGATTTACGGGGAAGGGTCGCCGGCCTGTGGGGAGCTGGACGGAGGGGGCAGTGTCGGTCACTGGCGGCTCACGGCGGCGGGCTGGGCGGAAGACAAAATCGGACGGAGAGAGAGAGAGAGAGTGAGTCGCGCGGGAGAGAAAAAAAACTAGGGAAAAAGAAAAGAAAGAAAAGAAAAAGGAGAAAAAGAAAAATAAAGGGAAAGAAATGAGGTCCAATCCTCACATCTTGGGTCACAGAAAATGATCCAACGAAAATGATTTTAAAACAGCAAATCAATTAAATTATATTAAACGTAATGATACAATGAAAATAAAATAATTAAATCTCACAATCAATTAAATTAAAAGAAGAATAATTTAAATGTACAACAGTAAATAAATATTAAGAAAACATAACAATTTAATTTTCACAATTTAAAGATCATAAAATAATCCATTTAAAATATCCAATAATTATAAAATAAGAGAATAAATTTTTGAATTATTAAAAATAATCCTTCAGTAAAAATACACTAAAATACGGAGTGTTACAGCTTAAATAAAAAAAAATAAAGAAAAAAATTCTTAATATTGTTAAACAATACTTTCTAAGGACTAAGTTAAAAAAACGAAGAAAAAAAAAACAAAACAAAACAAAATTGGAGCGGGAGCTCCGGAATCCCGGATCCCTAGCTTTTTCCAATAGAACTTTTCCGGTTACACACGGTGAAGTACAGCCAAAACGATGCGTTTTCGTCGTCCGCTTCAACTGAGTTCAGACGCTGTAAATTTAGGGTTTCAATTCTGTCTTCCTCTGCTTGTCCAGAAGAGTCCCGAAAATAAAGCACGCAATAAACCCTAATTCCCATAACTCTCACACATTTCGATCGTTTTCTTATTGAATTTGTGTCATTTCTGTATCTTTAACAATGGCCCCCACTTCCAAAGACGACAGCTTGAAGAAGCTCGAATACTTCTCGCTCGTCTCCAAGGTCTGCTCGGAACTTGAAACGCATCTAGGGTTCGGGGACAAAGTTCTCGCCGAATTCATTACGGAATTGGGCCGCAACTGTGAGACCGTCGATGAGTTCGATGCGAAACTAAAGGAAAACGGCGCCGAGATGCCCGATTACTTTGTCCGTACACTTCTGACGATAATACACGCAATTCTTCCTCCGAAGCAGAATTCCGACAAGGAGTCGAAGAATGAGAGCGCTTCGGATGGTAAGAAGGCCAAGTATTCGGCGCTGGCGATTGCGGATGATAGAAAGAGAGCTAAGGAGATCGAGAGAGAAATCGAATTGGAGGCACGGGAGCGACGTAGAGACGGGGAAGAACGCGAAGAAGAAAATAGACATCGAAGGAGAGATAGGGACAGAGACAGGGACAGGGACAGTGACAGAGACAGAGATGGGGAGCGAGACAGAGACAGAAGAGATAGGCGCAGGGATAGACATGATAGAGATGAGAGGCATAGAGACAGAGATATCGATGGTGATCAAGATGTTAGAAGGGATTACAGGAGTAGGGAAAGGCACTGGGATCGACACGAGAAGCATGGGAGAGATGATGAGGATTTGGTTAATAATAGAGATAATGGTGAAAATGAAGATTATCCGAGAGGAGGTAAAGATCGTACAAATGGGCGGTATAAATCCGATGAGCCCGAATTGTATAAGGTTTACAAGGGTAGGGTCTCAAGGGTGATGGACTCGGGCTGCTTCGTGCAATTGACTGATTTGAAGGGGAAGGAGGGTTTGGTTCACGTTTCACAGATTGCAACTCGGCGGATTGCTAATGCCAAGGATGTGGTGAAACGGGATCAGGAAGTTTATGTGAAGCTGATTTCGGTGTCAGGTCAGAAACTGAGTCTTTCGATGAGGGATGTCGATCAGAATACTGGCAAGGATTTGCTTCCGTTGAAGAAGAGCTCAATGGACGATACGCATAGGACGAATCCATCTAGCGGGTCGAAGGAGGGGCCAGCAACTAGGATGGGTCTTTCAGGGATTAGGATTTTTGAGGAGGAAGATGTAGTCCCATCACGTAGACCATTAAAGAGGATGAGTTCACCGGAAATATGGGAAGCAAAGCAATTGATTGCTTCTGGTGTTTTGAGTGTTACCGATTATCCCACATATGATGAGGAAGGAGATGGAGTGCTATATCAAGAAGAGGGTGCTGAGGAGGAGCTTGAGATTGAACTGAATGAGGATGAGCCCGCATTCTTGCAAGGGCAGAGCCGGTATTCAATGGATATGTCACCTGTTAAGATTTTCAAGAACCCAGAAGGGTCTTTGGGTCGTGCAGCTGCACTTCAGTCTGCGCTGATAAAGGAGCGGAGAGAAGTAAGAGAACAGCAACAGCGAACTATGCTCGATTCTATTCCAAAGGATCTCAATCGTCCATGGGAAGACCCAATGCCAGATATGGGTGAGAGGCATCTAGCACAGGAGCTCAGGGGTGTTGGTTTATCGGCATATGACATGCCTGAATGGAAGAAGGATGCTTATGGAAAATCCATCAGTTTTGGGCAGAGGTCAAAGCTCTCCATTCAGGAACAAAGGCAGAGCTTGCCAATCTACAAATTAAAGAAGGAACTCATTCAGGCTGTGCATGACAACCAGGTCTTAGTTGTTATTGGTGAGACTGGTTCGGGTAAGACAACTCAGGTAACTCAATATCTTGCAGAAGCTGGATATACCACTAGGGGAAAAATTGGTTGTACTCAGCCCCGTAGGGTGGCTGCCATGTCTGTGGCAAAGAGGGTTGCTGAAGAGTTTGGTTGTCGGTTGGGGGAGGAAGTTGGGTATGCTATTCGATTCGAGGATTGTACCAGTCCAGATACCGTCATCAAGTATATGACGGACGGCATGCTTCTGAGGGAAATTCTGATTGATGAGAACCTTTCTCAGTACTCTGTTATTATGCTTGATGAAGCTCATGAGAGAACAATACACACCGATGTTCTTTTTGGATTACTAAAGCAACTAGTAAAAAGGAGACCTGACCTTCGCTTGATTGTCACTTCTGCCACACTGGATGCTGAGAAGTTTTCAGGGTATTTCTTCAACTGTAATATATTTACAATTCCTGGTAGAACTTTTCCTGTGGAGATACTCTACACCAAACAGCCAGAAAGTGATTATCTAGATGCAGCTCTAATTACCGTGCTACAAATCCACTTGATGGAACCTGAAGGAGACATCCTTCTCTTCTTGACTGGCCAGGAGGAGATTGATTTTGCCTGCCAATCTCTTTATGAGAGGATGAAAGGTCTAGGTGAAAATGTTCCAGAATTGATTATTCTACCGGTATATAGTGCACTTCCTAGTGAAATGCAGTCGAGGATATTTGAACCTGCCCCTCCAGGTAAGAGAAAAGTGGTTGTGGCTACCAATATTGCCGAGGCATCTTTGACCATAGATGGGATTTTTTACGTAATCGATCCTGGGTTTGCGAAGCAAAATGTGTATAATCCTAAACAAGGGCTTGATTCACTGATCATAACTCCTATATCACAAGCATCAGCAAAGCAACGAGCTGGGCGTGCCGGGCGTACAGGACCTGGGAAATGTTACCGCCTCTACACTGAGAGTGCATACCGCAATGAGATGTCCCCAACCTCAATTCCTGAAATCCAGAGGATAAATCTTGGGTTTACTACGCTTAATATGAAAGCTATGGGGATAAATGATCTTCTGTCTTTTGATTTCATGGATCCGCCTTCACCCCAGGCGCTCATTTCTGCTATGGAACAGCTGTACAGTCTAGGAGCTCTTGATGAGGAGGGTCTTCTGACCAAATTGGGCCGGAAAATGGCAGAGTTTCCACTTGAACCGCCATTATCTAAGATGCTACTGGCCAGTGTGGACCTTGGATGCAGTGATGAGATTTTGACAATCATTGCAATGATTCAAACTGGCAATATCTTCTACAGGCCTAGGGAGAAACAAGCCCAAGCAGACCAGAAGAGGGCCAAGTTTTTCCAGCCAGAGGGAGACCATCTGACGTTACTTTCGGTTTACGATGCTTGGAAAAATAATAACTTTTCTGGGCCATGGTGCTTTGAGAACTTTGTGCAGTCTAGATCTTTGAGGAGGGCACAGGATGTAAGGAAACAGTTGCTCACCATCATGGACAAGTATGGTCTTCCTTTTTCTTTTGCTATTTCTCAGCTATAGAATTGTTTCCTGCCTTTTGCTTTCCTTCTAGTGCTTCCTTCTCATTTCTTCGAGCACAGCTGCCCTAATTCATCAGGACTTTTCATGAGTTATTAGTTGCTTGCTTGTAGATGGTTTTATTTTAGATTACCCTTTGAATACCATCCATTTAGTGGGTCCCAAAATTGGCAGTAAATGCTGTATGAGTGAATTCCAAATTCTTTGATGCGGCAAATATCCTTGCAGTACCTTTTAATGATATGATTATATGGTTGCCATGTCTATTCTGCTGGTTTTGTAGATGAAGCAATAAGCACATAATTGTTTGTAGCTTTAGCAATGCCACCAGCGGTAGAGCTTTCTTGTTTTGTATTGACTCGATAATTGTTGTTGCACTGCAGATATAAATTGGACGTCATGAGTGCAGGAAGGAATTTTACAAAGATCAGGAAGGCAATTACTGCTGGATTCTTTTTCCATGCTGCTAGAAAAGACCCACAGGAGGGCTATAGGACCCTTGTTGAGAACCAGCCAGTTTATATCCATCCTAGCGGTGCTCTTTTCCAGAGACAACCTGACTGGGTCATCTACAATGAGCTCGTGATGACTACAAAAGAGTACATGCGAGAGGTCACAGTTATAGATCCTAAATGGCTCGTGGAACTGGCACCAAGATTCTTCAAAGTGGTAGATCCTACAAAGATGAGCAAGCGCAAACGACAAGAAAGAATCGAACCGCTTTATGACAGATATCATGAGCCTAATTCTTGGCGTCTGAGTAAACGCCGTGCTTGACATGTGTTTCAGGTTTTTTTCTTAATCCCATTTTGATCATCGTTCATCTTGTTGTATATGCTAATATGGTCCTTGTTTAGTTTAATTTTTTGAGGCTATTTCGACTCTCAGTGACCTTGAACCTAAAATGAACGGTAGCAATGGAAGGTTTTCCCGAGTTTTGTATGATGGGCAGTACTAGCTTTTTACTAATTGAAATTTGCAGTGCCTGACTTAACTTTTGTCTTTGCTGAACCCAAAATATGAGACAACTTCTCCTTTGGTCTTACTGTGGTTTGCTTTCATGTGCTACCGGACTATATAGCACAGAATGACAGAATCCTTGTTGAAAATGGTTATTCGTCCAGATTCGTACTCTGATGACCTTGACATTTTTCTTACAGATTACAGATTCGATCCTTGATGACCTTGACATTTTTCTTAGTTCCATGGGTTTTTTCTTAGGCTGCATTAAAGACTTGTATTTGATGATGCAGCCACGGTCCTCCAGAAATATGCGAAGCATCCTTCTGCTTTTTCCTACCGTTTGTTGCGAAAATTGTGTTCTAGCTTCAGCCATCAAGTTAGGGAATCTAAATTGTGGTGAGAACGTGAGTAATGAAAATTTTGTGAAGTTGTGAAGCAGATCTCTCTCTCTCTCTCCCCCCCCAAAAAAAAGGAGAAGAAAAGAAAAAAAGACTATCTGTTTTAGCTTTGCACATATATTCAGCCACTTTTAATCATCAAAGATTCATTCAGTCAGGTTTATTGGTGTTAAAAAGTCATTTTTCATTTCATCGATCCTTTCGATGAAATATAGATAGGGATAATCCTCTTCAACTATCCCGGCACTGAATCATAGGTCAGCATTAAACTATACGGATAATGATATAGTTACACCTACATTACTATTGTTTTGCTATTCAACTATTTTTTTTTTTCATTTTGCTCTTTGAATCTAGATTAAAAATTTCAGAACATGACCTTCTTGCATAATCTAAATGAAAATAAATTAAATCAACCAACGTAATCATGTAATTTAATTAAAAATAAATTCAATTTTATATAAATATCTTATGTTTTAATATAAAATTATAAAAAAAAAGGTTATAAGTTTGATATTCTCCTTATAATTTACAATATGTATATCATATTTAAGTGTTACGAAAAAGTAGACTTTCTTTTTTATAGTGTTTTTGAAACTCAAAGAGCAAAAGAAGGAATATTTTTATAAAATTGAATTTATTTTTAATTAAATTATATAATTACGTTAGTTGATTCAATTTATTTTCTTTTTAATTCTACAAGAATGTCATATTCTAGAATTTTTAATTTCGCACACGGGCATCCCGCAATATGCTATGTAGGCGTGAGTTGTAATTTCTGTGCTGGGCTGCAATTGTATCCAATACGATAAGCTGGTTCCAAGTTCCCACCCTATATATCCAGTCATCTCCACCATTTTCACGTTACTTGATTTGCTGAAATCTCTCTCAATCAACAACTTCCTGCAATTTAATATCATAAAAAAAAAAAAAAAAAAAAAAAAAAAAACCTGCTCTTTGTCCTAAATTTAAATTGAGATGATAAAAGCTAGGATGAACACCATTTTTGAGTTTGGAGGAAACGGATGTCAGAGATGGAATAAAAAACCAGTCTTGAAGCAGTATAGCAGATTTTCGGATATCAGTTTAAAGACAAAAACTTGATAATCGACTACCAAATGTGAGATGGGATTGAGATTTCTTGTTACATTGATCTATCAGTATCAACACTTACTACTCTTTTCAAGCCTCAATTTATGTACTAAAGCAAAGCATCTCTTCTCCTTGTAGTATTGATTCTCCTTGTAGTATTGATTGCTAACATTTCACTCTGCACAACCACTATAAAACTTTGAATTTCCTACTTAATTGACTCAAACTACTATTCACTGGTAAAGTACAATTAAAAAAAAAAAAAACCATGGGGGTCGGTGGGTTTGTCGTAGATCTCGTCCATCATTACCGAAGGACGAGGAATGTAATTGTAAAGTGTTATGTTCCTGTTGTGAATGCAGTGATGTAATGAGGAAAAGACTGTGTTGTAATGTTGGAATGGCGGTGCAGGAATTCGAATTGCCTGGAAGGTTTTTGATAAGAGGCTCAAACTAACCACACGTATATTGATAGGAGTTCTACTCATTGCCTCTTAAGTCTCCAACACCCCACACCAAAGATGTGACATTTTTCTTTAATTTTTTTTTCTTTCAATAAAACACACGTTTTACCCCCACGTTAGTCATTGTTTTACCCCCAAATCATCTCATTCGAATTTTTTCCCTCCCCACGTTCTTCCACGCCTTCACCCCTCCGCCTGCCTTGCCACAGTCCGGCGCCGCCGAAGACTCTGATCGACGAAAGAAAGTTACGCCCAGATTCTCTCTCTATGAAAATGTCTCTATCTAAAATATTTTAGTAAAATGCACAAATTAGTGGCTGCATTTTGGGTTCACACCCACAAAAACTCACACCGGCTCTGAGTTTGTGTTTTTTTGTACATGGCTGAGTTCTTATTGAACATGGCAGATTTTATATGGCCAAACTCTGTCCTCTTTGTTTGGATTTTCCTCAAATACAAACTAATATAATTTATTTATTTGTACATGGTTGAGTCGTAGCTCTATATAGAAGGATTGAGTTTTTTTTTTTCTCTGGAATCTAAAAGCTAGACATGTTTGGTTTTCCTCAAATACAAAGTAATGTAATTTATTTGTTTGTAATTGGCTAAGTCGTAGGATATAGAAGGATTGAGTTTTTTTCTCTCTCTCTTGAATCTAGAAGCTGGACATGTTTGGGTTTTCCTCAAATACAAAGTAATGTAATTTATTTGTTTGTATATGGCTGAATTGTAGCTTTATATAGAAGAATTGGCTTTTTTTCTCTGGAATAAAAAAGCTGGACATGTTTGGGTTTTCTCTGCAATCTGAGTCATAGCTTTATTTGTTTGATGCTTGAGATTAGGGGTAGTAATGTGTGACATGACCCGTTAACCCAACACGAACACGACATTATAAAAGCGGGTTAGGGTTTAGTCTTATCGGGTTTGGGTAAAACTAGTTGACCCGTTATGACCCGTTAAAAAAGTTAAAGTTACAATTATACTCTTATACCTAAAATTAAAATTCTTGAGGTTTTAATTTCGATATTTTTATTGTTTAAATTGTAATTTTTGACTTGTAGTTAGTGTTATATTTTTTATAGATATTGTAATTTTAAAATTTATATAAAATTATGCTAAACTTAACTAGGTCAAACGGGTTAATTTCGAGTCTATTCAACCCATTTATATAAACTGGACAAAACGGGTTGACACGACATGATCCGTTATGTTAATGAGTCGTGTTAGGCTTTGAGATTTTGACACGATAAGCTTAACGGGTCGGATTATGGTTAACATATATAGTATAATATACATGTTAACACGACACGACCCGTTAACACGATTTGACACCCCTACTTGAGATACTAGCTACCACTCTCAAACTTTTTTCAGTGGACATGTGACTTAATTTAAGCACATATATACCTTGTTGCAAGAATCTGCAGTGAAGGAGGCACCACAAAGTTGTTGAATTTGTGGATTAAGCTACCAACCTTTAACCCCATTTTATTCCAATCCTTCACCCATTTTAAATTATCATCTAGATCTTGTTTGCAGCTATTATTGAAAGTATTAAAACTTGTGTTTTGTGCTAATTACAGTGTACTCAGCACATTGTTGTATTCACCTTCATGCTAGTCATCATACTGCGCATCAATTAGATTTGTGAAGGTGTCATGTACAATCAATGAGAAAAATCCCCCACCCCTCCTCCCCCTTTTGTTTAATGCTCGATTTGATTTATTTGTTTCTGTTTAGTAACTATGTTCTATGAACTCAATTGAAACATGATAGACAACGAGGAAGATGAAAGGCCACTCAGGCCTTCTGCATCAATTCCACCGACTCAAGTATGATACACATTAGTCATTTATAAATATCATTGTGTCGACATTTCCAATTAGTTAATGTATTTTTTTTTTCTTTTTTGGTATTATAGTGATATTATGGTCCAAGAAATTTGTACTACCCGCCATTTATGATACATTCAAATGCATATCCAAATTCATATACATACGCACGGAATAGCCAGGTAGATTCATTTCTAACTTTTTAAATATTTTTTCTTACGTACATTTGAGCCGTTCTAACACCGTGCCTAATTACAACCTCCATCAATGCCACATTTTGGAATAACAATCCTCTACCCTCCATCAACTAATGCGGAGGAGTCAAGCCAAGTTTAACAAATGATCCAAGTAGCTTCCTTTCTAACTTTATAATTTTTTTTTCTTACGTGCATTTGAGTTGTTCTAATACCGTATCTAATTACAGCCCCCATCAATGCCACTTTTTGGAACAACGATCCTCTACCCTCCGTCGACTAATGCAGAGGAGTTGGGCGAGTTTAACAAATGATCCAGGTAGATTCCTTTCTAACTTTATACAAAAATGTTCATCTCATGGTATCAGGATGATCAATCAATGGTGTCCTCATGCAAAAATGTTCATCTCATGGTATGACTCAAGCACTAAATTATACCACAAATAACTAGAAGTAGAGAGGAAAGACAGACGTCCAAGGCAACTGGCCTGTCAAAAAACAAAGGAAAAAAATAACGAAAGAAGAACAAAAGGTGGCCTGCACAGGAAAGTGGAATTTTAAGAATTTGAATAAGACGCTTGATTTTAATAAAGACTATTTTGACGAAAATTCTAGGAGTTTGAATAAGACGCTTGATTTGAAAATTTTAGGGCCTTACATCTTTGTATTCTGAACTGCCCATTTGACTATGCTTTTAACATACACACAGTCCAACCTTCATTTGGCCCAGATCATAGTTGGAAGAGGATGATATAAAAATCCAAAATAGTCTATTCTTTCTGTTGTGTTGGTTTCTTCTATTTTTTCATCACAGTGGGCCTCCAAACCAGAACACAGACATGGACACACATAATCTGAAACATGCACTAATCACATTTTTGTAGACATTAACAAAATAACAAAATGAAAAATGCACATCACCGAAACAAATTGAAAGGAAAAAAAAAAAAAAAGTGCCAACTTGAATGGGCAGCTAAACATGCTCAAACTACCAGCTTAAAGCTCTGCTGCATAAAAGTATGGAAGTCAGCTTTTACTCTGATGGGCACAAACCTGGACACATACAATGTCCATTTCACTCGGTAATTCCTTCAAGCAGTTGAGGCACAACCAAAAACATCGAAACATTTATGTAAGATTGGATTGAGATTTCTTGTTACATTGATCTATCAGTATCAACACTTTCTACTCTTTTCAAGCCTCAATTTATGTACTGAAGCATCTCTTCTCCTTGTAGTATTGATTGCTAACATTTCACTCTATACAACCACTATAAAGCTTTGAATTTCCTACTTAATTGACTAAAAACTAGTATTCACTGGTAAAGTACAATTAAATTTAAAACAAAACAAAAAACAAAACCATGGGGGTGGGAGGGTTTGTCATAGGTCTCGCCCATCATTACCGGAGGACGAGGAATGGAATTGTAAAGCCATATCCTTGAATATTTGAAGCAAACCCTTCAAGTCATTGGTACCCACTTCCAGACAGTCCTTCAGGAACCCTCCATCCACCACCTCCCTCTCCACCGTCTCCACCACTTTCCTCAACGTCCCCTACATTCCAACCAACCAATCACTTTTTTTAGCATTTACCCCACATATATATCAGTGCATCACTCCAACGCTACCAAAAAATCAAGATCCAACCAAAAAAATAAAGAGACAAAAAGGATAATTACCGATTGACGAAACACGTTGAGAAGCCTTTTCAAGAGGGAACTAGAGATGCCTAGGACGTTTTGGTAATTCCGCCCGACCCAATCCGCCCTATCTTCCCCCGAGTCCATCCGGGTCAACTCCCCCAGGCGTCTCAGCAGCTCGTTCGCGTCCGTAACGGCTCCGTACAGATCGTCATAGCTAACTTCCCTCCATGCGTAGTTCTTAACGTAGTCCCAGCCCACCGACCACGTGAACCCCAATAAACCCAGCCCCAGACCGCGCTCGAGCTGTTCGGCGATGTCCTTGGCCCGACGCGAGCCCGTAAAGTCTCCCCGGGAGGCACGCAGGTTGGCCACTCGTGTCGTGAGAGATTGGGCGAGGGACACGAAGATCCGGTACTGTGAGTAGGAGAGGGAGTGCGAGGGTTTTGGCGCGGTCGTCAGGAAGAGGAGGAGGAACAAGAGGAGGAAGCGAAACGTTGCGGCGGTTTTGGCCATCGCATTTGGTACTGATCAAACGGCTGAGAGAGGGGTTTAAAATGGGAACGGGAGCTTAACCGGCTTTTCGAGGAACAACTTCTGCTTTAAAAATAAATAAATAAATAAATAAAAAGGTATCCTTTAGTTCGAGGCAAGGCAGCCAAAACTCCAAAAGACTCCAAAGACTTAACTCGTGATTCCACTTCTATTTTCAATACCACTAGCGTGGAGGCCATGTCTAACGCATGTGCTTGATTCCAAATGGTTCTATAAATAAATATATATTATATAGAAAATGATTTATACACAATATTTTTTATAACATTTTGTACAACTATTTTAAATGAAGAGTATTTTTATAAAATATCTTATAAAAATAACATCATTTTATAAAAATACCTTCATTTTATAACATTATTGAATAATGTGTTATACAATATGTTGTGTTTATATCACTACTCACTCTCTCTCTCTCTCTCTATATATATATATATATGGTTCTAGCTAGTGCATGTACCAAATGGCTTCTTGTATTAACAAAATGATCAACACTCAAGATTCATGAATCGATCAACTTGAAAGAATGACAATAATAAGTACTGAATTAATTCGATCGACTTTGAATTTCAAATAATTTTGGTCAGAGCATTAGTAGTGAATTAATTAGTTACTCTTTAGCTAAAGATTAACTGGAAAATTCACTTTTTCTAATTTAGCAATATGGTGATATATATATATATATATATATGATGTGTAATTCATGAATATCATGTATATGTTATGAAAGCTATGCAAAGACATGATTTAAAAGTTATGAAAATGTCCATGTATGAAAGATAGAAATTAAGAAAGTGAGATGATTAATGAATAATGCATGCATGGATTTATGAGTAGTAATGTTTTTCACTGTAACAAGTCATGCCATCGAGAAGATGATTGGTTTATTCTTGTCTGCCAAATATCCTTTGTTCCAGGCATGCATTAGCTCCAGCACTACTGTTAAACTATTATGATCATGATACTTATAGTACATGATCGATCATGTGCGTAAATTAAATGTAACTCATGAGAGGCCGCTACAAGAAGCTTTAGATCACTTACATGTGCACATTTTCGCCATCCATACTGTATAGTAGTTCTTCAATGGCCGGGTGAAAATTAGAAGTTAGCCACATCTGATCATGTGTCTCCGTGCATGCAAGGGAAGTAAACAGGCTGATCAACCCCAGGGGCAACAATGTTGAACTTTGGATCAAAGACATTGATGCCTGAGATCACAACTCGATCATTAAGTCCACTAGCTATGCGTGCATGGTAATTAATCATGCTGTATATGCGTTTTCATACCGTCCGGGTCTATCGATCCTTGCCGGAGAATAAACATATCATGAGTTAACATATCATTACAGTTGATGTTTGATGCATGGCTGTATTCAAGATAATTATTTATTTAGAAGCCTAACCTTCCGACAATTGATACTTGCATGGGGTCTAGCTACTTCCTTCCATTTTTCTAAAGTATGAGCAATATATATGGATTAGACCTGAGTTATTCCAAGTTTGCTAGCCATCAGGTATTAGTCTTGTTACCTGTAAAATTAAATCAAGGAATGAAATGAATAACTAATCCTGATCCTTGCTAACCTTCTACTGCTTAAGAATTATTTCTTAAAATCCTAATTTGTTAATATATAGCTCACCACAAGATCAATCTGAGGCTTCACAGCATGCGCGCAAGACCTTGTTGATCAGGATCAGCAATTCCTCCTGATGATCTAAAGCTCTTACTTGATCAAGAATGTATAACACTTATTGTGAATTATCAAAAGGTGAGCTTAGAACATTGGTCAAATGACTCTAAATCCGATGGAGTACCACACCCGTACTCCATATTGGCCTCCCAATTTATTCCTTACGTCACCATTAGATAAATATATCTCTTCATGACAATCAATACACCAAACATGATTTTTTTTTTTTTTTTAAAGGAATGTTGTTTTATTGATCAATTCCTTTAAATCAAGGAAAGAATACGTGAAGGATAGTCCTACGTATCAACAATAATATCAGAAATGAGGAAGGCATCTTTTGTCAAAGAGAATAGAGAAATACTTTAGTCACAAAGTAATTACATAAAAGTAATCTGACAAATCACATGAAACCACGTCAGTTTGTAAAATTATTTTTATATAATCTATTTGTGATTGTAGCACTCCTCGAATAACTTCTCACTGGGGCATCTTATAAGTGTAGAACAACGGAAACTAATAGACGAAAGCCACGAAAGGACTATATCTTCAATCCTGGTGCGCTGCAGGGGAAACCCCCCCCCCCCCCCCCCCCCCCCCTTCTCTCTCTGAAAACCCCCCTTCCCCACGCCGAGTTCATCAAGGTCAACCAGGCCACCCTTTTCGATCTTATCCCTGTCCAACCAGCAAGTTTCAGATAGATACTTACAAAATTATGGAGATTTTTATCTTTGTTTGGTTGCTGAGAATCTACAACTACAAGAAAGGACAAAGTGAACGAAAAGTGGAATTAAAACAGTAGACAATGCATTAGATTATTTAAAACAGTAAAACATCCGAGCTCCCAGCAATGAATGAAATTGAAAAGGTAGTGTTAAGCAAGCCGACGATGCTGCTATGATTTTTTACTCAGTAACCAAAGAAATACCACAGGTCCACAATAATGATCAAGTTGAGAAAAATGCAGTGAAAGCATTAACAATTACACCAATAAATCCAATCAAACTGATTTAAAAAGAAAAAGTTAAAATTATTTTTATTTTAAAATAAAAAAGAAAGTAAAATAAACGCTACCGTTGTCGAGCAGTAAAGGAAAATCGTTCCAGAGCTCAGGGCACACCGAAATCTCGTACATAAAATCAACAACTTCATCGGTGACCCCAGGCACACCATCATCAATAGATTCAATACCATCATCGTCGTCCTCTCCTGAAGCTTGGAATTGCCCCATACGTTATTGCCCAACAGTGTGCAGAGCTTGATTTGATAATTTGGAGTGTAGAGCATTGGCAATGTTGCTAAAATTTAGCTAGAATCTTAATTTTTAATTATAGTATTAAGTTTTGACTAGATAAATTTATATTAGACTAATTATTTTAAAGTGAAAATAATAATATAATATTATATATTTTAATAATATTTGACAATTTTTTTTTTTATATTTTACAAATACATTTCATATATTTTAATAAACCAACTACTCAGTGTTGGCCAAAAAAATAAATAAATATATAAGCAAAAAATAAACCAAAGCTTTGTCAAGTGGAGATTCACAAATTCTTGATCTCATTCGGCGTCAAGTGATGAATGATGTACCTCATATAATTTTTTAAGACTTATGATACAATTATAACATCCCATGACTCTGCTTCCATTAGCACAGACCCTAAGACTATAGTCTAAAGATGGCCCAAATCACAATACAACACAAAAATAGTACAAGATCCGCTAACTTAATTAGCAAGACACGACAATACCTCCAGATTCAAGATTCTAAATTTAAGTCCAGCACACGACACCAACAGCCCATAACATCCCTCCTTATATACCAAAAGAGTCAAAAAAGTTACCAAAACAGTCCACAAATTACTAATACAAACTACCAAAACAGTCCACAAATTACCAACACAATTCAGTTTCTAGTACAAAGATAATATCCACAGTCCAAGCATTTAATTGCTACCTAGCCACATATTTATCCAACCTACATGTGACTAAGCAGTCACTAAATTCTCAAAAAATTTAGTACTACCAACATTAGAAGTTAGACACCTTTATAAGAGCATTGGTAATGGCCTAGCCAAATGCCAATACAAGTCTAAATTTTAACTTTATGTGAGAAAAAATCTTCACATTGGACTAGCTAAAATTTTAAAGTTCAACACTTGAGCTATAGTAAATTTTAGACCCTCTCCAAACCTGGCGAGTTATTGTTCACACTGGAAAGACATATTTTATTATTTGATCTTCCTCCTTCTCTCTCTTTCCCTCGTTCTTCTCTCTTTCTACTACCCGAAGTCGTCCATTTCCCTCGTTTTTTCTTTCTTCTCCTGAAAGCTCCCAGCATTTGATCATTCGTCTTCTTCAGCCTGCAAGCACCCTTCTTTCCGTTGATCATCCACGTTGCCATCTTCTTCCAGCCCATTGCTAATGCTAATGCTCTCACACCGTCCGTGTGTCATAACAAGATACAGTCTGTTCAGAGTCTGATAATAGAATCAGTACTTCTGTCTTGGTGAGTCTAGAACGAAGATTCAGCGTAAGCTCTATCTCCTTCAAAAATTGTTTAACGTTATTTCTTTGAGTAATATTGTGGTTACCATATAAATCTTTCGATTTTTTCTCTTTCTGGGTTTTCCTAATCTATTGGAACTTAGAAATGGCTGACCCGAATTTTTCATGATAGAGTCAAATCATGCCATGAAAACGAAATTAAGTTGCAAATAATAGGAAAACATCACATTTATCTATTGGGTTTCCTCAAGCTTCATTTTTTTCCTGAGAAAATATTTGCTATGGAATTTTATGAGAACTGTGTTATTGGGGGTCTGTGTTTGTGTTTTTTTTTTTTAAAGCAGTTCCTAGAAAAAATTCAGGGGAAAAGAATCGTGTTTGTTGATAGCTCATTATTTTTTCATCTAGCTCTGGAGATTGCACGATCATTCTCTTTCAATTTCCATATTAGGGAAAGACAACTTATAGTTCGGGTCTCTCTTTTCTTTTACTTTTATATTCTTTCTCTTGTTCTTAGTTGAGATGTATGAATTTAGTTCTTGAACATTAAAACTGAACTTGATTTAGGACTAAAAGATTTTTTTTTTTTTTTTTTTTTGTGAGATTTTTTTTCCTTTTTGTTTTCATTTTCTCATTCCCTCTGTTTCTCCTTCAGATTCAGATTCAGGCTATTTTTCAAATTTAGATTCAAAATTTATCTGGATAAAATTCCTTTCTCAAAATGGTATATCGTTGTGCATGTTTCTGGAGAATCTTTGCAGGGAACTTGAGTCTTTCTTGTTAGAAGTAAACAAACAGTTTGCCTTTCAAGAAATTGAGGTAATGAATTCCAAAAGTTTCCTATCAGTACTTGTCATCAATAAGTTATTTAGGATTGTTTTTCATATTGCCATCATTTGACCCTTTGTCCAGTTTCTAACAGGTATTTCCCATTATTAGCAAGAACTGCAGTCATGAATTGCACCTCCAAGTCCTCCTTGACTAAATCAACAGCAACTTCACCAACATCTTTTTCTTGTGGACTTCTCTTCTTACCAAAGGTGGATATGTGTTGTTGCCATCTTGGTTGGTGTCAGTACTCCATTGTGAAATTAGACCTTACCATCTCTTTGTACAATATCTTTGCCTTCTCAATCTACAAAGGTGCATGAATATTTGTTAGTTCATAAATAAATCCAACATAATTGCATGATTAAAAGAAAATGATACATACCTTGTCTTGCTCGGTTGCACCACTCGGGTGCAATGACTCTACGTGTGCTATATATGCACAAAACTTATTTGTCCATTTTTGAATCGTGGACCACCAATTCATCAAAAAGCGCTCAAAACGGTTGGCAATGTTTGGTTTTTTATATTCATGATAAAATGTGGTAATTTTTTCCCACATTTGAGTGAATTTTTTATCAGTACCCTTTATCGCATCGATGCTAATATTGAGCCAAGTTGAGACGATGAAGTTATCATCCTCTACAGTGAAAGATGCACATCTTTGAACTTTTTTTTAAGGATGCCTCTTTTTACCGTCATTAGAGGTTGCTTGGATCATAACATTAGAATGTTGTTTTTGGGGTGCTATTATGACCTCCTCCTCCACTTTGTAAGAGAGTGGTGAAGAATGGGTCATTATCAAAATGTGTGTCCATCCTTGAAAAAGATTAAATTTTCAAGGAGTCAGTAAAGTTATTCAATATAAGTCCAAATTCATAAGATTCTAGCATATTCACAAGATTTCAGCTTCAGTTGCATTGGTTTTTAAAAAGTAATTTGTTTTTAAAAATTAAGTGAGATGAAAAATGCAAAACAAATATAAATGCATACCAATTGCCTTGCAAACCAACAAAAAAGCATAATATACTCTGCTTTGGTTTTCTAAAAATGATAGATATCACATATAATTGAACTGATTGGAGGGTAACCAATAAACATCAACCAAATAGCAACTACCATTTTGCTTGACCAATAAGAAAGATTACTCAGTTTCACACCAACTTGAATTAAACAAATATAAAAAAGTGAAGTAGGTAGATGTTGATTAGAAAGAGGACCAAACACCCATAAACCATAGGCAAAATAGGAACTCCATATAGAGCCATAAAAGATAAATATTTGTTAGTTCCTAAGATTTTACATGTCAGCCAAAGAGACTCATATGTGAGAATATCTGTATGAAAGCAGAGTGCATGACAAATACTAATATAATAAGAACTTCACCAGATTGTAAAATGTGATTGAGAAGTATTTAAGACACGGGTATCTCAACCAAAAGGAAGCAAATTGAGAAGAATATTAAACGGATAATAAATTGGTCAAGCATAAATATTAAATAGAAAGGTATATTAAAGTAAAGTTCAGATATAAATACCTTCTGTATTTTCAATAACAATTATCAAAAATTCATAAGAAGCAAATTCAAAACTACACATGGAAGATGAAGTTATAAGTGCACAATAAACATATGCAAAGCATAACTCATGGTTTGTTTCCATAGCAAATTCATAGCAAGTCACAATGAAGCATAACATTTGTGAGAGAAACCCAACAGAGTGACAATGATCACCTCATGAACTCGTGCCCTGCAATAGAGTTTTCTATTTGTCTAGTAATGTTTGCAGAAAGAAACCCAATAGCACAATCTTTCCAAATTGATTTGATTCTTTGAGTACTAAAACAAGCTGTGAAACTCAATAAAAATACCAATCTTCCCCGCATTTAATGGAAGCGGGAGGCCAACAATATTTGATCACAAATACAAAAAAACCAAATATATATATAATTACCACCTCCACCATCTTCAAAGCTCAGAGAGTACAGAAAATTTGTAGAGAGGAACGTGAGAAGAGAACTCGTAAGAAGAATGGAGATTTAATGCTAACCAAGATACGAAAATCATCGCCTTTTCATTCGGAAATATAAAATGAAGAAAAGGGGACAAGTGAGGTAACCACAAAGATATATATATATATATATATATAGAGAGAGAGAGAGAGAGAGAGAGAGAGAGAGAGTAGATAGAGAAAATCCCATATATCCAAAAAATACAAATAAAATATTTGAAAAAATATGAAATTGAAGAACCTTCTAGACGATTCATTTGAGAGAACGAAGATGACGGCAACCACAGGAGAAGGCGACCACTGGAGAGAAAGGGACGCTTGCCGGCTAGGGAAGAGCGACGTCTCTCGGCAAGAATGAGGCTGAAGAAGAATATGGCTCGCGGGTTGAAGAAAAAAAGGACGAAGAAGAGAATGGACTTTCGAGAGAAAGAAAGAAAAGAAAGATGAAATGGAGGGTTTTGGAGATGAAGACAGAGAAAAACCGAGAGAAAGAGTGAGCGGCAGGTAGAGAAATGATAAAATAACATTTTGGTCCGTACACAGTACCTCACCAGATAAGGAGAGGAGCTAAGATATATTGTAGCATAAATGTCAAACTTGGGAAGTTTAGCTAGGCCAATGCAGATGCTTTTTCTCACATTTGCTTTTAATTTGGACTTTCATTGGCAAATGGCTAGGCCATTGCCAATACTCTAAAGGAATGGTGAAGTTTTGCTAAATGCCACCTCTTTTTTACTTCTAGAGCTTCTGCGAGATCCAATAAACCATTCCCCATTTTTACTCTTCATATTTTATTCTTTAGAATGTTGTTTTAATAGGTAAATTATACACTTGCCTAATTATCTATGAGTTGTATTCTTGCAATTGGATATATGTCTAAAGCCAATTGTTGATGGCTCATAAAATTTGTTTGGCAAGCGTGCTTGCAAAAGGGAAGCATAGGTTTGGATTGATCGCAAAGGAGAGAGAGGGGGATTCCCAAAGGGGAGTAGGGCTAGGGTTCGATTCGAGAGAAAGGGGTTCGTGAAGGAGAGGGAAGGAGAGAGAGAAGAGGTTAGGGTTCACCAGTTGTGTGTGTGTGTGTGTGTGTGTGTGTGTGTGTGTGAGAGAGAGAGAGAGAGAGAGAGAGGGGGAGGGGGTTGGGTCTCGATCTCAAATTTAATCTTTGAAGTTCCTCTGCAGCGCACCCCACTACCCAGAACATGTACCCCCTACATGGCACTACTCCATTGGTCTTCATGGTTCTACACTTATAGGATGCACAGGTTAGAAGCGATTGCCTTTGCCGAAACATAGGCAACAACATTAATCTCTCTTCTAACATGGTGCACAGACCACTTGGTGAAACTCCTAAGCTTATCCTTGATTTCATTCACAAACATATCAGCACTAGTCCATGACTCCTGCATTACTTATGTCATTGATAACCTCTAGAGAATCACCCTCTAAAATAATATTCCTTGACACCATACATGATTTGAGCTATTAATAGTTACCTCAGCATTAAAATAAAAATTATCGCACTTACCATCTTTTTTAAAAAACATAACGTCATATATTACAATTCTGCTTATATCCTCCAAATAGTGTGGCCCTCAATATTTATTACACATTCTTGTGTGGCCCTCAATATTTATTACACATTCTTCATTTCCCTTTAATTGGACATCATCATCCTCCCTTTTAACAATTTCATTTTCTAAAAATTCTTTCTAATACCATAACCACTTTGGAATCTGAATTTCTGGCAAAATAATGGAATCATAATGTCCCTGTTAAACTAATATCACGATCATCATCAATTTTAAAGTAAGGCAACTTATAAAGAATTGATAGAGAGAATGAGACACATACATACCTTCCATAGTAATGAATTTGGCTCTTTTTAATTCCAAATGTTCTCATGCATTTTGTCACAGCCTTGCAATTCAATTGTTTCTAGCGATCTGATGTGGATTCCTTTGAATTCAAATACTTTTGATGCTACTGCAAATGTTTATTAATGGCTTGCATCCCCTAACATATATTAATCTTACATTTGGTGGAAGTTCTAAGATTTCGTCAAGTTTCTTGCAATTTGACAATTTAAGGTGATTGAGTGCAACAAATCCTTTGATGCACTTGGGAAAGCTAACAATTTCATATTCTGATAGACATAAATATACCAAAGTGGCTGAAGAATTAAACATGGTGAAGAAACTTGATATTGGAAAGAAATTTGATTCTGATTGGGAACAATTCTGCCGATTTAACACTTGTAATGCACTGCTCATCCCATTGCTTGAATTCGTTGGAGGCGCCAATTCCTTGAGTTGTTCTTCACTCGATGATATCTCATCTTCCATTATTGTATACTCAATAAGTAGAATGGATTTTCTATTATCTCTCATATTCTTTACAAGATTTGTACAACCACCAATACAAATATCGGATATATGTTGCAACTGAAGAATGTTGTTAATTGGGAGATGCATTAGGTTTTTGAAATCATCTAGATATAAAAACTCAAGTCCAGTGAGGTTCCTAGTGGATAAAGGTAGTTCTTCTACGAAAGGGCCACCTAGATTCAATGAACTTAAATATTTCATTTCATATCTGATTTCAAGAAAATCATGAAGGCTAGAGCAATCCTTAAGAATGTAGAGGCTTGTTGGAAAAACTTCGAGGTTAGAGCATAGGGAAAAACTCAAATGAGAAAGATTATCTAGGGATCCAACGAAATCATGCACCTAACTAAACTTGTACACCATTGGACAATCAATTTTTTCAAATTTGGGGTGCTTGAAATATTCGAAACTTTTGTTAAGAAATTACAAGATCAAAAAGCTACCATGCATTTTTAAGATAATGAGTCTATTTTCATGAAAACTGGATGGCAATTAAGATTGTAGCAAATATTCAAACCAATCAAATACTCTTAACTCGTTGAAGAGATAATTAGGTTTACTTGAAAAACTTGCATTATAATTGATAAACACCCTAAATCTTTTCATTTTTACAAATGCTTCAGAACTAACATAATGATCATGTCTTCACTTTTGGGAATTTTTATTATTATGCCTTCAATTTTGTTTGTACCCTGATACGTAAGAGAATACAAAACAGTGTAACCAAATTAATGCCTTCAATTTTTTTGATACATTACTTTGCAAAAAAGTAGTACTCTATTAAATACTAAATAGTCACATTATAAAAAGTCAAAGCTTGTCTTTTTCCCAACTAAAGTATATTAACACCTTTTCAAAAAACAAACGCTAACTAGACTGTATGAACTTAAGAAAATATTAAGATATTTGAAATGAAAAACGATACTTAGGGAGGATTAGGAAATAAGATGAGATGAGAAATTTGTAAATAATAGTAAAATGATTTGATCTATGATATTTTATGAAATTTTGAGAAATAAGAGAGAAAAAATTGAATAAAAATATTATAAAGTTAAAATATTATTATAATATTATTTTTATTTTACGATTTGAAATTTTTGAATTATTTTTTATGTTTTGTTTGAAAGTTTGAAAAATTTTTAATGATTAGGTAATAATTAGATGAAAAAGTTAAATATTTGAAATTAAAAAGTGTATATTTGAATGATATTTAGATGTGATGACATGAAATAGGATGACATGAAACCATCTCAACATCCCAACAACCCCTTAGATATGAAACTTTTATTGACCCATCTTAATTAAGCAAATTCTATAAATAACTAAAAACTTATTTTGATTTAAAGGGTATCTTTTTTTTCTAAGCAGATTTAAAGAGCATATATATGTGTGTATTCATTTACGTACAACTTCATAAGTCAGTGTTAATGATATGGAAGTTTGGTGCATGGTATACATACATAGTAGTTCTACATGTACTTATAATTTTACTTATAAGACTCATTATATTAGTTAATTTCTTTTGAATTTCAAATTTTATAATTTTCAACGTATCAATAACTGACGTGTGGATAAATAAGTTTTTTTATAAATTTTTCTTAAGTAAATTTAGTATTTTCCATAAATATATATATATATATATATATTATATTATATGCTATCTACCCAGACAACGTTAAGCAACATTGAGTTTGCTTACAAATAAGTTTCTTCGAGTATTTATATATTGATATTCATATAACTAAATTCTGCTTGAAGGAAGGAAAGGTTCTCTCCTTTGGCACACCTGAAACTGGATATTCATATTCATATTCCGAACGGACAGTTGAATGCATTAAGTTCAACTACTTTTCCAAGCCTCTCTTTTCTCTAGTCAAGGGCTTATGTTAGATGATGACATTAGAGATCGAGTTGTTCAAATATTTCCCTTGTCTTGTTGTACTAAGCTAGTTTCTTTAATTTCAATCCTCTAATTTTAAAATATTATTTTGTTTTGTGTTCTAATTTCCAAAGGACACATAAGGATGGAGTATTATGCTTATCTCGTTATACGTTTGTGTCTTTATGTGCTTGTCATGATATTGAGTGTTGCTTTTCGTTGAGTTCTTCCCTGTTTTATTATTTGCACTCTGATGCAATTTTGTCAAAGATTCTACGTGATGGCTTACATTATTTTGGGTTATACTATTATATCTTTGAAACTTATTTGCTTCGCTTTTTTGGCGTGGAGAGATGGAAAGATGCTGGAGCAAGTAGTTAATGTGATAAATCTAGACTATTTTTTTTTTTTTTTAATGTGGTCACTAGCTAGCCTTGACTTCAACGCATGCAGCATGAGTTGGCGGTCTTTCCACATTAATTTTACCGCACAAGTCAATGATGACAACAACGCGCAAACCACCCTCTCCCTCCCTCCCTCTTTAGCTGCAATCTCTTTTAAAACATCAATCTCACTTGTTAATCCTCAATTTGAGTGCCTAAACCGACATACACTTCACATGGCTGCCCCAACAAGTTTCGTGATGCTTTATTTTGTGTGTGGGTTTAGCATTGCCTTGGCAGCAACTCCCAACATTACCACGGATCAATCTGCTCTTCTTGCCTTGAAAGCTCATATTTCTTTTGATCTCCAAAATCACTTGACAAAAAACTGGTCCAGTACTAATACTTCCATTTGCAATTGGGTAGGTGTCATCTGTGGTTCTAGGCATAACCGAGTCATGGTCTTAAACCTTTCTTTCATGGGCCTTGTAGGTACCATTCCTCCGCATATCGGAAACCTTTCATTTCTTGTGAGCCTAAGCATCGAAAACAATAGTTTTCATGGCTCAATCCCAATTGAGTTGTCTCATCTTACTCGGTTGAAATTCTTTGACTTTGGATACAATGAATTCAATGGAGCAATTCCATCACAGATGGGATCGCTAAATAAACTTAGAAAATTGTATCTTAACGAAAACAATTTCATAGGTACTATTCCACCATCTTTGTCTAACATATTTTCATTGCAAGTTATTGCTCTTGGATACAATTAGCTTTCAGGCACCATACCTTCCTCTATCTTCAAGATATCTTCCTTGCAAAAAATTTATCTTGGGGCGAACAAGCTTTCAGGACCGATGTCCTCCATTTTCTTCAACATATCTTCACTACAAATCATTGAACTTGGCAACAATATGCTATATGGTGGACTATCTACATATATGTTTGATCATCTTCCCAATCTACAGTATCTTTCTATTTATCGTAATCAATTGTCAGGTGAACTCCCGAAAATAGGAAATTTAACTATGCTTACAAAGCTATACCTTGATGACAACAACTTTGAAGGTATGTTTAATCGGCTATCAACCTCCAATATATAGTTATCATTTTTGTTCAAATACAAACATTAGCAAATTCTATATTTATTGACTAATAAATTTACAGGAAGACTACCCCCAGAAATAGGAAACTTAACCATGCTTACGGAGTTATACCTTACCTACAACAACTTTGAAGGTATTCTTAGTCTTATTTGAAACAATTTACATAGATAAGGCTATTGATTTAGTAGACATGTTTTCTGATCGTACTTTGAAGGTATACTTATATATTCTTATATGAGTCAATTACATCGATACCATTATTGATTTAGTATACATGTCTATGATCATCTCTGATTGAACAATTAATTTCAATTTGAAGTACAAAATACTTTGTTCAAAATATATTGAAACTAGAAGATTTCAACAAGTCTAGTAACAAAATCGCAAGAGGACCCAGAAACATTCATAGCTATTTGTGACACCTCCATGGTATAATTTGAACTGGGAGAGGTGCAAGAATTCAACCTGAAATGTGCCAGCCCAGCCCCATGATATCATGAGGCCATGGTTATTTTCTTACTGCTAATGAGTATTCTAGGTTCATTATATCTTCTTTATCATCTTGAATAGAAAATACCAATGACTATTCATATTGTGACAAGTTTAATACCAAATCAAATTGGTAATCTGCAAAATCTAGAGGCTTTCGAAATTGGAATCAATGATTTTTTTGGCACAATTCCATTTGGGATCTTCAATATCTCAACAATAAGATCGATTGGAATGGGGGTAAATAACCTATCAGGCCATCTTCCATCAAATATGGGTCTCTTCCTTCCAAATCTTCAACAACTTTTGCTTGGGGGAAATAAATTAAGCGGAACAATTCCCAACTCTATCTCTAATGCTTCACAGCTCGCTCTCGTAGACTTATCTTGGAACTCATTCTCGGGCTTAATTCCAAAATCGCTAGGAAATTTAAGATTCCTCCAAGTGCTTGACCTAGAATTCAATGATTTGACAGTTGAATCTCAAGAATTGAGTATTTTCTCCTATTTGTCCAATTGTATAAATCTCGTTTATTTAGCTTTGAGCAAAAATCACTTGAATGGCTTCCTTCCCAAGTCCATTGGAAACCTCTCTCTTTCTCTTCAAACACTTCACCTAGATAATTGCAAACTTAAGGGTAGCATTCCAATAGAGATCGGGAATTTAAGTGGTTTGACTACGTTGAACTTATCCAGCAATGAATTGAGAGGACTTGTTCCAACCACAATAGGAAGTTTGCGCATGCTTCAAAGTTTGGGCCTTGATGGTAATAGAAGACTAAAAGGAACCATACCACCAGAACTATGTTATCTAAGGAGCTTGTTTGAATTATTTTTAGTTGGTAATGATCTATCTGGACGCATTCCTAGATGCATAGATAATATGACTTCGCTAAGAGCTCTCTACTTAGCCTTCAATCGATTAACTTCTGTGATTCCATTGAGCTTGTGGAGGCTTACAGATCTCTTGGAGGTTGACTTCTCATCCAATTCTTTAAGTGGCTCTCTTTCATCTGAGATTGAGAAAATGAAGGTCTTGAGGATATTGAATTTGTCAAGAAATCAACTATCAGGTGATATCCCCAAAACAATTGGTGCTCTCAAAGATTTGACAAATCTCTCCTTGGCAATAAATCAACTAGAAGGCTCAATTCCTATATCTTTTGGTGAATTGGTAAGTTTAGAGTTCTTGGATCTTTCTGATAACAAATTATCTGGAGAGATTCCCAAGTCCTTAGAAGGACTCTATTACCTCAAATATCTAAATCTCTCATTCAATAAACTACAAGGAGAAATTCCTACAAGAGGATCATTTCTAAACTTCTCAGCTGCATCATTTATGTCAAACAATGCACTTTGTGGTGCAGCTCGATTGAAAGTTCCCCCATGTAAAGAAGGTGATCCTCGCAAAAATAAGACAACATGGCCACATATGCTAAGGTATGTATTGCCAGCAATTGGGTTTATAATGCTTGCAGTGACCCTTGCATTTGCTTGGAAAAGATGGAAAAAGAGGAATCCAAAATCTCCTGCAGCAGACTTGTACCCTCTAGTTACATGGAGAAGAATTTCTTACCAACAACTTGTACAAGCAACGAATGGATTCAGCTCTAATAATTTACTTGGTGAAGGGAGTTTTGGGTCGGTATATACCAAGGAACACTTTCAGATGGGATGGATATTGCAATAAAAATTATGAACTTGCAAGTTAAAGGGGCATTTAAAAGTTTTGATGTAGAGTGTGAGGTTCTACGAAATATTCGTCACCGAAATCTTGTCAAAATCATCAGCATTTGCAATAATATTGACTTCAAAGCCCTAGTATTGGAATACATGCCTAATGGAAACTTAGAGAAATGGTTGCACTCTCAAGATCACTATCTAAATATCTTACGAAGGCTAAATATAATGATTGATATCGCATCAGCATTAGAATACCTTCATCATGGTTATTCAACAACAATTATTCATTGTGACCTAAAACCTAGTAATGTCTTATTAGATGAAGAAATGGTTGCACATGTTGCCGATTTTGGCATGGCTAAACTCTTAGATGATAGCGACTCTGTGATGCATACCATGACTCTTGCTACTTTCGGGTACATGGCACCAGGTAAATTTTCAAACTTTTCCATTTCAAATTGCATGTTCATCGTTCTACTCATTCACATGCAATTAAATGTCTTTTGAGTTCGGAGCAATATATATATATATATATATATATATATATATATATATATCCTTCTTTATTTTTGAGTTTGATCTACAAGTAGTTTTTTTTCAAATTTGTTTGTTCACTATTATAAAATAAGAAAGTATATATGATGAGTTAGAATGTTATCCACAGAGTATGGATTAGAAGGAGTTGTTTCTACAAGAGGCGATGTGTATAGTTATGGCATTCTACTAATGGAAACTTTTACAAGAAAGAAGCCTACGGATGGAATGTTTATTGGAGAAATGACCTTGAAACATTGGGTAGATGAATCACTACTCACTTCAATACTCAATATTGTTGATGCCAATTTGTTGAGAAATGAAAAAGAACATGCTGCCATGGAGGACTGCATATCTTCAGTTATGAGATTGGCTTTGGATTGTTGTGCAGAGTCACCTACACAAAGAATTGACATAAAAAATGTTTCAGCGACACTGAATAAGGTCAAATTAAAGTTTGTACTAGATAGTAGTAGAAGCTAAGTTGAGTGTCAAGTTTGATTACAACTCCCTCATGTTTGTGCCTCTTATGTTTGGGATTTAGGCGTTATGCTTCATTGTTTTTAGACAAAATTACAATTTACACCTTAAAGTATTAGTTCTTTTGCAATATTATCGTGGGACTATCCAAGTTGTCATTTTATCCTCAAACTACAACTTCTGCCAATTAATGTTATGAATGTATCATATCACCTATTTCTCGTATGTATAGGTGCTAGACAAACTAGATCAGAATATACAAAGGAAACGATATTACCTCGTCGGCAAATCGTAGATCTAGTGCAGTTGTTTTACAAACTTCTCCATCGTAGTTGTTCACCTGAAATCGTCATCATCGATGGTGAAACGTGTCACGTGGTAAAACCAGAACAACACTCACATATTTCACTGCCCAAATACCGTGATTAGAGAGATACACACATTTGAGAGAGATTCTATTTGTATCAATCATCTAAGGGGAGAAAGGCCTCCATTACACTAGGCAGCCAAGTCTTAAAAATGGTACAAACCCAAAAATTCTAATTTCTCCTCTATTAGTGGAGGTCACGCATGGCCTTAAGCATCAGATCTTCACTAGACTGATGTTTGGCATTGGGGTTGGATTTGGAACAACCATTTATCCTTCCATAAAGCTAGTTTAAACATAAATTAACCTCATACATACACGGCCGGCCTCAGTGATGGAGATACATTTTTACACAATAAAGCTACTTTAAACGTAATTTCGGCTTCATTATCATCAACCTGAAACGCCGACCTATCATTAATAATCTTCATCAAGTTTCTAGCTAGTTTGTTGCAATAATGTAAATGTTCCTAGCAATAGTTGAAGCATGGGCAATAGATGCGATAAATAGTTTGGATCAAACTGGATAAAAATTCGTACTCATCTAAAACATAAATAAAGTCGACACTTAGGCCTAGTTTAGACACTTATAATATTTCAAAATATCTCTAAATAGTAGTAAAATTGTTTATAAATAGTAATTAATTGGTCTGAGTTAAGATGTTGGGAAGGGAGAAAAAATTTTGAAAAAAAATAATATAAAATTAAAATATTTTTTTAATATTATTATTGTTTTGAAATTTGAAAAAACAATATTTCATTTTGTATTTTGTTTGAAAGTTTTTTAAAATTGTAATGATTAGGTAATGATTAGATGAAAAAGTTAAAAATTTGAAATTAAAAAGTATTTTACATTTGAGTGATGTTTGAGAGCAAATATTTGAGAATACATGTGTTCCCAAACTAGCTCTTAGCATAGTCTTATAATAGTGAGGGATTTTTTCCAATGCACTCTTACACATTTATACAGTCTTTCGTAAACTAGTTTGGATTATTTTTTTTGTTACCAAGTTTTTTTGTTATGAAAAATACTTGATTTATAAGAAAATCTTATAACACTATAAAATTTTATAAAATGAAATAGTTTATATAATATGTTATATTATAAAATATTGTGTATTATAAAATAGATATGACATATCACATTAAACCAGATAAATAAATTTCTTTATAGATCTAACACTCTTGGTATTATACCCTCCATCTTGTAGTTGTGTCTCTTTCATGTAGCAATCTCAGTAGTCTGTCGTTGCTTAAATCCTCTACTTTCTAATTTTTATGGTCTTTTTCCTTTCAGAAGAATAGAATGTGTTCTCTCCTTTCATTGGTTGGGCTTTATTACACTTATCTGGGCTTCAAAAATCTCGCATTGAGTTGCGGTCATTATTTGGCCCAATCCATCCTCAATATAGTCATTTTGGGTTAGCTAGAGGGAGACCGACGAAATTCTCCTTCTCGCTCTCCAAAAATCTATATTTTGAAAGTTTTTCCTCCTCTTTTAAATGAGAGAGTACATCTTTCATGTGTTAGACAAAATTTCTTATAAATAAAAATCTCTTTTATCGCATTTCATGCGCCAACAAAAACATAATAATGTCAAAAATAGTGAACTTTTTAGTGAGCCACGAGTGTCTTTTCAACTTTGATCAAAGTAATGATTTCGTCACTATTCTATTAGTCAACTGTAAAAAGCATCGTATCAACACCAATAAATGTTTGACACCAGTGCATCATATTGCTAGTCAGAGAATGACTCACTGGAACCTATCTTAAAAGAAAAAATCTATACAATCTTTTACTGTTTACGTAATCTCCACATACCATATTTTTTTTAATTTTTATTATTTTTTTCTTTTATCAATAATAAATAGAATAATTGAATTTATTTACCTAAAAACTTTTACTATTAAATTGAATTATTTAATATATGAACTGAAACAGATGCATGTAGACTTACTTAGAAACTTCCCATGCAAGTTTATTTAAATTGGTATACTCTCTTCTTTAATTTGTGATTAATTTGTCATGTTTGGTTAAAAGGCTTCCCATGCAAGCTTTATTTCCCATTTCATTTGGTAAGTAAACTCATTTCAACTTATCATTATTATTTTTTTAAATCTCAACACAAAATATAATAAATAATTTAACTTTTTCAAATTTCAAAATAATAATAATATTAAAAAATATTATTCTAACAATATTTTATCATCTCAACTAAACTCAACTCAATTCAACATCCAAACTCAACTTGTTGAGAAAGCACTGATAATTTACTGTCCAATTTTGTTACGTGTTTGTAATTGACAAAGAGTTTTGTCAAAATTTGTATTTATTTGCTAACTTTGGAGGGTTGGGTGCAAAATTAAAAGAAAAAGTCAAGGGCAAAAGTAAATTTATACAAAATTTTCTTTATAGAAATACCTCAATAAGTTTTTCCTATAAGTTTGAAAAAGTGTTTGGTGATATTTGAGAATTTCGGCAATATGTTTGAGATTAGCTTTTGGGAAAGAATGGATCAGAAAGTTTTGAATAAAAGTATGTTTTAAAATATTTATTGTATTAAAGTTTGTGAGAATGTTTGAATATAACTCTTTAAGATTATTTTTTGTTTTAGAATTTATAAAAGTTATAATGTTTTTTTTTGTTTGAGTAATAATTAGATAAAAAATTAAAATTTATAAATAGAAAACTTTTTTGTGTTGGAACAATATTTGGAAATGATGTTACGAGAAAAGTTAAGAAATGTTAAAAAATACTTGGTTGCCAAACAATGCGAAACCACAAACACCACAGGCGAAACCAACCAACTCGAAACCCACAACATAATACAGTTAGTCGGTCAGCACTCACAAGAAAAGTTTTATATATATATATATATATATATATATAGGTGCGGATGTTTATGGCGGGCGAGAGTTTATAAAACTTGCATTATGAGATCCCATTCACTATCAAGTAGTGTGCCTCGAACAGATCATGATGTGGCTTTAATTTCCCTCGAAACGTTGAATTTTCTTAAAACGTTATTAATGATATCAGAATTAATTGTGCCACGTATATAAAAATTATGCGTGTTGATATCGTGTTTCGCAAGCCTAGATAACTTCACACCTCGGTATCCGAGCGCTTGCCTGCATAGCAACAATGGGGGGACCTCGGGATCCGTTAATCCTCCGATGCCTAAGTCAGTATAGTGAAGAAGATAATAAACTAAAGCAAAATAATAATGTGTATGGAGGGTGTTAGATTTTTCTCATTACCTTATTTGCTGCTGGTTGACCCTTATTTATAGTTACCGACCAGGATCCCACCGTAGTGGCCTGTTGCGTAGCATAAGATAATACGCTCGTTCTCGCAATTGATTCACCGTGTAGCTTCTATGTCATCATCTTGCCGAACAGCGATGGTCTCAGGCCTTTTCTGTGCACTGCTCAGGTCTTGGGCCACATTGAATGCAACACACTCTACGCTAAGGGGCGCATTGAATGCAGCATGGCCTCTATTCTAGACCGCATTGAATGCGACGTGGCCTCTGTTCTGGGCCGCATTAAATGTAGTGTGCTTCCTATCCCGTATCCCTTCCATCTGGTGATATACGTCACGTCTCCCCCCCTCCCCTTTTCCTAGTCTTCACCCAAATCTTTTGTCCCGTTATCAAAGCCCGACCCGAGTTCCCTATCCGTACCCTGATCTGGGCATTTACCTTTCTTGCCCAGACTTAGGTGATAGGGATGGGCCTTACTTTCGGCCCAACTCCCCACAATGTATTCTTCCTGCAACCCGGGCCTAATGTAATAGATTTTCTCCCATCACAGTACCCAGCGAATTTTTAGCACACTTGTGGGTTGGAAATTCAAAAACTCTCTCTTTCTTCTCTTTTTTTTTTTTTTTTTTTTTTTTTTTTTTTTTTTTACCGTAATCGTAAGTGCCGATTCATTAATGAACGGGGCTTTATGGCATGCCAACATCACTCGGCATCGGTTCGTTCCGTGTGCGCGTGCAGTAGGTAAATGTCGCACCGTCTTTCCACTATCAAGGCGTCTCTTCGAATCTCGTGCCATCACTTTAATTGGGTGACTGTTTTATCACGCCGTCCTCACTTATACTCGCTTTTCGTTTCTTCCTTTTTCTCCTTCTCTGCTGCCTTCATCTTTCTCTTCCCACCGTCCTGAATTCCTGACTATCCTTCCGGTTTCTCCTATTCGCTCTTCATCATGACTAAGCAGAGTGCTAACGAAGCTCGCTTCAACTATTTTGCAAGACATTGATGGACGTTGACCATGACTAAAACAGAACTCCGTGCTTTTTGCAGGGAGTTAAAGGGACCTCAGTTGAAGTCCCTTCATCTCGCGTCACTATGGTGGACGAGCAAGGCCTGGCGACGGCCGTGGCGCTTTACCTCCATATGTTTTCCATTGGGCTACGTTTTCTATTCTGTTGCCCAATACGCGACGTCCTAGACTTTCTAAAGTTTGCCCCTACACAACTCAACCCCAATGCCTGGCGCTTACTCCTGGCCAGTTGCGTGGCCTTTCGAGTTGTTCTGAGCGGTTCTAAAGACTACCCAGACCTGACTGCCCGCAAGTTTCTAAGTGTGTACCAAATCAATCGGCTTGACAGGAGTTGCTGTAGCTTCCAGTCTTATACTGCCGAAAGACGATTTGCCACCTTGGAGAGGCGCTATTCTTCAATAAAGGAATGGCACCGGCGATTCTTCTTCGTAAGCGGTTCCAGTTGAGAATGTCCCGAGGGGGAGAAGGACTACAGCGAGTTCCCAGTCCGATCCGTTTGGGGTAAAGTCCCGACCACCAAATCTCTCGCAATCACATTATCGGAGAGGGAGGAATTTTGAGTTGCTTCTGTAGTATCCTGGGTACTGGCACATCCCGACCTATCTGAGACTGACGCATTATTGAACGACGACTTCATTCGTCGTTACCTCGTTCTCCAGCCCCACAATCATGTATTGGGTCGGGATTTCTTGTCGGGTCCACTTTCCTCAACAAGGAAAAAACGTCGCACAACTTCCCCTCCCGAAGGGAACTGTCCCAAGCGCTCGCGCATGAAGAAGGAGGTGCCTACTCCCCCTCGGTCCATCCCCGCCGAGGAAGTCCCAACCGCCTTGCCACGCACCTCTAAACCTGAGGCTGTTCGGCGAGGGGGGAAAGACTCTCAGCGAGTGGTCCCCGAAGGCGAGTCTAGCCGGGTTGCTCCCAAGGATGACTTGGTCAGAATCGCTCCTAGAGACGGCTTCCACTGAGCCGTTAGCAAGGATAGCTCTCACCGTGCCGCAGAGAGATCCCATCGATCCATTCAAGATGTCGGTCCTTCCAGTGGTAAACCATTGCGAATTTTCAAGTTTTTTCCTTTTGCTTAAATCTGTTTGAGTCGTGGGTGATGGCGTTTATCCTTCCCGAACAGGCCCTGCGGTGGAAGGAGATGCAGAAACTGTTGTTGCCTCTCTTTTTGCTTCGGCTTTTGAAGGCTCAGAGCCTTGGGGGTCAGCGCATGTACCGAGCGCCTTTACCTCTTTTGAGGAGGCTCTTCTCGAGGAAGAAGACCTTTTGCGCAAGCGGCCAACCTCCTTTAAGGAGATGCTTGCCAAGTACGAAGCATCTTTTGAGGGGTGTTTTCCTTATCCCCCATGCTAACTTCGGAGCCTACTAGCTCAGCTCATTCTAGTGGCTCCCCGATCCCCATTCCTGCAATCCTAACTTTGGATGCAAAAGTTTCATCCAGCGTAGGGCCAGATTTCCCAAAGGCTACGGAGCTGCGCCCCGAAGGGGTTGCCCATAGGTCGGAGGCCATGGAGCCACGCTCCCCGGGGATTACAGATTCCATTCCTCCTGAGATCTCGGTACCTATACCAGTATCGTATCCACTTGCCGAGCCAGGCCCCTCGACGACCCCAGGACAAACTCTTCCTTCGGAGTAGGTCGTTTAGGTATTTGTTCTCCCTTTTCTGTTTTTGTTCTTGTTGTATGTTTTTTTTTTTTTTTTTTTTTGTCTTACCTCATGCTAGGTCGAGTGTTCGACTTAGGAGTGACAAGTTCCTCAAGCTATGACCTCTCCTCCACAACAAGGCGTCACTATAGTGGAGGTGGAGGATGATGCTTCCCCGAGCTGCAGCCCCCTCCGCTCGGGCGCTCTACAGGGTGAGAGCTTGGCCCAAGCCGGGGGTTCGCCAGGCTCTTAATTCATCCCTCCACGAAGATCCCCCCATTGAGGTTTCTTTTCTAAGTAAGGGGGAAAAAGCTCCACCTCCTACACATCAAGAGATTATTCTACCATTGATGCATGCCGAGCCCTCTTCTTCTTCTGAGCCAGAGGTATCACAGGGCCCCGGGTCCGATCACGGGAAGGCCCAAGCAGCTTCTTTTGAATCATACTCCCAGAGGTTCAAACCCCTTTTTGCCAATGTAAGTGTTCTTCCGTACAGCCATTTCTCTTTCCATTCTACTTTCCCCCTCCGTTTTTTTCCTAACAAAATGGGTTGATGTTGATTTCCCAGGCTGCCGAGCAGTTTACCGATCTGGTCTCCAGAGAGCAAGAGGCTCTGGAAGAGGATCTCAAGACTCAGAGGGCGTTAAACAAGTTGCTGAATCTCCACGGGGAGAAGTTGTTGAGTGAGAAATAGTCTCTAGAAATGAAGAACGACTCCCTGAGAGAGAGCAACGCGCTCCGTCTTGAGAAGATCCGCGACCAGAGGAAGCTAAATAAGGAGATGGGAGAGTTGATGAAGATCATGGGCCTGGAGCATGATCTTAAGCGCAAGGAGCTCCAGCTGAAGGGCTTAGAGATAGACACACTCCAGGCTAAAATGGCCTCAGCGGTCGCAGATTTGGAGTCTGCACAAAAGGATCTTGAAGTCCTTCGAGCCCGATCTTGTCTCCTTTTGGCTAAGGGGGAGAGTGCCCGTGTCAAGATTCAGAGGCTGGAGCGTGAGCTAGAGTCTGCTCAGGAAGCTCTGGAAAGGAGCATTGGAGTTGCCGATGCCTTGGCGGATGAAGAAAGACGCGCAGCCGAGCTAGAGCGTGACTTGGAGTTCTCTCAGGAGGCGTTAAAGCAAAGTGAGGGAACAATACGCTGGCGGCTCAGAAGAAGCGCTCTACCCAGATTCGGGTTCGCATGTTCCATCGGTACATGGGACTTGTCAAATATGTGGACGTAACCAAGGCTTTACCCCGTGCCTCTGTTTCCCGCATGGAGTCCTCTTTGAAGGCAGCTCGGGACCGTGCAAACCAGCTGGAATCCCAACTCAGGAGGGCCCTCGCCCTCCGTAACCAGGCCTGGATCAACGGGCACATGGAAGGCCTTGAGAGCCTCCGGGGACTGCTCTTTCAGAACCCCGAGACCGATCTTAGTACTTTGAATCTTCGGGAGATTGCGCCGAATGTGAAAGCCTATGAGAAGATGTTGACATGGGGCGTAAAGGAGATGCCATTGGCTTTTCACAACACTCCCCCTTAGTTCCTCTTTTTTTTTTTTTTTTTTTTTTTTCCTTAAACATCCACGTGTAAATCTGCCTATAGTAATGAAAATGATCCCTTTATTCTGGCCTGCCCCTTTCATTTATTTTTGTACTGCGCATCGCAATCCATTGATATTGAGCCCTATCAAACCGAGTAGAGAGCAAGGCTCTCCTAGGCGGGTAAGCACCCCACAGGACAATCACCGAGCCGTGGTCTTTCGCAACGATCTTGATGGCGTGGGTGTTACCTCACCGTTTTTAACCCCATATGAGACCTTCGGCGTAGTTCTGTCTACTTGACACAAAGTAATGCACCCCTAGCTCTACTCGGGTCTGACTAGCCTCTAACTTTGGCGTAATCCAAACCACCCCACCTTCTCCGCGCGGCAGCCCTTCGCGGCGTACCGCACATGTACCGTGGTGTAGTTGCTCACTTGGAGGGCACTTCCACATTTCGGTCTAACTTTCCATTGCGTTTTTGCGTAAGCGTGGGTGCATGACGTCAACTCGTATTCTGTGGTTCTTTAAATGTGAACCCTGCCCGGGGGTTCTATCTTGCAACAACCATATTTGTCCAAGTGCTCACTGAGCCATACGTCATAATATTCAAGCACGTCAGCATCTTGACTTACTGTCGATCTCATGTTTATCCTAGAGCTGTTTTTTACCGACACCTCTTCCTTCCTTGTTTGATCTGAGTGTCGTTCCGCTTCTGTCAGTCGTGCCAGCTGTCATTATCATACCCGTGACTTAAGTCTTGCATTTAACCTTTTCCTTAGTCGCCCTTTAAACTCCCTTTTATGTGTCGGCTGGGATTTCCCACAATCAATTCTCCTTATTAACTGCACCCCGGGATCTGTGTAGCACGCCTGTCGAGGCTCCCCGTAATCAATTTCACTATTAACTGCATTATCATGAGGGACGCGTGGACAACCTAGGAGGCCCTACGGACACATGGGAGCCGAGGGAGCTCTTAGGAGTCGTGGAGCCCTGGGGACGCCCCGAGTCGTTCCCACCTATAAAAAGGGACTTTTCCATCTTCCACTGGAATGTATCCGGCCCCACCTTCTCTCTTCTTTCTCAACTTTGCCAACCTTCCATTGCCTTTTTCTTCCCTCCTGTAGTTTACGGGAGATGGACGCCTTCTGTCTCGGTGCTCAGGATGCCGTCGGTTGTGGTTTGGATGTTGCGAGTGCGACAAACTTCACACATCTCTTGTCCTTGCCCTCTTGCTTATGATGCCTCACTTGTTCTTGCCCCTTGCTTACGGAGGTCAACCTCTGTGAGCATTTGAACCAGAACTTGCATCCCACAAGTTATGGACGGTGCTCGATTGAGATAGTGGCACGGCACCCACGGCTGAGAAGGGTGGGAACAGTCAATCCAGGGGGGCAATTAAATCTTAGTAGTTGCTTACCCATCGATCTTCTGTTACCCGAGACGCTGACGCCTCCTGGCCCAACCTTGAATCCCAGTTCGCCACTCGAAGATTCTTGGCAGGGTGCCGCCGGACTTCTCGCCTGCAGAAAGAGCGATATGTGTTGTTAAATCTTCGGGGCGTCCATCTTTACTTGGGGAGGTTTTAGTCGTTTTCCTTATTTCGCCTAGCCAGGGCGGGGCTTCCACTCAACGTCTTCCAGCCTGATAGAGAAAAAAAAAAGGGGGGCCCATCTTTCCCCAGTGCCGCCGTTCTACCTTTGTAGTAGCTTTATATACTTTTTTTTTTTGTACTGCTCTTCGCCTTTATCCCACCCTGGTCGTTGTAAAATTTTCCTTATTGCTCTGCTTGTAACCCCGTTCGGGATATAAAGGATTTTGTTTATCTTCTTTTCTGTGGACTTTCTATATTGTATTTTGATCTCGCTTTCGCTCTGAGGATAGCTGCTAGCAGGTCAGAGCTCATGGCTCGGTTCCTGTGCTTTATACTTCATGGATTGACACTTATAGCTTGGTAGAGCCCGAGGGCCCTGCTCCCTCACCAATGTGTTCCTTTCTTTCTTTTTGCACGAAGCTCGGCAAGTCATTTAGACTGCGTTGAGAATAGCTATCAGCAGGTCTGAGCTCATGGCTCGGTTCTTGTACTATATACTACATGGATTGACACTTATAGGTTGGCAGAACCTAAGGGCCCTGGTCCCTCACCAATGTGTTCCTTTCTTTCTTTTTGCACGAAGCTCGGCAAGTCATTTAAACTGCGTTGAGAATAACTGTTAACAGGTCAGAGCTCATGGCTCGGTTCCTGTGCTTTATACTTCGTGGCCGATCTTGAGACCGGGCTTATTTGATTTAGGCTGTTTCAAGGAGACATAGTAACGCAACATTCGAAATTAGTTCATAAAATTTTAACCAGCAATAGTCTTACATTCGTTCGAGCTCGGCTCGGATTTTTTTTATACAAAATAATTTATTAAGTGTTCCGCGTTCCATGGGTGTGGCAGCTAGTTCCCTTCGTGGTCCTTCAGCCGGTACGAGCCAGGCCTTCCGGTCGCTGTTACTAGGTACGACCCTTCCCACTTGGGACCCAGTTTGCCTTCATCCTGAGTTATAACTCCTGTTTGCTTCAGGACCATATCTCCTACTTTGAAGTTACGAGGTCGGACTCGTTTGTTAAAGTACAGTTCAACTCTCCGTTTGTTGGTTGTCGTTCGGCTTACAGCTTCCTCCCTTCTTTCTTCCAGGAAGTCTAGACTCTCTCTCAACCGCTCGCTATTCTGATCCGGGTCATATTGTTGCACCCTATACGTGGGTATGGCAACTTCTGCTGGTATCACGACTTCAGCTCCATAGACCAGGGAGAAAGGAGTTTCCACAGTTGGGGTTCTTACTGACATCCGATATGCCCACAGCCTGCTTGGATGTTCTTCAGCCCATTCCCCTTTCTGCGTCCCCAACTTCTTCTTTAAGATGTTGAGTAATGTCTTATTGGTTGCTTCTACTTGACCGTTGGCTTGCGGGTGTCCTGGAGAAGAGTACTTAGCTTTGATCCTGAGCTCTGAGCACCACTCTCGATAATGAGAACAATCGAATTGTCTCTCATTATCAGAGATGAGGCTTTGGGGAATCTCAAAACGGCAGATTATGGATTTCCAAAGGAAATTTGTTATTGCCCGAGCTGTGATTGTTGCAGAGATTCCACCTATACCCATTTGGTAAAATAATCTACTGCTATCACGACAAATTTTACCCCTCCTTTGCCTACTAGGAGGGGACCAATGAGATCCAACCTCCATTGTGCGAAGGGCCACGGGGAAGTGACAGAAGTGAGTTTTTCGCCGGGGGGGGGGGGGGGGGGGGGGGGGGGCGATGAGGTATAGAGGCATTTTTCTAGCATTTATGACATTTTCGGGCGAACTCATCGGCAGGCATCCCTGTGAGCATTAGGTCAGTAGTATCCTGCCCGAGCAGTTCATAATGCTAATGCCGCACTCGCATGATTCCTATAAACTCCTTCATAGATTTCCGCCAATACGTACTCAGCCTGCTCAGAAGAGATGCACCTTAATAAAGGCTTGGCGTAGCCTCTTTTGTACAAAACTCCCTCCACCAAAGTGAACCTGGCCGCTCGATTTCTAATCTTTTGCGCTTCCTCCCGATCTTCCGGAAGGATTCCCTCTTGAAGGAATTTCAAAATATCTGTGGCCCATTCTGGGGGCTATAGAACCTCGATAGCTAACACCCGAATTCCCACCACAGCCATGTCAATAGTTTGGACAACCACATGGTCTGGGAGAGGGACCTCTTCTTACCCTGAGGCTGCCTTGGCTAGCCGATCCGCTTCCTGGTTTTCTCCTCTAGGAATCTGATGGATGGTAGAATACTGGAAGAGATCCTGCTCTTCTCCAACCCATTGAAGGTATTTTTTCAGATTTTCTCCCTTCGTGAGGAATTGTTTGGTTACCTGTCCCACCACTATCTGAAAGTCGGCTTTCACTTCAACTTCAGTTGCACCAAAGGACCTGGCAATCGTTAGACCTGACAAGAGCACCTCATACTCGGCTTCGTTGTTGGTGACTTTGAATCCAAATTTGAGCGCATAGTCAAGTTTTTCACCTGAGTCCGTTACTATGTGCACTCCCACTCCACCCCCCATCCGACAGGACGAGCCGTCGATGTAGATCTGTCACCGCTTGCCTTGGGGAGTGACGATCATTTCTTCCGGGAAGTTTGAGAATTCAACTACAAAGTCTGCTAGTACTTGTCCTTTTATTGACGTCCATGGAAGATATTCGACCTCAAACTCACTTAGCTCGATCGCCCAGTTAGTCATCCGACCCGAAGTGTCAGGTTTCTACAATATTTTCCTCAGGGGGACATCGGTTTGGACCTTTATTGGGTGAGCCTGAAAGTAATGCCTCAACCACCTGGCAGTGATTACTAACGCGAAAGCCAGCATTTCCGTTCAGGGATATCTGGCTTCTGCGCCTCGACAAGCTCTGCTCAAGTAATAAACTGGGCGTTAAACTCCCACCTCCATTCGGGTTTACACAGAGGACACAACATTGGGTGACATTGCCAGGTATACGGTCAGGTCTTCTCCGGGCGTGGTTTGGCCGAGTAGTGATGGGTGAGCCAAATACTCCATCAGCTCGTCAAAAGCTCTACCACAATCTTCATCCCATTCTCGAGCTTTTTGGACGACGCCGAAGAAAGGGAGAGGCACCGGTCAATTGACCTTGCGATGAAGCGACCCAGGGTGGCTATCCTTCTTGTCAGCTTCTGGACATCGTTGATATTCCTCGACAGAGGCATAACCATGATGGCCTTAATCTTTTCAGGATTAGCCTCAATTCCTCTTTTAGAGACCATGAAACCCAGGAACTTCTCCGATTCCACCCCAAAGGCACATTTTTGCGGGTTGAGCTTCATTTTGTATTTTCTCAGTACCGTGAAGGTTTCGCGGAGGTCGTCAAGATGCTATTCAGTCTTCTTGCTCTTAACCAGCAGATCGTCTACATAGACTTCCATGTTTTTTCCGATCTAGTTCTTGAACATTCGGTTAACCAGGCTCTGGTATGTTGCTCCCGCATTCTTGAGACCGAACGGCATTGCCGTATAGCAATAAAGTCCTCGATCGGTGATAAATTTCATTTTCGCTTCGTCATCGGGACTTATTCTGATCTGATTGTAGCCAGAGTATGCGTCCATGAAGCTGAGTAAGGGATGCCCGGCCGTTGAATCTACAAGTCAATCCTTGGAAGAGGAAAACTATCTTTAGGACAAGCTTTGTTTAAGTCGGTGAAGTCGACACACATCCTTCATTTCCCACTCGCATTCTTGACTAGTACAACGTTAGAGAGCCATTCGGGATAGTAAACTTCCTGAATGAAACCCGCAGCGAGGAGGCGTTCCACTGCTTCAGCAATAGCCGCGTACTTCTCTGCACTAAAACTGTAGCATTTTTGCTTGACCCTTTTGGCCTCAAGATTTACACTGAGTTGGTGCTCTATTACTGATCCATTGATACCTGGCATTTCTTCATGGCACCAAGCAAAGACATCACGATGCTCCAGGAGTAGCTGCTTCATGGACTGGCTTAGATCGTCGGACATTTTGGATCCCATTCGTACAATCCGCTCTAGGTTTCTAGGATCTATTGGTACCAAGAGTAGGGGTTCGTCGGGTTCTGCCTGCCTTAGCGCTTCTTCATCCCTTACTTCGTGGTCTAGCTCGGTCACTGCGGGAGGTGGAGGCAGGGCTGCCTTTTCAAGTCTCGCCTGTCTTGGCACCCCTTCGTTTCTCACTTCATGCTCTGGTTCGGTCCAAGTAGGAGGTGTAGGTTCGGCAGCCTCCTCATGGTTCCGCTCTAGAGTCTCTATGGTTATCGCCTTTGACTTCATCTGCCTGGTGTAGCAGTCTTTCGCGGTCTGCTGTTCACCCAGCATTTCTCCCATCCCGAATGTGGTTGGGAATTTTACTTTTAGGTGATACGTGGAAGTCACAGTCTTCATTTGGTTCAAGGATGTTCGCCTAAGTATCACATTGTACGAAGAAGGGGCCTTGACCACCAAGAAGTCTACCACGAGGGATGTGGTTCTGGGAGCCATGCCTACAAGTACAGACAGAGCGATCGCACCAACTGGTTGGATGGTATCCCCTATGAAGCCTTTAAGGGGCGTTGGTGCTGGTCGTAACCTGTCGGGAGCAATCCTCATTCTACTGAAAGCTTCCCAAAAAAGGATGTCTGCAAAACTATCGTTGTCAATCAATACCCTTATGGTCCGACAGTTGGCTATTCGTGCTGTTACTACCAGCACATCGTCATGAGGTCGTAACAATCCCTCCCCATCTTCATCACTAAACGTTACCAGATGTTCCCTGGAAGGGTCCTTACGGTATGGCCGTTGGGTGGAGAATACTTCTTCGTACCTGGTCTTCCTTGCATGGGCCTTTCAAGCTGAGAAAGTCGCTCCCCCTGCATATCTCCCAACTATGGTATTGATTTCCCCTATGGGGGGTTCTTCCCTTCTCGAGTTTCCCTAGTGCAGGTTCTCTTTATGAGGGTTTGTAGTTCTTCTTCTTTCGGGGCTTACATTATTCCTCCGAGCATAGCCCTGGTCATTATAAATTGGGCTATAGCTTCTGCGGACTGGATCCTGACTTCTCCAAATGGGACTTCGGTCCCGGCCCCTCCGAACGGGGCTTCGGTCTTAGTTTCTTCGAACAGGGCTCCTGTCTTGGTTTCTGCAGGAGTAGGGGCAGTATTCTCGCCGTGACTTACTTCTTTCATTATTGTGTCAGTCGGTTCGGGTCTCCGGGTAGTTAGATCTTCCCCATTTCGTATAGCAATCTTGGGTGTTGTGCCCGCTGCTCTTGTGAAAGGAACAATATTTGGGTCACGACGAACCCTGTCTCCGTTCTCCTTGTCAACTCAGGTCCTCTTCGACTTCTACTGCCAAGCTAGAGTGCAAGTGTGGACCATGCTTTCCCTTGCCTTTGACTTCGTAAGCCCCTTTCTGGCGGGCTCCTCGGTCTGACCCTTGATGTCATTCTGTCGTTTTCTTGTCTGCCCGTTCCAAGTCACGCTTCCTAGGTGCTGTTAATGCCTGAAGCGTGTCCTCTCCATTTATGTAACCGTATGCCTTGTTCATAAACTCCCTCAAAGTTGATGGTGTCTTGCTGGCGATTTCTATCATAAAGGGATTGCGAGGCCAGACTCCTCCTAATAGTGCCGCCAATGTGATATTTTCGTCTTGGTCGTCCGTCGTCATTCGTTCCTTGTTAAAGCGGGAGAGGTATGACTTAAGGCTCTTGTCATCCCTCTGCTTAACAGTTAGTAGATAGGCGGCCGGCCTTCTCCTCGTCCGGCTGGCCATGAACTGCATCAAGAACCGACATGCCAGTTCGTTGAAGCTGTCTACAATTCCGAGTCGTAAGGAAACAAACCACACGCATTGCCCCTTTTAAGGTGAGGGGGACCGCCCTACATGCTATCTCACTGGGGAAGCCGTGGAGAGTCATGTGGGCTTTGAAGGTCTCCAAATACTCAAACGGGTCCTTTGTCTCGTCGTACGCTTCCATCTGAGGGACCTTAAACCTTGGAGGTATTGGTACCGCTAGAATCCCCGTGTTGTATGGTAGTTCAGCGTTGGTGAGCAGCTGATCCACCATGGTAGGTTGACCCATCTGCTTTGCTACTTCCATCTGGATTTGCAGGTTGATTTTACGTCGTTCTTCCTCTGCGGTGACTACGTTAGGTTAGGGGTGGTCCCCAGAATGATGGCTCAATTGATTTGCTTCAGTTTCTTCGACATTCCTCCGTAACATAATGTTCTCCCGTCGGAGAGTCTCCATATCTGCCATGAGCTTCTGTATTGCCTCGTTTTGCTGGTTAAACCTTGCTTCGACTGCTTCGGACTGCATCCTTTCACGCTGTGAATGCAGGGAGCAGGTTGTTGCCAGCATACGAAGGACACGCTAGTTATGGGACAACAAGCATCCCACAGATGGTGCCACTGTTGATGTCGTGTTTCGCGGGCTTGGGCAACTTCACACCCCCGGTATCCGAGCGCTTGCCTGCACAGTAACAATGGGGGGGACCTCGGGGTCCGTTGATCCTCCGATGCTTAAGTCAGTATAGTGAAGAAGATAATAAACAGAAGCAAAACAATAATGTGTATGGAGGGTGATAGATTTTTCTCATTACCTTATTTGCTGCTGGTTGAAACTTATTTACAGTTACCGACCAGGATCCCACCATAGTGGGGTGTTGCGTAGCATGGGATAATACGCTCGTTCTCGTAATTGATTCACCAAGTAGCTTTTATGTCGTCATCTTGCCTAACAGCGATGGTCTCAGGCCTTTTCTGTGCACTGCTCAGGTCTTGGGCCGTATTGGCTTTGCTCCCTCACCAACGCGTTCCTTTCTTTCTTTTTGAACGAAGCTCAGCAAGTCATTTAGACTGCATTGAGAATAGCTGTTAGCAGGTCAGAGCTCATGGCTCGGTTCCTGTGCTTTATACTTCGTGGATTGGCACTTATAGATTGGCAGAGCCCGAGGGCCCTGCTCCCTCACCACCGCATTCCTTTCGTTTTCGCTCTGCCAACCTATAAGTCCACAGGAACCGAGCCATGAGTTCTGACCTGCTAACAACTATCCTCAGAGCGAAAACGAGAGCAAAATACAGTACAGAAAGTCCACAGAAAAGAAGATAAACAAAATCCTTTATATCCCGAACAGGGTTACAAGCAGAGCAACAAGGAAAATTTTACAACAACCAGGGTGGGACAATGGCGAAGAGCAGTACAAAAAAAAAAGTATATAAAGCAACTACAAAGGTAGAACGGCGGCACTGGGGAAAGATGCCCCCCCCCCCTTTTTTTTTCTCTATCAGGCTGGAAGACGTTGAGTGGAAGCCCCGGCCTGGCTAGGCGAAATAAGGAAAACAACTAAAACCTCCCCAAGTAAAGATGGACGCCTCGAAGATTCAGCAACACATATCTCTCTTTCCGCGGGCGAGAGGTCCGGCTGTACCCTGCCAAGAATCTCCGAGTGGCGAACTGGGATTCAAGGTTGAGCCAAGAGGCGGTAGCGTCTCGGGTAACAGAAGATCGATGGGTAAGCAACTACTAAGATTTAATCGCCCCCCTAGATTGACTGTTCCCACCCTCCTCAGCCGTGGGTGCCGCGCCACTATCTCGATCGAGCACCGTCCAGAACCTGTGGGATGCAAGTTCTGGTTCAAATGCTCACAGCGGTTGACCCCCTTAAGCAAAAGGGCAAGAACAAGTGAGGCATCATAAAAAAGAGGGCAAGGACAAGAGATGTGTGAGGTTTGTCACGTTCGTAACATCCAAACCACAACCGACGGCATCCCGAGCACCGAGACAGAAGGCGTCCATCTCCCGTAAACTACAGGAGGGAAGAAAAAGGCCATGGAAGGTCGGCAAAGTTGAGAAAAAAGAGAGAAGGCGGGGCTGGATACATTCCAGTGGAAGATGGAAAAGTCTCTTTTTATAGGCGGGAACAACTCGGGGCGTCCCCAGGGCTCCACGACTCCAAAGAGCTCCCTCGGCTCCAACGTGTCCGTAGGGCCTCCTGGGTTGTCCACGCGTCCCTCATGATAATGCAGTTAATAGTGAAATTGATTACGGGAAGCCTCGACAAGTGTGTTACACAGATCCCTGGGTGCAGTTAATAAGGAGAATTGATTGTGGGAAATCCCAGCCAACACATTAAACAGAGTTTAAAGGGCGACTGAGGAAAAGGTTAAACGCAAGACTTAAGTCACGGGTACGATAATGACAGCTCGCAGGACTGACAAAAGCGGAACGACACTCAGATCAAACAAGGAAGGAAGAGGTGTCAGTAAAAAGCAGCTTTAGGATAAACATGAGATCGACAGTAAGTCAAGACGCCCACGTGCTTGAATATTATGACGTATGGCTCGGTGAGCACTTGGACAAATATGGTTGTTGCACAATAGAATCCCCGGGCAGGGTTCACATTTAAAGAACCACAGAATACGAGTTGACGTCATGCATCCACGCTTACGCAAAAACACAACGGAAAGTTAGACCGAAATGTGGAAGTGCCCTCCAAGCGAGCAACGACACCACAGTACCTGTGCGGTACATCGCAAAGGGCTGCCGCGCGGAGAAGGGGGTGGTTTGGATTACGCCAAAGTTAAAGGCCAGTCAGACCTGAGCAAAGTTAGGGGTGCATTACTTTGTGTCAAGTAGACAGAACTACGCCGAAGGTCTCATATGGGGTTAAAAACGGTGAGGTAACACCCACGCCATCAAGATCGTTGCGAAAGACCACGGCTCGGTGATTGTCCTGTGGGGTGCTTACCCGCCTAGGAGAGCCTTGCACTCTACTAGGTTCGATAGGGCTCAATATCAATGGATTACGATGCGCGGTACAAAAATAAATGAAAGGGGCAAGCCAAAATAAAGGGATCATTTTCATTACTATAGGCAGATTTACACGTGGATGTTTAAGAAAAAAAAAACAACAACAAAAAAGGAGGAACTAAGGGGGAGTGTCGTGGAAAGCTAATGGCATCTCTTTTACGCCCCATGTCAACATCTTCTCATAGGCTTTCACATTCGGCGCAATATCCCGAAGATTCAGAGTACTAAGATCGGTCTCAGGGTTCTGAAAGAGCAGTCCCTGGAGGCGCTCAAGGTCTTCCATATACCCATTGATCCAGGCCTGGTTGCAAAGGGCAAGGGCCCTCCTGAGTTGGGATTCCAGCTGGTTTGCACGGTCCCGAGCTGCCTTCAAAGAGGACTCCATGCGGGAAATGGAGGCACGGGCTAAAGCCTTGGTTACGTCCACAGATTTGACAAGTCCCCTGTACCGATGGAACATGCGAATCCGAATCTGGGAAGAGCGCTTCTTCTGAGCTGCCAGCATCTCAATTGTTCCCTCACTTTGCTTTAACGCCTTTTGAGCAAACTCCAACTCACGCTCTAGCTCGGCTGCGCGTCTTTCTTCATCAGCCAAGGCATTAGCAACTCCAACGCTCCTTTCCAGAGCTTCCTGAGCAGACTCTGGCTCACGCTCCAGCCTCTGAATCTCGGCTCGAGCACTCTCCCCCTCAGCCAAAAGGAGACCAGATCGGGCTCGAAGGACCTCGAGATCCTTTTGTGCAGACTCCAGATCTGCGACTGCTGAGGCCATTTTAGCCTGGAGTGTGTCTATCTCTAAGCCCTTCAGCTGAAGCTCCTTGCGCTTAAGATCAAATTCCAGGCCCATGATCTTAATCAACTCTCCTATCTCCTTATTCAGCTTCCTCATCTCTCGGGAGACCAGATCGGCAAACTGCTCGGAAGCCTGGAAAATCAACATCAACCCATTTCGTTAGCAAAAAAATGGAGGGGGAGAGTAGAATGGAAAGAGAAACGGCTGTACGGAAGAACACTTACATTGGCAAAAAGGGGTTTAAACCTCTGGGAGTATGATTCGAAAGAAGCTGCCCGGGCCTTCACTTGACCAGACCTAGAACCCTGTGATACCTCTGGCTCAGAAGAAGAATAGAGCTCGGCATGCATTAGTGGTAGAATAACCTCTTGATGTGCGGGAGGTGGAGTTTTTTCCCCCTCACTTAGAAAAGAAACCTCAATGGGGGGATCCCGCGGAAGGACGAATTGAGAGCCTGGCGAACCCTCGACTTGGGCCGAGCTCTCACCCTACACAGCGCCCGAGCGGAATGGGCTGCAGCTTGGGGAAGGATCATCCTCCACCTCCAGTATAGTGATGCCTTGTTGCAGAGGAGAGGGCATAGCTTGAGGAACTTGGCACTCCTGAGTCAAACACCCGGCCCGACATGAGGTAAGACAACAACAAAAAAAACAAACAACAACAACAAAAACAGAGAAGGGAGAACAAATACCTGAGCGACCTCCGCAGAAGGAAGAGTTTGTTCTGGGATCATCGAGGGGCCTGGCTCGGCAAGTGGAGCCGATACTGGTATAGGTACCTGGATCTTAGGAGGAATGGGATCTATAATCCCTGGGGAGTGTGGCTCTATGGCCTTCGACCTATGGGCAACCCCTTCGGGGCGCGGCTCTGTAGCCTTTGGGAAACCTGTCCCCACGCCGGATGAAACTTCCGCCTCCAAAGGTAGGATTGCAAGAATAAGGATCGGGGAGCCACCAGAATGAGCCGAGCTAGCGGGCTCCGAAGCTGGGATGGGGGGATAAGGAAAACACCCCTCAAAAAATGCTTCGTACTCAGCAAGCATCTCCTCAAAGGAGGTTGGCCGCCTGCGTAGAAGGTCTTCTTCCTTGAGAAGTGCCTCCTCAAAAGAGGTAAAGGCGCTCGGTACCTGCGCTGACCCCCAAGGCTCTGGGCCTTCAAAAGCTAAAGCAAAAAGAGAGGCAACAACAGCTTCTGCATCTCCTTCCACCGCAGGGCCTGTTCGAGAAGGATAAACGCCATCAACCACTACTCAAACAGATTTAAGCAAAAGGAAAAAACTTGAAAATTCGCAATGGTTTACCTCCGAAAGGACCGACTTCTTGAACGGATCGACGAGATCTCTCCGCGGCATGGTGAGAGCTATCCTTGCAAACGGCTCAGTGGGAGCCATCTCTAGGAGTGATTCTGACCAAGTCATCCCTGGGAGCAACCTGACCGGACTCACCTTCGGGGACCACTCGCTGAGAGTTTTTCCCCCTTCGCTGAACATCGACAAGTTTAAAGGGGCGTGGCAAGGCAGCTGGGACTTCCTCGCGGGGATGGACCGAGGGGGAGTAGGCACCTCCTTCTTCATGCGCGAGCGCATGGGGCGGTCCCCTTTGGGAGGGGAAGTTGCGTGACGTTTTTTCCTTGTTCGGGAAAGTGGACCCGACAAGAAATCCCGACCCAATACATGATTGTGGGGCGGGAGAACGAGGTAACGACGAATGAAGTCATCGTTCAATAATGCATCGGTCTCGGATAGGTCAGGATGTGCCAGTATCCAGGATACTACAGAAGCAACGTGGAATTCCTCCCTCTCCGATAACGTGATTGCGAGAGATTTGGTGGTCAAGACTTTACCCCAAACAGATCGGACTGGAAACTCGCCGTAGTCCCTCTCCCCCTCAGGACATTCCCAATCAGAACCCCTTACAAAGAAGAATCACAGATGCCATTCCTTTATTGAAGAATAGGGCCTCTCCAAGGTGGCAAAGCATCTTTCGGCAGTATATGACTGGAAGCTACAGCAGTTCCCGTCAAGCCGATTGATTCGGTACACACTTAGAAACTCACGGGCAGTTAGGTCGGGGTAGTCTTCCGAACCGCTTAGAACAACTCGAAACGCCACGCAACTGGCCAGGAGTAAGCGCCAAGCAATTGGGTTAAGTTGCGCAGGGGCAAGCTTTAGAAAGTCCAGACATTGCGTATTGGGCAGCACAATAGAAAATGTAGCCCAATGGAAAACATATGGGGGTAAAGCGCCACGGCCGTCACCAGGCCTTGCCCGTCCACCATAGTGATGCGAGATGAAGGGACTTCAACCGAGGTCCCGTCAGCAAGAGGAAACTCCTTGCAAAAAGCACGGAGTTTTGTTTTAGCCATGGTCGACGTCCATCGATGTTCTGCAAAATAGTTGAAGTGAGCTTCGTTGGCACTCTACTTAGTCATGACGAAGAGCCAATAGGAGAAACCGGAAGGATAGTCAGGAATTCAGGACGGTGGGAAGAGCAAGATGAAGGCAGCAGAGAAGGAGAAAAATGAAGAAACGAAAAGCAAGTACGGCGTGATAAAACGGTCACCTAATTAAAGCGACGGCATGGGATTCGAAGATACGCCTCGATAGTGGAAAGACGACGCGACATTTACCTACTGCACGCGCACGCAGAACGAACCGACGCCGAGTGATGTTGGCATGCCATAAAGCCTCGTTCATTAATGAACCAGTACTTACGATTACGGTTAAAAAAAAAAAAAGATAGAAGAAAGAGAGAGTTTTTGAATTTTCAGCCCACAAGTGTGCTAAAAATTCGCAGGGTACTGTGATGGGAGAAAATCTATTACATTAGGCCCGGGTTGCAGGAAGAATACATTGCGGGGAGTTGGGCTGAAAGTAAGGCCCAGCCCTGTCACCTAAGTCTAGGCAAGAAAGGTAAATGCCAAGATCAGGGTACAGATAGGGAACTCGGGTCGGGCTTTGATAACGGGACAAAAGATTTGGGTGAAGACTGTGAAAAAGGGGGGGGGGGGGACGTGACATATATCACCAGATGGAAGAGACACAAAACAGGAAGCACACTGCATTTAATGTTGCCCAGAACAAAGGCCACGTCGCATTCAATGAGGCCCAGAATAGAGGTCATGCTGCATTCAATGTGCCCCAGAGCGTAGTGTGTTGCATTCAATGCGGCCCAAGACCTGAGGAGTGCACAGAAAAGGCCTGAGACCATCACTGCTCGGCAAGATGACGACATAGAAGCTGCTCGGTGAATCAATTGCGAGAATGAGCGTATTATCCCATGCTACGTGACACCCCACTACAGTGGGATCCTGGTCGGTAACTATAAATAAGGGTCAACCAGCAGCAAATAAGGTAATGAGAAAAATCTACCACCCTCCATACACATTATTGTTTTGCTTTTGTTTATTATCTTCTTCACTATACTGACTTAAGTATCGGAGGATCAATAGACCCCGAGGTCCCCCCATTGTTATTGTGCAGGCAAGCGCTCGGATACCAGGGGTGTGAAGTTGCTCAGGCCCACGATCTTCACACCCCCGGTATCCGAGCGCTTGCCTACACAGTAACAATGGGGGGACCTTGGGGTCCGTTGATCCTCCAATGCTTAAGTCAATATAGTGAAGAAGATAATAAACAGAAGCAAAACAATAATGTGTGTTCAAAGCCAAAGCCACAGTCGCACAAAGCCAAAGGCCGTGAGGGTGTCAGAAATTTAAGGCAACAAAGAGATTGTGATGTCGATATTCCTTGTATTGAGTTCAATGGAATTAGGGCTGGTTTGATTAACTCATAAAAGAGATAATTTTAGATGAAATATGAAAATTAAAAAAATATTGTTAGAATATTATTATTTATTATTATTATTATTATTATTATTATTTTGCGATATGAAAAAGTTGTGTGGGGGAATAAAATGCCACAGCTCATAATTGGGCCCAGCCCACCAGGCCAACAATAGGGACACGGGGGAAAACATGCAAGTGTCGGGAGATGGGAACGTGCAAGTGTCAGAGGGGACATGGGAGCATGCAACTGTCAGGGGGTCAGGAGTAGGCGAGGGGCTGCCAGGGGGTCAGGAGGAAAGGAAGGGGCTGTCAGGGGGTCAGGAGGTATTGGGGTAGGGGGTGCAGTCAAATAAATAGAGGGATCTTTTTCTTCAAGGAGTCGACTTCATCTTCTTCCCCTTCTTCTTCCTCCCGTAAAAGGAGTGCACCAGTAAGATTTCCTTCTCCGACAAGAAGATCTTCAATTTTCTTTGTATAGTGAGATGTGAGGAACCATGAGTAAACAAATATTTTATAGTGGAAACTCCCCTCCCCAAACTCCTGTGGACGTAGGCCTAGCGCCGAACCACGTAAATCTTTGTGTCTCTCTCTTTACTTTCCCTATACTTATCTTCTCTAGACATACGCACCGTCACCATACAGCCGCACCGAAACTCTGCCAGGGGCACCAAGCAACAAGCAATCGAGGCCCAATCGACCAAGTGGGCCAGGAATGACTCTATCACTCCTTCCGACATGTTGTAAGATTTTTTTAGCATCAACATTAGCGTCGTCTGTGGGATTCGTTTCACTTTCTAAACCAGAAGTGGGAGAATGACTATTTTACGGCATGCTGAATAATTACCTGACAAGTAGATGACATCCTCCCATATGAGTATTCTTAGCTTTTTAAATTTTTACATTTATGAAAAAAATTTGTTACTGGAGAAAATAGGGCAAGTAAATCTTTTTTCGCCCAAGTGAGTAACCGAGCTCTTCACCACTACACTCAGTTCACTCTAATGAACTATGCAAAAAGTTACGCTGCCCGAACCTTAGCAGGTGAATACTGTGCACTTAAGTGCATAGTAACACGCAAGCATTGCGCCCCGCGTGCACAGTGCCATGCATGCATGCACGACCACCATGCACTCGCAGTGCATAGCGAGGTGCGCCATGCACTGAGCCTAGTTAACCCGCCGGCAGATTCTGACCCCACAACTATGGCCCCTATCATGGGGGTCGTGATTAGTATGCCACGTGCGCACAGAGATCATGGCACAGCCCAACCGTGACGCGATAAGAGAGGCCACCGGCGCCCACCATGTGGTTAGCTGGGATTGTCTGTCTCCGCCGATGCATCATCGGCTGCCCCTACCAATGAAGCATCTCCAACGAGAGGACCACATACCGTGGTCTTGCATAGTCTAAAGGCCTCACAACCCAAGACCACCGTGGCGTGACAGGAACAACGGCAGCCACCAGGTGGTCCGTGACCACCTCTGTTTCCACCTGAGGGGCCACCTCTTGTGGTGGCCGCATGCAAGCATCTGTGCGGGGGCACGATCCTATGCACCCAAGATTGTCACGAACCCACGACCAAAGGATGACCACATGGGGGATGGTCGACCGCCACGAGGGTAGTCGGCACTATCTGCCACAGCCAGGTGGTCACCTCCTCAGCAGTTGCTCACCAGCACGAGGCCCATCTGCCAGGAGGCCATGCACTAGATCGGGAACCACCTGCTCGGGAAGGATCAGCTCGGCAGCCCAACAGCTCGGCCCCCACCGCTCAGACACCACTCACGGACCAGGCTCCCACCGTCCGAACACCGCTCACATGGGAACTTCCCTTAGATCACCAGCCCAGCAAGGCTCTCAACTTCATGGTCCAGAACACTCGCCATGGTCGGCACCCAGGACTCAGCCAGTGTGCGTGCATGGGCTTGGACCAGACCAGTCACACGGGAGTCGAACACACTTGACATAGTCGCACTGAGGTCTCCACTTCCATTGAACTCGGATAGTCTCCACTTCCATGGGACTCAGACACCATTGGTCAGGCACGGATAGTCTTCATTTGCATGAGACTCGAACGCCATGGGTTGGGCCTAGACAATCTCCACTTGCATGAGACTCGGACACCATGGGTTGGGCTCAGACAATGCCCAATTGCAGGGCTCTCCTCTGTTGCGCTGCTCTGTTCTGCTCCTCTACTCTGATCCTATGCTCTGATGCTCTGCATTGCTCTGTTCTGCTCCTCTACTCTGCTCCTATGCTCTGTGTTGCTATTCTATTGCGCTGCTCTGCTCTGCTCCTCTATTATGCTCCCTGGCACAAGGCTCTTCACTACTCCCTTGTAGGCCCTCCTCGGCTGACTCTCCCCAGTGGGCTTACTCGGCAGACTCTCCCAGTGGGCTTTCCCTAGCGGGCTCACCCAACGGACTCTCCCAGTGGGCTCCCCCCAACAGGCTCTTTCAGCAGACTCTCCCAAAGAGATCACCCAGCGAACTCCCTCAATGGGCATGCACGGACTTTCCCCAGCAGGCACATCCAGACTCTACACAGTAGGCACATCTAGACTATTTTAGTTGAGCCCCAACAGTGATACATCTCCGACCTTCGTTGCTCTCCGGCAGAGTAACTTAGCATGGACGAGCACCTTGCTAGAACAAGTTGAACACAAGTCTCTTGCTTGCCTACCTTCGTGCACCATAAGCCCAGTCTCTCAGCTGGCCACGATGCATTGGCTAAGGGCTAGGGCCTCCCGAGCTCTGCCCCTTCACAGCCAATCGGACACAAGTCACTTGATTCGCCGACCTACGTGCAATGCATGGTCGTGATGCATTGATTAAGGGCCAAAGTCTCTCAAGCTTTCCCCTTCACAACTAGTCGGACGTAGGTCTCTTGACTTACCGACCTTCGTACACCACAAGCCAGTCCCTTGGCTATCAACGATGTATTAGCTAAGGGTTAGAGCCTCCTGAGCTCTCTCCCTTCATAGCCAGTCTAGCATAAATCCCTCGACTTGTCGACCTTCGTGCTACAAGCTGAGTCTCTAGACTTACTATGATGCATAACTGCTACCAGCTAGTTACCTTCAGCAACGAGCATTCGGAGTTAACAGGCATCCGAGCTCCACAACCGCCTAGCGCGGGTTACCTTTGGGAATGAGCTGACGGGCTCAGCAACCACCTAAAGTGAAGCCAAGGGGTCGATAAGCCCTCTGACTGCTTTGCATGGGTTACTTCACACAAAATCCAACACTAACAACAAAACAAAGGCATCAAACGAACATTCACTTTACAAATAACGACAAACATCCGAGCTCGGCGCTCACACCATACGCGGTCGAACTGATCTCTCGCCACATTCAAGCTCCAAGCTCGCATCATACGCGGTCGAATACATCCCACCTAAACTCGCCCCAGGAGGCATTTATTACTTAACATAAGCAGATTATTTTGTTTTATTGTTGACAACTTTTGTGGCATATTTTATCTTGAAAATTCTCAAGAACTTTTGTTAGAACAAATTGTTCTTAAGAATCGTGGGCTTCTGTTGGGGGGGATAAAATGTCATAGCCCATAATTGGGCCCAACCCACCAAGCCAACACTAGGGACAAGGGGAAAACATGCAAGTGTCAGGAGGTGGGAACATGCAACTGTCAGGGGGACATGGGAGCATGCAAACTGTCAAGGGGTCAGGAGGTAGGGGAGGGGCTGGCATGGGGTCAGGAGGTATTGAGGGGGGGGGGGGGTTATTGGGGGTGCAGTCAGATAAATAGAGGGATTTTGTTCTTCAAGGAGTCGACTTCATCTTCTTCCTCCTGTGAAAGGAGTGCACCAATGAGATTTTCTTCTTCAAGCAACCTACGATCGAGGCTCAGTTCGCCCAGTGGGTCGGAAATGACTCTTTCTCTTCTTTTGACATGTTGTGCGATTTTTTCAACATCAACAAGTTCAATTGAGATTTGAGAAAGTTGAATTATTTATTATATTTTGTGTGAAAATTTGATAAAGTTGTAGAGATGAGATGAGATGAGATAAAATATTTTCTGAATCCAAAGAGGGACTGCGTTTGAATGTTAAATTGAGTTGAATTAAGATGATAAAATATTGTTAGAATATTATTTTTTAATATTATTATTATTTTAGAATTTGAAAAATTAAATTGTTTATTATATTTTGTGTTAGAATTTAAAAAAATTATAATGATAAGTTGAGATGAGTTAAAATAGATTGAAGAACCAAATGATTAATCCTTTTGAAAATATCTCATATTTGACTTTGACTCTTTTAAGACGTAAAACAGATTTGAAAAGTGACTTTGAGAGATTATTATTTTCGTATAAAAGAGTTTTTTTTTTTCTTTTCAATATTTATCCATGATCTCCAAAATAATAGGCAAAAGAATCTGCTCGTTATCCCGGTAGACGGGGATTGAGACTAATACTGTGTTTGGTAAGTAAAATAATCGATTTCATTACTATTTATAAATAATTTATTACTATTTATAAATAGTTTACTACTTTTTCTTTACTATTTACTACTAATTATAAATTCTTTGAGATAATTTCAGTATTCAAATGTAACCTAAGATTACGTGAGTGTGAAACTTAAAATAAATCGAGTTATAAAATGACAATGCGGAAATATAATTTAAGATGATAAATTTGGCTTGGAAAAAAAATTACTTTAATTTCTTTAACAATTTATTAAATAATATGTAAAAAATTTCCATTTAATATATTTAAATGAGAATGTTGTCTTCATAATTGATAATATTTAATATTTGTAGAAATTTTGAATTAAATAAATTTGGGGAGAAAAATGTAGAAAATTAATTTTTAAATGTATTGGGGGAATTTCCTCATAATCTTTGTTATTTATTAGTAAAACATATAAATAAAATAATTTTTCCATTGCTACGACAACAAACTGATTATTAGTGGGATCTACCACTTTTTCAATTTTTCATAAAAAATTAAACATATTTTAATTTACTTTATATAACATATATGAACAAGACTAACATTCTTATATAAAACCTAGATAATACTACTCTCCTCCTTACCCTCAATGCAATTTTTTTTTTTTAATTTTTAAATTTGAAAAAGAAGCGCGCTTTAAACAAAACACACTTTTCAAAGCTTTTCAAAAACATTTACGCTATGAACAAAGTGCATGGCACGTTTACTCTATCCGGAATGTGCGTCCCTAGTCCTTGAAACGGGCCAAGGACGACACACCAGCCTGTTGGCAACCCCACACAAACTGGTTGGCTTTGTTAGTTTGGATCTCAAATTTATCTTAATTCATTTTAACTTATTTTATTTAATTATTATAATTTTTTTAAATTTTAATATAAAATATAATAAACAATTCAACTTTTCTATATTTTAAAATAATAATAATAATAAAATAATAATATTTTATTTAATTTTTAACTTTCATCTCAACTTAATTCAACATTCAAACACAACTAGTTAGGTAGCATCTCAGCTACAAAATTGTTTCTTGGACCACAAAATTGTATGTTTGGCAAGTAAGATGAGACACAAAAATTTCATCTCATCTCATCTCATCATTATAATTTTTTCACATTTTCATATAAAATATAATAAACAATTCAACTTTTTCAAATTTCAAAACAATAATAATATTACAAAATAATATTTTAAACTTTCATCTAAAACTAAAGTTTGCTTCTCACACCATACGCGATCGAGCTGATCTCTCGCCACATTCAAGTTCCAAACTCGTATCATACGCAGTCGAATACACCCCACCTAAACTCGCCCCAGGAGGCATTTATTACTTAACATAAGCGGATTATTTTGTTTTCTTGTTGACGACTTTTGTGGCATATTTTATCTTGAAGATTCTTAAGAACTTTTGTTAAAACAAGTTGTCTTTAAGAATCGTGGGCTTCTATTGGGGAGATAAAATGCCATAGCCCATAATTGGGCCCAACCCACCAGGCCAACACTAGGGACAAGGGGAAAACATGCAAGTGTCAGGAGGTGGGAACGTGCAAGTGTTAGGGGGATATGGGAGCATGCAAATTGTCAAGGGGTTAGGAGGTAAGGGAGGGGCTGTAAGGGGCCACGGGGTCAGGAGGTAGGGGAGGGGCTGCCCCAAGGGGTCAGGAGGTATTTTTTGGGGGGGGGGGGAGGGGGGTGTCAGATAAATTGTGACGCCCCGACTCCCACGTACAAAAAAAAAACACGGGAATCGTGACGTCGGGATTATGACAACACCGGTCACGCATTCCAACGATAGTGCCAAGTGTGTGCAACATGTAAAAATGCACAATAAAAATCGCAACGGATAATATAAATAAGTCATCTAAGTACCAGAAATTTAAATACAAATATTCAAAACAAATTACCTTTAAAAAAGTTATACAATCATCCTAAAATATAACAAAGGGCAAATACGTAACAAGTAGGAAAATAAATCTCGATACACGAGAGCAATCCCAGATCGCTCCTCCAACGAAGCCCAAGCCTAAGGCTCGTCATCCTCATCTGCAATAAAATATGTGATACCATGGTATCACAGGTAGGTATAAACCAAACAACTCTCAGGATAAAAACATATTAATGCAACCAACATGAATTCATATGACAAAATACACTTAGCCATAAAATACTATTTTTTCCAGAAAAATGATTATTTCAAACACACGCCAAAATTTCATTTTGGCCCAAAAACACAGTCTGTCATTTTCCCAAAAAATGATATACACAAAATCCAAAATACCATTTATCGGTCACTGTAGGCAGGATTATACCACCATCCCTACCGCGTGCACCGTAGGCGGGAATCACAGGCGAGACACAACCACCATCCCTGCTTACCACCATCCCTATCGCGTGCACCGTAGGCTGGAATCACAGGCGGGACTATACCACCATCCCTATAGTTCATTTTCACACAATGAATATTTATCACACACAATGAATACTTATCAGAGCACTGTAGGCGGGACTATACCACCATCCCTGCTTACCACCATCCCTACCGCGTGCACCGTAGGCGGGAATTGCAGGCGGGACTCTACCACCATCCCTACAGTCTCTTTTCCTTTTTCTCAAACATGTCAATCTAGTCGTTTCAAACACACTCAGAATCATTTCACATGAAAATCTAATTTTCAAACAAACACATAAAAACTCAGTTTTCAATAAACACATGAACATGAATGTATGTACACGAAAACTCAGTTTCATTTACAAACATGATCATGCGTGCAATATGCCATGTACATGAACAACACCATACCAACAACCAACAATACAAACCAAACACACAACAACTCTGTCCGCAATCCATCCGACCCCCGAACTCCTCTGACTCAGTCTGGCATAATCAACCAGTTCACAGATAAAACGAGTTAGTGCAAAAATACATTTAAATCACGAAAGTTCTTTGGAAAAATACTTACAGTGCTATCTAATAATTTTCGGAGGATCACAGAGGTGCAAGAGACAACAACAGAACAGTGCCAAATGCACTGTGGCCGTGGGTCTCAAAAACTCACTTTTGAATGGGAACAAACCAAGACCCGAAATTGATAGGGTAAGGCTTAGGGATGTCGGTGAAGCTAGTGGTGGTGGTGGTTTGCCGTGGGTGGTAGCACAAAGGGTGGTTTTAGGCCAAAAATGTCGAAATCGGAGATGGAGATAAATAGGCTTCATCAGTGACGGATCGGAGCTGGTGTTGGGTCCATTGGGTTGCTAGGAGGTCGATGATAAAGTGGTGAAGAAATGGTGGCCGGAGGTGGTGCGACGGTGGCGCTGGAACGAAGAGAAGGCCGCGACTTTGGGTGGTTCGTGGAGGCTAATGACGGCGAGAGAGAGGCTGGGATTTACGGGGAATGGTCGCCGGCCAGTGGGGGAGCGAACGGGAGGGGCGGTGTGGGTCACGGTGGCGCAGCGGCAGTGGCTGGGTAGAGAAGGAGAAATCACACGGGAAAGAGAGGGAGGGGGAGTGCGTCGCGCGCGGGAAAGAAAAAAAAAACAGCGGAAGAAAGGAAAGAAAGAGGAAAGAAAAAGAGAAAAAGAAAAGTGGGGAAAAGAAATGAGGTCCAATCCTTACCTCTTGGGTCACAAAAAATGATCCAATGAAAATGATTTTAAAACAGCAATTCAATTAAAATAATTTAAACGTAATGATACAATGAAAATAAATCCAACAGTAAATTAATTTAGAATAAAGAGAAATTTAAATGCATAACACTAATTAATAATAAGAAAGCACTTCAAAATAATTTTCACAAAATTAAAAATCATAAAAATAAACTAACTAAAAATCCAACAATTTTAAAATGAGAGAATAAATTTTTGAATAAATAAAAATAATCCTTCAATAAAATACACTAAAATACGGGGTGTTACATAAATAGAGGGATCTTCTTCTTCAAGGAGTTGACTTCATCTTCTTGCTCTTCTTCTTCCTCCCTTGAAAGGAGTGCACCAATGAGATTTTCTTCTCCAAGCAACACACGATCGAGGCTCAGTTGGCCCAGTAGGTCGGAAATGACTCTTTCTCTTCTTTTGGCATGTTGTGTGATTTTTTCAGCATCAACAAGTTCAATTGAGATTTGAGAAAATTGAATTATTTATTATATTTTGTATGAAAATTTGATAAAGTTGTAGAGATGAGATGAGATAAAACACTTTCTGAATCCAAAGAGGGAAGACTGCATTTGGATGTTGAATTGAGTTGAGTTAAGATGCTAAAATATTGTTAGAATATTATTTTTTAATATTATTATTATTTTAGAATTTGAAAAAGTTAAATTTTTTAATATATTTTGTGTTAGAATTTGAAAAATTGTAATGATAAGTTGAGATGAGTTGAAATGAATTGAGGAGTCAAACGATTAATCCTTTTGAAAAGAGTTTTGCTATGTACAAGCAAGTTTGCGTACCAATCTGCGTACTAATATTATTGTTTTCATATTCTAAATTCAAATTAGCACTGTTTTCAATAAAATCTACTTTCTGATTATTCATATTGAATGAGTGCACATATTAGTACGCAGAATTGCTTACAATTAGATTTTTCCATTTTTACAACAACAAACCGATTATTGATGGGATCCACTACTTTTTTAATTTCTCATAAAAATTTAAACATATTTTAATTTACTTTATATATACAAACATATATCAACAAGACGAATATTCTTATATAAAACCTATTCAAATATCTTGAGATAATATTACTCTCCTCCCTACCCCCTAATGCAATTTTTTTTTAATTTTGTTTTGTTCCTGATCAGACAGAATCTCCTGTCACTGTTATAATCCACACGGTCCTCGGACTTATCTTTTCTCGGCTTTGAAAATAACATACACACACATGTGTATCAAAATGGTCCTTATAAATTCCATTGAAATTATATATGTTGATTCATTAATAATGGAAATTGCTGATATATATGCACGCGTCACATATATAGTTATCTTAAAAGTAAGATATATATATATATATATATTATATATATTCTGTGATGAAAAAAGTATTTCAGACTGTGGTCCATGTGGAAGGGTCATCTTATCTGGTTTGCTCCCAAATGGATGGAACTTGTTTTTTTTTTTGTTACTATCCTCTAAAACCACATATATATTATATTATACATAAAGCCCAAATTGTCATGGTCATGGACATGGACATATATATATATGTATATTATATAGAGAAGGACAGGAACTACTTCTCATGATTTTCAAACACTCGATCACATATATTTCAGATTTTTCTTACTTAAAAGAAAAATTCTTGCTATAATTAATATTATTTAATTCCGAAATAAAAACAAAAGGCATGCAGTACGTAGTACGTACCATACGTACTTTCTTTGATGGTAACTAGATTTTTTCACAACAGTAGCAGTAGTCCTAATCGGTATTATATATATATAATAATTTTATTCATTATTTTTATCTTCTTCTTATTATTTTATGATGCGATATTAAATAATTATAGATTATTTATCATATTATGAGATAATAAGAGGATAATGAGAAAATAGATAATGAATAGATTTTTTCATATATATATATATAAATAATGCAACACATGATAGATAAGTCTTGCATAAGTTCATTATAAAAATGTGAATTTTATAAAAAGATAATTTTTTCTTTTTTTTTAAGGTATAGTCTATTTTTTTTAAGGATATGCACAAAATTTATTTATTTAAAATTTGTATAAATTATTATTTTTTTTATATATATATATATATTTATAGAGGTGAAGATCGATGAAAAGGGGATGACGATGACCCTAAATTATAAGATGTCTCACTTTCACGGCGTCTTCATGAACGTCAAAATCGTTACGGTACTGTTGTATGCCTAGCTAGCTAAATCGCGTGAAAGCAGGTAAGCTTCGTTTTCAGGAGTAGTACTGCTACTGGCTCGATTAATGGCGATACAGTAGCAAGCAAGCCATGAAGTGGCGAACCCAGATTTATTTGTATTATTATATGAATTGTGATGCGGCTGTACGGAAATTATTTATTATATTTTATTTATAAATATATCATATGAGATGATGAGAAAAAAGATCATAAATAAATTTATTCATTTGAGTGAGTAATGATACTTATGATAATTTTGATTCTCATCATCCTCTCATTATCTCATAATGTGGTATTAGATGATTTGAAACTATTCATTATATTTCATTTATGAACTTATTATCTAATACCACATCATAAAATGATGAAAAAAATGATCTAATTTTTGTCATCATTTGGATACGTGGTTCAGTTGAGATAAAATGAGATGTTTTGTTGAAAGTTGAATAAAATATTATTATAATATTATTTTTATTTTGAGATTTAAAAAAATTAAATTATACATCATTTACATGATATAATTTAATTTATAAGATTTAAATTTTAAAATTTATCTTTTAAATAAAAGTATGTCACTTGAATAATGTGTATAAGAGGTTATTTGATTTGTCCTTTTGGCAACAACATCGAAACAGAATGTTTTTATTAGGATAGTAAATTACAATTAAGCATAGGTTTAAGTCATATTTAACGACGTAGTCTGATCAGTCAAGCTCAATAGGGTAATTGGTGATAAAAAGTTTTACTCATTTAATTTTTATTTGAATGGAAAACTTGATCATCAGCGTGTCACTGAATTTTTATTCGTTTAATTTTTGTAAACAAGTTATTTTTCTGAAAACCCCAATGCTATTGGTAAACATGGGAACGTACAATCCAAGAGACAAATGACATGATTAATAAACAGAACTGCCATTTTTATCGAATATTAAATTACAACTGATAAAATAACATTTAATATGCAGAATTTATATTTATCTAGTAAAAGGAAACTTATCATTTTATTTTTTCTTTTCTTGTTGCTAATTTAGGCTTTTCAGAAAATATCTCATTTTATCTAATCATTATAATTTTTTTAATTTTTAATATAAAATAAAATAAACAATTCAACTTTTTTAAATTCCTAAACAAAAATAATATTAAAAAATATATTCTAACAACACTTTATTCAACTTTTTAACTTTAATCTCAACTCATCTCATCTTATGTGTGAAAACAAATGAACTTTTATAAAGAAATTCATTTAAGGTTTGTTTGGATATATAAAGAATTATCAAAACTTATTATAATTTTATTTTTCTAAACATCACTAAAATATAAAATATTTTTCAATTTTCAATTTTCAATTTTTAACTTTTAACTTTTTTCATTTAATCATTATTAAAAAACTCAATACAATTTTTATAAAATTCAAAACAAAACACAATTTTTTTTTATGTCGGGGAACCTCTACAAGGCAGGACCCTTCGGATCCACCCCTGCAGAGTAAACCATGGTCCTGTGCACCGCATTCTCGAAAGTTTTCATACATGGAATTGAAATCGTTGGCTTTTTACCGGGAGGTGTTTGCACTCATGAGATATTGAACCTTGGACCTTGAAGTGATTGATATCCCAAGATCAAGACCTTTACCACTTGGGTCTACCCCTTGGGGTTAAACACAAAAATTAATACAATTTTTACAAATTTCACAATAAAAATAATGTTAAAAAATTATATTCAAACAATATTTTAACTTTATCATATTTTTATTTAATTTTTTCTCTTTCTTTTATCAAAATCTAATAAAACATCTTTATTCAAATTATTTTATTATCATGCACAAAATTTTGAGATACTGTCCAAACATGCCCTTCCTTTTTCGTACTTATGAACCTATATTAAACCAATAATGTTACATACAGTTATGGATTGTGTAAATATCGCATATTCATTTTGAAAAAGAATAGGGTCAATAATTAAAAAATTAATTTTATTATGTCAGTATGATATTTACTCACTTTTTTTAAAATGAGTGTGCAGAACTTTCACACTGTATGATTGTAAATATCATTTCTCATATTAAAAACACGACATCAATGCGGATATTTTACACGGATTTAGGCATAATATCACTCGATCAAATTCGCTCAAACAAAATTGTTACACTCAATTTGTGTAAAAATTCAAAGTTGGTAATTATAAATTTGTACTTTTTTAGGGTTTCAAAATTGAAGATGGTAGGTAGATTCTGTACATAATATATTTTGGTGGGTTCTCCATATGCAAACGTTGGCATGGTTGCCTGGTTTCGCTATTTAAGGACCAAATCTTTGGGATTTGCATTATTTATTTTTTGGGTTTCAGTTTGCATGGCCAGAAACAAAAGCTTTGTCCACCCACCGAAAGTCTATATCCTGATAATCATCGTCGTCGCTGCATATATTCATATATATTCTGAATTGGAGATTTTTCTCCAAATTTCGTGACCACAGCCTAAAATATCGGTTGGCCAACTTGCTCGCTCGTCTCCATATGGCCAGGCTAGCTTTGCGCTTTCAATGTGTGAGCTTTACAATAGCAGGGTCAGTGTCACATTTTGTTGATGCACCGTGAACGAGGATTCTTCTCAAGAGATCCGCATTGTGCAGGATAATCCGGTGAGAACAACCGTTACCAGGTTTTTTTTGTTTCTTTGATTTCTTTACTTCTTTCCGGCCATTCTTGTTTATGTGCACCGTTGTGGAATGGGTTCTTGATGTTGTGTTTGTCGTTGGCTCTTGGGGTGTGGTGTTTTCTTGGTTCGTAGAGATTACAAGCCATTTCAATTGTTCTTGAATGTTTACCCTTGATATATTCTTGAATATTTCAACTGGCTGTTTAAATGTAAAGCCCAGATGTTTATAATCACGCTCAAGCTTGAACGAAGTTATTTGCCATTTCTTGCATCAAGAAATGTGTTATTTTCCATTTCTTGTATTGAATAGAAGTTCTTTGCTATTTTTTGTAGCTCCATTACTGTATTCGGTGGTTTATAAAATTATATATGGATTGTTACAGCTTCCCCCTGCTGTGAATGAGGTTTTTACTTGGTTGAAAAGGTTAAATACATGCGTAAGACATTTTTTTTTATCTCTTAGGAAAACCAAACAAATGATATGATTAGCGCGTACCATTGCTGGAAAAATAGTGGGTGTTAGTCCTCTTGCTTCAAGTGGTTAAGCATGGAAGATATGCGGAAGTATATGAACTAGAAGAGCAAATCACCATCTGAATGTATATGCGCGATCTCTTGGTTTGGTCCAGGTCACTTTGTGAAGGTGAAGAATTCGAGTGGTTAAAGCATGCTCAATATATTGAGTCCTAACAATTTGTTGGACAAGTTCGTAGTCCTGGAGTCAATCTTCCATTTAAACGTAATATGTACCCTTTAGCCATGACTTGGAAATTTGCAAATTGAAGTTTTTCTTGCAGAACATAGTTATGCGAGGGAACAAGTATGACTCCAGTCCCGTGACACCCAGAACTAGATTGGAAAGGCTTCTGAGGGAAAGAGAGCTAAGAAAATCTAGCCGTTTTTCCCATCCTAGTGCAGAGGCAACAGATGTTAACAAAGAGGCAGAGCTCCCTGCCAATGACCCATGTTCAGCTGAGGGTGATCATTCAGGTCTACCTAATGAGGAAGAGCTCTTGGAAGGGGTTGCAGCTGCAAGAGCTTTTGCCGATGGATGTCAAAAGCAAGATGTTCGGCCTACTAAACAACGTTTATTGGTGGTTGCCAATAGGTTACCGGTCTCTGCTACCAGAAGGGGCGAGGGCTTGTGGCAACTTGAGATGAGTGTTGGGGGGTTAGTCAGTGCCCTTTTGGGTAAGTAATTGGTTAAACCTAGTTTATCATACTTATATGTACCATTTTTTCTATTCATCAGCTTGCAGGGCTAACAATTATGACGATATTACTTTTTTTCCTCCCTCACAAATTATTCTAAAAGCATATTTTTTATCTTCACTGAGTGAAGTCTAAATGAAGCCTTGAAATTATTTTGAAGGACTGAAGGAGTTTGATGCCAGATGGATTGGTTGGGCTGGTGTAAATGTACCCGATGATGTTGGACGAAGAACACTTACTAATGCCTTGGCTCAAAAGGTTAGCAAATCTTGGTTACATGTTGAAGTTCCCATACAACTTAAGAACTAATAAAATATCATGTATAGTCTTGGATAACATAAATCATGAGCAGGTTTTCCCTTCTCCTAACTTTGCTTTATTGCCTGCAGAGGTGCATCCCAGTATTTCTTGATGAGGCGATGGTTCATCAATATTACAATGGTTATTGTAACAACATCTTATGGCCTCTTTTTCATTATCTTGGGCTTCCACAGGAAGACCGCCTTGCGACCACCCGTAGTTTCCAATCTCAATTTGATGCATATAAGAAGGCAAACCAAATGTTTGCTGAAGTGGTGAACCAACATTATGAGGAGGGAGATGTTGTTTGGTGCCATGATTATCACCTAATGTTTCTTCCAAAATGTCTAAAAGAATATAACAACAACATGAAAGTTGGTTGGTTTCTTCATACTCCCTTTCCCTCCTCTGAAATACATAGGACACTGCCTTCTCGATCAGAGCTGTTGAGATCTGTTCTTGTTGCAGATTTAGTTGGGTAAGATATTTATTTGGCTGCATATAATTTGGGCATGCAGGATTCTTTATTTTTATTTTTGCTTCATCACATTCCTTAGGATTGGACTTGTAGTTGGATGGAACTCATAGTTCTCATGCCTAGGAAGGCCTTCAAGTGTCGTTGACATTGGTCATAGACTTTGGGCTTGCGGTAAATCCGGTTGTGGTCTTATCCTGTGTCTTTTTTTATGTCTGCCAAAGTGCTGGAAAATTATCTACACCTTTTCTTTGATTACCTACCAAAAGAAGAATGTTCATTTAATGAGAAACATCCCATCTGTCGTACACTTGTTTGGAAGTCCTGGCATTAGATGCTGTCTGTCTATCCCTCCCTCCCTCTTTTTTTTTTTTTTTTTTCAGATTTTATTTTACATTAGAATTACTATATTTTGAAAAGCACTTATTTACTGCCTGTGATGCCAATGCTTCATTTGACACCATGATAGTGACTGATATTTCTACTGCTCCTTAAAATATTGGGAGATTCATAAACTTCTGTAGTAGTTGAATAAGAAACAAATGCCAAGCTATTCACTGTTTGTAGATTGTGCTGATTTCCTCAATTTGTTTTCGGGCAAGTGCTTATGAAAAGAAATTTTGGGTATGTGATCATGAAAGAAAAAAATTACGAATAAATCATTGAAAATCATGTAAGTTTGTTTTAGCATCACATTTAAAGATATGTGCCTGGGGTTTCCTTTGTGGGAAGTATGATGAAATTGGAAATATGTTACATGTGAAACAAACATCAAAGTACCTAGATGTGTCTTTAACTAGATTTGTTCCAGGTAATCATGTTGGGAGCAGGCTTTCTTTGGTTGTAAGAACTTTATGGACAGACTGAATGACACCATGTTGTGCAAATCACTGATAAAAAAAAAAAAAAAATGACATCATGTGGTGGTAATCGTAGCTGGTTTTTCATTGGAAAGTTGTTAAAGTATGATGCGCAGCATTGGTAGGGAACCTGACTAGAACATGAAATGCATTATGCTCCTTGAAGAAGCTCAGTAGATGCCATGATCCATTTTGGAGCATTTTTTGGTGACCATATTGCATAGCCTGTTTTCCTCATTAATGTCCTCCATCGTGCTAAATTAAGTTCCACCTTGTTGGAAGATGATTCTAGTTGTGGAGTTAGGAATTGTTAAACATTGCCCTAAGAAGCATTGAATACAATGGAATTTACCCTAGAAGTTAAGAATGTTGGGAATCTAGGATTCTGGCAAGTCACAAGTGAGAGGCAAAAGAAAGAGCTCTCTCATCCTGCGGTTGCACCCGGAAATGGAACATACAATTTCTCCCTTTTATGTTAAGTAAAAATATCAGGGTAACAAGCATTTCTAGCCCTTTTATATCAAGTTCATTCTTCAGAGAACATGCCATCTGTGCTCATATAGATAATTAATATATGTTAATGTGTTTTTCTATATTTCTCTAGGGGTTAGAGTATTTGGGACCATTTCTCCCCAAGCATGCAGAGAATTACATAGCATGTTGTATCATCACATACTGTAATCTAAAATTAAGCTACAGGCAACCTTTTCTTAGTGCTTAAGTTTTTAGAAAAATAAAACCAACTTCTGATGTGACCTCTGGCTATAGTTATTACTATCTGTTTTTTGTGACACCTATATCAGTTATATGTTATGTGGTAATTACATTTACAATCTAAATGCCCTTTGCTATTTCATCGTGAAATCAATTATTTGGTTAGAAAGTTTTATCTCAAGTTCTAAGGTCCGATAATGTTTTAATTGATGAATCTTTTACCTTCCAGTTTCCACACGTATGATTATGCAAGGCATTTTGTAAGTGCCTGCACTCGCATTCTTGGGCTTGAGGGTACACCTGAAGGAGTAGAGGATCAAGGAAAGCTTACACGTGTAGCTGCGGTACATATTAGCTGAACATTCTCTCTTTTTGTTTTATGTGTCCTGCAAAATCTGTGTTTCATTCTTCATATTCCATAGCTTTTTCAGCATCAAATATGATTATCTGTATCAAATCCTCTTGAATTATTCCTTATAATGCCCAAGTTTTTGTCTTCTTGACAACAGTTTCCTATTGGGATAGATTCTGAACGATTTATTCGAGCTCTTGAACTGCCTCAAGTTAAGGATCACATGAAAGAACTGAAACAAAGATTTGCTGGCCGAAAGGCAAGAGCTAATTATTTCAATTTTTTGAAGCATCATATCACTTATCTTATTTATTTTTGAGTAAAGTGCAATTTTTTTTAATGAGCGAGTAAAGTGTTAGAAGTGATTCAGTATGTCTAAACTCTTGTATATACTTTTTATGAAAATAATTGTAAAGTTCTGCCTTTATTACACACCTTTTTCCTTGTGTGACTTAATAGCAATTTTGCTAGTTTTAATATCCTTTATAACTTTTTTTTTTTTTTTTTCTCTCATTAACAAATCATACTGAAGGCATTAGATAAAAAGTTTGATTTTTGACTATTCAAGCTAAGAATTTGTCTTCCTTTCTTGTGATAAAAAACTATTAAGTCTTCACCACAAGATACCTTTTTGATTCTCTAGATCTTGTTTTATATGGGAATATTCTCTCTTATATTTTATATTTAGATCGAAGACTCCAAATATTAAATTACTCTCTTCTTCAGTAGATCTAGGCACCATAATGTTGTTACTATTTGACCATTGGTCTGGGTGGTCACATTTGCTGTTGGTTGTGATACTCATGGTCATAGCGGTTCCATTCTTGCTTAAATTTGAGTCCGGGTCTTCATTCCTGAATTTTCAGTCTTGTTCGATAGACTTACTGCAATCAGTTTATTATCTCTTCTTGTTGTTGTTCTTTGATGGATAGGTAATGTTGGGGGTTGATCGTCTCGATATGATTAAAGGAATTCCCCAAAAGATTTTGGCTTTTGAAAAGTTTCTTGAAGAAAATCCACACTGGCGTGATCGGGTAGTTTTGTTGCAGATCGCAGTGCCAACAAGGACAGATGTTCCAGAGTGTATTTTCCTTCTTTACATGTTCCCTCCATTTAAATTCATATGACTTGAATGTTGTCTGCTCTATTTGAGTCCTAAATACACAGTAGGAATTAAGTTAGGTTGGTGGATGGATCATTGTTAAAGTGTAGATTTAGGTACCTAAAGTTGCATGAGACTTTGTATTTAAGCAGACCTCATCACTTCCAATCACAATTTTTTTGTAACATCATTTCAATTTGTCCCACCACTTTCACAAACACCTAAATTTTTCTCTAAAATATCAAAATACTTCTTATGAAAAGATGCTGCTATTTCTCATAATATCCTATTGTAAAATATCCCAAATTCTGTGTATTGATAATCACAATATGAAAAATAGATAAGTAAATTAACTTCATTTTGTTGTATGCTGTTAAGTTGTTATCACTATAATTAAGTAGTTTTACTTGATAAAAAAAATGCTTTAAATCCTCTGCCTGTTGTATTTTCGTGTGATTTTATTATCAAATTTTTCACTCTATCATCACAATCTTTAACATCAATGGAGTTTCCATTTTTCTTCGTATTGCAATTTATTATGTCATATTGTTTCTACTCTATAGATGCGGACATGGGTTATCTAGTAATGCAATTAGAAATTACCAGAGTTTGGAAAAAAATTCAAAAAGGGCAAATAATGTAATCGACTAAAAAGTAGATCTTTGAATATGCACCGTACAAGTAGCGTGTACAAATGATTGGAAAGTCCATGTAAAGCAGCATCTGTTTAGGTGTTTGGGCATGAATGTTGATAAGCGCCACTTGAAAATGTAATAAGTGTAGGACATAGTCTGTGAACTTTAAGTGCACTCTACAAAAGAATTGTGTTGTATCCTGAAAGGTTTCTGGAAAATCATCCTGGTCTTCACTCAAATGTGAGAGAGAGGAAGTGAGTTTAGTGACATGATTGACATAAAAACTGCTCAGGTCTGACATCAAATGACTTTGGGACACAACTATCAGTCTATTGATATATAATAAGACTAAAACTTGTTAAAAAGAAGTTATACTAAACGTTTTACTATGATTGTGATATTATAAGTTATAAGTAATGACAACAGAGTTTAACCAGAATGGGAGAAAGGAAGAGGGTGGGAGATGAAAATCCTCAGTAAAGCAGATGGAGGAGGATTACTTCTTTATCTATACTCCTGTTTTCTCAACCTAACATGACCTTTATTTGAAATACTTGATGTTGGTTAAATAAACCATGATTTTCCACTCCATTCCATTCACAGCCTTAGTTTTTAGATACTTGGGGTTGGTTACTTGTGTACTCATTTCTATTCAACTTAAGAGAGCCCTAACTTTAATTACTCATGGTTGTCTACCTGAATATATTTTAATTATGCAACCCTCTATACCTCTACAATATATCTTTCTACGCATGGAGGATTTCAAACAAAGTCCAGCTTTATCTGAAGCTAAGTTTGATCACTTCTGAGTCCAATCAACTATCTTGTATAGCAAAAGAAAAGGTACTTAATGCTTGTATCAGATTCAAAATATATTTATTAAGAGTCTACAATCCTTCTTTGTATTTGCCACCCCTTCTTTCATGAAAAACTTTGCCCAGCTTACATGCTCTTAGTTGCTCGATTAATATTCATTGCAGAAATTATATTGCAGTAACATGAGTTTGTCTTGGATGACTGCTTTAAAATGTTCTTAACCATCACTATCCATTTTTTCATGGTTACCTTGCCTTAGAATTAGTGTCATGAATACTACATGGCATGGTTATTTAAATAAAAGTAACATTAATTTAATTATGATCTTTATGGTATCATCGTGGAGAAACCATTATCAATACCTTGTTACTTTGATAGATCAAAAGCTTACAAGCCAGGTTCATGAGATTGTTGGACGCATTAATGGAAGATTTGGAACTCTGACTGCAGTTCCAATACATCATCTGGTTTGTCTTTACCTTTTCAACTTTTACTTCTATCAAACATTATAAAATTACATATAGAGACTAAACAATAGCTTCCTTTAGCGGTTAAGATTATAATTCCATAGTTTTGATTTCGTATTTGTATCACAAAACAGACATGCTTCTCAGGGTGTGCACTCATGTGTGTGGACATATGGGCTGGGAGTATAGATATACATCCATGTGCTTAAGGAACACCTTGGTTATGCGAATTGTAACTGATAAATCCATTTTCTCCTCCAGCATTCCACCTATGTGGGATTTGCATGTGAAAATTTGTCACAATTTGGGAGGTCTTGGGATTTGAACACAATCTCGCACTTTGAGGCTCTTATGGATTATCATTTATCCCAAAAAATTCTAGGAAGTGGCGAATGAGTTTATTTATTTAAAAAACAACTTCAAAACTTTCTTATCTTGTATATTCTGTTTACTTTCACACTAGTTCACGCCAATAAAGAACTATGAGGACATGTTCATGCTCCGTATACTCTCACACTAGTTCACACCAATAAAGTGCTCTAATTATGGTTAATCAAGAAACCTTCTGCCCCATGACTAGATGAGCTTGGGCAAGAGTTCGGGATGTTTATGGTAGAAAGGTTAAAGTTATGTCTAAATGGCACTTGATGTATGGTTTCTTGTGCAAGGAACTCAAGCTTTTTAATTAAAAATAAAAACTCAAGGAATAAAGATTAACCATTGAATGCAATCCTTGTTTGTCAACCATGTCAATCTTAACCAATAAAATATCAGTTGTTCTCTAGCAAATATGTGTTCTTCCATCTTATTTTTAATTGTAAAGGTAATTTAAAATTATAAAAGAGATGTACTTTTTCATAGTCGTGCATTTTTTGGCATGTATAGACTATGCAGAAGCTGAAAATTAGGTAACTATTATCGCATTTAAGCTCTTCCTTGCTTCAATTTTATTTTTCTTTTTATTATTTACACCGCAATAAATATTTTAGCTATCCTATTACTATGCATTTTTCTCATGCAACTATTCTTGTTGACTGCTAATCTGAAGACATTCTATTCTTGCAGGATCGATCTCTTGACTTTCATGCATTATGCGCACTCTATGCTGTTACTGGTACTCATTTTTGTGCTGTAATGATAATCTTCATATCATTATTGTCTTTGTTGCTTGATGATTTGCCTTAAGTACCGTCAATTGTGGTGAAAATTAGGGGCTCCTGTACCACAAATTTAAGATGGCTTAGTTGTTGAAATAGTAAAAGGAAACAAATCAAACACTAAAAATGCCAATCAATATATTGAACACACCAGTTATTTACCACAAAAATGTACTGTTAAATGAAGAATCAAATCTCCTGGTTAGCTTATGCCTATGTTCTTTATTGTATTTTTGTTCTTGTTACTTAACATCTTTTAAATGTACCCTGCCTTCCAGTTTGGAGTAGAATGTTCTTTCTCTTGTCCCTAATAAATCAATCATTTTTGTAGAAATTGGCAACAAATATCTTAGTTCTTTGTGGTACATTAACAACCTTTGTTACATGTTCACAAACATTCAAGAATGTTTGTGAACTGAAATCCCAGCATGTGATCCATGAATAGGGAGATGAAATTAACGTATCAATTTTTTTTTTTTTTTGATACGTAAGAGATAAATTTTATTAATGAAAAGGCCTAAGCCATGTACACAGGAAGTATACCACAGAACACCTAAATACATTCTAAGAGCGATGAACTAAAGACAAGAAGTCATGAATATTATCCCCAACTAAAACAATAGCAGAAAACCAAAGCAATAAAGTATTTAAAAAGAAATTCTTCAGCTCCACCACTGTACGTTCCTTGTCTTCAAAACAACGCTCATTCCTTTCCATCCAAGTGTACCACATGATACACAACGGAATCATCTTCCATACTGCTGCCACTTGACGACAGCCCTGCAAATTCCTCCAACAGCCCATCAAATCCACCACCCTCAAAGGCATTACCCATGCGACACCAACCCTCCGAAAGATCTCATCCCACAACACCCTTGTTATCTCATAATGTAGTAAGAGATGATCCACCGATTCTCCATTCTTTTTGCACGTGTAGCACCAATCCATCCAACACATCCTCTCTTCCTCAAATTGTCGGTGGTCAAGATCTTCCCAAGGGTGGCGTTCCAAACAAAGAAAATAACTTTGGAAGGCACACGAGATCTCCAGATGTTCTTCCAAGGGAATGGAGTATGGTCCTGTGTTATCAAAAGGTTATAATACACCTTAACAATACATAACTTATGATCCTTAGACCTCCACTTCAAACTATTATGTTGTGCCCTAGTAGTCCCCGGTGAATGTAATAGGCTGAAAAATTCAGTAACCATATCTAGTTCCCAATCATGAAAATCCCTATTAAACAGAATATTCCACTGATGCGAACCATGAGAAAATAACCGCACATCAGCCACTGAAACCTCCCTATTAGCTGCAATACGATATAAAGTCGGAAAAATCCTTTCCAAAGTCTGATCTCCACACCACACATCCTGCCAAAAACGGATTCGGTTACCCTCACCGACTTCAAAGCGAATATGATTTTTAAAACATATCCACCCCTTCCTTATATACTTCCATAACCCCACTCCATACTCCCCCCCTCACTTCGTTGGAACACCATCCGCCCCATGCAACACCATATCTCGTGTCTACAGTTTCCTTCCACGGGGCTCCCCCCTCCCGATGATATCTCCAAAGCCATTTCCCCAATAGTGCTTTATTAAAGGTTCTCAAGTTGCAAACACCCAACCCACCATTCACAATTGGGGCACATACCATCTTTCAGCTAACTAGGTGGAATTTCTTCTCCTCCCCTAAGCCTCCCCATAAGAATGCCCTAAAAATTTTCTTAATCTTATTCGCCACCCCTGCATGCATAGGAAAAAGAGATAAGAAATATGTGGGTAGGTTAGTGAGTGTGCTCTTAATAAGAATAAGACGCCCCCCTTTTGATAAATACACCATTTTCCATCCCGCCAGCCTTTTATCTATCTTCTCCACCACCCCATCCCAAATAGCTCTACTCTTGAAAGATGCTCCTAACGGAAGGCCCAAATATTTCATAGGAAAAGAGGACACCCTGCAATCCAAAAGACTTGCAAGATTGCAAATATTATGAACCTCACCCACCGGTACCATCTCAGATTTGCTAAGGTTCACCTTAAGCCCTGACACTGTTTCGAAGCAAAGTAGGTTAGTGAGTGTGCTCTTAATAAGAATAAGACGCCCCTCTTTTGATAAATACACCCTTTTCCATCCCGCCAGCCTTTTCTCTATCTTCTCCACCACCCCATCCCAAATAGCTCTCCTCTTGAAAGATGCTCCTAACGGAAGGCCCAAATATTTCATAGGAAAAGAGGACACCCTGCAATCCAAAAGACTTGCAAGATTGCAAATATTATGAACCTCACCCACCGGTACCATCTCAGATTTGCTAAGGTTCACCTTAAGCCCTGACACTGTTTCGAAGCAAAGTAACAATGCTCTTAGAGTTTGGACCTGACTACTATCCGCTTCGCAGAATGCCAGAGTGTCATCTGCAAAAAGAAGATGTGAGATGATAAAAGGGCCACCAGAGCCATTTCCCACCTTAAAACCCGATAAAAAACCCCCATCAACAGTAGCCTGCACCATCCTATTCAATGCCTCCATAACGATGACAAATAGAAGAGGAGATAACGGATCTCCCTGTTGCAAACCCCTCGAGCTATCAAAAAAACCAGCAGGAGTGCTATTAACTAAAATTGAGAATCGGGCAGTTGAAATACAATGCCTCATCCAAGAAATCCACCTATTTCCAAAGCCACACCTCTCAAGCAGGTACAAGAGGAATTCCCAATTCACATGATCATAAGCCTTCTCCATGTTCAGCTTGCATAGAATACTTGGACTTCCCTCCTGCAATCTAGTATCTAGGCTCTCATTTGCTATGAGCACCGAATCAAGAATATGTCTCTCACGAATAAAAGCATTCTGAGGCTTGGATATAATATTTTCCAACATTGGACTAAGCCGGTTAGCAAGAACCTTCGAAATAATATTGTAAACACTACTAACCAAACTTATTGGATGAAAATCCTCAATAATTGAAGCCCCGTGTTTCTTGGGGATGTGGGCAATAAAAGTCGCATTAAGGGATTTTTCAAACTTCTGAAAAGCATGGAATTCACTGAACACCTGCAAAATATCACCTTTCACAACATCCCAACAAGTTTGGAAGAAACCCATTGAGAAACCATCTGGGCCTGCGCTTTATCCTTAGCCATACCAGTGATGACCTTGAAAATCTCTTCTTCATCGAACGGTCTCTCCATAACACTCACATATTGCAGATCAATTGCTTCAAAAGACAAAGCATCAAGCTTCGGCCTCCAATTTGCCGATTCGGTGAGAAGATTCTCATAATAATGTACAATATGATTTTCTAATTCTGGAGGAGAGCATAACACCTGAGTACCAGAATGAAGCGACTCAATAGTATTGTTTCGACGATGTGAATTAGCCACTTTGTGAAAGAACTTTGTACACCTATCTCCTTCTTTCAACCAAAGAGCCCTGGATTTTTTACGCCATGATATCTCCTCTAACAACAAAACCCTCTCCAACTTTGCCACCACCGTGCCCTTCCTCACTAATACCTCATCTGAGGCATCTCCCAATAATTCCCTACCCTCTATCTCCTGCAATTCCTCCAACAAAGTAGACTTCTGATTGTCTATATGACCAAAAACTTCCAAGTTCCATTTTTTCAGATATTATTTTAGAGCCTTAAGCTTGGCTGCTAAAATGAAGCTTGGTGTGCCACTAAACTGATACGATGCCCACCAGGCACGCACCGTGTCTACAAACCCATTCGCTGTTAGCCACATGTTCTTAAACTAGAAGTATCGGTGGCCCCTATGAATGCCCCCACTAAAATGATCTGAACTGACTCGAGCTAATCTTTTTTGACTTACTTCTGGATAGTGAGCTTCCCATGACGGAGAGACAAGGAATTCCAACTTCGACCAAGCCCAGCCGTTAGACCATGTGTACTCACCCCCCACCAAGGGAAGGTCCATAAGATCCAGATAAAAAATGAACTCAGAAAATTCTTCCATGGCCCTAGAATGCTGATGATGCCTTGAACGTTCAGTAGGAAAGCGGGTAATATTGAAATCACCTCCCATACACCACGGCACATCCCAAAATGAGTATATACTCGCCAATTTCTCCCACAACCTTCGCCTATCACAGTCCCTGTTTGGACCATAACACCCTACAAAAGCCCATTCCCATCCATCACACACATTTTTGAATAAAATCGAAACAGAGAACTCACCAACACACTCCTCGATCGCCTCAACCACTCTTCTATCCTACATTAATAAAACACCACCTGAAGCTCCCAATGAGGCCAAATAAGACCAACCCACATGCGAGCATCCCCATAAGCTACGCACAATATTTCTATCTATTAGACGCAGCTTTGTTTCCTGTAGACATACCACATCACCCTTCCACATCCTCAATAAGGTTTTGATAAGAAGACGTTTATTACTATCATTGAGTCCCCGTATGTTCCAAGATAAAATCTTGGGCTTCATAAAAAGCTTAACTTGCCCCTCCCTTTCGGTCTATCCCTTCCATTACTCCCTTCCTTAACGTCATAATTGATGGAACACGTTAAACGTTTAAGTTCTCTATCCTGTTTTGTGGCGGATTTTGATTGGCTAGCTTCAATAGCCATTACCAGAGCCATAAATTGCTCTTCATAGCCTCCAAAAGAAACCCCAAAAATATCTTGAAGCTTCTCTACCTTTTTAAAAATCCAATTAGACGAGCAACTCCCATGGTTAGAACTAGGAGGAAGTGTACAAAGAGGAGTAGCTGCCCCTTCCTTGCCTACACTGTCCTTAGGAAGCAAAGACAGTTCTGAGCCCTCCACATGACTTGGTTCATTTCTAGTAACCACATTTTCAGAGAAAAAATTTTCCCTTGATTTATGCCCATGAGACACATCCATTTCCAGTTCCGAGCTCCCCACATCTACCGGAACCTCCAAACTCGATGATCCAAAAACTAGCGAAACAGCCTGCACCGACATGGCATCTTGGGCTACAACCTCCACACACGGCTCAATCTGGCCACTCCTCAGCCCCACCTCAAGAGACGGCGACGGTTCAACCTCACTCGAAGTCTCCACCGTGTCTAGCTCCATCGCAATCCCTCCATCCTCCAGCCCCTCCCATCGGAATAGCTCAACCGGCACACCAAGGTGGTCAACGAAGGCCGGCGAAATTTTCTATGCTGGTGGTGGTGCCAGCAAACTATGTATCGGCTCCCCAGAAGCCTGTTTTGATTCCTGGCCCGATATTTCGGTGGGAGCCCGAGTTAAGACCCTCCAGTCCTTGGTTTGACCAGCGCCCTGGTCCAAACCTGGGCCCCACGAACCTGAGTTATACGGCCCATTCTTATGGCCCGTTACCCGACCCAGATTAGACTGCATCTCTGCCTTACCCTTAACGCAGTGTTTCAAATAACCAATTTCCTCTAACACTGCACCCACTTTTTCCTCTAGGCCAACCAGCATCCTCAGAATAGTTTCCTCATTCAACCCCCACAGCCCACTGCCATCTCCCTCATGTCTCTATACAACCTCTGAGATGGACACATCTGACACCCCAGCACTAACGGCTTGAGGCACTGCCTTCAGCACCTCACTGTACGACCTTTCACCTCCTGCCTTCAACGATGGAGCAACACCACCATCTCCTCTGTTCATCCTCAAGTTACCTGCTTGAACAACAGGAAATGCTCTGGTTCTCTTACCCGAAACAGAGGATGCATGGAGTTCCATTAATGTATCACCAAAATTTTTCCACCCCTCCCCCTTCCTCCGTTCCGGCACAACAATCAAACTTCTCCTCTTATCACGACTAAACTCTGAAAGAGAAATGAAACTGCCATTGTGATTATGTCCCTTCCGCACCATTAGCACCGTGTCTCCTTTTCTACGAGTTCTCAAAAACTCATGAGCACCCCTAGACACTGCACATTCCCTCACCATAGAACCCAGCCACCCCATAGCTTCATTATCTAAAGCTATGTATTTCACAACACAATGACTACTTTCTATGATTTTCCACCACCTATCATTTTCCTTCCTGAACTCGAAAAGCTTCTGGTCAATGAAAACCTCATTGCAACGCCCCATCTATTTCAACCCACAATGAAAACCCAAAGCTACAATGATACGTTAATCTTCGCAAATAGCAAAAGCCATTAACGAATCACCACCAACATCAAGAAAAACCAAAAGAAAAAAAGAAGACAAAAAAAAAAGGGAAAACTTGTACGGAGAGAAAATATTTCGGAGAGAGAAAATAAAATCATAAAGTTCTCTCTGTTTAACGTATCATTTCTTCTGCACTTTTGTATGAAAGGCAATGCCCATCGTGACTCTTTCTTGTTTAGATGTAGCACTTGTAACATCTTTAAGGGATGGAATGAACCTTGTCAGCTACGAGTTTGTTGCGTGCCAAGCATCCAAGAAAGGAGTTCTCATTCTGAGTGAGGTAATTAAAGCTTTTTACTTATTTGGTTCTGTTAGATCAGCAATTGTCCCAAAACTTTAAGCTTATGGTAAGAGATGAATTTAAATTTTCAATTAAACTAATAATACTACTACTCACATGTGGTCGAGACTCCTCATCATAATTGTACCCCAAGGTGGAGTGTGGAGTCAGGGATGTTCATTTTAAGGGTTTGTTTTTGACTTCTTGTTTTCTGCCCCTTATTGGAATTTTCTTTCTTTTTTTCTTTTTCTTTTAATTTTTTTCATGTTACACATGGAAGATTCATGATATTGTATGTGTGATACCCTATACTAATGATGAGTGTAGTTGGTATATGGGATCCCACATTATTTGGGAGGAAGAAGTTCCTCCCTTAGGGTATTACAAATGGTATCAAAGTTTATCACAACCAGAAGTGTGGAACTTGAGAAATGCCACCTAAGCTGGAATGGCCCAACGAGCACATTGGGAATTTAAGGGGGGTGATATTGTGATACCCCATACTAATAATGAGTGTAGGTGGTGGATATGATCCCACATTGATTGAGAGGGAGAAGTTCTTGCTCTTTCCAATTGTACCGTTGATTAGTCCTTTTGGAGTATGGTACAATTGGAAAGAACAAGATGTGATTTGGGGTGCGGTAACATAAATAGGATGAAACATTATTATAACACAGCCCTGTGCACTTATTGGTACATTTGACAATTGTACCATTGATTAGTCCCTTCGGAGTATGCAAGATGTGATTTGGGGAATGATATTTCACTTATTTGAGGACTTTCTGGATATGATGGAAAAAGAAAAAGAGCACTGTTGCATTTGATTTGTCAAATGCAAATCATCAAATTCACTAGTTTGGGTAAGAGATATTCCTGAACTGAGTTGTGTTCAAATCATACTTTTTTGTTCCTAGTTTGCAGGTGCAGCACAGTCTCTTGGAGCTGGGGCTATTTTGGTAAACCCATGGAACATCACTGAAGTTGCATCTTCCATTAGCTATGCTTTAGATATGCCAGCAGACGAAAGAGAAAAAAGGCATCAGCATAACTTTAAGCATGTGACAACTCACACATCTCAAGAATGGGCTGCAACCTTTGTAAGGTGTTGATCATATCATAGTGCTGCAATTTACTCTTATTGCATGGACTAACACTGGCCCATTTTATGAATTTGTATCTTTGGCAGTAATTTAGATCAACTTTTGCTACAACTGAGGTCTTACAGGATTAGTTACCAAAAAAAAAAAAAAAAAGAATTTTTCCCCTTTTGTGGTCCTCTGTTGATGAGAAGGTGTGCACTATTGTTTTCAAATGTTAATTTCTCACCAATATGGTGAACAAAGTTGTTAGGATCTGTCTTGTGCAATCTTGGTTTAGGGTGAAGTCACATGGATGTAGGAAAGAGGATACTGTTATTTAAATCTTTACATAGCCTCACAACTATGCGATAGAATTAGAATAAAGATGAAGTGTGAGTAATTACTTTTTTCCACAATAACTTGTATTAATATTGGCTGAAAGTGAAATGATTTGGAAGTAGCTAGAGAAGGGGGAGGAGGGGGGAGGGAAACTTAAAAGAAAAACAGGAGCGATTGAAAGAAATGCCCTTTCAAAGCACATATTGGTGGTTGGTTCACGAGGGTTCTAATATTGTATTGTATGTAATGTTGTGCCATCTATTATATTTTTTACCCATAAAAAAAATATTGTTTGTCTGTAAGTTCAAAAGATTGTATACGAAAATGAAGATTAACATGGATATATGGGTTGCTTCCTATTTTGTCATTCATGAGAATAGAACTTTCTACACAACATGTGCACCTTTGTTTTCTTTCTTCCTTAAATTTTCTTTCACACTTTATCTTTATTCTGAAGCTCTCCTGCTATGCAGTGAACTCAATGATACCATTGTTGAAGCTCAACTTAGGACAAGACAGGTTCCACCATTACTTCCAATGAAAGATGCAGTAGATTGTTACTCGAAATCCAATAATAGATTGCTAATACTAGTAAGCTTATTTTATCTGTTTTTTTTCGTTGTATAAGTTTGATGTTTCAAGCTTATGTGCTCTTGTGCTTTGAATAGTAACTTAACTATCAATTTTTGAAGATTTATTGAATCACTTATAGAAAGATCTAAACACCAAGCTTGTACTGGTTTCCTTAGTATATAATCAGGAATACCTCTTTTTTATGCATATAGATAGATGTGTGTGTACACTTTTATATGTACATAATTTGCATAGGTGAACTGTGAATATATATATATATATAGCAAAAAACAAAAAAGAATACACACACACACACTATTCTTTGTTCTCTTATGTTTGGTAAGCCCTGATTAAAAACTGTTAATGAGAGAAAAACATGCGTACTCCCTCTCAATATTCTATCATGTATGGTACAGACAAGCAACACAATTGACCAGTAGACCCTTGTCTTGTGTACTTCATTATATTGGTGCCTTTTATCATTTATTACGAGCATACTGCTTCCTTAACACCACTTCAAGTTGGAGGGCATATATATCAGAACCTTATTTTGAACAAGTAACCATCAAAATCAATATGTTTGGGCCATTCATGAAAAAAATGAATTGATAAAATATGCCAAAAAAAAAAATTTATTATCATAAGATAATGGAAAGTGTTGAAGCAAGAAACCAATCTAGAAAGTTACAATATCCAGTAGTAGATTAGCTATCTGAAAAACCTCTACAATTGACATCTATATTGCCTTTCACTTGTGCCCACTCGATCCATACTGTTATCTGAGACAAAGAGGTATCTTAATATATCCAACAATTGGAGTAACATCTCAATGTGGGACCATAGGATCTTCCAAGAACTGACTCATTACAGTCATAACATACAAGATATGCGATCTAGAGATAGTAAGGCAATTAATTGCTTAACTAGTATGTGAATCTGGTAAGATCTCCAAATTAACTCTCCCATATCCTTCAAGTGTTAGTGATTTGGATTCATGGCAACGTCAATGGGTTGAGCACCTAACATGCTTGTTTCCTTTGACAAAATAAGTACACACTTCCATGGATCACAGGGGACTGGGCACCCTTTTGTCCCCGAGGAGGTGTTGCAATCAGCCTTGTGTAGCTCATAGAGCATTAGTATTTTTCTCACTTTCCCCGACTTAAGTCAAAGGTCACTGACAAATGTACACCAAACCTTTGAAGGATGAGTTTCTAATTCGCCATTCCTATCATTACAGGCTTCCAGTCTTCTTCCCCTTTTTATGATGTGGAACCTCACTAATGCAGGGCTCTTCAGATCAACCTTTGGAGACTAAATTCAGATAAACGACCCACTAGAACTGTGTGTGAGGTAAGCTAGGGGAACTCCTAGTGTGGAATTAAACCTAGGATGTCTGAGTCTAAGGCTCATTCCAAGCCCACCCTTTGAACATTAGGCTACACTCTAAAAGATTAGTCTTCTTGCTTCTATCCCAACAGAAGAGCATACTCGGCTTCTGTGATTGGGTGAGGGAACTAAAAGGACCTGTAAACTGCATGGGTGGGATTTTGAGTACACAGAAAGGGAAATTGATTGGGTGTGCCTTTCATGTAGAGCTAGAGATGGGGTCACCATAGTGGCTGACTATTACCCATTGGAACCACGGCAACCAAGGTGCATGTAAACATATGGAATCACTCCAAGCACAGTGATTCTTACTATCTGAAATGTTTTCTATATGATAGGAAACATGGTCCACTAATAGGTGCAAGAAAATCATAGTTATCACTTGGGAAAGAGAGGACTTAGTGCTCTACATTGAATCAATGAACACTAAAGATTGCCAGCTGCCACCCTTGACCCTGCAAAAAGTAAAGATCTGCTCTTCAACCTTACCCTTGTACAGTCCCCATTGGATCAGTGTTTTGCGGATCACCATCCAATGGGTCAATTCCATTTTCATTGGTTTTCAGAGTACTGCCCATCTAAGCTGCTCTTGTTGTTGCTATGTGAAGGGTTAGAGTGGGGTTTTTGAACCAAGTGTTGGTGCTTTTGTAGTGAGAGATAATACCACGGCAGCAATAGAGCCTAGGGTTGTATTGTTTGGGAGACCCTAGGTGAAAAGAGGTTCAAAGAGTGTGGGTTTGAGATCAAAGCTGGAGGGTTAGTGGTTATTTGAGGTTTCAATTGGTAAGAGATAATGGAGTTTCTAGAGAGCTAGAGACATGTAAGAGGAAGGAGGAATGAGTAGGAAGAGCTTGGGGCGGCAATGAGAAGAGATGAATAAGAAAGAAGAAGTGAGGTGCTTTGGAAGGAAGGATAAAATAAGAAAAATATGGAAATAGGTGAGTCAGGAGGATACGAAGCCTGGATTAGTTACTGTGTGCTTATTGTTCTCTGCTTGTTTCCTCCGTGTTTTCAGAGGTGTATGTTTTCTGTTTCTGAAAACATTTGCTACTGTATTGTTTTGGGTTTCTAAATGTGTTTTAATAAACTTCGTTGCCCAAATACCTATTTTATTAAGAAACCAGCTTTTTTTTAATCATTTTAAAACCAGTTACTAAACAGGATCGATGGTTTTTGGTTCTTCAAAGAGGGAAAAGGGAGGATGGCACATTTATGTGGTCCTCTTCCTGTGTTAATGCCCTAATGTACTTGGTAACCTTTTCAGTGTACAATCTGTTTGTGTTTAGTAACCTTGCACTGCATTTTTTCACTCCACTACAGTGACTACAGTGTACAATCTATTATTCTGTATTAGATATAATAGGCAGATTCTAATCACTGTTATTTCCATTTCTCAGGGATTCAATTCTACCTTAACTGAATCAGTGGATGCTCTTGGGAGAAATGGTCAATTAAAAGAAATCGAGCTTAAACTGCACCCATATATAAAAGAGCCTTTAAAGAAGCTTTGTGATGACCCAAAGACAACAATTGTTGTCCTTAGCGGAAGTGACAGAACTATCTTGGATGATGTATGGCATTTTTCTCCAATTACACAAAATATTTTTCTCTTCAAAATTATGGTTAGGACTAATAACTTCTTGTGTAGAACTTCAATGAATACAACATGTGGTTGGCAGCAGAAAATGGTATATTTTTGCGTCCTACAATGGGAGAATGGATGACAACAATGCCTGAAAATTTATACATGGATTGGGTTGAGAGTGTAAAGGTTCGTAGATTAATTACATTTTTCTTTTGTTTTTTTTATTTAGAATATTAAATGAGATTGTTTTTGCTTTAAACCTATGACTTCTGATGATTGTGTATGTTATCAGCATGTTTTTGAGTATTTTACTGAAAGAACACCTCGATCTCATTTTGAGCTTCGAGAAACTTCCCTTGTATGGAACTACAAGTACTCAGGTACCAGACAATATAATCGATGTTTTCTTCTTCTTCAATTAGTTTATTTTTTTTAAGTTGTTTTAAATTATGCTGTATTGTTTTGTTCGTCCATTGATCAATATTTGTATGCATAACTAAAACATTAGATGTTGAGTTCGGAAGGATTCAAGCAAGGGATATGTTGCAGCATCTTTGGACAGGTCCCATCTCTAATGCATCAGTTGATGTTGTCCAAGGCAGCCGGTCTGTTGAGGTCCGAGCAGTTGGTGTTACGAAGGTACATGCATTTCGATATGCTGGTCTTTCATGAATGTTCCATGTCTATGATATTACAGGTTAATCATAATATTCCATATGCATACAGGGTGCAGCTATTGATCGTATCTTAGGAGAAATAGTTCGATATAAAGGCATGAAGTCACCCATTGATTATGTCCTGTGTGTTGGGGACTTTCTAACAAAGGTTTGTCGATATTAACTCGAGCAGCTTTCCTGTTACTGCAAAATATTGTTTTATTGGAATATATTTATTTGGAGAAGAGTAATTGTATTTTGCTGGACCTTCATTCCAGTTGGAGTTACTTGTATTATAATGTGTTATATATCAAAAGAAGTCTGAAATATGCTAGTAACCAGATCATTTTTGTTTTATTTTGTCCCAACTTGGGCTGCATAGCTGTGGTTTCACAATGAGTGCCAGTTTTAAAGATGAAGTAAAACCTTTTCTTAAAAGATGTAATGGGTACAAAGTGCATTCTAGCAAAGCCAATTTGTTTTTTAACAAAATAGAATATCCTCATAAGCATGGTCTGGAGGGTGATGTCATGGGTTCAGTAAGCATTTAGATAATGCGTAATATGGCTTATATTTTCAGTATTTTTACTACATTATTATAGTATATTAGTTAGAGCATTTAAATACCAATATGATTCAGATTGACTGGATGTATGATGCTTCTATTTGGTTTCATAGAATTTCAGATGAATTTGGGCGAGTTAGTGATGCTGGCTCTAAAGCTAGACCACTTAATTATAAAAAATGTGAAAGGAAAAAGAGAAAAAAAAATGAAGAAAGAAAAGTTGATAATGGGAATGCACTTGACGTATGTGATGATTCATCAACTGTAATTTAGTTGACATGGAAGCTAAATTTGTTAGACAATTATATTTTTGATATTTTAGTAACTCCACAGAATTCTGTGCCATTTTACACAATCTTGTCAATTGATAGAGTTATCATCTCTTCCTCTGGTGATGAGGAATTATGAATGAGTTTCTTTCTGGGTCACAGTAAGCCTTGAAGCATCTGCAGCTTGTGCAGTTCTTTTATCCATAATGGTGTACTATTAAATTGATATCTGGCTTACTTGGGAGAAAGTTGACAGATCCTTTTATTCCCAGTAGCTACAACTCTCATAACCTGTTGGGGTTCCTATATTTATAAGGTTAATCATGATTCCTTGGTTGTTTATAGCGTTGTAAATTCATAATACGTAGCTGTTAATCCGAGCATATGACATTTTTATAAACTGTTGTCTCTTGTAAACCATCCTTTGTGGCTAAAGGCCGACTTGTTCTATTGAATCTTGTTCATAGTAATAGTAACATTGTAAAGATATTTCTAGGATGGAGGTACCTGATACAAAAATATTTGTATTTGCAATAAAATGTAAGATGCAAATCCAAAGTATCACATCTGTGTTTTCTGCTTCAGGATGAAGATGTTTATACATTTTTTGAGCCTGAGCTTCCTTCTGAATCGCCACCCGCAGCAAGAGGCATGCTAGCCAGCCTTGTCAGGGCATCTGTGCCAAAGATTCCAGCCAGTAAAAGTGTATCCAAGTCATCTCGCCTCAAGAAACAGCGTTCAATGTCTACTTTAGAAAAGAGAGCAATCAGTCACGGAAATGAGATTGTTTTGCAGCCTATAAAGCAAGATAGAAAGTCAATGCGTGAGGGTTCTTCAGTACTTGATCTCAAAGGTGACAATTACTTCTCTTGCGCTGTTGGGCGAAAGAGATCAAATGCTCGTTATCTCCTTGGATCAGCCGATGATGTTGTGACTCTCCTAAAGGAACTGGTGCAGTGTCCACCATCTAGCTGATCACATTGTGCCGACTGCAATTATTGCTGTGAATCTGAAGGTTGAGATGCTTGGGCATGGTTATGTTGTGGTGGTTGCCTGATTTCCTCATACATGTGCATATATCAATCTCTTCGTCTACGGTGTCTAAGCTGCTATATATTTTTTCTTGGTCCACATAAGTTCAAGTTTTACTAAGTATAGGAGCATCAAGATGAGCTTGAACAAATTACATTGATACAAGAAATATTCAGACGATTTTTTTCATACAACACAAGAAACAAGAAAAGAAGAGAGGTTACAGGTAAGATCTTCCAATGCTTACTTTGTAACATTGACCCCAATAGGACATTAGATTCTGATTTACAACTTTCTTCAATCAAATTGTTGTGATAAATAAATTTAACATGTATTCAAATGATCATTCTTTTTTCTTTCTATGGCTGCAAGCCAGGCTTGGTCACCACTTTCCATGCATAGAGAACATTCTGTGCCTAAACATCGAACCCCCCCCCCCCCCCCCCCCCCTTTTTTTTTTTGGTCTTGGAGATCAAAATAAGTAGAGTTAGTATTCAGAGAGCACCCCACCAGGTTTGACTGTACTGAAACAGACCATGTTGTTGTTCTGGTGCACCAAGACATTCTCGTCTTTTCCCCTATATCCATCTATAGGGCAGGCACCTAAAGATTGAGTCTGCAAAATAAGAAGATCTTACTGCATGTCATTGCTGATGAAAGCTACATAGCTGGAAAGATGGTCCTTTAAAGAACAGACAAACAAACTTGGAAATGAAGATTGTTGACAAGCAAGTGAAGTGATGGATGCCAAGAAGTGTGGGTAATTAGATAAAACGAGAGGCTCCGCTCATGCCTTTTGGCGGAAAGGCAAATGCCAAGAATATGGTGGGCGGGGGGGGGGGGGGGGGGGGGGGGGGGGGGGGGGGGGGGGGGGGGGGGGGTGTTGTACCAGAAGTTGACGTTAGTGGGAATTGCGCGCACATACACTCCGAGAGAGATGGTTTGGGGATAAGTTGAATTGCAAGTAGCACAGGGCATGCAAATGTCAACAATAAAATATGGCATAGATTGGCACAAAGTAGGCAATTTTTTTGACTTAGCTTATTACCACATACACAAAGCATGAAAGGAGTTATATTTATTATCTTTGCTTGAATAATATTCCCTTCCGCATGCCTTTGGAATTGGATTTGGTGGTCCTTTTGAGGCCATACCATTGGATTTAGACCTCCACTTGAGAGGTTAAAAAAAACTCCATTCCTCGCCATCTATGCACTCTACTCTACTCTACGCTACTCTATTGTGTAATAATATCCATTTAATATTTATAGTATAAACTCAATTTGAATTCAACTCAGTTTAGTCTAATTTTAAACTAAATCTAATATCCAACCATTCAACTCTCAAATCACTAAACTCATAACTCAAAACCTCTTTATATGTGGGATTCTCAACTTTTTTCAATTCAGCCCTTCTTTACATGTGGGACCCACAATATTTTTTAATTTCCTATAAATACATCTAAACTCATCTTAACATCCAAATACATTTGGGTACGTTTGGTTAACAAACTCATCTTAATTTATTATTACAATTTTTTTAAATTTCAATATAAAATATAATAAATAATTCAACTTTTTCAAATCTCAAAATAATAATATTATTAAAAATAATATTTTAATAATATTTTATCATTTCAACTCAACTCAGTTTAATATTCAAACGTAGCCTAAACTCATCTTAGGTGGACCCCATAAGACTCACTCTACCATCTCAACTCACTACTATTTATAAAGAACTCAACTCAGCTCAACATCCAAACGCAACCTAAAATAAATTTACTATGTGTGGTTTATTTAATGTTTGACTTATAACATAAAACTATCCTTATAGTCTATAGAGAATTAGGTTTGGTTTGGCTTTACAAACTTTTGAAACCATCTTATCTCATCTCAACATCTAAACATTATTCAAACACAAACATCTTTCAATTTCAAATTTTTGAATTTTCAATTTCAAACTTCTAAACACAAAGATTTCTTATAATAAATAGAGTCATTTTGAATTAAAATATTGAAATCATAAATGAGAGTGGGCAAAAGTATTTATTAAAATTTCTCAAAATTTGTGCCATAAAGATCTCGTTTGGATTCGAAGATGAGTTGAGATGAGTTGTGAATAGTAGTCAGATGGGTTATAAATAGTAGTCAGATTTGTGAGTTAAAATTGATGAATAATAATGAATAATAGTGAGATGAGTTGAGATGGGTTGTGAATCTAACCCATCTATGTACATGCTCTAGACCACTGTCACGCCTTTCTGGACTAAGTCTTATCCTGCAACTCTATTTTCATAAATATTCTGGCCTTAAAATTATTAGATCGAGTCGTTACATACATATATATATTATATATAAACGTAATGGAGTCAAATTCTATCGTTAGAAACTGATGTATATACGTACATAGTTATTAATTTGTAACGGATTCAAATCATTGAGCAAAAGAAAGCGTGAGACCATGAAAGTCTGTACGTACGTCGTTTATTTAACGATATCCGGAAACTAATTTTGAAAAATTACTTCAGATGGAAAATAATTAATGAATGGAAATTACTAGAATTATTTATAAAATCCAGTCAAAATCTGGATTCTTTAATTTCCTTCTATTTAAATTAAATTTAGGAAAATCTTTCCATTCAGATCATGGAAAATATTGGGTTATTGATTATATGACATATATGCTTAAAAAACTGGAAAATTGCATGGTACAAACAGAAGAGCATCGGTTTTATTATTTGGACTTCGAATAACTCTATTCAAAAACCTTTATACCTCATACGTACTATATATGATCTACTTGGCATGTATAATTTGATTTGAACGAAAAAATTTTAAATTTGAAACTTACCATTAATTAAATTATGCCATGGGAATAGTATTTGGTGTAAAGCCCTTTAAATAACTTTTGAATTAACTTCCATTCTTATGAAGTACTCTCTAGAGAAAATTAAAATCAAAACAAATCGAATACAAAAAACTCGAGGAAGTGATCAATTACTACTCAAGTTGGATCGTGCAGAATTCATAAGATCGGGCTAACAGCTGGCTATAGGCCGAGATATAGATCAGATTTAATTTATTTTTATATATCGAGTTCTTCTGCTAAGCAGTTGTACACCACACACTTACTAAAAAAATAAAAAGTAAAATAAAAAAAGAAAAAATCATTATTAGAGACGTACTTCATCTACAACTACTATAAATCGGGGATAGTTAGCATATATCCAGGTCCCTGATCTACAAAAATGGGACCCTTTTTGATTTGGATATTACTACTGCTTCCTTAAGACTCACTAAACTGATATAAATATCCCGTTATGATCCTCCGAACGGTACACTACATTGTCATTAGCATTTTAGACTTTAGTTCCAATCATGAGATTCTCCATTATCTCTATCCTCCTCCTCCTCCTCCCTTTCCTCGCCTCATGTGTACAAAAACAGGTTTTTCTCTCTTCTTAAGAATTTCATGTATTCGAGTTTTCATCATTTTCTCATGATTAAGGTTTATTCTACAGAAAGTTTTGTCATTACACCATATTTTTTTTCCGTTTCTCATGTGTTTTTTGTTTTTGGGCCTCCACAGGTTTACATAGTGTACTTTGGAGACCACAATGGAGAAAAAGCATTGCATGAGATTGAAGAAACGCATCATTCATATCTGCTCTCTGTGAAAAACACTGAGGAAGAAGCCAGAGCTTCTCTCCTTTACAGCTACAAGCACAGCATCAATGGCTTCGCAGCAGTGCTCACACCCGAAGAAGCCACAAAGCTATCCGGTAAATTACCAAAACCGTCACACGCGGATTTGTTTTCAGTACTCTCTCGCTCTCTCTCTCTCTCTCTCTCTCTCTCTCTATATATATATATATATATTTGTAGTATTAAAACAATGCATGGTTTTGAACAGATTTGGAAGAAGTGGTATCGGTTTCCCGGAGCGACCCAAAAAAGTATTCTTTGCACACCACAAGGTCATGGGAGTTCGTAGGATTAGAAGAGGGAGAAAGAAAGCAGTCGTGGTGGAAGGGATCAGGAGCTCGCTTATTGTCCAAGGCCAGATATGGACAAGATGTCATAGTTGGGGTCCTGGATAGTGGTAACAATTTCGATACAAACTTGATCATATAGTAATTTTGGCCCAATGATTGTTATGACATGCATGTGATTGTACGTATAACGTACGTACTCTCATCTAATTTGTAATTTAGCAACTATACATATATACATACATAGATACCAGTAGGTACTACTGTATGATCATGTTATAATTGCATGTAGATGAGGGCAAATATGCACTACATGTGATCTGCATATGCATGATGAGTAGTGTTTTGATTCAGGAGTTTGGCCAGAATCAAAGAGTTTCAGTGATGAAGGGATGGGCTCCATACCAAAATCATGGAAGGGAATCTGTCAGACTGGTGTTGCTTTTAACTCATCCCATTGTAATAGGTGAGCTTGCTTAATCTCATCTCTACTGCATGCATGCTGCTTTTTGTTGATCAATGGCTGTTTTCCAGTTTTAATAATTGTGAAAAATGATTCTTCCTTGCCCTACTCATATATGGAATTATTTCTTGTGGGTGACCCATGAGTAACTTTCTGAATCAAGGTCCCTTATTCTACACTTATATGTCTCTTTCAAAGGGTTAGCTAATCATCACCATCATCATGTACATTTGCTTAATTATTAGATTGTTAGTTGGCGTTTGTATCATGGGCATTTTCCAAGACATACGAGGTGTTCAGATCATCACGGCATGCCTGCATGCGTTAACATATGTGTCCTATACCGTGTCGATTAACATGAGATTCAAATATATATATATATGTAAAATATTTTAGATATAAAAGAATTACATAAAAATAAATTTATAAATTGATATGGTTTGATATCGTATGTCATATTATAAAATTATTTTTATTATAAAATAAATTTAATAAATTTCATAAAATCATATCAGTTTATAAATTTATTTTATATAATCTCTTTGTATTTATAATCGTTTTTAATTTTATAACAGTTTTATTAAAAGTTTGATTATTAATTGCAGGGTACAGATGATATATTAAAATTGTCAAAATTTGTTTACAGCTAGCTAGCTTTGTACTGCTATCAATCCGTAGCTAGATAGCTAGCTAGCTTGTCCCTTTCAAACAAACAGATAAGTAATTACTTAAAATTGTTTTTGGCATCTTCTCATGATTCCCATGCATCTTGTGATCAGCTTCAATAATCAGCCGCCCCAATGCCTCGGCCCCGTGCATTTTCAAATTATCCTATTTGGATTCTTCTTCTTGTTCTATGTCAGTTGGTCAATATAAAGGAAGTGACCCTCAATCAAAAGCATATATAAAATAGTACTACATTTCTGCCCTTTGGCATACGTATAAATTGATGAGAGGTACGTAATATTAATTATGGCGAAAAGGAGATGTTATTTGGTGAAAGCTGGATGTTGCCAGTCCTTTCGTTTATTGTCTACGTGCAGTACTCTAATGGAGGTTCTGGGAATTATTTCCATTTCTTAAATAAATTGAGGAGCTTAGAAAAGAACATGCACGGAAGAAGAAAGGATTAGTGGTCATACCATCTTCAAAAATAAGAAGTGTGTAAAAATTAACTTTGGTTGAATTTTCTTAACTTCAATGCTGCACCAGGCATCCGTAGCCTCCCCCGTAAGAGGATCATCATGTCATCACTTTGAAGCACTTTGAGAGACAGAGATCAGAGAGAGGTAGAGGTAGTGGTAGAGGTAGAGGTAGAGGTAGAGGGGCTTCGAAAATTTCTATATATATATATATGGATTGTCCAACATCGGCTAGTAGCACTCCTGCTAATAGTTTTATATATTTTATATATATATATATATATTTATATAATTTCGTTCTTCTCACAATTGAAATTTATTTCACTATTGGCATTTTCCTAGGAAACTCATTGGAGCTCGGTACTATCTCAAGGCTTATGAGATATACTCGGGCCCTCTAAACACCACCGAGGATTACCGGTCAGCCCGCGACAAAGATGGCCACGGGACACACACTGCCTCAACAGTTGGAGGCCGAATGGTCCCCAATGCCTCGGCCATTGGCGGCTTCGCTCTTGGCACTGCCTCCGGCGGAGCACCACTCGTCCGCCTCGCCATATACAAAGCCTGTTGGCCAGTACCAGGCCACTCGAAAGCAGACGGGAACACATGCTATGAGGTAGACATGTTAGCGGCCATTGACGATGCCATTGGTGATGGTGTCAATGTTCTAAGCATTTCCATCGGGACAAATAAACCTGTTAACTATACGGATGATTACATTGCAATTGGAGCCCTCCATGCCACGAAGAGAAACATAGTAGTTTCATGTAGTGCTGGGAACTCGGGCCCTACACCTTCAACTTTATCAAACATTGCTCCATGGATCATCACCGTTGGTGCTAGTAGCGTGGACCGCGAGTTTGTCTCTCCTGTTGTGTTAGGAAATGGTCTGAGAATTGAGGTAAAGAGTTGTAAAAAGTTTCAAAATAGTTTACACGTCTCTTTTGAATTTAGTTAGAATCATTTTTGAGAAATTTTTCTGTATAAATTAAGGAGAACAATTAACAAAACTGTACTACTAAATTGCAAATCAAACATGCAATAATGTTTTTTGTTTTTCCTCTTGAAATATTGATCATGTGCCTTGCCTTGGTTTGTTTCACTTTTTGTTGACTAATTACTAGGGGCAAGCTGTGGCTCCGTCTAAGCTGGACAACAAGTTGTACCCATTAGTATACGCAGCAGATATTTCTAATCCAAATATGACCAAAGACGCTCTAGGGTAATTTCCCTCTCTCTCTCTCTCTCTCTCTCTCTCTCTCTCTAATTTGACTCTTGCTTTCAGTGATCAAAACAAAGACTTTGGCTAATTTGACCTGCTTAATGATTTGGACTAATCATTGCTGCAGACAATGCCTCCCCGACTCTCTTTCACCTGAGAAGGCCAAGGGAAAGATAGTGTTGTGCATGAGAGGTCTTGGGACAAGAGTTGGAAAAGGCTTCGAAGTGAAGAGGGCTGGTGGTGCTGGTCTTATCCTTGGAAACATTCAGGCTGCCGGCGGCGAGTTACCATGTGATGCTCACGTGCTTCCTGCCTCTGCAGTGACTTATAATGATGCAGTTAGAATCCTTGGATACATCAACTCTACAGAGAATCCAAAGGCGACCATCATACCAGGAAGGACAGTGCTGCATACCAAGCCAGCACCATTCATGGCTGCCTTCACTAGTAGAGGTCCAAATGTCATTGACCCTAATATTCTCAAGGTAATTAAACTTTCTGCATGCAGGTCTATTTTCATGCATTTATGATACGAGTTTTCTTTTCGATCTTTTTTCTAGCCACACGAATTCAACAAAACTAAACTCCATAATCCATATGTTACGGCCTTGAACATTTGATTAATTTTACTTTCAATTGTATGTTTGGTTTACTTTACAGCCTGACATCACAGCTCCAGGACTGAATATACTGGCAGCATGGAGCGAGGGCGATGCTCCTACAAAGTTGGCAGAAGATAAACGAATTGTCAAGTACAATATTTTGTCTGGGACATCAATGGCATGCCCTCATGTGGCTGGTGCAGCTGCACTTCTCAAAGCCATCCACCCTACTTGGAGCAGCGCTGCAATAAGATCAGCCCTTATGACCACAGGTACTTGTGAATATTTTTTTACTAGCTCCTTTCATACATATCGAGTTAGGTAAAGTGGAAGTGATACCCTTTAAGATCTATTGGAGGTAGGAAGTATTTTATTTTCTCCCTTGTATATTAAGCTCTAGATATAAGTATTCTAGTACTTTCAAACGTTGTGATGTTAATACCATGTCTTTGCTTGCCATGGCCATGCAACATGTTCTAAAGTTCAACAATATTTCTGCCTTTGCAGCCAAGTTGACGAACAACATAGGATTGCCATTAAGCGATCACTCCGGCAATCATGCTACTCCCTTTGCATATGGCTCCGGTCACTTCAGCCCCACAAAAGCAGCAGACCCTGGCCTAGTGTACAATGCCTCGCACTCCGATTACCTTCACTACCTCTGCACCTATGGGTCAATCAGCAAAATTTATCCAAAATTCAAGTGTCCCAAATCGCCATTAGCCGCAATGAACCTCAACTACCCGTCCCTAGCGATCCCCAATCTCGATGGCGCCGTGACCGTTACAAGAACCGTCACAAACGTTGGCGGAAGTAAGAGCGTATACTTCTTTACTGCAAGACCGCCATTGGGATTCTCCATAAGGGCCTCCCCAAGTATTTTGTTCTTTGATCATGTTGGCCAGAAGAAGAGCTTCACCATCACAGTTAAAGTAAGAAGCGAGATGCTAAGCACGCTTAACATGAAGGATGAGTATGCTTTTGGGTGGTATACTTGGACCGACGGACTCCATGTTGTGAGAAGTCCAATGGCAGTATCTTTAGCATAGTTATTATAATTTCATGGTGATTTATGTTCCTTTGTGCTTTATACAGTTCAAAGATTTATATTGGGCCAGATTATAGGGATGCAGATAGAAGAAATAAGGCAATTATTCATATAGTTCAAGTACAGTTCTCGGCCAAGCATTAAGGCTTGGTTTTAAATTTTCTAGGATTAAAAACATGACATTGGGTTTATTTTAAGTTTTTTTTTTTTTTTTTGTTGGCTTCTTCGAAGCGAGCTAATAATGAAATTAGTGATCATCACTTTGGATGGATGCACAACGTGATCATCATTGACTTGTTTCCTTTCATGGATGAATGAACATTCCAATGCTGCACTGTAAAATACTTGAACGTAATATGAATTCTTTAAGCATGAAAATCGTGCCTTCAATTTCAGGAGAGATGTCTGCTCACAACGATTGAATTTATTTGTGAAACAGCCGACAACTTAGAAGTTTCCTTTCCTCGATGAGCTTTCTCAACGCTCATCTTCAGTCTATTCTCCAATTTATCATTCCTTTATTGACCAATTTGTGATGGCATGTGAGGGGATTGACTTCGTGGCTGCATGGATCATCGACGGTAAGGCTGAGCTGGAAGATGAGATCCGAGTATTACCGTCTTTTGTGGTCCAAGCTCCTCGAGAGGTCACCAAGGTGGATTATTAATAGATTGTATTTGTTAGTCAGCTCGTACGGATATGGTAGTGTTCATACTTGATTTATAAATGTGATATCTGCTTGTTAGATGATTGAAGAAAAAAACTCCACGATCGAGAGGACCTTCACCAATAATGTGGATTGAGATTATCGATCTAATCCAAAATGAAAGAAAAGTCATATCGTATGTTGATGGTCATATCATTAAATTTGAGAGGTCATGTACTGATTAATTAAGAAGGCAGTCGACATGAAGATGTCCATTGACTTGAAAAATCAGCACCAGTAGTACTAAAGCATGTTTTCTATGACTCAACGATATTTAGGAAATCTCTTGAAAACTGTTGGGATTTATAAGTGTATAAACAAATTGAATTCGTACATACATGATTAGACTTTAGGAGTGAAGTATGATCTAATTTTATTCAAACACGACTTAAGTTTACTTGTTGTACATCATTCATAACCTTATAAAAACATCATTCAAGAGTTTGAAATTAAAAAAAAATAGAAAAAAAAAAAAAGCTTTTACAATTTATACAACCTCCTTCGCATAATAAACCATTTTTGTGAAGACTACATATTCTATCAATTGACAAAATCCTTCACAGCCACTACCGAGGATGGATGTTGTTTTTTATGATCATATAATTTCATTCTGTCATGTTAATTATATTTTGTTTTTGAATTTTGCACCAGCTTACACATCAACATTATTACCTAGCCTGCCTCTAGTATTTTATGTGAACACATAATTAATATATATATATATATATAATGCAATGAGTGGATGATTGTCAATTATGATATAATATAAAAAATCATATAAAAATTATTTTATACAATATAAAAAATTAAATATATATATATAGATATGAACCAGTCCGATATTAGAAAAAAGATAACTGGAACCGAACAGATTTTGATCTGTTTTGAGAAAAATAAAACCGGTACCGGACCAAACCCACCGGTTTACTGGTTCACCGGTATTTTTTTTCACCCCTAGAGAGATCTAACTGCCATCTGCAATTCCTCTTCCTTGTTCACTACCACATCTCCATCTCCATCTCCTCATAACCGTTCCTGCATTGTCGCTAATTCAATTTTATTACTTCCACTGCATGCAGAGAAAGGTATTTGATTCCCCAAAAAATCCAATAAAATTGGATCTTCTCTACTTCAAATTGATTAAGGTTACAAGACATTAATCCTATGGAAACAGATAAATATGAAATCCTTCTATATTGTTACAACAGCAAAACTATCCTTTGTTTGTAATTACAGGGGATCTTGCCATTTATCTGTACATATTTCCATCAACAGGTCACTCCAGATTTGGATGCAGACAAAAGTCCACCCATAAGTCGTCACTTTGGACCCTAAAGGAAAGTTCAAGCGGATATTACCGGTCTAGCTGCAAGATCCATAAAATCTTGAATGGTGCTCCTCTAATTAGCAAGGTTTAACACGGAAAGCCAATGATGTGGGCCTTAATCCCGAAAGGTTCCGCTTCAATAGACTCATGCCTCATCTTCATCCCACACATCCGTTCTCACTCTGACCCTTTCCCCTTTGAAGTGGATATACTTCCATTTAGATTTGTATCTTTTGAGAACCAATTTCTTCTTATCTTCTTGACCGAGTTTCTCAAAGGCATGTGCCACTCTTCTGACAGTATCTTGATCTGGTTTTACACTCAACTCCTCCATGTCTGCAAAAATCTGAATGTTTCATAAAGAAAATGGATAGTTTAGTAGCGTCATGACCTTCTTAAGTATCTTCAATACTTTTCAAAAACATCAAGTATAAAAACAGCAAGGAAACAGAAGAAGCAGTTTCTTGCATAGAATGTAAGCAAAGTAATAAGATGGTAATACTTATACCTCTATTATCTTATCTTGCAAGCTGTGATGATCATACAAAGAGATCATCCTAGAAAACAATTGCTTTGAGATCGAACGTGTATGTACATGCAAAATCATGTTCCACAATGATTCAGCCTCATCTACTCTCTGATCCATATCAAATGCCAGTAGAAGGGTGTCATATGTTCCCATTGTTGCTCCTTGACCTTTGCTTAACATCCACTTGGCCAGCTGAAACATTACCAAGGAACATTAATTAGAATATAAGCTGGAAAATATCACATAACAAATATAGCTTATTCTACTGTGATGATTGTACAGAAAATTAGCGATAAGAGCATATAAATAGTCAATCGATTTGTCTTCTTATGCAGGTGCGTATAAAATTATAAATCACAGATCTAACCAAAATTGTATTGTTTTCCTTATGTTTTAGCAATGTAGGGTCGGTTATTCAGGAACATACAAACTTGTTATAAATATTTTATTAATAACTTGTTATATTTATAATACAATATTTTGAGTCTGAGTCCAGCTGCTTTTTACTAATAGGCAAGTAAACGCATTCACCTGAACAGGATTGAACCTGCAACCTAACCCTCCACTCTTCATTTTCAGGGGCAGACATACCATTTGGTACAAAAACCATTTGTAAGTCCTGCATTTAGCTAAAAACAAAGAGCATCACCCATATAATGGATGAATGTCAGGTAGCCCTTAATTATTATCTCATCTGAAAGACATTGTACTTCTGACAGCAGACAACGGCCACAATGTTCCGTTTTCTTTTCTTTATAATTTTCCTCTAGTCTTCGACCATGTTTGAGATTGACAGCTTGATTTTGCAGTTAGAAGCTGCATGGCAAATTAATGCAAAACTCATACCATTCACCATCAGCCCATTCAACAACCAGTGAACTGTGTAACTCATGCTATATCAAAACAAACCACTTCAGCTTGAAGCTTCAGGTTTCAGTCAGTGCATTAGATCCGGTACAAAATTAAGGCATTTAATTTAGGTATATTCCCATTACCACCATCACTACTAGCAAAATTTGTAATATCCTAGATTGAGTATATATGCATGGGAAATAGGATCCCACATTGACTAAAAGAGAAAAGTTCTTGCAATTTTTAATGACTTCATGAGGTGCCAATTGTAACATTAGCTGGTCATTTTGAACTATAATTTCAATTTTTAGATATTGCTTGAGCTTTTCTTGAGTTGTTACAAAAACTATAAATTTTAGAGCCCAAGATGAAGTCCCCAAAAGAAAGGGCAGAACACTTAACCCAAGCACTGGGTGCCTTAAGTTTCCATACCTATAGAATGAGATTTAAATATATATATATATATATAAGTAATATTAAACTTTATTGAAACTAGTAAATAGGCATAGCGAAGTATACAACTGCGAACACCTAACACCTAATTACAAGTTATAGAATGAGATATATTTCTTGGCCATCAAGTGGGATTAAGCACACCCCTTCCAAAGAACCCAATTTTCCTTTAAAGAATATGTTATTTGACCTAATGTGTTCTCACAGAACAAAAATATAAAGGGGAATTGTGATACCCCATATGATATGGATAAGGGTAGGTGGTGTATGCAATGTTTTGAATACCGTACCGGATAGCGTACCGGTCAAGGTACTGGAACGAAATATTTCGGTACCGGTACCGTTTCGGGATAGCGTTTCGGGATAACGTTTCGGGATAGTCGATCTATAAATAAATTATATATATATAAATTATATTCTAAAATAATAGTCTATATATAAATAAATTATATACAAATACATATATATATAAATTATAAATAGTATAGTCTGAATTGAGGGTTAAAAAATAAGTTTGTAGTTTGAAAAAACGAAAAAACGAAAAAAAAAAAAAAAAAAACACACAGGCCGAAATATCGGCCGGTACCGGCCGAAATATAGGCCGGTACAGGCCGAAATTGAGGCCGGTACCGGCCGAAATATAGGCCGGTACAGGCCGAAATTGAGGCCGGTATGACCGGTACCGGCCGGTACGGCCGGTATTTTGGCCGGTACGGAACAGATATAGTACCTGTACCGGCCGGACGGCCGAAACGAAAAATTTCGGCCGTACCGGCCGGTACGGTACGAAATTTAAAACTTTGGGTGTATGGGATCTGGGATCTCACATTGCTTGGGAAGGAGAAGTTCTTGCTCTTTATAAGATTTCAATGGGGCTCCAATTGTATCATTAACTAGTCTTTTTGGAATATAGGTAATGTGGTTTGGGTATTTCATTGGGGTGTTAAAAATGGTATTAGAGCCTATCCTAACCAGAAATGTGGGAATTGAGCCGTGCCACCTATAATAGACAGGACCGATGAGGACGTCGAGAATTTAAGGGGGGTAGATTGTGATACCCCATATGATATGGATAAGGGTAGGTGGTGTATTAGATCTCACATTACTTGGGAAGGAGAAGTTTTTGCTCTTTACAAGGTTCCAATGGGACTCCAATTGTATCATTGACTAGTCCTTTTGGAGTATAGGTCATGTGGTTTGGGCCTTCCATATTGGGGTATTACAAATGGTATCAGAGCCTATCCCAACTGCAAATGTGGGACTTGAGCCATGCCACCTACAATGGACAGGCCCGACGAGGACGTTGGGAATTTAAGGGGGTAGATTGTGATACCCTGTATGATATGGATAAGGGTAGGTGGTGTATGGGATCCCACATTGCTTGGGAAGGAGAAGTTCTTACTTTGGTTCCAATGGATTTCCAATTTTATCATTGACTAGTCATTTTGGAGTATAGGCCATGTGGTTTGAGCCTTCCATTGGGGCGTTACAAGGTGGGTGGTGTATGAGATCCCACATTGCTTGGGAAGGAGAAGTTCTTGCTCTTTATAAGGTTCCAATGAGACTCCAATTATATCATTGATTAGTCCTTATCGAGTATAGGCCATATGGTTTGTGTCTTTCATTGGAGCGTTACAGAAACGAAAAGATAAAGAAGATACGAGAATATATTACGATAAGTTGACATAAGACAGCTCCACTCAGCTTAGAATTTCACGTTATGTTCATCTAAGAGAGAGAAAGGGAGAGGTTTCAAGTTTTCATTGAAACACCGGCAGATAATTATCTTTTTTTTTTTTTTACAAGTAACATGCAGATAATTACCTTAAATTTAACTATTATAGAGTAAGGCCTACCTCTTGAATTATAGCAACAAGATACAGTTCACCTTTTCTAGCCAAACATAGAAACCCAAATAAGAATAGAAGTTTATTCTAAAATTGTTATACCATAAAAAATATTATAAAAACAAAACTAAACAGAGATTTCAAATAAAGAACCTAATAAGACTTAATTTACCAAAGACTAAGCAGAAGAGAGAGAGAGAGAGAGAGACAAGAAGATCAGGCCATCCTGCCATGTTAGGACATCAAGCAAGCCTAATTTTTGCTATCAATGAGGTCTGCTATTTATGGTTGTACACAAACTAAGATGACTCCAGGAGTCAGGCTCATTGAGGTCTCACATTGAGCCAGTCTAAAATGTACAACTTAGTAAATCTTACACTATATATATATATATATATATATATATATATATATATATCATAAAATCAATTTCAGTGGCTGGCACATTCAACTAATGGAATATCATTCATCTACAATTGTAATGTGGAACAGAGTTCATAAAGGTTGCAGCATGCAATCATGGATAACAGACAATAAGGTAGAAAGAACAAAGTGCACAGGTATGATACTTGAATTACAAGCTTCCATTGATTCCTCTTCCTCAAGATTCGTAAAGCCTTAGCTGCTGCAACCAGTGGGAATTCTGTCTCCCACGCAATCCATTTATCTAATGCTCCATAAACAGCTTCTTTCTCTTTAGGAAGTCCATAAAGCTTCAATATCAAAATGAAAATATGAAAAATTAAAGAAATTACAGACAGAACCTAGCACCTTTATTTCTACTTCAAATACTTGAAGATTCTTCAGAATAGTACTTTAAAACCTAATAGTATGTGTTCCTAAGGTTTACAAAAAAAAAAAAAAAAAAAATGAAAGAGAAAAAACAGCAATGAAACACCAGGAAATGATCAATTAACATACAGTTCTAACAAGACCAAGTGCCTTCTGCCCAGACCCAGCCCAATCTCTTTTCTTCCACAAGTGGTGCTCTCTCTTTCCATGCTTTATTGTTTTCCTGTATTCCAAGGAAGAAATCCGGAGTAATTGTGAAAATCTGGAAAATAACAATAGTTGTCACGACTATCCACCAAAGAACTAGACTGACATTTCATTAAGTGGTAAAGCACAACCAAACATCCATCCACACAACAAAGAAAATGGCTGAAAAATTTTGGGGAACTGCTATATTAGATATTGACAGAAGGTTCCTGAAAATGGAAAAAGATAAGTGGCATACTTCCCAACAGCTTTGGAATTAGCTAGCAGTTCTCCACCATGATTGAGTAAGCATTTCACATGGGGAACATTCAGTGCCTGCAGGTTAAAGGGGAAATTTGGAATGCAAACAAATAAATAAATGAACACTAATTCAAACAAACCCAAATCTTAGGGAAAATTAAAAAGATGAACTTAATTGTTCTTGCTTGCCTTTGCAGTGAAGATAGTAGACCTTGTTGCATTTTGAAGGAAGGAAATCGTGCACTTTGAGAGTCTGGACCTCAGCAACAGCTCCACCTCAGCTTTCTCAACCTAATGAGGCCACGAAAGAAATCCAGATGATTAAGCATGGATAACAAATAGGCAAGACAAAATAAAATAACTTTGGAACCCAACTATTCACCTGACTTATTCCTAATGAGGAGAACCGGCAGCAAAATGAATTTACACCACAGGCAATCATCATGTTCCTGCTCTTCTCCAAAATCAAGCAACTTCAACCCACAAACGAAACATGCTTAGAAAATAAATCCTTTCCCGAACTTCTGATTTATAGGTAGTTCCAACCTGTTAAAAAAACAATGGAACTTTTAAAATACCACAGTGAGACAACAAAAACATGTAAAAGGAATCACTTAGGCTGCGTTTGGATGTTGAATTGAGTTGAGTTGAGTTGAGTTAAGTTGAGATGATAAAATATTGTTAGAATATTATTTTTTAATATTATTACTATTTTTGGATTTGAAAAAATTGAATTGTTTATTATATTTTGTGTTGGGATTTGAAAAAGTTATAATGATGAGTTGAAATGAGTTTAGTTACCAAACGAAGCCTTAAGCAAGCAATGATAAAGGGAATCAACTCAATCGACAATATGGTCTGATACATCACAAAGACTTGAGTTTTAATCACAAGAAAAAAACAATAAATGGAAATCAAAAGCCGTTTATAAATCAACACAATCAGCCTTCTTAAAAGAAAAGATAAGCAATAGTTGTCACTTTCCCCAAATAACCAAGGCAATCATTGAAGTCCAAAGTTATATCTCAATATAGAATTCTAAATGAAGCACCACCAGACATCCAAAACCATCGAGAATTATTTTTTAGGATAATGGTAAGCAATAAAATAAAAAGAAAATGGAAGAAAGAAGATAGTCTTTATAGAGATGAAAGTCAAGTGTAAACTAGTTAATTGGAAGGCAAAATTTGTGAAATCGCCACTTGTTCCAAAAGCTTAAACCAATGGAAATAGGTAGATTTATTTATTTGTATTATATTATTAGCACTCACCCTCAATGAGAGAACCCAATACATGAAATATTTAATTAAATGGGGTAGAGCGTAAAGTCAAGGTTTGAAATCAGGACTTCTGCTCTGATACCATGTGAAATCACAACTTGTCCTTAAAGATTAAGCTAATAGGAAGAGTTAAATTTTTAATTTGTATTATATTCTTAACAAAATTTTCATCACTCAAACAGCCGACTATAAATGTTAACATTAGACCCGTTAACGGACAATGGGGCAAATAGCCAAAAAAGTCACCAACTGCAATGAGCTGAAAGAGTGATGTAGATGAAGAGAAGAGAAACAACAGCCATAGAAGAATAAGAAACAAAATACCAACAGCCATAGAAGCAGCTTAATTGTTTGTTAAAATTCCACATACAAAACTGACCACTTTCTTTCTTGCTTTTCATTTCTCTTGTTTTTTTATTTGTTACACATCCATGTACTTGCATACTTTTTCTCACCCTACGATTTGGCCACTCTAGTGTAGTCTCTACATACCCTTCTTCGTATTCTTCTAACTCAAAGCTAAGTGCATCAAAACAGAAAAAGCATTGACCAAGTACAATATCCACGCTAATCAATAGATTAACCCAACTTCCTTGGATTAGCTTAAATTTCACCACAACACACATTACCATTTACAAACATATTTCCGACGCATCAAAACACCAACCCACAATTTTACATCCTTCCCCTCCTCTATCCATGACATTACAAACAGAGTCCCCCAATATCAACCAACATGAAATCACCAAATCTACAAATTCCAATATACAAACAGAGATAACCCAAATTTCGAGTTGGTACCAATCAAAATTAAGATGTGGTTACGAGGTTAAAGCTCAAGTATCTTACCCAGTCTCAGAGCAGTAGTCAGTCGAATTCAAGAGCGACGCGACGCGACGCCGCCTAGAGATGATTCGTGGTGGTCTGAGGCGGTGCTGCTAGCTCTGGTGGCCTCCACTAGTCAAACGGTTTATCCTAAAACAGAAAGAGAACGAAATGAGAGAGATGGAAAGAGAGATGAGAGAAACCGAGAGGGGATTTTACGGGGTGAGAGAAACTAAACAGAGAAAACGGAGAGAAAGAGGGAGCAAGAGAATTCGGAGAGAGAGAGAGAGAGAGAGAGAGAGAGAGAGAGAGATGCCGGCGATGCAAGGCGGCGACGGCGGATGAATGAGACTGCGTGGGGAGGGGAGGCCTACTCACGGAGGGAGAGAGAAAGTGAGACCAAGTGAGATAAAGCGAGAGACGGAAGGAGGGAGAGAAACCAAAACCTAACATGCGAGGAGCAGCAGCGGCTTGTGGAGAGGGAGCGCTGCCACGCGGCGGTGCAGAGAGAGAGAGAATGAGCGCACGAGAGATACGGGTGGAGGACTTACCGGCATGGGTGGTGTTGCAATCGGCGACGGGAAACACAGAGGTGGCGAGAGAAAAAGAGACAGAGGGGGCTAAGTACTCACCGGCGGCAGCCTAGTCCGGAGGGCAGCGGGGGTGCTGGGCAGAGGTAACTGTGGGAAGAAAAGGGGGAGAGAGAAAAAAAACAAAAAGATTAAGAATTTTGTGAGGTAATTGGGCCTACGCCAATGGGCTGGATTTAATGGATTTTAGTCCGTAAGAGAACCTCTTTTTATTTAACTTTTTCGTTTCAATTATGATTTTGGCTGAAAGAATTGGACCACTAATATGTAGAGAACAAATATGGACAACGTTGGATTTTTTTTTTTTTTTTTTAAAACTTTGGGTTGTTTTTGAGGTTTACCTATAATGGGCCTTCATATGCCCTTCAGCCCACTCTTTTTTTCCCACAAATTTAATAAATGAAGTACGCTTTAGGATGAAAACTAAGATCCAACTAAAATCATTTGAAGAATAATCATATTTGACTATCTTATAACTTATTTTACAATCATTCAATAGAGTAATACTATGATGTCGAGGGATATAGATCTAAATATGCTGAGTTGACAGATTCGACATTGATGGCACGGACTAACTCGAGAAGGCAAATCGACGCAAATATGACAAAAAAATGTGAAGATCCTAGAAATTGATGCGATATTGCGCACACGTCAGTATTTTAATCTTAACTTTGCTTATAGGTATCGAAATCATGCATATAAACCCAATTCGGAAAGCTCTTTTGGTGAACACGTCGTGGTGACCATGCTACGCTTGGTGGTCCATATCTTGACCTCGAAATCAGCCATTTTCTCCACTGAATCGTCAACTTAAGTTATTTTTTTCTTTTTATGGTGATATTTTGCTTTCGATTTTGAGAGATGATTTTTATTTCCAATGCAGGGCAAGGTTTTGACTAAATACTTAATATATTTCTTAATTGTGTGGTCGCCTAGACTTCTTTAACTATTTAAGCCCGGCTTGTGGGTTTCAGAAAGGGACTTTTGGGCTTTTATCAATAAATCATAATCTCCAAGTTTATCTCAAAATTTCTCTCTGTTTGCATCTTTCTCAATCTCAATACCTAGTTTTCGTTGCTTAGTTAGCCGTCAGAATAATTTCTATTTTTCCTAGCGTTAGTTATGATTTGGGCTATTAGAAATGGGCTACTGATATGTAGGAACAAATATGGACAGCGTTTAGATTTATTTATTTGTATTATATTCTTAACAAAATTTTCATCACTCTAAAACAATCGGCTTTAAACTTTAACATTAGACTTGTTAACGACTAATGGGGAAATAGCCAAAGATAAAGTCACCAATTGCAATGAGTGGAAATGGTGATGTAGATGAAGAGAAAAGAAACAATAGCTATAGAAGATCAAGAAACAAAATATTGATAGCCATAGAAGAAGCTCAATTGTTTGTTAAAATTACACATACAAAACTGGCCACTTTCTTTCTTCATTTTCGTCTCTCTTTTTTCTTTGTTAAACATCTGTGTACTATTCCTGTATACTTTTTCTCCCCTACATTTTGGCCACTCTAGTGATGTCTCTCTACATGATACCATTCTTCATATTCTTCAAACTCAAAGCTAAGTGCATCAAAACATACAAGAGACTCATTAAAAAAAACATGGACCAAGGTCAAGCTAGGCATCGTATGCTCAATCAAATACACAGAGTATCGAAAGTCACCTAGATCTCAGTTTCAGCTGAGAATGCCTTCTATGACGACTACGACCTACCAAAACGGACGAGGAGCCAAACACCAAAAAACTACTACTATTCGTGAATGACCCGATGCCACGAACTTAATTAGGACTAGACCTTCGACCAGCAGCTCTTGAACCGATACATGAATGAGGAAAATAATAGTTTTAAACAAAACATGAAACTGTACAAGCGTTAATGCATGCAATAACTTTTGTAAATAAAGAAGGAAAACATGCATACATTATCTACTGAAAAATGATAGTGATAGGGTTACTATCTTTTTACTACCCATCTACTACTTACAATGTATTTATTTTTTTAATATTTTTTTAAGTATTTTTTTAACATCCTTAATCATTAAAAAAAATTAAAAAATATATATAATTTTACTAATAATCAATTCTTCAATTATTAAGTAAAATAAAAATTAAATAAATAAAAAATAAATAAATAATAATAAGAGAGTCGCAACCTTATCATTTTCTACTTGAAAAAAGGAAAACCCATGTTGAGTTTTTGGCTTGGGAAGCGGCAAAGCATCAATTTTCATTTCGAGTTTGTTAGTGTGTGAAAGTTGCAATTTGGAAAAGTGAGCTGGTAAATCGTACAAGAACCTTCTTCTATTTAACTTTTTTTAGTTTCAATTATGATTTGGGACGGAAGAATTGAGCCACTGATATGTTGGGAACAAAGATGGACAACGTTTAATAGGGTTTTTAAGTTTACCTATAATGGGCCTCCATCATATGCCCTTGCCCGCTCTTTTTTTTTCTTTTTTCTTTTTTTCCCGACAAATTTAATAAATTAAGTACACTTCAGGATCAAAACAAAGCTAAGATCCAACTAAAATCATTTGATGAATAATCATATCGGTGTAACTATCTTATAATCTATTTTACAATTATTCGATACAGTCGTACTCTGATGCAAAGGGATATAGATCTGAAGATGCTGATCATACAAATTCGACGTTGATGGAATTGGACTACTTCGAGAAGGCAAATCGACGCAAATATAGCAGAAAAATGTGAAGATCCTGAAAAATTGAGGTAATATTGTGCACATGTCAGTATTTTGGCCATAACTTTAACTACGGATATCGGAATCGCACATATTATCTCAATTCAGAAATCACTTTTCAGCGTGTACATTCTGGTCACCATGTTGCGCTTGGTTGTCCTTGTTTTAACATCGAAATTAGCCATTTTCCCTCTGAATAGTCAATATAAGTTATTATTTTCTTTTTATGGTGATATTTTGCTTTCTGTTTTGAGAGAGGATTTTTATTTCCGATGTAGGGCCAGATTTTGGAGAGTTACGTATTTTATTCCTTACTTCTGCAGTCGCTGAGACTTCTTTTACTATTTAAGCTCGGCTTGTGAGCATCAGAAACTGAAAGGGACTTTTGGACTTTTATCAGTAAATCATAATCTCCGAGTCACTACAAGAAAATGGCTCTATTGCGGCGATTTTTGGTCTGCTGCAATAAATGTCGCCGCAATAAGTCATTATTTACGGCGATAGGTTTGGTCGACGCGGCTACCAACCCGTGCGTATTATTGTCCTTTTTTGCGGCGATTTTATGCTTATTTGCGGCGAAAATTTTCGCCGTAAAAAACTTTTTACTTTTGCAGCGATTTTAACGAGACTTACGGCGAATTAAACCGCCGCAAAATCCCAAAATGTTCTGCCGACGCATAAGTTCGCTGCGAATCTGATTTTAATGAAAACAGCGCCATTACCTCCATCGATTTTCTGATTTCCCCCCAAATCCCTATTTCCCCCAAATCCCGATTTCCTTCGTCCCCATTTTGGCGTACCAACTTGTTCTCTGTAATTGTTTGCACCCGGCGATTCTGGAGCAAAAACCCTTTCCCAGGCCCCTCATTCCAGACTTGAAGCAGCAGCGGAGTCAGTGCCTCCCCGCGGTCCGTTTCCGAGTGATTGTTTTGGGAAGGCCAATATCGGCGGTCGAGATCATCCATCGACACTTGTAAGTGGTTCCCTTTAAGAAATTGCTCTCCCCCTTCATCCTCGCATGAGCTGCTTATTGCAAAAATTATGCATTTTGGTGGGTACTGATTAAGAGTGTGTCGAACATAGTTGCAGTCTTAATGGATTTGTTGATCTCTAGCTTATGCATTCTGGTTTCTGAGTGATAATTTTTTTTTGTTGATCTGTAGCTTATGGATTTTGAGTTCTGTTTGGTTTATTCATCAACCCTTCACTGGTGCATTGTTTGTGTTTGTGTTCTAGTACTAGATTTACATTGAAGACAGATTTTAATGCTTTAACACTAGATTTTTGTAGAGGTAGTCAAGCTTTATTTAACATATGGTAAAAGGTCAAAAGTAGACGTTTATTTTAAAGCTTCTGAACATGTTGAAGAAAACTTATGTCATATGGTTAAATCTTCTAGAAACCAGTTCATGTTTTGTCTTTTCCATTCTCCCTTCTCTCTAATTTCTCCCAACTCAATTCAACCTACCACCAACCTCACTCTCTCCCTCAAGGAAAGGCCCATTTCCTTTTCCTTTCTCCTCCTCTTTCCTATAGTAGTTAGAAGGTTTTTATTTATTTATTTATTTATTTTTCCTTTTGTCTTGATCTATCCTCTTCCACCATTTTTCTTTGTATTTCACTACTCCTACCTTTCTGTCCCCCTTCATCTGTGCTTGTTGCAGTATAAAAAATTGGGCTTTTTGTCTGTAGACTAATTTCTAGGTATTTTGGGTTATATGTATATATGTATATTGTTCGTTATTGATATCTTGATGCTGTTACTGTTGAGAATGGCATTATGCAGTCAATCTGTAGCTTGAGATTTGCGTACTCTAATCTTTTCCTCTAGTGTGATACTTCTTGTTGATGACTTACAATTACAATAATTTTATGTTAAAAGAATGGGGAATTTGATCGGTATTATGGTATGGAAAATGTTAATGTGTTGTAATGAGCTAAGAGTACTTGTCTAACCTTATTATAGAAGAAATTAGTTTTGGAGGGGTTGGAGAAGTACTGGCGCCGCATGATCATATATGCATGTACGAAAATACTCTTGCAATTATTTTAGGACTAATGTAGCAATGTTATGCAGTCTTTTGTTTTTGAGATATAGTTTCTTTTGTTTTATTTGTTCACATAAAAATGAAAACCATTTCATTATATTAAAACCATCTAAACTAAAACCTACCTATCCTTCCCCCAAAAAGCTGTTTCTTTCAGCTTGATTCTAATTGGAAATGGGGTCTTAGAATAGTGATATTTTAATTGACCATAGAGATCATATTATATAGTGCAAGCTAGTGAAGAAAAAGAGAGGTGATGGTACTGATCAACCTGTTTATAAAAAGTTTGTGTTGAAAATGGAGCAAAAGAAAAAGAATGCAATATAAGTTGTGCCAATTAAGTAAAGAATGTTTCTTTCTCCATCTCATGACTGGTGTTTTATTAAAGCTAATCTTCCTAATATTGATAGTGATTGGCATAGGATGGCCAATGGGAGGTTATATGTATATGTTTTGTGGGAGCAAGCTGGGTTGGGAAAGCATATGTATTGGCTCAAGTTATATCCAAAGGAATAGGTATGATAATATGTACCAAAAATTATGAGATGATGTTAGGCCTCATACTTACATGAGTCAAACATGTAAGTATCTACGCTTTAATGCTTTCACTATACATATCGATTGGGTGTAGTACTGGCATGCTTAACAACATTTGGTTGCTTGTTGTACAGGCTAATTCATACCATATTGGATGTACTCTCTCTCTCTCATGGGTGGGGTCGTCTTACGCTAGAGCCTAAGACGTGTCCTGGGATTTTGTAATCATGGTTCCTAGTGCATGTTATGTTCTGATGGTACGTGGTAGCACATTTTGTCTAATGCTTGACCAGACAAAATCATCTTGCCCAAATTCACGGAAGGCTGAACAAGCAGGTGATGTCTTCATTCCCCTATGCGATTTACATCTATTATGCAGTTCTATACAAATGATATGAATTTAATGTAAATTTTATACATTACATACGAGTACATAAGCTTGTGCTTCTGCTCAAGTATAGATAGGCCTACTTTACATACACAAATAATTCAGGAATGTGGCTTAATTTGGAGTGATGCTGTATGAGATAATGAAGCATACTAGTTTAGACAGATTATAACTTATATTGGAACATGTTAGCTTATGTAATATTAATCTTGTGATGTTATATGTAACTGTTAGTTAGCTTATGTGATGTATACATGTGATGTAATTCAATGGAAGGTCTTGAATTATGATAATGTAATATATAATATGGTAAGGTTTTGTGGGTACAATACAATAAAGAATATGTATTGTATAGTATTTTTGGGCCCAGGTAGCTAACTTGAATGAATGGAGGAAGGGCTTTTTACATTGATTTAGAATTAAAATGTGTAGCTTGGATTAATGTTTTAAATTATAAATTGGTTAATGGATGGAATAACTAATTTGTTGGATCTTTGTTTTGTCAATATAAAGTGAAGCACATAATCTGGGGTAGGACTGAAACAACAATAAATCGCTTGAAGCTCTTTTTGTCAATATAGGTGAATCCCATGTTACTGCACGTGGAGGGTTTTCAATTTTCATATAATGTACCTGAGGAGCGCGCAAAGCTAATGCAACATATCAAAACCGGGAGTTGTCAAGGGAAGGTGGTGGTGTGATGAGGAATTTGAAGTATAAGTTTGCTCCAGCTGAAGGGTAAGGCATGGCATGAGCGCATACGAAGTTGGCTAGATCCACTCTTGAAAGGTAAGCCAGTTCGGTTGATTGATCATCAGTTTTGTTGTTTATAAGTTAGTGCATATCTAAAAATACATTCAATATTTGTAAGATCCAATATTTTAGTTATAAATTAGGCATATGTTTATCAACATACTTAATTGATGTAGGAGTCAATGATGTGGCAGACACGTATTGACATCAGTGCTGATCTTTTAAGTGGACGTAGCAGCAGGCTTCACATTCAAGAACCCCCTAGTATGATTTTACAACCCAATGTATATAAGCTTGTTAATTAACTGGTATGCAAAACAAATTTTTTATGTTGCTACAAGTTTACTAGGGGTTAACTAAGTTTAAAGTAAAGAAATGAATAGCAGTATATAACTAAGTTTAGGCTAAGCAAGGGTAAGGTTGGCTGATCATGAAGTTCATGTGTACTTCAATGGAGGGGATTCTTTCATTTGCCTTTTGAGTTGTTTTGGACCATATTAATATATAATGTGGTCCTGTTTGACATTAAATAAAGCAAGTAACCAACAATTAATTGGCATAAATTAATGGGTGTCATCTTTATCCCGAGACTTCGAACTCATGTTTCCGAACTTCTAACTCTTTAATTAGAGGGTCATTATTGATGAGTCTGTGATGAAGAAAAGGTTGCTACTAATTGGAGAATAGGATTTCTCATGACTCAGTTTATGGGGTTATTTGCGGCGAATTTAAGCGCCGATAAAGACCCTATTTCCTGAGGTGTAAAACTGACAAGAATACCATCCCCAAGTTTAGGTCTATTTCTCAGTATAGACCTAGCTATGTGGGCTTTCTGTCTGTACAGGGAAGCTTTGGGGACCCTCTCTCTCTCTCTCTCTCTCTCTCAAATTCTGTGTAATTAAACACTCTACCCACTTAGGTAAGCATGGAAGCATGGGGAGTAAGAGCCAGAACAGGACAGGAAATGAAATAGACTTAATAATTAATGGCATATTTAGCAGCCCAAATGAGTTAGGCAATTTGCTCAACATTTAGTGATAACCATGTCGTGGTTCACATCATGATGATAGAAATAATATATATATAGCCCTGGAGATCAGAAAAAGAAAAAAGAATGAACATTATTAAGCGGCAGATCTTGTACAAGTCATGCAATATCTAATGGTGGTCCAATTTTTTGTTATTTTAATTTTTGATCTTTTAGACCCGTACCCTTCAGGATTGGGCACGAGTTTATCCGCACAGGTTGGCGGCTACCTTGTCTTATGACAGATTATTCCCTTTTCCTCAGCCCTATGACAGATTATTATTTACACAGTCCTTGAAATCCCCAAAACCACCCACAACGGCCAGGGCCTCTAGCTATATCTAGATATATAGATGGATAAATAGATAGCCGGGCCTTTAAACCCTAAAAACAGTAGTATATACTATATATATATATATATATATATATATATTTATATCTATAGTCCCCCAAAGTTTAATTTGCATGTTGGGTTTGCTGAGGTGTGTGTCTGCATTATGCATGCCTGGCCTAGTACTGGATTTAGCATATATTTAAGACAGAATAATACTAACACAGGTTCTCTTCATGTAGGGAATGAGCTGGGATATCTCATATTATCTATATACAATTTGAATATTGATATATAGGTGTAATAGGTTACTAATTAACTAGTTTTATATATGCATTATTAACTTTCTTAACTGTTAAATTATTATTTCTTTTTCCTAATAATGTAGTTTATGGTTGCAACAATAATGGCATTTATTGTGGTTTCATCACTTTTTTTGAGATACTTAATCACACATATACCTTAGCCACCCCCAATTACATAAACAAAAAAAGGTGATAATGCAACATTAAAAAGTGAGACTGATGCAATGCAATGCAATGCAAGTGTGATGCAATGCAAGTGCATGACCTTTCCTAGGCCGGTCATGCAATGCAAGGGCAGTAATATATGTAGTATGCATCCTTCGAAAGGCTTGATTGAGGAAGATGCTAAAAAAAATTAAAAATAATAATAATGCAGTTTTCATGAACAATTGTATGCAAGTCTGAAATCATCTTCCTTAGCATGCATGTGCTATTATGCAAATATAATGTACCACATGATCTAATACAGATCATAATCATCTTGAATACCTATATATACTTCCATTTTAATACATTTTCTAATTAGATTAACAATATATATTACTATTAGGTAGCTAGCTAGCTAAAAAAAGGTTTTAGATAATTTCTGCTATTTGTTCGTGTGAGTTTTATGCCCAAAAAAATTATAACATGTAGAAGGCAGTGTATGTACTTCAATTGGCATTAGTGCTATTAATTGCACCATTATTTGTTCACATACACCATTTGTTATCATATTAAAGGCTTCATTTCAGACTTGCGTGCCTTCTTTTGTGCAGCTCATGTAGAAGGCAGTAGATGGAATACTTGATAACCGTGTTCCAGACAGCTGGATTGATCTTTGCCGCTCAATCACCAAGTCATCACAAATCATCAACCATCGATGTGCGAAGTTGCGGATGAACTCCACCCACCATTATTTGTTTATACTTGTATCACCTAGATTGTGGATGTTTGATATGTACTTTAAAGCTTGTAAGAGACATTAGCTGCTCCCATTTGTAAGACTTTATTGCCTTCCATTAATATTGCACCATGATATGCCAGTTTATAGTAACCAGCTTAAAGGGTCTGATGTACTGATCATGTATTGGATGATTTCTAGGAATTTTCATATATTAATATATGCTATTATGGATTAATGTACAATTTGGTAATATTATAAATGAGTTGGAGCAGGAAATTAGGTACCCAAAAAAAAAATTGTGCATTTTGTACGTGTAATGTTACACCAGTTTCAAAAGATTATTTGCGGCGATTTTATGTTCGCCGAGAAAAAATTTAGATTTATGTTTTGTGTATTTGCGGCGAATATATATAGACGCTAAAGCGTCGAAAGATTATTTGCGGCGATTTATTGTCGCCGCTAAAAAGATGCCTCAGTTGTTAATACTTATCTGCGGCGAATATACTTGGACGCTAAAACTAGGATTTTTTTGCGGCGCCTTAAACTCGCCGCTAAAGATCATTTACAGCCAAACAAATGTGCTGCAAATAATTTTTCGCAGCGATACGTGACCGAAATCCCAACGTTATTTGCGGCGTCATTAATAATATTAGCAGCGAAATAAATCGCTGCAAATAAAAATTTTTGGCGACCATTTCTGTGTTTCGCTGGCTATTATTTTAAAAGGCTCTACATTTGCAACGAAATGCCGGCGCAACATAAATCGCTGCGAATAATTATTTGCAGCGATTTCGGTGGTTATTTGCGGCGAATTTAACCGCCGGAAAAGACCTTGTTTCTTGTAGTGAGTTTATCTCAAAATTTCTCTCTATTTGCATCTTTCTCAATCTAAATCCCTAATTTTTGTTTCTTAGCTCGCCATCATAATAATTTCTATTCTGGCCAACGTCATACTCCTTCATTAAAAAAAAAAAAAAAATTGAATATTATGTTTTCCATCTTATTCGAGTTTCAAATTTTGAACGAGTGTCTTCTATTTTATACAAAATTATAAATATATATATATATAATGCATATATCATTACTCATCATTTTATTCAAAATTTTAAATTATATATTTCATTTTATCTTAAACCAAGGGATTCAATGGAACATTATTGTGAGAAATGTTATTCACTGTTATTTTAATCGTCTTCTTAGCCTCCTTTGATGTGGCATCAAATGATTGGTAAATAAATGAAACATAATAAATATATTTTCAATCATTGAATGTCACATCATGAAATAATAAGATGATAATAAATAAAAAGATGATGAGTAACATTATTGATCCATTATTAATGTCATGTAAAAGTTCTTGACGGTTTTTTACAAGAATTACTATTACAAATCTTCTGAGGGCAATGTCTTTGAAATGAATTTAACTATGCACATCAAACAATGGAAAAGTTAATGTTGATTGAACATCTGTAAACAACGAATGCATGCATGCCTCATTAATCAAGCATGCATCTTGATCATTAACCACACAAAACAGATTTTAATTTAATCAGCCTTATTATGCTTTGACATTCGATAATCATCTCATAATTGCATGCTTCAATCATACGTTTCTTATAGAATATCCTAATCTACACCAAAGATTAACCTTAATTCTTACACCAAACCAAACCTTTTTTGTATGTATACCTCGTTAACCAAAGCTCTAAGAAAAGAATAACGTTATCTGCAGAGTTTGCATGGCTTTCCCAGATCATCTAGCTCTAAGCTGGCAAGCTAACATGCATCCTGAGAATATGGACAAAAAAAAAAAAAAAAAAGAGGCCGGTTGCTTTTTGATCTTTCATTCCATATCATGAATGCAATACCATTTTGAGGGCGCTTCTGCATGCCCAACTTGAAACCTCTAATATTCAACCTAAGTTACGTGACTGTTTGTCGAATCTTGAAAACCAAGACATGATGATGAGTGACAAATGACAATCATATGTCTATTATATAACAGTACAGATCAATCATCAAAATAGATGAGCCGTACGATGTCATGATCAATATGAGATGAGGTTGAAGTCATTATCCCCGTCCTAATTATTGCAAATTGCAAATAAATATCTTCATCTTCATGTATATATGCATATAGCTAGAGCTAGCATGTAACAAGAGAACAAAACTGCTGACCGAGAACCAACGTCCCTAGCTAAGTAAGCACTCCTCCAAAACATTTTAGAATTTATATTTATAGGCGCAATTGCTTTCAATGAAAAGGGTATGTGCGTTATTCAAAAAACAAAAAGGAAAAGGGTATGTGCGTGGGTACGTCAAGTACCTTATATATATGCATTCAAGGATAGCCCTAACAATTTTATGTTTAGGGTTTTCAGGTGGACCACCATCGATCTCCGGCCCTCTTCCCCTACACGTACGTATCTTTTTCCGTGGGTTAATTTCTTTGCTTCATTTACATCCGTTTTGTATGCAATTCATTTGATACTTTGTCGCTATGAAAGGATAATGATTAAGGCCTTAGTAGTTTATTTTCACAAACTATTTCATCTCATCTCATTTAATCATTACAACTTTTCAAAATCTCTCAAACAAATTAAATATAAAAAATAATTTAACTTTTTCAAATCACAAAAAAAAAAAAATAATATAAAAAAAAAAATTTATAAACTAAATCTGGCATATCATGTTATAATAAAGTTCTTTTTATTATAAAATGAATCTGGCATATCATGTTAAACTCCATCAATTTAAAAGCCTTTTTTTGTGTAAAATATCTGCACAAATAAAAACAACAACAAAAGACCTCAAGATCATTTAAATGGTGATCTCTGCGATATTCCCGCTAATAGTTATAAACCACTAATTAGTCTTGAGTTTTGAGTCTCTATTCGTTAATTTCGTGTTCTTCCATAATATTATGCACTTGTATACATTCACTGCAAAACACTTCAACAAATATTGATTTTTCCTAGGAGTGAAAGTCGTGGGAAAAAGTATATCTTTAGTGGAAAAAAATTTTTTCCGACCACTTTGTTTCGTGGGAGACTTGTGGCATCTAATAGATAGAGAAAGAGTTTTTTTTCCACCAAACCACAACTTCATGGGAAAAACTTTTTTTTTCCCATGACATTTGTGGCGGTTAAAACTTTTTTCTTTGTGGCAAATAAGGTCTCATCTTGTATAATATGATGGGAAATAACATCATTCTTCGTGAGAAGAGGTTGTGGCAACAACTTTTTACACATGACACATCTTCATGGAAAAAGTTTTCTTTAGTATTTCCGATAAAATATTTTCTTGAGAAATATATATTTTCCACAAAATATTTATTGGGAAATAATCACTTATCGAGAAAAAACAAAAAAAAAAAAGTATTTGCCACGAGTTTCATTCGTGGCAAATGCTAAGAGATTTCAGAACATTAAAAAAAATAAAAAAAGAATACAAATTGTAAACTAAGAAAGTGATCATAACAAAGTCTAATAGATGCTAAAATAAATATATCCGAACCTTGGAAATCCAAATTCACACTTATAGGACTTTTTTAAAAAAATGTAACATTGTGCTAACATTCACAAAAAAACTTCTAATGAGAACCCAAGAGAGGAAACTGCCCATACAATTTATACACATACACTATACAACCGCAAAACATTGTAAGTTAAAATTCATGACTCCACAAAACCACAACCATACAATCTATTCAAGCTTTATAAGATCAACATACAATCCATTCAAAGCACTCATTTGTTTTTACAAGCTTCATCCATACCCAGTACATTTAATATACACAAATTTGTGTATTAAACCAACATCATCATCATACTTTACAAACTCACTACAACTCCATCACTTAATCGCAACACTTCAAAATAATTCATCTTCATCCCAACTCCATTTCACGCTCAAATATCAACACAAGTGAAGTCATTCCATTCCATCCACTCCATTGCAATCCAAATAGGCTATCGCCCAACCAACAAAAAAAAAATCACTTTAGAACCAACGACATATTATAACTAACCCAAACAACTACATTTAATTAAAATTTGTTTATAATTAAACTACCTTTACTTTAATTAATCAATGAAAAAATGCATAAAATTTCTAAACTAAGCCCCAAATCAAAGTGATATAACTAGTTTCCATGTTAAAATGATGGTAAAAATGAGAGTTTTCAGTAGCTGTGTGAACAATGGGACAGGATGCAATCTTTGTGGTCAAGATAGTGTTGCCAGATCTTGTAAACATCAAAGCAGCTTGCAGTAAAATCATTAAAAAAGATCTAAAAGGTAGAATGAGATAGGACAAGATGAATAAAATACTGGATTATAAATATAGTATTGACCTTAACGCCTTAAGTAGTAAGCCGATGACTTGAGCCTTTATTGAAACTTGAAAGACACAATGACTATACTTATTTAGATCACCAGACACCAGATCAGATATTTAGAAGTAACTTAAGAAACATAAAATTTCCACAAACCCACCCCACCCCACCCACCCACCCAAAAAAAAAAAAAAAAAACAAATAAAAGATACAATAACCTTACAGAAGTGGGATTACAGGAAAAAAATGCTAGAAAACATACAGTTTGAAGTACAGAACATGGAACTGCAGCATAAAACTGCTTGTCAGATTAGCTTTCCAATATGAGCTGGAACCTGAGCCAAAGTTCAAAGTTTCAAGTACAGAACATGGAAATTTTTCAGAATCACCAAGCTGTGAAATCCAGAAAAATTAAAAGAGAATAATTGTAGTGCTAGTTTATAAATGATGAAGTCATGGTACAAGTACTTTTTTTCCATTTTCTAAGAAAAGGTTGGAGCAACTGAGTAAGGGCACATCATAGCATGCAAAAATGTGTGCATACCAATACATCTACTTATATATACATACATACATCTAGATATGAATAAGAAAGGTAACTATAACTCAAGTGCGAAAAAATCCAAGCACAAAGGTGTAGGCATAGCGTTTTAAAGCGTGGGATGGAAATTAGGTGACTGAAAATTTATAAGAATATGGTATTATCTGAAAGCTAAAAATAGGTATAGACAAAACTTGGCTATGCTCTCAATTTGATCTAAGAGGGAACAACTTGGTGACGCAACGTTACTAACTCAATCTCATCTTCATGATCTTTCGATGTCAAAATATGGACAACATGAGGTAAGGAATCAAAGCATGTTGCAGCCCAACTCTCATCTATTCTTGCAAGCTCTTCCCTCAGATACTATATTTTATTGTAACAGAAACAAGGACAATGAGAAGCAGAAACAAGCAAATATGCACAGCACAACTTATATCAATAAGGTTCAACATCACACTTGGTTAGACAATATCTAGCACATGATCCCTGAATTTCAAAAGAGGACTGCCATACCAATTGTAATAGTTGTTGAAGCAGGACTACTATGCACCATAATCATAGGGATAGTATTAAGTTAAATCAAAACTAAAATTATGTCAGTGAAACGTTCTCCACTTGACATTATTAGTGTTCCCAACATCAGTGTTCTCCATAAAAAAGGTTGCAACAATAATCATTTTAATTATTTACTATATAAGAACAAAATTATATGAGTAGGATATACATTAGTACATCCAAGTCATAACTATACAAAATTATATTACAAAGATTTAAATGCAGGTATTAGATTACCTATGTGGTTGGCAGCTTGATGGATCTTCAAGTTTATTTTGCCTCTTGAACACCAACTCTTTCATCTTTGTGGCTTTTAGAACACTCAATCGTTCAACTTTTAGCTCACCAAGAAATAGTATATAAAGCAAAACTAAAAGTTACATAGTATCGTCCTAATCTTACGCAATTTCATCAAAAGGGAAGTAAAGGACTGGACTGTTAAGGTATTAGTAGTAAATATGGTACTCTAGAATTTGTTAGCAATTGAAAGTTATAAATTATTTTTATCATGGCAGAGTGCAAGCATCCAAAAGAAACAATGGCACTCTACACAAAACATATGTAATAAAGAACTGGAGAATCAGAGAACACATACCTCTGGAATGTTGTGCAAGGCAATGGCCAAGGCCAAATTGACACCAACACGAAGACCCTGTAAAAGAAACATGACAATGTTCATAAACACCCAATTCTTGTGAAACGACACAGCATTTTAACTCAATGAATTCAGGAGCACACATAAGCAGTCTCAGGTTGCACACAAAACAGGTTGTACGGCATCCAATTAATTCAATATTCAACTAAATCAATATGCACTCATATACATAACTCAATTTATATAAGGCAAATCAACATGCGTGTCACCCATGTAATCCAATCCAACATAAATATACATATTCTATCACCTAACACTTGAGTTCAATACAACCCATTACATAAAATTTAATCATTTAAATCTCATATTACACTAAGTATGCATAAAATCTTAAAAATTTAACATTTACAAATACGTGGGAAAAATGTTGACTAAGGGCTGTTTGGAGAGGCTGAGAGAGGTGTTGGGGTTGGAGGTGTCGAGTGCTCGGCACAGAAGAAAGGAAGTGGCGGAGAGGTGGGCTTTTAGCGGCGGATCTAGGTGGTGGAGACCCGTGAGAGAAAGAGAGAGTTACGGGGAAGGGAGAGATCTTGGGGGAGCTGAAGGATGAATGGAGGGAGCCTGCGAGGGATTGTCAGTGTCGTCGACAATGAACGGCGGTGGCTTGGTTGCAAGTTGCAACGACGATGTGGAGAAGTCGAGAGGGAAGGAGGCTCGTTTCGGGGGAGGAGGAGAGGGAGAGAGAGGCGTAGTAGGGAGGCTGGGTTCGGCGAGGGGTGGTTGCCGGTGAGGTGGTGGTGGCGTGGCACTGCAATGGTGGCTGACGGCTGGGCTATGGCCAAAGGAGAAGAGAGGGAAGAGGGGAGGGGTTCCATCGATTGCAAGAGGAGGGAGGTGAGAGAGGGAAAATATAAGTGAAGGGGAAAAGAGAGTGAGGTTTTAATTTAGGCGCTTTATCTTTAGTCTTCAAATTAGTATGGCGGTGAAGATTAAACTAATTTGCGGCGATAAAATGTCGCCGTAAATTTCTCGCCGCAAAATCCTTTTCCCCCACAAAGTATGGTTTTACCCACCGCGTAATCTGATGGTAAAAGTTTTTTTAATTTTTCCACGAACAATTTTCGTGAGAAAAGACAATATTTAATTTTATTATTATTTTTGGCAGGTATTCATCGCCGCAAAATTAATAATGTTGTTGCAAATACTACTAACCCAAAATTAAAAATAAGTTTGGCAAGCAAGATTATTTTCAGCAATAACGCATCGCCGAAAATAGCTAACAATTTTGTCGCAAAAAAGAACAACCCATGATTTCTGCAAAGTTTATTTACAGCGACTTTTTATCGCCGCAAAAAACATTTAAGTCTTGGCAAAAAGTTATTTCCTACAAAGTTTTACTTGCCGGCATGATCTCGTGGCAAAAAGCTTGTTTTTTTCCCACAAACAATTTCCATGTCATCAACACACTATTTGTCATGATTGTATATCGTAAGAAAAGAATTCGTGGGAAAAGCCACATTTAGAGTAGTGAAAAAAAAAAGTGGTATTTACAGTTAAATTTATTTCTAGCGATTTAAATTTAGCGGTAAAAAGTGAGTTTTACTGTTATTTGACTTCAACATTTTAGTCATTAATTTTTCAGTTCAAAACTTATAAATTCTTTTAATGAAAATAAATAATTTGTACAAAACTTTCAATTCAATTGTTCAATAAAGGGCTGTAATTGAGTCGAGCCGAGCCGGTCTTTGACTTGCCGAGCTCAGCTCGACTCAAAATACTCGAGTTCGAAATTTTTTTTTTTATTCTTTGTTCAAGCTTAACTCGATAAGTTAAACTCTCAACTCAAGCTCGTCCCACAAATGAGTTTGAGTCGAGTCGAGCCGAGCTCAAGTTTGAGCTCGAATTGTTTATTTTTTAATTTTTTGAATAATATTTAATAAATAATAAATTAAACAAATAAAAATAAAAGATCTAATATTAAATTTATACAACTAACGAGTAGAATCTCTATTGAATTATAAAATTTTTAAACATTTATAAATAATTAATATCTAAATAGTTGATATTTATCCAAAATAACAATATATTATATGAAAGCATATATGATTAATACATACACTTAATATGATAGCATATATCTATTTCATATATGTTTCTCACATACTAGTATATGAAATTATTAAATTTTATCGACTAATTATTATACAAATTATAAAATATATCTATGAAATATATTCACTATATAGATATAGTAATTAGATTACATATTATATATTTAATTATAAAAGTAGTATGCTTACATTATTAGCTAATACATATATATGTATATATACATAGGTGTGTGCATATATTTATCAATATATAAATGAGTTTTAATCGCGTCGAGCTAACGAGTCGACTCGAGCATAAACAAGCAGGCTTTAACGAGTCTTAACCGAGTCGAGTCAAGTTTTGTCGGGTATGTATTGTTTACAAATAGAGCGGGTATCTGCTTTTACGAGTGAATTTTTTTATTTCACGAGTCGAGTTTAGTTCGAATTTAATCGAGCGAGTATCGAGCGGGCTATCGAATAGAGTGGTTGATTTACAGCTCTAATTGAATTGATCTAATTTCTTAATTACCGTCACTAATGAACATGCATATTTGGACCAAAAGAGAAGCTAGAAGAAGAAAGAAAAGAGAAAATAAACTGAAAGAATTAATGGAAAAACAAGAAATAGTTAAAACCAATCATGACACCACTTTCTTTAATTATAACTTGACCCCACTTTTTACCATTCCAACCAAGTGTGTTTATCTTTAGCCAAAACAAAAAATATTTTACATAAAATAAAATATTATGTAAAATACACACTTCCCTCCATGCACAACTCTTTATTTATTTTTTCTTCTAAAACTCCAAGGAAAAAAAAAAAAATGCTTTCCTCTCCCTTGACTTGTATGTCTTTGTTTGCTTGCTTCCTAAACAGAGTAAACACGACGGATACACTTATCCCTCTACAAGACTTTTTAAAGTACCTTCTTTCCCTAAATAATTAATAATTATACTGTACCCCCAAAAATAATGTATTTATGCTTCAAAGAAAGAACAAACAAAAGAAATCCCCCTACTCCTCCTACTGCCTTATACACTACAGAGATTTACACGTAAAAACACGTTGCGACTGCGCGCAACCAAGCTAGCTAGCTAGCATTATTATTGACGGAGCTTTCTCCTACCTACGTACGTGAGGCTGTCCATGTCCATTCACGTGTCGGATGACAAGTGGCTTTTGCGTTGAATTCATTCCTTGCGGACCCACCACCTCCTCCTACGTGGATTATTACCAACCATGCCCTAATGGATTATTATTAATATTATTATTTTTTGGTATTTTTATGATAAGATTTTTGGCCTTTGAGTCTTGCCCATTAAAACAAAGTCTTTGACTGTTTTATCTTAGATAATTCATTGGTTTTGGAAGGATGATGAATTAAATTTGACATATATGGGAAGTAATATTTAGAAGTGATTTAAATTTAGAGATAAGTTGAGATGGTTTGTAAATAGTAAAATAAAAATTAAATTATTTATTATATTTTGTGTAAAAATTTTAAAAAAATTATTTTAAAATTTGAAAAAATTGAATTGTTTATTATATTTTATGTAAAAATTTAAAAAATTATAATAATAAAATGAGATGAATTGAAGTGAATTTTAAATACAAATGAAGCCTTGTTTAAAAGGGATAAGTAAATTTGAAATAATTAACTATCTACGTATGTATTTAAGGCTTTTTCTTCTGTAAACTTCTTTTGTTGTCTTGGACCTCCCATAATTTTCTCATTTTTCATTAAAGCTTTTTATTGTGCGCATGCATTCAACGGAAAACAATCATTCCGAGGCTAGAATTGAAAAAATGTGATGTGGGTAGTACTAGTACTAAATACGATGATAAAGCAAAAAGTGACAACATTTCTTTTCCCTAGAAAGAAATTAATGATGACACCATTACACATTTAATCCCGTTGTGTGCCCCCCCAAGCAATGACTAACTCTTTTCAGTAGCATCCCTAACATTACCAAACCATTAATTTCTTCCAAATTTCTTTGAGAATTTTATCGATCTTCTATTTTTTTAAGATTCATGATCGTGGTGGGAAAAACCATTCTATGGAACAAATATAAACATGAAATTTATACGAGTAGATGACTTAGGATCAATAAAAATCATGCATGCATATACGTTTATTTTAAAAAAAAAAATCATTCTCATTAGATACTATTCATTATCGGCCCACGCTCAACACCTTATAAAAAACATTTCAATTGTTAATGAAAAAATCTTTACACTTTAAGAAAAACACTCATACACTTTACGAAAAGAAAATATAGGTGTGAAATATGAAAATAAATATTGACTGATGCATAAAATTTCTCTTACGTTAAACAAACAATATAGAGAAAATTAGAATAGAGATATTATCCCCATTTTTTCGGTATAATATTGCGGTGTAGAGATCATAATACACAACTCAATTATAAGTTGAGCCAATTTTGCCAAGTCAATGTATGAGCCAAACAAGCAACAATCATAAAAAAAACAAAAATAAAAACACAATTCGTGAACCATAAGAAGAAGAGCTGTCTTACGTAGAAGACTATAAGCCATAAGGAAAAGTTAGATGGAAACAGTACTCAAACATGGAATTACCCTAATAAATTCCAGAGAAAGAAAGCTGGGACCGCACTCAACGCCTTCCTGTCTTCTGCTGACGCCATCTCACAACACAATGTCACAAACAGCCAAAATGTGTACAAAGTACGACTTCGATTAATTCTCTCTATAAAATGAACACCTTCGTCCCCCATTTTCTTTCTCATTTTCGTTTGTTTTCTCTTCTATCTCCCTATGGCCACGGACCTCGAAGAACTCCAAGAATCCGACGTTATTTTTGCCGAACAAGACCACCAACGTCGCCTCAACAACGACACTCGCTCAAACAACCAAGAAATGGGGCATCAGAACATCAAGTCCAAGAACAGCAAGCCTGAGAAAAGAATGGGCAATTACTCGCTCCCCGTCAATGTCCCCGATAGAAACATATTCCGCCACGCGGTTAGCGATGACCTTGAAGAGGAAGGCTATGGCGAGGAAATGGTACCGCCCCACGTCATCACAGGGCGTCGAGCCGCAGGAAAAATGGCGTACTCGGTTTGCATCGGCAACGGGCGGACCCTCAAGGGCCGGGATTTAAGTCAAGTTCGGAACTCGATTCTAAGGATGACTGGCTTTCTGGAAACATGACCAGTACTACTGCAATATGAGTATCTGGCCGAGGCTGTTCTTCATCTTTTTTCTCTTTTTTCCAGAAGAAAGAAAATAAAAGTGTAAAGGAAAATATCCTCATGCTTATGTTTGCTTAGGATTATCATTCATTGTAACGGAAGAAAACCTGGGATAAGGCCAGAAATGAAACTTGATTTTACTTTTTATGATTTATTATTGTACATATGTGATTGATTTAATTCTTTTTACTTTTAAGGTTTTTGTTTGGTTTTTTTATGAATGTGTGAATACTGCGCGCAGCTTATATTATTACCCTCAGATTCTCTTCTCCTTCATGATTCGCATGAAGAAAAATGTGCCACTGAGGTCTGTCAGTGTTGGAGCTTTTTGTCTGATCTTCGACAGGATGAACTTTAACGGCGACCGTTTCTGTGTTTCTAATTTGTGTGCAAGCGAGAGGCCGTAGACAAACAAAGTGAAAGATGTTTTGGGCTTTTGGCTATTGTTTTAGGGTTAATTAATAATAATAATAATAATGCAAACAGTATTATTATTTTTTCCCTAATGGATAATACCGATAGAAACTGATCATCCTATATAATTGACTTGGGTTTTAATCACAATTATATGCTTTTTTTTTCTCTTTCAAAACTGTATCACATTATAACTGGATATGAGGATAAATTCAAAATAAAGATCAGTAGTATTATTTTATATATGATTTAGTTTATTATTTGTGAAATTGGCTTTAATGTTGTTGATACTTGATAGTGTAGAATATCAATAGATCAAGTGACTAACATTTTAACTTTGTTTAGGTTGTGTTTGGCCGTTGAACCAAACTTAACTAATTTCAAACCAATCATTGATATGACTCACTATTTTTTCAATAAAAAAAAAGTTAAACTAATCATCTCAATCTACTTCATACATTTCAATCTAAAAAGTTAAATACATCTCAACTTAAAAAAAGTTAGATATTACTATTCACAACTCAACTCAACTCAACTTGTTTCAATATCTAAGCATAACCAATTTTGTTTGTTTAAGACAACAAGTACAATCTCTAGCTATACTGTAATGAGTATGGATAGAATAATTAAGCTCAATCAAATGAGTTTGGCCTAGAAATCATCATTCAATAATCAAATTATTTTTGAATCCTTTGGTTCTCTAAATATTGACACCAGATTTTCTGGGCACTAAAAGTGATTAAAATAGTTAATTAGGTTTATTTGGAAGAGCATCTACCTAGCTCTATACCCACCCAAGAAAAAAAATTGACACATGCAAGCATCTAAATCTTAATGTCCAAAAATCAGGATGAAACATAACTTTGGCCCCTAAGCAAGGACAAAAATTAATCAATTAATGTCTTGAATCTCCTGTGTTCTTGCATGGATCAAGTTAATTAGAATATCTTCACGTGTATATGGAAGAAATGTTATTTATAAACCTTTTATCGATCATTTCCTTATATGTCATGACGTCGAATTGTTAGAAATCTATTTATTGTTTTCACTTACTTGATTAGAAGTCTAACAAGTATAATTTTTTTGATCAATGAGGGATTGTTGTTGTTCTCATTAGAGAATCAGGACATTACATCCTAATATAATTAACTTGCTAAAACTTCACTGAATCAGGCATGAAATTAAGTATCTAAATCTTAATGTCCAAAAAACAGGATGAAGCTAGCATAACTTTGGCCCCTAAGAAGGACAATAATTGATCAGATTGTTTTGAATCTCCCAAATTCTTGCATGGATATTAATTAGATCGTCACGTGTAAATTATGGGAGAAATTTTATTTATAAACCTTTTAACGATCATTTCGATCGATCATTTCCTGATATGTCGAATTATTAGAAATCTATTTATTGTTTTCACTTAATTAGAAGTCAATAAAATGTCATGTTTCTTTCAATTAGGGATTGTTGTTGTTCTCATTAGGGTATTAGGCCGATGCCTCCTAATGTTAATCTGCCTAAAAAATATTTAGTAAATCATGGCATGAAATTAAGTCAAGTCAATGGCTTATTCTCATTGGTAAGGGACTGAATTTGGGTGAGGTATTTCAAAAGAAAAATCTTAGTCATCATTCTATTAATCATCATCCTAATTGTTATCAAATGAATGAAAGACTATTTCTCAACTTTTACTTCTATTCCAATCATTTTATTCCTAATAAGGAATGATAAGATGATAATGATTATGAAAATGATAAATAGAATTTTTCATTTCAAAATTCAAAAGTCATAGGATGTAATTACTAATCTATTTAAGCTCACAAGCACATGAATATGTGGTTTGCAGTTGGTATAAAGTTTAAAATCTTCAGGATTATATATACTTTTGTAGTCTTTAATTACTTTGTTTAATGAAAACTAATGATTCTTTTATTCATCTTAAGGTTTATTGCTCAATCACATGACTTGCTAGCATGTCATAAATCAATTAGTAGCTAATATTTAATTGATTGAATTATATATGAAACCATTAAAATATGAAGTGTACGTAAGATTTTTTCTTTTAATTTTAAAGTTTGTTCTTTCCAATTGAAGTTCTGGAACTTGAAAAAAAAAATTTAGATATCACCATATATCCTTGTCTAGGAATTTCTATTATATATGCAGTGTATAATTTGATCTGGTCCTTACCCAAAAACTATATTATATAGGAGAAATACACTTTGTTGAAACTAATTAAGATGGGTTTTATAATGTGCACCAGAAATTAGCAAAATTTAATATATGATATTATACCCTTTAGTTTAGTACGTAGACTGTAGATAAAACTCTCTTCCTAGCTATTCTTGCAGTACTGCATGTAAGTTGGTTAGCTTTTCAAAACCTTCAGGCTTTATAATATTTAAATACCATATATGATAGAGATCAATGATGTTGATATAATCCATTATAAATTAGTGCATTCGAGGATATATGTAACATCGCATATTTTAGCGTATTTTTTAATTGAATGATTATTTTTATTAATTTTAAAATTGATTCTCTTGTTTTAAGTTTATTAGATTTTTAATAGATTTATTTTTATGAGTTTTTAATTTGTGAAAATTATTTTGATATACTTTATATATATTAATTGTTGTTATGCATTTAAATTACTCTTTATTTTAAATTAATTTATTGTTAGATTTAATTATTTTATTTTCATTTAATCACTACGTTTAAATTATTTTATTTAACTTGTTGTTTTGAAATCTTTTTCGTTAGATCATTTTTGTGACCCAAGATGTGAGAATTGGACCTCATTTCTTTCCCTCACTTTTTCTTTTTCCCTTTTTCTTTTTCTCCTCTTTTTCTTTTTCTTCTTCTTTCTTTTTCTTCCTTCTTTTTTCCCCTACATCTCTCCCAGCCCATGCGACCTCCCTCCCTATCCTTTCTCTTCGTGCGTCTCTTTCCCCCAACCTGCCGTCGTGCGCAACCGTGGTTGACACCACCCCTCCCATTCTCTTCCTCACCAGCCGACGACCACCCCCCTGTGTTTTCAGCTCCTCCTGCGCCACCGTTAACCCCCGCGGGCGGCCTCAAGCCGCGACATTCCTTGCGCCCTTGCACCGCTGTCGCACCACCTCCGACCACCATCTATTCACCACATCATCATTGACCTACCAGCAACCTAACTCACACATCCTCAGCTCCGATCCGCCATCGGTGAAGTTCCACCATCCACTTTTTCGATTTGATCATTTTGGCCTCCAAACACCTCCCACGCCGCCACCCACGGCCGACAACCACCACCACAAGCTTCACCGACATCCCTAAGCTATTTCCTAGCAATCTCAAGTCTTCGTTTGTCCCCGTTCGAAATCTTGCATTTTGAGACCCACGGTCATAATGCATTTTGCACTGTTACGTTGCTGTGTCACCACTTCTAGCACCTCCATGATTTTCGAAAATTATATTATAGCGCTGTAAGTATTTTTTCAAAGAACTTTCGTGATTTAAATATATTTTTACACTAACTCATTTTACTGGGATCTGGTTGATTGTGTCGGACTGAGTCCGAGGAGTAAAAGGGTCGGATGGATTGGAGGACAGAGTTGTTTGTGTGACTGGATTATATTATGAATTGTTGGTTGTTGAATAATGCGTCGTTTCATGTACATTGCATATTTGCACGCATGATCATGTTTGTAAATGAAAACTGGGTTTTCGCATGATTGCATACATGTTCATGTGTTTATTTGAAAACTGGGTTTTTATGTGAGAAATGGTTTTGAGTACGTATGTATCACGACCCCAAGCCGAGAAGGGGAATTATCTCGGTGGAGCTCTTTTGGTCACTCAGAAGCGGAATATTCTGAGTGACGTCCCCTGGGTTGTCGCTGGGCTACAACGGGATCGAACGGGATGGTAACGCTCTTATGCTGACTCTGTGGCCCCCCTGCTGGTGGGGGTTAGAGGATGCTTGGCCACAAACGAGCTGGGCGCGGAACTAGGCATCGCTCGTTACGAAGTCACTTGCACGGTCGTTACCCGTGATGTGACAATGGGAGCCAGGGTGTGCGGATGATCCCTAGGGGAGATCATGGTGCATACGGTTAAAATGGATTATTGGGCTATTTTCTAAGAAAATAACGTGTTGGATAAAAGGATTTTATGTGAACCATTTTTTGGAAAAATTGTGGATTATTGTTTTGGGCCATTTTCTGAAAAATGGCGAGAAATGTTTTATGGAAATATTTTGGGCCAAATGAGATTTTTGGCGTGCGTTGGAAAATATTCGTTTTTGGGAAAAATGATGTTTTGGGCATAATGCATATTCCATCATATGCATACATAATTGTTGGTTGCATTAATGCATTTTTATTCTCGAGAGTTGTTTGAATTATACTTACATGCGGTACCGTTTTATGGTAACGCAGATTTTGATACAGATAATACTGAGAGTGAGCCTAAGGATTCGGCTCCACCCGTGGAGTGATATGGGATCACTCGTTCATGTATCTGGCCTTGTATTATATTTTATTTTGGGATAACTATATAATTCTTTTTAAATGTTTTATTTATATAAATTTGTATTAAAAATTCTAGTACTTAGTTGACTTACTTAAATTATCCGCTGCGTTATTCATTATACATTGTTGCATGTACACACACTTGGCACTATCGTTGGGATGCGTGATCATGTTGTCATCATCCGGGCGTCTCGATTCCTGAGTTTCCATACATGGGGGTCGGGGGCGCCACAATATATATATATAATATAATTTTGTGTTATAAATTATGAAAGTTATTTATCAGTTGATTTGTAGTTTAATTGGTATGTCATCCATTTCTCGTAACAAAAGGGAGAATGAGACTGGCCGGATTATGACATGATTAGTAAAGAGGAAAAAAAAAACATGTTATGAAACATCCTCTCTTAATTTGTGTTAAATAAAAAAGAAAATAATAGTAATATAATCACCCCAAGTGATATTTTGCAATGTTGTATTTAGTAATTTGTAACGCTCTGATCCCAGGTGGGTTGGAGAATTATTTCTTGTCACTTAATATCGTATCTCATAGTACAGATGTAAACTTCAACTTCTCAATTACACATAAATCTCATTATTTTAAACCAACTGCTCCCAAAATAATTAACTATGAACGCCACTAATTAAATAACAAAATAAATATCAACCTTCCAAAATATCAAGTCAACAGAGTAAAACAAAACTTCTGAATAAAATTCTCTAATAACCAAAGTACTCTCTTTGTACTTAATCCTCTATGCTCACATAGCCTTACCTATGCTCTTCATTCTTGAACTTCGGCTGAAACATTCAAAACACTTGAAAATATTGTGGAGATAAGGGGTGAGTTATCAGCAACTCAATAAGCAGAAAACATATACTAGTATGTAAACATGAGCCTTTTCAAAGAGTTCAGAATGCAGAAACAAAAAATTTTAGTTTCAATATGCAAATCTCAAAACGTGTTATCAGAAAATCAGAGTGACATTTCACATGTTCATATTCAAAAATCAAATGTTCAGATTCAAAGACCCCTTGGGATAACATGACTGAATATCTTCATCTTATTATATCGTATCGTATCGTATTGTATCATATCACCATATCATATCATATACCATGTTTAACTTTCGTGGTAGGGTTGTACTATCCCCAGTGGTCAAACCAGGCAGTATCAGTATATGAAACTTTCATTTATTCATTCTCAGAGTCCTGAGTGTGCACACATGAATGAACATGCAGAAAAATCACTTTGTTCCCAAAGTGGGTGCACTCATATCAGAGATGTTGATGCCAACCATATAACAGAATCAGAATCAGAATCAGCATATCAGAACCATAATCAGAATCAGAACAAAATCAGAAAGTCATGCCAAAAGTTTTTCAGATGCATATCATATGAAACAAAATGTTGAACAAATTCATATCATTTTCATATAGTCAGAAACATATTCGGAACATCTTCATATAACATGTACAAAATTTCCAGATTTCATATGCGCTCTTTTGCACATTTCAGAAAACAGCATGTCAAAATATTGCTTATATCTACACTAGTCATTTTAGAAACATTTTCTCTTTTATATAGATTTCATGCGTAATGAAGAACGCGTAACTGAGAATGTTTTTCACATTTCTTTTCAAAACATATCATGCACATTTTCATAAATCAACCTTAGTTCATTTTCTTTTTATGCAAAGTCTAGTATATGAATCATGCTTACTTAACTCTTCAATTTTTCTGAATATCCTCACTATAGCGCCAATCAAAATTGATAATCACCGAAACATAATTAATACATACTATAAACTAATACAAAATAAACTAGCACATCTACAATAAGCGTCACAACTATACAATATATGACAACAATTTCTATCATTCCAATTCTTCTGGCCCCGTTACTACTAAACTACAAAGTGGCTTCATGAACACCGCCTATTTAAGGCATTCACGGTACTAAAATTCTCTTTTCAATCTAGCCCAACTTAAAAATAATATAAAAGTTTCTTAATTACAGTAAAATCAAACCTAGCCTATAAACAAGGTCCATGTGAGTTCAAACCCACTTAAAATATAGTTTCTGCAACAAGGTACAACCAAGCCTATTAAAATCAGGTCCAATACTAAGGGCAGAGGATAAACTTTGTAAGTCCAAAATATGATCTCTGCCATGGATTAACAATAAGAGTATAAACGTAACTAAGGACTTTTTTCTAACAACTCTAAAGGCATGTATGTGCTTTACGTAAAATGCAAAAGCCAACTCTTAAATTTGTAAATGATAAATGTTCATTGAGAAAAAGAGGGGTTGTGCAACGGAGAACTCAGCAAGGAAGGGGTAGAGGGTGGCAAAAGGGTGGCTGGGCCAAGGTCGAAGGTGGTGAGCATGCGATAAAGCACTCAGAGAGAGAGAGAGAGAGAGAGGAAGTTATTTTTTTATGTTAACCTAGAGAGGGAGAGGGTGGAACCGAGAGGGTGAGTCTGGGCAAAGTCGTGAGAGGAGGTTGAGCCACTTCTAGCGGATTCTCGTTGGCTAGGTGAGTCATACCCATGCTACTCTGTTTTAGGGTGGCTGGAACCAAGGGCTTGAGAAGGGGTTTTCTTGCATTGTTTTGAGTTTGGTAGAACATAGGCTTCGGTTGGCAGAGGTGGTGCAAAGCAATGGCACACGACAGGGCTTTAGACTCACGGTTTGGTTATTCCCACAAGGGTGGTGCTTCTGTGTGATGGTTCTCATGGTTGCAAACGTTGATTCACGATGTTGCATGTGGGGCTGATGAAATAAACTTGGAATTTATAAAATTAGATTCATACAATTAGTAAAATATGTCTTATGATTTCTTTTTGCTGACTTAATCAAATATTACAACCAATATTATGATACATTATTATTATCCTTTTGTTCCAAATCATGTACGTACGTGTGGTTGATGAATGCCAATGGACTTTTTATTATATTATTCTCTTCCGGAAAATGGTGAAAATTTGATTATAAATTAATAAATAGCTAATAGGATGATTATAATTAATTAGGCATTGAGTTTATAAACCCGTACGTGTTTTCATTAAGATTACGTGTATAAAACCACCAATCTAAGACTTTTAATTAAGTGGGCAAAAAAATGAAAAGTGGGAAGTGATAGGGATACAACTATTACACAACTTGCTAGTGTGGTACTGCCATATAATAATAAAAGAGTAATGCTAGAAACAGATCCCGAATGCACAAATCTATTGTAAAAAAATGGGCCCGACTTAAAAAGTGAATTTTTCACTCATTTTCATAGTGGGATGAGATCTACTTTTTTATATAAGGTATGCACGAAACTTGTCTATTTAAGACTTGCATATATTACATGATAGTAACACGTCAATATTAAGTAATGTGTAATTATTTGAATCTATGTACCACCAATCCCCCAAATAAAAAAAATAGTTAAATATTAAAATAGTTATTGTACTTTTATTTCTAAGCAGATTAATTATTAAGCTTTAATTTTGAATTTTAAACTAAACTTTGATCAAAATTAAACTATTAAAGTTCAAAACTTAATTTGTCTAAAGAGCAAAGTACATAAACTATTTTAGCTTTTAATTCTAAAAGAATTACCGTGACAATATTTTTGTATGCAAAAAACAAAGAGAGAAATAATTAAACAAAACACATAAAACCAATCAAGGTAGAATATAATATATATGGATGAGTAATTTTAGCGATTATGCGATAGTTACACAATTCACAGTTATAAATATTTTTTTTTTATATAGATTATAAGAAATATTTCATTATCAGTAGAAAAAGAGTAAATTAATTTCAAAAAATCTAAAAGAATAATGGAATAGTAGTGGGGGGAGGGGGATCACGTCATTATACTAAGTTTGATGTAGCTATCAGTCAAAAGGAGAGAAGAAAAAAGTATATAGGCCGAAAAGATAGTTAGTCCAACTAATTAAGAAACCCATAGAAATTAAGAAAGAGACAGTTAGTGGTGATCATGTGCATACGTGTTGGAAAATAAGACACATACATATATAAGAAGCAATTCCCCGCGGGGTTCCTCTACTTTATCCCATTGGATTGCACTCTTTCTAGCTTTTCAAACTCTCTTCTCTTTGATTTTCAACTCTCTTTTCAATTTTATTCTCTTTTTAAACTTAAACTCAGCGTACTCTTTTTAACAAAATAAATAAATATTAGATTTATATAAAATAAAATTAATTTTTTAATGATAATTTTTACTCTTTTTAACAAATAATACATGACAATTACACAATCCAACACATTATATCCAGTATTTCTCTCTTTTAAAAATAATCTAGATACACTTATTTTATAATTTTTTACGCAGTTTTTTAAAAATAATATTATTTTTTATTATATTTATTTTAACTTCTATTTGACTGTGACAGATTGAATTAAAGAATAGTAATATTCTATTAAACGGAACATTTCAGAGAGGCCGTATCAGACAAGACTCTACATATGAGATGACAAACCTTGTTTCCATGGCCTATGACTGCCCTCCTTATCCTTTGAGCACAAAATATCCTAAACATGCTTTCAAATACGACTGATTGATGTATCATGAAATGCCTCTTCTCTCTCTCTATCTCTCTCTATAGATATTTCTTTTTTATTATTATTTTTTCTTTTAAATATATTTTAAAATATCTTTAAATATTTTTTAAAAATATAAAAAATACTCATCATTAATAATCACTTTTTTAACTATTAAGAAAAAATAAAAAATAAATTAAAATATCCGAACAATAACTTTGAGAGAATAAATTCATGGAACCAAGTAACATTTTCCTTTGTCCAATCACCTGCTAGAGCCTATTGTATATGCTAAACAAACTACACAACAACAGGCGACCCTCATTAATCTTTAAAGCATTTAGTTAAAAACTTGAAAAAATAAAAAAAAAAGCTAGAGAATCTGTTTTACCAGTCGATCAATCCAAAGTCCAAGCCCGGCCCACAATTATCTGATACAACTTTTCTTACAAACATGTCGAGGCATTGAAACAGTAATCTCTCAAACACTAAGATCGATCGACTCATGGAAATTGTTTCAAACAAACTGTTCTTACATAATTTGGTTTCAACGGAAATGAATCCTTTACAATGAACACATTAAAGCAAAAATGGACAGTACAGAATGTAGCAGACCTTTGAACAAAAATAAATCCTTCAATTTGAACACATAAACGTAGAAGGTGAACAATTACAACTGGGAAGAAATCCCAGTTCAATCAGTGTTTGTTTCAATCAGAAGGAGCTTCGTATAAATCAAAGCTCAACAACATCAAATGGTCACATCTATCTGTACTTACGGAAATATGATAAGATGACAAACACATGATCCATCAGGTAGGTGGCAGTGTAACCAAAGCTCTCCAAGTAATTTAAATCATGTCCTTGAGCAAGTGAACCCTTTACAGAAGAAGGCAGAAATAAATAAATAAAGAAGAAAAACATTAATATTAGATAATAGGAAAAAATGAGAAATGATATTTGCGTTCGTGGAGTGCGCAATCCCCTTGAAAAGAGTGAGTAAATACAGGATCCACATGAAAAAAAAACTAATTTTTTAATAGTGGATCTCACTCTTTTTCAAAATGATTGTGCGGCACTTGCGCATCCACAACTATATCTAGCATTACTCAGGAAAAATAGAGTTGAGTGTCCCACTTGGTCTCACAAAAAATAAAAGACTTTAGAGCACCTGTTGCAGCAACTGAGATGGATCTCAGTAAAAAACCATTATGATTAAATACAATCTGAATTCAGTCTCTACGAGATGCTAAGCTAGCCTTCTGCTTATTTGGTACAAATTCAAATTGGCTAAAGTCCATGCCAGCAGCAGCAGGCCTACAGGGAAATACACCAAGTCAAAGATCATAATGCTACAGTAAAAGCCAGAAGAGCAGTAATCTTTGGCAGGTTGTGGTATATTACCTATTGGTACGAGTATTTCGAATATCTTTTAGAGGAGCACGGAGACCACTTGCTCGAGAACCAGATGAAGTGTATCTAAATGATGTTATTACTGAAACAAAACTTTCTATTGATTTCTCAGCTATTTCAGAATATCGGCTTAAATGGGAAATGTTGGATCCAAACTTTTCTTCAGCTATTGTCTCTGAAGATGTTGCACTGAGTTCAGGAGCATGGTGACCTAGAGAAAAGAAAAACAAACATATCCAATGTTATGTTCTGCAAAGTTTAGGAACATAGTTTTTTTTTTTTTTTTTTTTTTTTTTGTGTTAAGTTAGGACCATAGTTATCCAGAGTGATAAAGCGGCTAGGAGCATAGTTTTACAGAGTGACAAACTATACAATATATATTTTCTATCATGTTAAAAACATGGCACAAACAGGCATTAGGTAATATGGAAAAGGCATAAATCTATATGAGTAATCTTTGATAAATTATGCTATTTATAACGGTCCATTTCTAGCAGCATCTTAGCTTTCGAGATAATTCTAGTGCAGATTCGTGCACACATGCACCTACATCTGTGAAATTTTTTGAATTAAGCCACATGAAAAAAATTTGTTGATTATAAATAACTTCCTGTTAGTTTATGAATGCAGTATGCATGGAGATCTTAGCAAGTAATAAGACATAAGGCAGCTTATAATGAATGAATGCTAAAATCCAAGAAAACATGTGATTTTTTGTCAAAAGTGATATTGACATATTCATAAAACCAATAAGAATACAAATGTGATTAATTCCTTATATGGAATTCTTCACTTGAATATAAAATATGCTCATTAGCATAATATATATATATATGTACCTCATGTATCACTCTGGGAAATTAGCAGAAATTCACCATCTTAAACCCTAGTTGATCTCAATATTAAGTTGCTTGGCTTTTGTCAAAACTAACGATCTCAATATTAATACCAGAAATATTTATGCATTCCTCATTTCTTATGCTGTATAGACAGGTAATTGCCATTCTAGGAGTTGATATTGTCTCTATCATGGTAACTTTAGCATTCACAAGCAAGGAAAGGAAACTATTAGGCTATATAACAATTACTTTGAACAGAAATCCCACATTTTACACCTTTTCTAGAGCCAAGGGTTGCAAGGATTACAGCACACAAAAGACTACTAAGATAATGTAGGAGTTCGCTAAACCAAATGGCCTTTAGTTCAACTAAATAGATGTGTATTTCAGCATTGATAAATGTACTTTGGGACCATGACAAGGTTCCAAAGCCATCACCATGAAAATGAATGAAATGACAATTAAAAACAGGATCAATTGATCAAATAACTTATTTAATGGGAAAGATAATTTCATATAGCAAGACAACAAGCATAAGCACAAGTACTTGCATCCATGCCTAAAAATGTTGATCATGTATGTCTAATTTAGTAAAGCATGGCTCAGAAACTAATAGCTTTTAACATTGATACATACCATTTTCGGTAAGGGATGCATCTCCACGCCTGTGCTTGGGTTGCACATCTTCCTGAAGCAGTTTGAACAAATAAAACATATGAAGATTATATGAGGTATTATCAAAATATTAATAAAAGAATCTAGTTAGAGGACCTACTTTTTTAATGCAGTCATTTAAGGAGCTCTTCCTTTTCCTAACCATATCCATAACATGGTTATTTCTGAAAGAATAATCCTCGGGTATGCTATTCTTGTGTATATCAACAACACCATCATTCTTTGCCTTCTGTTGCTCATTATTTGGTTTTGCCTGGTTTTCTGACTTATGCTGAAAGTAAGAACTCCTTATCACAACCTCCCTTGTCTCTGTTCTTATTTTGCCCTCAACTGCATCTGGAACATTCTTACACTCACGCTCCTTCTGCAATGCTGTACAAGGTTTATGAATTGAATACCTGGGTTGTTGTAGTAGAGTTTGTTCTGGACTTCTTGTTTCAGGGCTCATATCTTTTATGCTCATAAAATACAAGGAAGTGAGTATCAAGTATGAACTCATAATTGAATCTGTAGATCTTAAGAGGAAACCATAACCTTACCATGGGTTGGAGATTCTGAATGCGCTGGAATTTTAGTCGCAAAACTATCTTCTACCTAAAAAACCAAGAGAAACCAATTCTGATATCAAAGTAATGCCCAAGAAGTTTTCAGTGACCAACTCTCACATAATATTCAGCTGGAATTTGTCACCAATTCCGCTCATAGCACTCACAGGATAGTTTGCAGGAAGGGCAGTCCCTGTGTTTTTGGAGTCAAGTGGGGATTCTGGCAAGCAGTCCATTTTACATACAGCAGCTTCCTCAATGACATTTTTCTCGGGAATAAAAGAAGAATCATCATCTGGACTTGGATGATTAGGTGACGTTCGAGGAGCTCTGAATTTTCTCTTTGCTTCAAGGGATGCAAAGCCTCCAGGTGTTAAGAAAAACTATATTACTAGAAAGATGAAATGTGATGGAAACATGTGGCAGTCACCAGTGCTATAAACTTATCAACAGTTATTTAGTTTACTTGACCCTATCCTCAATAATGTCATGCACTTTCCTGCCATAAACCAAAGTCATGCACATACCTGTTTAGCCCCTAAAGCAATCATCTGTTATCATTGTTGGATAAAATAGGACCACAAAAATGAGATAATTTCCATATACGACAGCAGGACGCATCAGCCATTGATGCGTAAAGGAAATTGGAAAGTTCATCCATTGTGGTTCCACATAAAATGCTCAGATACATCTCAGATCTTTAAAGGAAGCAATCCTTTATGGCAAGGGATGCCCTAGCATCTTTTTGGCTCTGAAGTATGAACAAATAGAAACTACTGTATTTTAAATTTTAAAATGCGATACATGAATTAAAAAAAAAAGAATAATAATCAAACATGAGAACAAAGGCTTCAAAGGATACAGAAATACTTGGTCAAAAGATTCTTCTGAACTGGCAAATCTAGCTTTTTTCCTGCTCTTTCAGGATTAAATTGTTTACATTGGGAAGTTCTGTCAAGCACCATGGGAGCAGTAACATTCTCTCCCTGTTAGTTCAAATCTAAACAATTAGTGAGGAGAAAAATAAAAAATAAAAAGTAACAAAATTAATTAGTTCAATTCCCTGAAGTCAAAAGTATTATTTTTCAAGTCTAATGCAGTTCAGAATACGCCAGAAGTATCAAAATGTGTCGGATTAACTTGACACGGTCTCAATATTCTGCTTTGGTACATGAATAAAACTAGTCATCCCACAGGTATAGTGCATTTTAGGAAACTGTTCAACACACTCTCCATTGTATTTAAAACAAAGGAAATTAATTTGCTGCGAGATGAAATTTAATTGGATATTTAACATAATTTTCGTATTGAAAGAAGGGGGGAAAAAAAAAAAAAAAAAAAAAAAAAAGAGAGTTTCATAACACCCAAGTGCTTAATAAACAACAATCTAAACATTTCAGTATGAAAAAAAAAGTCATTCACGTCAAAATGACCAAGATTTTAGTCAAACAAAGATTTAACCAGCAAGAAAAGTAAATTAACTACCATAAACAAGACTTGTTCATTCTAATTGTTCCATTTTTATTCTAATTAACTACCATAAGCATTAAGCCTGGTCATTAAGTTTGAAATTGTTGTGAGTGGCTTGGCTTCCTTCAAGGGTAGAAGCTAAGTCCAACTAAAAGTTGGACTTTTCATTCAATTCAGTTTTGGAATATTGTTATCCTCTCCTTTGTGATGACTGTTAGCCACCCATTGAATGTGCACAGACCTGAGAAGAGAGAGCTGCATACCAAGATATAGAAAGTCATATGGTAAGAGAGGGTCTTCAGTATTCTGTAAGCCGAAGCCTTGTAGAGAAAAAAAAAATCGTGTGCTTTTGTATATCGCGTGAAGGGTATTGGAGTTCTAATTTGATGAAAATTCTCGTGTAGTGAGATATTAGCTGATTAGGACTTTGGTATGAGTTATTTTTATTACTATCTTGTATTCCATCTTTTGGTTAATAAAATTCCTTCCTCATTGTCTCCACCAGTGTATGTAAGTTTTTCAACTCAAACCATTTATATTTTGGTATTTTGTGTGATTGCTGGATTTTATTATTATCTCTTTTACTTCTTGGTGATCCTAAAATCTATATTTTCACAACTGAAGTCTGAAATACTGTGGATTAATTGACAATATGTTTCAGTTTTTATGGATCCAAAGATATATGTACCTAGTTTGATTAAATATCCCTCACTAAATATAGTTATTAGAAAATTTACGTTTAAAATTTTCCTCTTGTATCCTGCATGACTTTCTGCATAAGCTTTCTTTTTCCTTTTTGACATGGGCTAAATGGTAAACAAGAGAAAGCAGTTCAACTGAAGCATCCTACAAAAATACAAAAGCAATAGCATTTGAAAAGGGGGAGCACGCATGAGAGAGAGAGAGAGAGAGAGAGAGAGTGAGAGAGAGAGAGAGAGAGAGAGGATGTACCTGAATTGGCGTTTTCGTAAATGGATCAAGATTGCCTTCTGCGATGCCTTTTGCTGTATGTTTCGCTATTAATGTGTCCCATGTCAAGGAACAATCTCAAGCATTTTAATTATTAGATCAGTGTGGGGAGAATTATACAAATTGAGCTCTAAGTAAAGGATATGGGCCTAGGAAGTCCAAATCATCCCTGCTGTTATCAGATGTGTCAGACAAATGAACAATATCTTCATTGACAGGATCATATACCCGTTGATACTGGAAAGTCAATATTGCTTTCTTGAAAGATTCTTCATATAATGGAGGGACAGAAACAGTGCTGTACCTCAAGTGTTTAATTACCTGTATTGAACCAATCACCATTAGTAATATTTCAGAAAAATAAATACAAAATTGTCCAGCAGAATGCAAAGGAATTCTTCGGATAGTGAAAGAATCTGAAAGCCAATTGAAAACTATAACTTCATCCTGCTCAGAACAAAAGCAGTTCTTGGTATATCTAAATTTTTGTTTCTTTTTTTCTATTTTTGCCCCTTTTCCCTACTTTCTCTTCAGTTTATGTGCACTTGCATAATGCAGTTATCAAATGCACTGATCCTACACTCACCTTGTCGTAACTTTTGAACTTCTTGATTAATGCATGAGCCCTTTTCAGGCCCATTCCTGGTAATGACTGCAAGTAGTCACATCCACTCAGAATACACATCTCTAGAAGCATCTGCTTAGTGAAACCGGCAAAACTGAGCTCCTTGTTCTGCTGTAGCATGGAATATCGAAATTCAACACCTTGCCCAAACTTGTCCATCTTAAAGATGATCTGGTTTTAAGAAAGAAGTTCATGCATCCCAGCCAATTAGCAAAGAGTAAGATTTTTCTAGAGGACAGCAGAAATTGTGATGAAATAAAAATTCAGCCAATTAACTTTTATTGAACTCACTCTAGGACAACCGAATGGTATAAGATCTGAGTCCTCAGTAATAACTGCTTCAACCTGTTTGCCAATGGCCAAGAAGGTCATTTGGGCATCTGCCTCATAAGGAGCCACAATATAAGACACATTCTCCTGTTTTAACACCTTCCGCATGAAACCATGTCAGTGGGAGGCGAGATAACATTAACAATCATCATGTAGAAATAAATGTAATTCACAATCTGATCCTTCAGGAAATTTAATTTTATCTGGTGCCGTAAAAAGCCTTTTCCTACCTGGATTAATTCATGTGCAATCAAAGGTGAAATATCAACAGCTTTCTGGTAGCACTCATAAGCAGCAGCAGAATTTCCATCTGACTCATGCTCAATACCACGTGCAAGATTTTCCTTCCTCACCCTGCAGTTGTAGGTAAACAAAATTTCTTTAGTTCAATGTTTGATGATGCAGTCATTCAGTGATCAAAATCTTAAGCACAATCCTTTAGACAGTCAAATATTACTGGTCTGGTCTTAAAAAGATGTCAAAAGTTCAAACCCATTGGGTCTTAGTAAGGAAAGCACTAAAGAAACAAGACAGAGTGCCCAACAGCAGGGAAGCTCCATATTATACCTGTTATATAAGCAAAATAAATTTTATCAATACTAAGAGAAAGACATAACCCAAATACATATGACATATGCAAGGGAAGACACCCATTTAGGAGTTTGAGATAGATACAAGGAAACCGTGAAAACTGAGTCCATTGAAATCTATAGCTATAGCCTAGAGGAACAATAAATTGAAAAATAAATTTCTTTGAAGCTCTAGTCATTCATTCCAACCACATTATATCTTTCCGAGGCAGATTAAAGAAACATCTAAAGGAAACTTTTCGATAGAAGAAGTGGAAGGAATGTCAGGTGCTAGAATTTAAAAAAAAAAAAATCAAAAGCTTAATTTTGCGATTCAAACCCATACAAGAATGTGAAAAGCGAAGGTTAAAAAAGCTAAAACTTATCCGAACTGGACCGCTGAATGTTTAGGTTAGAAGAATTGCACAATGTAGGGTCATTGTATAAAAGGAAACACAACCACAAAAGAGACAATCTATACAAACAAGGATTTGATCAAAAGTTCCAAATAGTATACAATCTAGAGGAATTGGCATAAAATAAGGATTTTTTTACTCAAATGACTCATTCCAGCGATCCACGCCGGAATTAATTCTCTTTCGTTCTATTTGGATTTGTCAACTTTTATTGATGATAGTCTCAAGATAGTGTTCGCAAAGAGATTGTTGGTGGATTCAAAGTTTTATTTTCTCTATCGAGGAAGATAGCTCCATTAGAGTCTCAGAGAGGAGTAAGAAAGTTAGTTTATTTACTTGGGGAGTGTTGACGACATGTTTCGCACACCGGTCACCAGTCTCAACCACCTACAACACAAGGTAAGTAGGGGCTCGGGATAGATGAAACACCTCCAATGCCTAAGTCAATTTCCAACTCTTAGAGAGAATTTTAGTGTACGAGAGATTGTAAGTCCGTAATTCTAACATGGTGCTCAACTTTTATACTACTTGCCGAGGTGGTCCTTCGTATCCCGTGTCAAAGGTGCTTGTCTTCTGTATGGGGTACCACGCTGTCGTTTTTAATGCGACATGGCCTCCTCGGACCACATTCCTGTGGCAAGTTGGTGAGTGTGGCCACCTTCCATGCACTCTGTCAGGGACAAAGGTTTGCATCTTGCACTTTGTCAAGGACAGGGGACCATACCAAGATCCCTATCCGTCTTCCATGTCTATCCTCGAGAACAGCTTAGCTCTACCACTACATGCGTGTGCAAGGCGATTTCAAAAATGCCGGTGTCTTATCATTCCATGCTTACTTTCTTTACGCATGGGCCCCTTTCTCTGGTTTGTGGGCCAATCACACTTTAGTCACCGGGATAAATGGACTCCATGCGATAAGTCAGGCCCATCCTGGAACCTTCTAGGGATGGTTGTGGTGGAGTGGCTGGTAGCTTCACTCAAGGGTTGTATACAGGTTGGGACAAGTAAAGAGTTCTACAAAACTTTCGAGATAGAAGATGTGCTTTTGTGATACAAAGATGTTCGCACTACTTTGGCCGTTTTGTGGTTATGGTGGAATATAGGGGTGGCGGTAAAAGAGCTTTTATTATCATTCCAGAGGCCATGCATGGTAATGGATCGAGGGATTTTTCTAGTTCTATGGGCGAAGTGTGTTTGTCCAGTAACTCTGTTTTGAGGTCAGAAAATAGAGGAATAGCAGTGTTGTTTGGCTATTTAGTGGTTTGACAGAGAGAGCCTTTGAAGAGGTTGTACCTAAGGGTGTAACCGGTCCTGTTCAGTCCGGCTCAACCGGTTTACCAGTTTTTTTTTACACCCCTAGTTGTACCGAAGTAAAGCTAAGGTGAGGGGCTCAAAATCTTTCAGGGATGTTTTGGTGCGTCAAACACATTTTCCTGCTATTCATTCTAACATCGATGGTTGTGGGGTGGACGGTGTGGGGAGGGCCGGTGTGCTCATCGTAAGTCGCCAGCCTAGTGGGATTGTCACTAGAGAGCTTGTTCTTGAGGTTGGTACGCGTGGTGTCATGCCTAGTGGTGAAGACAAAGGGTCGCTAGAGTTATTGAGGAGGGAACTTGTGGAGATTAGGGAGAGGATTAACAATTTTATTTTGAAGCTGGATAATAATTTGGGCCTGGAAGAGGAGGTGGGTTGGGAGGTGATGGGTATTAGGGAGAAAGCCCAATCTTTTCTAAGGTTGTCTATCAGGTGTTTAAGAAGGGTTGTAGTGCTGAGGCTCATGGGCCTTTCCGTTTGGGTGGCTTAAATAGAAAGGAACTGGGCTTCTGTCAAAAGGTAAGGAAAAAGTTGGGCCTTTGAAATCAAACCATAATTCTTTTGTGGTTTCTTCGATGGGCCATGGAGCTTCGTCTCCGTCAATCTCCCGGAATACATCGTTCGCTCATCCTCTCGCTGCAGATTTGACACAGAACTCATTGTCAGTGACGTCTAAGCTCGGGATCAACTTTCCGACTACGGTTGGGAAGACTTGTTGTGCAAAAGAGTCAGGGCCACTACCATCCATGGTTTCTGGGGAGTCGTTGGTCCCTGTTTAGGTGACGGCGCCTCCATACTCTCTCTATCGGCCGTGTCTGGGTCTACCAGTGGTGATCAATCACCTATTGGTGATTCTATTGGAACACAGCTACAGCCTAGGGTCGAGGGCGATGGTTTGTTCCTTCTTGAAAGCAGTGATGGTGATCAGGAGCAAGGGGTAGTGGTTTTTTCGGTAGGAAGCCTTGAGCAAGGAGACGCCTTGAGCAAGGAGACACCTTTAACAAGGAGGTGGATGTGGATGTGTCGGATGTTTTGTCTCCTGATAAGGAAGGTGAGGAGCAATTTTAGAAAAGGGTGAATTTCTCTTGTATTCTAGCAGGGGAGAGCAGAAGGGGCCAAGGGATAGAAGGTGTTGGGAGGAGCTTCAGATGGTTTTAGGTGATGGGGAGTGTTCAGAATGTTGGGACCAGCAATGGGGGAAGGTCTCAACAAGCTCGATCCAGTACCTTTACGTTCCTTGCCCCTTTTCAAATTTGGGTTCCAAATCCTCAAAATGGGTGTAAGGAAAGTAAGAGAAATCCAAGATTGTGTGGGAATTTCATGTGAAGGTTTTGAAGAGTATTTTGGGCTTTGCTTATTGATATTGAGTCGAGCTGGTCTTCAACTTCAAAATAAACTTCAAAACAAGACATGAAGTTAAAGAGATTAACATGTTTTGTTAATTATGATTCGATGGCAATGTTGATCATAGTAGATCCAAGGGTAGGGGGACTAATTTGTTTTTATGAAGCCAAAAATTATATCATGGAATGTTCAGGGGACTAAAGGATCTTAACAAACATCTTCGTATTAAGAACTTGCTAAGGTTATGGAAGGTTGTTTGTTTGCAGGAAACTAAGTTGCATTGAGTAGATAGAAGTCTTATTAGAAGTTTATAGGGTTGTTCGTATGCGGGACGGGCCTTTCTCTCTTCTAAGGGGACTTCAGGTGATGTGTTGGTTATGTGGGATAGAAGGGTAGTGGAAAATTTGGAGGAATGTATTGGGGAATTTTCGGTGGCCTGTCATTTTAAAAGTGTAGCCGATGGTTTCAAGTGGGCCTTTGCTGGAATTTATGGCCCTAATGTGGACAACAGTAAAAGTTTGTTGTGGGATGAGCTGGCTAGTTTAATTAGTTGGTGGAATGTGCCTTGGTGTGTTGGTAGAGATTTTAATGTCATTCGATTTTTGAGTGCGAAGTCGATGGATTCTAGCTTTACACCAGAGATGAGAGAGTTCTCTATGTTCATTTTTTAGGCTGATTTTGTTGATTTACCTCTTGCGGGGGTGTGTTTACATGGTCGAATAATAGGACTTGGTCCCATTTGGACAGGTTTTTGGTTTCTCCTTCTTGGGAGTCTCACTTTCCTGAGATGTACCAGAAGCGCTTGTCACATATTTGCTCGGATCATTTTCTTATTCTTTTGGATTGTGGTGATATTCATGGGAGCCGTAGATATTTCAAGTTTGAAAATATGTGGCTTAAGGCTGATGGTTTCAAAGATATGGTCAAACAACAGTGGTCTTCTTATCAATTTTCTAGTATCCCTAGTTTCATTTTGGCTACAAATTTAAAGGCTTTGAAAAACGATTTGAAGGAATGGAATGAGCAAGTTTTCAGGAATGTGGATAGACATAAGGAGTCTCTTATTGAGGAATTGCAGGGATTGGAGAGTCAGGCCAAGGGTAGTATTCTTTTGGAGGATGGGGTGTTGAGAAAAAAAATTGTTGGGACTGAACTCGAGAAGATGATCTTGATGGAGGAGATTTCATGAAGACAGAAATCAATGGCTCTTTATAAGGCATCTGATTTTTTGGGAAGATTATTATATGATATGAAAATTGATCAGATTAGAGAGGATAGCCTGTTGTGGTTGCAAACAAATAACTCCAGATTTACTGTAAAATCTTTTTATAAGGCATTAATTAGTCAAGGAGTTAAAGACTATCCCTGGAAATTTATTTGCAAGGAAAGGTGCCTAGCAAGGTTGCTTTTTTCTATTGGTTGGTGTCTCTTAGAAAAATATTAACTACGGATAATTTGAGGAAGAGAGGTTTATTTGTGGTTGATTGGTATTTTATGTGTAAGAAGGATGGTGAATCTATTAACCATCTTTTTCTTCACTGTGAGGTGCGACAATATTGTGAAATGAGATTTTAGCAAGGGTAGGCACTGCTTGGGTGATGCCTATGCATGTGGTGGATTTTTTGGCTTACTGGCAAGGTTCAATGGGATGTAGAGGCAGCACAGCAGTGTGGAGGATGATTCCCTTATGTTTGTTTTGGTGCTTATGGCTAGAAAGAAATGGAAGGTGTTTTGAAGATTGTGAACGTTCTTTGGGAGAGTTTAGGGATTTTTTCTTTAGCACTTTATATTTTTGGGTGAAGAATATTGTAAGGGATGGGTATATTTGTAATTTTTTATTTTAGTATTGTTTTGCTTTAGCTTGTATTTAGGTGTACTCACTTGTATATATCTTGTGTTCTTGGGCTATGCCTATTTACTTGGAATAAAATCTCTTATTAACTATCAAAAAAAGAAATCAAGAGCTCTTTGGTTAAAAGAAGGGGACAAATGTACAAAAAGTTTTCGTAGGGTGGCAAACTCTCATCAGAGAAACAATGCAATTGAGTGTATTGAGGTTGATGGTGCAGTTTTTTCCGATCTGTCTAATATTAACGAGCATGTTTCTCTTTTCTATGAGAAGCTTCTTAGGGAGCAGCATGGTTGAAGACCTAAGCTGGATGGCTTAGCATTTGATGCCATTGATCCTTTGAGTTATCAATGGCTTGAACGCCCTTTTGAAGAGGATGAAGGTCTTTCTGTGGTTAGAGGTATGGTTAGAGACAAGGCTTCTAGTCCGGATGGTTTAACCATGGTTTTTTTTCAGGATTGTTGGGACATTGTAAGGAAGGAATTGATGAATGAGTTTCAGGAATTGTACTCTTTTGGTAAGTTTGAAAAGAGCCTAAATGCAACTTTTATTGCACTTATTCCAAAAAAAGCGAGAGCTTATGATGTAAAGGATTTTTGTCGTCTAGTTAATGGATTCTAGTGAGGTTAGAGTCACTCATGGTGTGGGGGTGTGGAAGTGTATTAGGAATGGATGGGATGAGTTTGTAAAGCAAGATTTTTTGTTGTAGGCGATGGTTCCAAAATTTGTTTTTGGAATGATCCATGGTGTGGTGATAGGGTTCTTAGCGTTGTTTTTCCAGATCTCTTTAGTATTTCTCAATATCCGAATGCTTTGGTGGATGAGATTTTGGACTCTTTCAGTGGTTCACCACATTGGAATGTTCTATTTTCTAAAGCCGTTGATGACTAGGAAATAGAGGCTGTTTCTGAATTGTTTGGTTTACTGTATGCTACACAGCTTAGGTGGGATGCAAGTGATAAGATGGTTTGGAGGCATTCGGGTAACAAGAAGTTTTCGGTTCATTCTCTGTACAAGTTGTTTTCTAGGCCAAATGGGGTACAGTCCTTTCCTTGGAGGAGTGTTTGGAAGACTAAGGTGCTTTCAAAGGTGGCATTCTTTGGCTGGTCTACTTCTTTACGGAAGATCTTGACCTTGGACAATCTCCTGAAGCGTGGCTTTTTTGTTCTGGATTGGTGCTTCCTATGTAAGAAAGCTGGTGAATCGGTGGATCATGTATTATTACATTGAGGTGACTAGGGTGTTATGGTATGAAGTGTTTAATAGAAGTGGAATGGCTTGGGTGATGCCTAGGAGGGTGGTGGATCTTTTCACTTGTTGAAGAGGTTTAAGGGGTAATTTGCAAATCGGTGTTGTTTGGAATATGATCCCTTTATGCCTTATGTGGTGTATTTGGGATGAGAGGAATGGTCGGTTGTTTTGAAGATAAGAAACATTCGGTGGATTATCTTAGACTTTTTTTCTTTAATACCTTATTTCAATGGGCTTCAGCTATTGTATTAAATGGAAATAGTGTCCATGATTTCCTTGTTTCTTTTTCTAGTTCATGACTTGTAACTAGGTTCAGTTTTTGTATACTTCCTATATACTTGGCTTTGCCTTGCCACTTGTCTCAATAAAATTTCTTATTCATCACAAAAAAGTATACAATCTAGAGTTGGATACTTAGCAATCAAAAAGAGCTAAAGAACTAATGATCCAGTCCCAACCAATTAGGTTAAGGCTTTGTTGTAATGTCCAGTAGTAAAACCATGCAGTGAATACCTAAGCAAAACAATTGGAAGTGAAACTTCAAGATGCTAAGCATACCTGGCACGCTTGTTCTCTTGTTCAATCTTCATTGGCAGAAGACCTCCATCAAATACAAGAATAGGTTTAACGCCACAGTGCCGGAGCAGATTCACTCTATGCATGCAATATTCAATGTGCCTGCAGAATGCTGCACGCATATTACATACAACAAACATCCAAAACTATGGTGACAAGTTCCCTCTATTGATTAGAATTTACAAAATCACTTTCCAACCACACTTTGGATAATTTCTCTTGTTTGATGTTGAAGCACAACTTTGCTACCTTGTTTGTTTTTTAACCACTAACTAATGTCAAGTAATTTATAGATATAATCTAATAATCATATTATGATATCCTCTAAGTGAATATCAAGAAACTGTAGAAAACAATATCCTTTGTTATTTAATATATAATTTTTATTGTCCGGGTTCTAAAAACAAACAGCTCCAGCCTAATGCAAGTAGCTGCCTTGATTGATTCAAGTTTCTCACAATTTCCAGCAACAGGAAAGCAGTTTAAGATGAACCTTTCCCCTCCCCAAGGGGGTGAATGATGATAGGCCTCTTGCCCTCTTGCACCGTGTGTTCAGGGCAATAATTGATTACACCTCTAAGTAATTCACCGAAGAACAACTAAAAGATTGAACCAAATGCTCCGTTATAGGAAAACCCATTTCCCTATAGCCCCCTTGGCACATACTCCCAACCCATATAGAACAGAAAGATAGTGCGAGACATGATTTTAGGTATGGGGCATTGAAAACTGCATCAAATGCCCAAGACAAAAAGACCCATCATCCCGAGTAAATTAACTCGGTGAAATTTCCGTCCACAATACACAAATGTCTAAAGCAAAAGAGTCTATTTTATATATGACTTGGACACTTACAAAGAAAAAATCATTACCCATTATCCCAGATGCCCGATAAACGAAACCCCATCATCCCAAATTTAGCAAAACCAGAGAAACCGTAACGATATATACGTATATGTATGTATAATATAGGCACATATACCTGGTGGTGGGTAGGCCTTTGCAGAGCTCTCTGCTGCAAGACAAGGCGCCCTTGTGTAGCCAAGAATAGGTGTCGACCGCAACAGAACAGCCCTCCAATTCCTTGACATGGATTGGGGCCATGATCGACTTCAGTAGCGGCAAAAGCCCCTGAATCCCCATGTTGCTTCCCAATCTATACGAGGTTTGAGCAGGGACCCGGTGCTTTGTTTAGCTAATGAGAAAATTGCCCCCAGTACCCGAGCATTGAGAGAGAGTTATAAAGCAAATCTGTTCGAGCGACTGTGACCCCGAGATGAGAAGATTGGCATGGCGGGAAATTTCAGCCGGTGAATTTGAAGGATCCCAGAACAGCCATGTTTGGCGCCCGTTTTTGTTTCGTTTCTTTCCTTTGTTCTCTCTTCGTCCCCATTTTATTTTTAGTTTTTGGATAGAGCAGTGATAAACACACAACATTTTTCATAATATATATTATAAAATAAGGATATTTTTATAAAATAATGTTAGTTTTATAAGGTATTTTACAAAACTACTCCTCATTTTAAAATATTGTTATATAAAGTGTTATATAAAATGTTGTGTGTTTAATTTTTCTTTTTGATAAGTAATTGATAATATTATTAATAGAAATAGGCAAAGCTTAAGTACACAAAATGGTATAAAAGAAATAAGACCTATCTAGGTTGAAGTTGGAAGTTAGAAAGTCATGAAAATTCATGTCATTAAAATCTAAAGCTATGGCCTATAAAAATAAAGTACGGAAAAATAAAGTTATAAGTTTCTCTGGTGATCGCTCCTTATTTTCGAAATTCCGATCGTTGCATTCTTGTCATATACACCACATAATGAAGATTGGGATCATCTTCTACATAGCCTTAATTTGTTGGACTCCTCTCGAAAGTGTCCAGTTAGCCAATAGATCGACCACAGTTGTAAGCATTACAAAGGATAACTCTACTTGACTAAACACTTCAACCCACAAGGCTCTAGTTGTCTCGCAATGTAACAAGAGGTGTTCCACTGTCTCGGCTGATCTCTTGCATATGCAACACTAATCTAGTATAACTATCTGGCGCTTCCTCAAGTTGTCGGTAGTTAGGATCTTCCCCAAAGTTGTTGTTCATATAAAGAAGACTGCTTTTAAAGGTGCCTTATTCCTCCGAATTATCCTCCATGGAAACTGACTATTTAATGCTTGGGTAAGGGACTTATAGAGGGATCGAACCAAAAAAAGACCCTTACTTGCAAAAGTTCACCATAGCCTATCGGCTTGCTGTCTATTCGGCTTCACAGAATATAATAGCATGAAAAAAAAGCCTCAAAGATGTCTACTTTTCAATCTTGCATCGCTCTACTAAAAATGACATTCCACTGCACTTGGTCCCCTAATCGAAGCATGAGATCCTCTACCGAAACTTTTTGATTACGGGCCACTCGAAAAACAGCTGGAAAAACATCCTTTAAGGCTTCATTCCCACACCATAAGTCCCTCCAAAACTTAATTCGGGACCCTCCAACACCAATTTAGAATGGCTATTAAAATCCCCCTACCCACGCTTAATGTGTTTCCAAACCCACACACCATTGACCCCATTTACCTCTTCAGTGCACCAGCCACCCCACAAGCTTCCATATTTGCAATCAACCACCAGTTTCCATAGGACTTCTCGTTCCATATTATATCTCCATAGCCACTTTCCAAGTAGGGTCCGATTGAATGTTCTCAAGTTTTTATACCCAACCCACCCGACGAGACTGATCTACACACCTTATCCTAGTTAACCAGGTGAAATTTGAATTCATCCCCTATCCCCACTCCATAAGAAATCACAATACACTTTTTCAATCCGAGCAGCTACACGGGCAAGCAATTGAAACAAAGACAAAAAGTAGGTAAATAAGTTAGAAAATGTACACTTAATGAGAGTCAACCGACCACCCTTTGACAAATACAATATCTTCCACCCTTCCAATTTTCTTCCTATCTTCTTAATAACTAAATCCCAAATGGATGAGGCCCTTGTAGCAGCCCCCAAAGGCAATCCCAAATAGGTAATGGGAAGAGAGGCTACCTTACACCCAAGTATACGAGCTAGCTGTCGAGTATTATTGACGTTACCCACTAGCACTAACTCTAACTTGTCAAAATTCACTTTCAAGTCTGACATTGCTTCAACGCATAATAACAAAGCCTTCAATGCCCTTAACTAGTTTCGATCTGCCTCACAGAATAGGAGCGTGTCATCTGCAAAAAGTAAATGAGATAAAATAATAATGGCCCTATTGGAGTCACCAATAAGAAATCCAGCCACAAACTCATGTGTAACCACCGCCGATATCATCCTACTCAAGGCCTCCATAATGATAACAAATAGAAGTGGGGACAATAGATTTCATTGCCTTAGACCTCAAGAGCTGCTGAAGAAGCTGGTAGGGCAGCCATTAATCAAGACTAAGAATCTTGCTGTCGAGATGCACCAACTAATCCAAGTACACCATCTAACCCCAAAGTCGCATCTCCCCAGCAAATATAGGAGGAAGTCCAAATTTACATGGTTGTATGCCTTCTCCATATATAATTTGTAAATAATCCCTAAGGAGACAGCCTTTAATATGCTATCCAGGACCTCGTTCGCTATAAGGACTGAATCAAGAATTTGTCGCCCCTAACAAAAGCATTTTGTGGCTTCGTAATGATCTTGCCCCAAACCTCCTCTAATATGTTGGCAAACACCTTGGAGATAATTTTATACACCACATTCACAAGGCTAATGGGTCAAAAATCCTTAACCTCTGATGCTCCAATCTTCCTCAAGATCAGTGCAATAGCAGTAGCATTTAGGTTTTTCTCAAACTTTCCAACCAAGGATACTTCCTGAAACACATTCATAGTGTCCTTTTTCACCACCTCCCAGGATAATTAGAAAAAGCCCATCGAGAAGTCATCTGGACCTAGGGCTTTATCTTTACCCATGCGTCTCACTACACCATACAGTTCCTCTTCTTCGAAAGGCCTCTCTAACCAAGACGCTGCCTGAGGTTCAATAGTATCAAAACCAAGACCCTCCAGCTTTGGCCTCCATCCCTCGCGTTCTGTAAACAGTTGTTCATAGAAATCCACCACATGGTTCTGAATCAAAAGGGCCTCCTTACATATCATACCATTAATATTCAAAATTTCAATGGTATTATTTTTTTTTATGAGAGTTGGTAACTCTATGGAAGAACTTTGTGCTCTGATCCCCTTCTTTCAACCACAATGCTCTTGACTTCTGGCGCCAAGAAATCTTCTCTAAAGATAATATTCTCTCCAATTCTGCAACCAACTCCGTCTTCCGTAATAGCTCTTCCGGTGAAGGGCTCTAGCGTCAAGTATCCTCTCACAAACTATTGCAACTCTTCTACTATGAATTTCTTTCACTCCCCTATATCTCCAAAGGATTGAGAATTTCAAGCTTAAGATCATTCTTCAAGGCTTTTAATTTACAGGCTATGATGAGGGGTTACCGTGAAACTAGTATGAAGACCACCATTGCGTAACCTTATCCACAAAACCTTCACTTTTCAACCACATGTTTTCAAACTTGAAGTATCGACGCCCGCTTTTAATGCCACCACAACCCAACAAGATAGGAAAATGATCCGAGCAAAATCGTGGCAGCCTCTTTTGGCACACCTCCAGATGGTGCACCTCCCATTCTGGTGAGATTAAAAATCTGTCTAACCAGGACTATATCTGATTATTCGACCAAGTAAAAGAGTCCCCCATGAGAGGAATGTCCAACAGGTTTAAGTGAAAGATACAATCTAAAAACTCTGTCATTGTTGGGTGCGTCCTACTGTGTCTAGATTGTTCACTAGGGAATCTGATGACATTGAAATCACCTCCTACACCAGGGAAGCTCCCACCAGCTATGTAACCTAGCAAGTTCCTCCCATAAGAATCTTTTATCATTGTCTACGTTTGGACCGTATAAACCTGCAAAAGCCCACACAAAATTATCTGCCACGCTCTTAAAAGAACATGCCATAGTATACTTCCCCACAAACTACTTCATTTTCTCCACAACTCATTTGTTACACATCACTAGAATTCCACCCGAATCCTCATTCGATGCAAGATAAACTCAATCTCAATAAGTAAAACTCCAAAAACTTTGCACTATCCTCCTAGAAACACATTTCAGCTTGGTTTCTTATAAACATACTATGCCCGCCCTCCATTTTTTAAGCAAATTTTTTATACGAAGTCGCTTATTTACCTCATTCAACCCGCAGAGATTGCAAGATACAATTTTCAGCTTCATAATGGAGAGGCAGGCCCCTTCCCCTTTGATCTTTCACGCCTTGAAATTCCTTCATAATTCATCGACCAAGTTAGGCGCTTGAGATTTTGTTGTTTTTTAGACCCTGATTTATTGCCTGTGAATGACCCGCTTCAATGGCAGTAAGTAAAGCCAAAAAATGCTCTTCAAAACCCAGACAGTATTGCCTTTTCTTCACCTTTTGGAGCACCCAATCCAACACATTGGATTCATTTGGTAACATACGATTCAACGGAATAGGCTCCCCCTCACTGGGAACCCACTGCATATTAGGTGTCACCCCCATCTCCTCCTCCCCGAATAAGTTTTCCTCCCTAAATAAGCTTATGCCCTCCCATTCAACCACAACGTTACTAGTGGACAATTGAGTCTTGGGGACCATCGTTTCCTCATAGCCAAGCCTATGAGAGAACCCATCATCAACCACCTCCACCCTAGCCACTGAAACCCCTCAAACGATCCCCCCTCAAGCTTCAGAGCAAGCCCTTCCCGCAGAAATAGACTTGAGATGTTCCTCGAGTTGAATATGGGCCTTCGTCTGGGAAATGGCGCTTCCATCATGGTCATCAACAGTTTTTGGCCACATGGAGCTGAGGTAGGGGCACACAGTGGCGAGATCTCATCGATTTGCTCATTAAGCAGCCATGCCGCTTGGTCTTCCTCCATCGACAATGCCATCTAGACCTCCATCGGTGGACCCACGACAGGTCGCGGTACAACCGAAACTATTGCCGACATGGTGACTGGGCTGCCATGAGTCATGGGTCGTCAATCTCCATCCTTACAAATCCTCCATATGGGAGGGGGCTTGATAGACTGAAATCCACCTCCAGCCCCTAAAATTCTAGCGGGCTTGGGCCCATGGATGTTAGGCCCACTAGGCCTTGATGAGCCTACTATGTTCGCTAGGCCAACAATTGCGGGCCCATTCACCCCCTTATAACACCCCCTTTCAAACTAGGGCATTCCTTCCTTGGGCCTAGGCCTGGGCCTAGGCCACCCCTGAAGTGCAACCCAGCCCTTTCCTCCAACTCAATATCATGTTCGGCCCTCTCCTCCATTACCCTTTCCCCTTTAGGCTCAACACACTTAAAAGCCACTCCACCTGGTTCTGTAGCGTGCACAACTGCACCTTCACGTCCAACAAAACTCTGTGGACATCCCCTTCTGCCATGCTACCTGCAAGTTTGCTCCCACCACTCTGCCTTTGTTCAAGCTGAAACACTTTGTCACTGTCAACATGATAGTTGTGATCTCTTCTCTGTTGTAACTTGTCCCCAACTCTCTGCCATGGCCACCTTTCTAGGGGCTGATGAGGATGCTCCACCAATAATGCCTCCTTGTAAGAGAAAGGTGGCACCTTTATCACCAATTTTCTTGGAGCTCCCTCACTGACTGAGGTATTCCTTTCCTAGTGAAACTCCCATAGCACCTCCCCTAGTCATTTCCACCCTCTACCTTCCTTCTCTTTAGGCACAAAGATAAAGTTTCTTCTGCCCCCACCCCCATATTCCTCCACCACCATATAACGTCCATGACCATTCGAACAACACTGAGCAATGAAACTACGACTACCCCCCTAACAGTGGTGAAAAAATCACGTTTCTCTTCCTTCAAACAACCTGCCATAGCCTTTGCCAACCAGTTCACTGTTAAAGGACCCAATGACAATTTCGACTTCACCCTCCAGCTTCTCTCAGTGATGACCAGTAGACCCCCATCCTTAGCAAGTGATAAAAACTTGTACTCTATCGCAATATCCCTATAAAAACCCATCCACCCTCCTTCACAAACCACCCAATCTCAACGGAGAACTACGAAACATCGGATACAGAAAATGTACTGAGAAAAAAAAAAGTGTATCTATCCCCATTTTATTTTTAACACATCACTTATACACTTATTATAATTTTAAAAAAATTAAAAAATAAATTATTTTTTAGCATAATTGATGTAGAAAGTTTTCATATTAACAATGCGTTAGATATGTTATAAATAAAATTTATAAATAAGTTTTTTCTGTATATTAATTGTTCTCTATATATTAATTTAAAAAATCTATTTATAATATGAAAAACTTGAAAAAAAGGTAATCAAATTTGGTAATAGAAGAACAACAAAATTAATGAAAAATAATAATTCACCATGGATTTTAATTTTATTTTGAAACTCAAACGGGATGTTTTGCAATCTTTCAAAAAACAAATACGCTTGTGAAATAAGCTAGACCGAGGAACAACAGAGTTTTCATTTTAATTGTTGATGAACTTTTGGCGTATAATAAGTTCATGAGGAGCCAATAGAGATGCATATAATAATATTCGAAGCAACTTGCTAAAATAATGGGCATATGATGCTTATTTTGGATAGCATATATGGCCAAAAGAGGATTTCCATCTATCTATGCATTACTAGTAGGGCTACTCCCCGCTCTATGCAAGCAGGCGGCCGCCCAATCTGCTCCCCGGCCTTGCTTGGTGGGGAGCACTTTCTAGTCCCACTTCCTAACCCATCCCGCATATGCGAGTACCCTTGTCTGGTTGTTGGGCGAACGGATGGTTTTACATTCCGTTTGGAATCCACAAAGTAACCCAAATTCACATATTCATCCACCAAATCCACAAACAAATCCCTAATGATAGATCCAACAAAAAATAAAGCATCTCAGCCTATATGTTTGAGCAAAGAACCACACCCATAACTAGTTATGGCTCTGCGTAGAGACCCATGATCCATCCTAGGTGTGGTTCTTTGATCAAACCCATGGCCACACCATGGCCAATAGGTATCTCATGAACAATTACCTTAAAGAAGAAAAATGAGAAATACGAGAAGAGAACAAAAAAAGGAGGAGGATGAAATAAAGAAGATGGGCAGGGGCCCATGACAAAGGAAAGAATTAGAGACGACAGGAGGGATTGAGAGAGAAAATAGAAGTTAGGAAATGAGGAAATTAAAGCCTTTTTTTTTTTACATATATAGCCTCTGCGGGCATCGGGTGGGGCTCCCCACCCACACCTCGCACTCGCTTCTAGGTTTTAAACAATATCCCAGCCCGCCCGTCTACTTAGGTTGGGTGGATTGCTCACCCAGGTCCATACGGGGACGAGGGGATGGATCATATGAGCTAGATACGGAGGCCCACTGAACAAACCTAATTGCTAGAGTCCTTATTTATGAGAAAATTAGATGTGGCTTATTGAAGACCAACTCTTACCAGATTCCAAGCCTGCTGACTCAAGAGACTCAAGACTTGCGGAAACGGTTCCTATTACGTAGGAGTAGGATATGGTGATCCTGCAAAACAAGAATTTGAATTTTATACGTTATAGGCATCTTGTGTAAATCAAGTATTTGAATTTTGAATACTTGATAAATAAGCCTAATGATAGCAGTAAGTTAGGTGTTCTGTTTTACCAGTGATGTATATAAACTCATCCATGTATACGTTCAAAGTAGTGATAAATAAACACTTCAGTTCAATCTCTATCTCATTTTTTTACATGGTATCAGATTTAGCCAACTAACCTACGTCCTTCCATGTCCTCTCCTTCCTCAACTATGTCAAACCAATCCCCCTCTGTTGTTCCCTCTCTTATCACCCCACCAACTATTAATATCACTAAACTTTCCCGTGATAATTACCATGTCTGGAAAGCTCAACTTATTCCTTTCTTCCGTGGCCAAGGTCTCTTCGGATATCTTGATGGCACCACCACATCCCCTCCTAAATACGTTGATTTCACCAACCCCGAATCTCATGTCATTTCTCGTCCTGAACCCTCTCTATGAAAATTGGCTTCGCCAAGATGCTATTATTCTTGTTGTTCTCTTCTCTACCATTACTGAAAACATCTTGGTTCAAGTTGTCTCTCACACTACCTCTGCTAGTGTCTGGCAAGCACTTGAAACATCCTTCTCCTCTCAGTCACGAGCCCATGTAATTCAGTTACGCACTGCTCTTGCTAATGCTCGCAAGGGTGCTCTTTCTGCTACTGGCTATTTTATGCAGATTAAACGATCCGCTAATGAACTCGCTGTTGCAGGGCACTCACTTACATGTGATGAGATCATTACATACCTTCTTGTCAGTCTCAGTCATGACTATGACCCCTTTGTTACTACAATTTCTGCTCGCAAAGATCCTGTTACCCTGGAGGAAGTTTACTTTCTTCTCCTCACTACAGAGTCCCGCCTGTCTCATAATACTCAGCCACTGCCACAGGCCTGTGCCAATGTTGCTACCCGACAGACTTCCCAAAATTATTCATGTGGTCATGGTGGCTATTGCGGCAGGCGGCGCGGTTTCTATGGCGGCTCTCAACAATTTATTTCTTCTGGACGCGGCCAATCCACCCATGATGCTATTACTTGTCAAGTCTGTGGTAAGTCTGGCCACACCGTGAAAAAATGTTTTCACAGGTTTGATATAACATATGCTGCCACCTCTAATCAGCGTAATCCACTAGCCATGGTAGCTTCAAGCTCTTCACAATTTGAACCTGATTGGCACCCTGACACTGGTGCCACCCATCATCTCACCAACGACATGGCTAACCTCAATCTACGGAGTGAAAATTATGATGGTCCTGATCAAATTCATGTTGGCAATGGTGCAGGTTTGCAAATATCCAAAATCAGTTCTTCTTCCATTTCTACTTCTACTAAACCACTCATTTTAAATCAAGTTTTACTTGTTCTTGAAATTCAAACAAATCTAGTTTTCGTCCAATAGTTTTGCAAAGACAATAACGTTTATTTTGAGTTTCACCATGATTTTTTTGATGTTAAGGATTACTTGGGGAGACTCATTCATCAAGGGTTGTTTAGAGATAGACTCTATTCATTCTCTACCTTTGCGGCCTCTCTTCATCCTCGTTGTTTTTCTGCCATTCGTACTCCTTACAGTTATGGCATCAAAGTCTCGGCCATACTTCTACTCATGTCGTCAAACAAGTTGTGTTTGATTTTACTCTTCCTCCTTCCAATAAAGACCTGTGCTCAGACTGCCAACGTGCCAAGAGTTGCTCCCTACCCTTTCGATCACGTCATTCTTCTTCCAAGTTTCCACTTGATTTAGTTTATAGTGATGTATGGGGGCCAACATCTGTACTTTCAAACTCTGGTTGCCACTATTATGTTTCCTTTTTAGATGATTGCAAGAAATTGTTGTGGCTCTTTCCACTCAAATTAAAATCTAATGTTGAGTCTATTTTTCTTCAATTTCAATCCTATGTTGAACGCCTTTTTGAGCGTAAAATACAAATGTTTCAATCCGACTGGGGCGGTGAGTTTCGTAAGTTAACAACTCATTTCCAAAACACTTGTCTTTCGCGGATTCACCAGCGACTGCTAACGCAGCGACAGGGGCGCTAGGAGCTGACCTCATGAGACTAAACAACTGACTTAGATAAATATTCAACATCGAATCGCATGTCCCCATACTCATCAACAAATGTGTGCCATTGAACGGCGACATAAACAAATTGTTAAGGTTGGTTTATCACTTCTTTCCCATTCGCATCTACCCCAACAATTTTGGGAAGATGCCTTTGTTACAATCGTTTATTTGATAAATTGGCTCCCTACGCCTATCTTACAAAATAAATCACCTTACCAGCTTGTTTATCGCACTAAACCTGACTATCATTTTCTTAAAGTATTTGGACGTGCATGCTAGCCTTACCTTCGTCCCTTTAATAAATACAAAATCGATTTCTACTCAAAAACGTGTATTTTCATAGGTTACAGTCTCAGCCACCATGGTTATAAGTGTCTTGATCTCACAAGTGGGAAACATGTCTCTCGGCATGTAATTTTTTATGAAAAATCATTTCCGTATACACAGCCACCCAAAATCAACTCCACTCCAGCGTCCAATACAATTGCTTTGTCCACTTCCATCACACATCCTTCTTCTACGTCCTCCTCTATTTTACCATCTGCAGGTACCTCGTAAACTTCATCACAGCCTACAACAATTTGTGCAGTACCATCAATATCCGATCCTCCACATGATGAGGCTCTTCCTCTCCAACAAAGTGCCTGTCAGCAAGTATCCCACGAGACTACAAGTGCAGTTCAACCAAGCTCAACTAATACACATGCCATGACTACTAGATCCAAAAATAATATTTGGAAGCCTAAGCACATATAAGATGGCAGTGTCGTGCACCCTTTTCCCAGAGCTCTACTTGTTGCCATTACCAAAGATAACAGTGAACCTTCTTGCTACACTGAAGCTGCAAAACACAATCATTGGCGTGCTGCAATGAACCTGGAATTTGATGCTTTACTTGAAAATCAAACTTGGGACTTAGTCCCCCTAGTTCGCATGCTAATGTCGTGGGCTGCAGGTGGATCTTTAAGATCAAACGACATGTCGATGGAGCTATTGAGCGCTATAAAGCACGACTGGTGGCTAAGGGCTATCATCAACAACACGGTGTTGATTTTCATGAAACTTACAGCCCTGTGATTAAACTTACAACTGTCCGACTTGTTCTCTCCATTGCGGTATCTAAAGGTTGGTGTCTTCGCCAAATCGATATCCAAAATGCTTTTCTACACGGTTCACTGCAAGAAGAGGTTTTCATGGTTCAACCTCCAAGATTTCAACATCCACAGTATCCTCATCACCTTTGTCGACTTAAAAGATCCTTGTATGGATTGCGTCAAGTACCAAGACAATGGTTTTCACGACTAACTGATGCTCTACTACAGCTTGGGTTTGTTGATAGTAAGGCTGACTCCTCATTATTTATTTATCGTTCTCACTCTCAAATAATATTTTTCCTCATCTACGTAGATGATATAATCATCAGTGGATCCGATACTCAGCTAATCAACACCTTGATCACTATTTTACAAAAAGAATTTGCAGTCAAAGATCTGGGCAGCTATCTTTTTTTTTGGCGTCGAGGCTTAACATTCTACTGATGGCCTGTACTTAACCCAACGTAAGTATATAGTTGAGCTATTGAAACGGTCCAAAATGGATAAATGTAAACCATATGTCACTCCTATATCTACCACCTCGCATATCTCAGTTAATGATGAAGGTGATTTTGAAGACTCGTTTTTATATAGGAGTATAGTTTGAGGATTACAATATTTAAGTTTCACGCAACCTGATATCGCTTACGCAATTCATCGGGTAAGCAAGTTTATGCATAATCCAAAAATGTCTCATTGGTAGACAGTGAAGAGAATTTTGAGATTTTTGAAGCACACGGTTTCACAAGGCCTTTTGGTTTCACGTCACACCTCACTTCAATTTCAGGAGTTTTCGGATGTCGACTGGGCAGGTGACCGTGAAGATCGACTGTCCGTAAGGGCTTACTGCATATTTCTTGGCCAGAATTTAGTGTCGTGGAGATGCAAGTAGCAGAGTACGGTGACCCGAAGCAGTACCGAGGCAGAGTATAAATCACTCGCAAATGCTGCGGCTAAACTACTATGGTTGCAATCCCTCACGCTTGAACTTGGTATTCATATGGAGAATCCACCTGTGTTGTGGTGCGACAACATCGGGGCAACCTATTTAAGTGCCAATCCTGTGTTCCATGCACGAACAAAGCACACCGAAATAGACTTTCGCTTCATTCGTGATCTTGTCGCCAACAACAAGCTTTTAGTTCGGTTCATCAACAGTCGAGACCAGCTTGCTGACCTCCTCACCAAACCACTAGCAGCTTCTCGTTTCAAACTATTAAGCTTCAATCTCAGTGTCTGAGATCTTTCCCTACGATTGATGGGACATATTGAAGACCAACTCTTACTAGATTCCAAGCCTATTGACTCAAGAGACTCAAGACTTGCGGAAACGGTTCCTATTACGTAGGAGTAGGATATGGTGATCCTGCAAAACAAGAATTTGAATTTTATACGTTATATTCATCTTGTGTAAATCAAGTATTTGAATTTTGAATACTTGATAAATAAGCCTAATGATAGTAGTAAGTTAGGTGTTTTGTTTTACCAGTGATGTATATAAACTCATCCATGTATATGTTCAAAGTAGTGATAAATAAACACTTCAGTTCAATCTCTATCTCATTGTTTTACATGGCTTGAATTTCTTCAATTATAAAATTGTTTAGGACTTGACATGTTGCCTTGTAGCCTTGTTGCCAACATTCCGTTGCTAAGAAGTTGGTTTGAAAGGCAACCTCCCCCACTCCCGTTTGGGTTGGTTGGTCATTTACCCTTTTCTATCTCTTGTTTGCTTGCCTACGCTGGTTAAATGGGCAAATTGATTTTCTAGATCACCATCCAAGCTCTCACCCAATCAAACTCCTTGAGACTGACTATATATATGGCCTCTAGACTCTTTCAAAATCTAAACGAACCCTTTTAGAGTCGAGAGAAACCCTTCCACAATCAAATCCATGATCATGATAGTTTTTGCGTAATCCATGGCCATGATAGTTGGTTGTTCATGAAAAACCTCATGATTGTCCACAAAAAGAGTTAATAGATGACAACAAGTTACATTAATTTATAATATTTTTAAGGACGTGTTTTGCACCCCCTTGCTCCGCAGGTCACTTGAGTCAAGAGAACTTGGAGGTCAGAAGTGCCAGAAAATACCTCCGAAAATTAAGTCAATTTGTGCCTCACAATGAGAAAGATAGATGGTGAGAGTAGTAGTGAGTGACGAGTTATACCTTTTCCCAGGTTTTATACTTCCCTCTTTCGATGGGCACATTATTTTCTCTATGCTCGAGGTATCCTTTCCTACCATGGGGGACAAGTTGTTGCATTTAATGTGGCAGCTTCTATTGGGGACAGGATCCTCTATTGGGATCTCTTGCCAATGCTCCTAGTCGGAGCAATTAATGTGGTGAGGTTCCCCGATAGTCATCCAGTTAGAGGCGTGCTCGTGTGAATGCAGCCCCTATCCCTATTTTGACCCGGGTTCCTTCTGCTTCCTTATTAGTTGGTGGGCTTGAAACATTTGGGTTGTGGGCCTTACTGGCCATGAGCTAGGCCTTATGGGACTAGGGATGAATATGTCCCTCCAATTACCCCACAAATTCCCAATATGCATGCATGGTGGGAATTTTATTACCCACGAACGTTTTGTAACCCTTATTCTTAAAATATCTTTTTCGGCAACACATATTCCCATGTCTCAAGACGAGGGACAATGGTTCAGCACCCACAACCTTTCATTTTCGTGAGGATCATGGGATTTCGCTCTTGAAAGCTTCTCATCCTTCATCTTTGGGCTCCTAGTTGTCGAGTACGGAAGGGGTCTTCCCCAAACCCTAGAGCTTCTGATTTCTCTAAGCCCAGGACAACCCCTAATACTTCGAGGGTACCATTGGTCTGCAACTACTTCTTTCTTGAATTTGGACATGGTAAGAAACTTTTACTAGGTACCTGACTCCGTTGTTTTAGAGGTTTATAGAGCTCGCTACGGTGTCATTGACTCGGAGGGGTTTGTCGAGAAGGTTGTACTATATCCCTCCATGTTCTTGAATGGCCAGTGTCTCTCCTTCTACCGTCCCGTTCGAGGGGTTATGGACTTTCATGTGTTGGCTTTGTCGTAACTTCATGCCAACGCATGGAGAATTCTGATGTCATTTTGCATTATTTGGCGCTCAGTCTTGGGAGCTAAGGGGGAGGAATATCTCGATCTGATGGCCAGAGAATTCTCTTTCTCGCATGAGGTGCAGCACCACAAAAGTAACCTATGTAGCTTCCGTTTTCGTAACAAGTACAAAGTCGCCCGCATGGAGTCCCGATTTTCCAGCGTCAAGGAATGGTTTAAGAGGTTTATCTTCATATCAGACAGTGGTTGTTGATGAGGCCACCTGCCAAGAATTCCCTATTCAAGCCGTCGTTCTTGACGATAAGGAATTTTCCTTGAAATTGTCCGGCCGGGAAAAAGCTCGTTTGATGGTGGTTTACTCGTGGGTCACAAACCACCAGGGGTACATGAGGATGTTTGGACCAATGCTCTGTTGACCGAGCCCAACATTGAACAGTTCCTAATGACACCGAATCGGTCATGTTTCATTGGTCTTCGTCCCTTGAAGGTGCTATGTACCTCTCGAGGTCAAAAGGAGATTGTCTAATCCAACGGTGGAGGGGAAATGAAAAGCACCTCGTACTGAGGGCGGGTAGTTAGCGAGTCGTTGGGGGGCAATAGTAGCACTAAATCCGAGTAGGTTGTGCCCCTTTCTTTTGGAGGCCATGGTTAGTCTTCGCAAGTTCAAGTTCCGCCATGGTCAGGGATTGGTGAATCTGCTCGACATGAACCATGTGCCCTGGGAGGCATAGATGCCATCTTGGAGCAGGCGTAATTAAATTTTTTAGTTGCGATGGGCTCTATTAGTCCTTTGCCTAGCCCACGTCCTGCTCTATCGCTCTTGTTGGTGCTGCTCTTTACCCTGTTAGGCGACCAGGGGCTGACCGAGGTCAACAACTGGGAGAAGGGAGAGCTTGAGATGTCCTTTTTCTCAGCCTTTCTTGATCCTACTCCAAGGGGTCTCGTGAACCCATCATGCCGTTCGAAAAGGCCTCGAGCACGCTCGATTCCCCAGATGATGAGCCTGAAGGGTGCACCACTTCATTTAAGACAACCCTCTCTCCAGTCATAAGGGTGCCCATTCTGTCTGGGGGCCCTAGGAGTTTGTCACCCCTTGGTCGTGGACCTCAGTAAGGATAGGGTCTCCACACCTTCCCTACCCTTCAACACTTTGTTTGGATTAGAGGCGGTGGCGTCGGTAGTTTTGAAGACATCCGCGTCATCGGGTCAATCAACAAGGGACGCGGAGGCATTAGACGAGCATTTAACTAATGTGGGTGACGTGAGGCCCTAGTCATGTCAGCGATCGAGGTAGGTGACTCAGAGGCCCTGGTTATGTCAGAGCTCGATGAGGGTGCGGGCCCCCTCCCCGAGCTCTTTCTTTATTCTCTTCTATCTCATCCTTGCAACTCAAAGGCTTGAGGCAAGCCTTTAGGGAAAGAGGTCGTGGTGCTTCTTCAGAGTCGTTCTGAGTGTTAACAGAGCCAAGTTGTGGATGTGAGTCATGAAGCTGATAAGCTAAAAAAGTTCCTAAATTCGATGAGTTTTCTCTCAACTTGCCTCCAGTCTCTTCCCTTTATTGCTCTTTTACTCATCAATCTTTATTGGGTTACTAGGGAGTTGATGTGCTGGCCGCCTAGATTTTCAAAGGGAGGAATGAGCTAGAAAAGGAAAGTCACTCGTCACAATCCTTCAAGCCTACCAAAAAGTCGTTAAGGGGAAAAGAGAGAGAGACGAGTCATAGGCCACCCTCCGCCAGGAGGTGGCTGACCTCCGTGGTGACTTTACGAAGTCTCAAGAGGAGATAGCCCGCTGCCATATCAAATCCAAATTGCTAGAAGAGGAGCATGATACTAGGTGAGATCGGCCAACCCGATAAGAGGTGAAGTTGGAGGAGTGGGCCACTGCATTGGAAAGGGCCCAAAAGTCCCATCAAGACCTCAAAGCCAAAAGGGACAGGCTGGTCAGACAACATGACTCAGACCAGAGGAAATACCAATTCTTGGACAATAAGTATATAGACCTCAACAAATCTTGGGTGTGCAAGTGAGACAAGATTAAATCTTAGGATCAGCCATACGACTTTGGAGTTCGAGTTGGACTTTACTAAGGGAGAATCGGCTTCTCAGAAGCTGCAAATAGGAGCTTTGGAGTCCAAGTTGACCTCTTCTAAGGAGAACCTGGTCTGGCTCTCTTCCCAGATGTCGGCTGCTAAGGTAGTTCGCAGCAAAGCTTGTGGCTATAGGTATAGGAAAGGCTTGGAAATGTTAAGGGATCATTTGATGGAGAATCCCTGGACTGACCTGAACGCCGTTAACTTATTGACCCTCAAGCCCGATGGTCAAGCCCTATAGTTTCTTAACCAGGCAGGAGATGTGCTCGATCGCGCTAGGTGGCGACTAGAGATGGGACGCTTAGGAGAGTTGTTCTCTCTTTTGTTCGTCGAGTGCGAGCGAGGAGCATCGACTTAAGTAACCAGGCGAGAGATGTACTCAAATGCATTGGGTGGTGAGAAGAGATGTGACACTTAGGAGAGGTGTTCCCTCTTTTATTCATCGGGTGTGAGCGCGGAGCATCGACTTAGATAACTAGCGGGAGATGTGCTCGACTGCGCTGGGTGGTGAGGAGAAATGTGATACTTAGGAGAGGTGTTGCCTCCTTTGTTCGCCAGGTACGAGCACGGAGTATCGACTTAGATAACCAGAGGGAAATGTGCTCGACCGCGCTAGGTGGTGAGGAGAAATGTGACACTTAAGAGAGGTATTGTCTCCTTTGTTCACCTGGTGCAAGCGTAGAGTATCGACTTAGATAGCCAGATAGGAAATATGCTCGATCGTGTTGGGTGGCAAGGAGAGATGGGTCACTTAGGAGAGGTGTTCCCTCCTTTTTCGTCTGGTGCGAGCATGAAGTATCGACTTAAGTAAGCAGGCAAGAGATGTGCTCGACTGCGCTGGGTGGTGCCTAAGACGTTTGTATCGTAATAAGGATTTGACAGTAAGAAGTGAAACACAAAGGAAAGTCATGAAATGTAAAGCAATTTTATTGAGTTTGTAAGGTGTTATTACATGAGAGCCTTCTATGCAAAATATTTCTTGATGTGCTTCGCGTTCCATGGTTGTTGTAATTCCTTTCCTTCAACATATTTTAGCCAATAAGTTCTGGGTTTGTGGCAAGTCGTAACCACATATGATCATTTTCATTTTGGTCCAAACTTCCCTTTCTCCCGAAAGGTTACCCTAGTTTCTTTCAAGACTAGGTCTCCTACCTTAAACGCCTAACGCTTTACTCTTTTGTTGAAGTATTGCTATGTTTACCTTTTGGCAATTGCCGCCCTTGGCTTCACCCTATCTCTAAGTTTTTCTACATAGTCCAGATTCCCCAGTAGGACTTCTTCTTTTATTTTCTCATTAAAAGGTTTAGAACAATAAATACTGAATTAGATGATAGACCTAGGGTTGGGCGGCAGGGCACCGTTCCTGCCACCCTGCCGTCCACCGTCTCAACAGCGTGGGCAACTCCGCTCGCACCATGCAGGGGGAGGTGCCTCGCCTTTAGGCTTTGAAGGAGTTGGGGCGCCGTCGCCCCCGGGGGGGGGGGGGGGTTGCTAGGCCTAGGCCCTCTAGCATTAAACCCCACCTAGGCCCGGATATATATATATATATATATAAGAAAAATAAATTTTTAACGACGTCATTTTATACTTACATTCTACATACAAAAACAAAAAACCCTAACCTTAAAATCATTCTACTCTCTTCTCTCTCTCTCTCTCTCTCTCTCTCTCTCTCTCTCTCTCTCTCTCCCTCCACTGCTTCTCCTCTCCTCTCCTTTCTTAGTTTGTCTCCCTCCGTGATTTCTTCTTTCTCTCCTCCTCCTCCTCATCTTCTTCTTCTTCTCATTCTCTCTTTCTCATCCTCTTCCTCCTTTTCCTATTTTCAGTTTTTGACTTTTCTTCTCGACGTCTCGTTCTCGAAGTGTGGCCGTGGGTTTGTTCGCAAACCCACGACCATTTGTGGTTGTAGTTCCATTGCTCAAATTGTGGTCTTGCCATATGGCGTGAGAGTGATTTTAATTTTTCTTTTCATGTGTCACTATATGTACTTTGTAATTTCTTGGATTTGTTGTTGGATGATAGATTTGTAAATTTTAGGGATTGATATGTAGATTTGATGTTGTTTTTCAATAGTTTTGGATTTCTTTTGTTTTTTTCGGTTGTTTTCCACCATGGGTAAGCTGTAGACGGTGGGGGATGGACAGACTAGGGGTCCAATCCATCCCTCGAAATGCGGATGGGGCACCCCGCCCATGGGGTGTGGGGCTGAATTTCAGGGGGCCAAACCCCACCCCCCGCCATGCAGGGGCAGGATGTGGGCACCACTACCCCAGGGGGTGCAAGTAGCACCACTAGCTGAACCCTGTAGCTTGGTACCCCTATCTCTACCGAGATTACGACATTTCTTCCATATGTTAGCGCAAAGGGGGTCTCTCCAGTTGAGATTTTCGTGGTAGTTTGGTAGACCCATAGAACCCCTGACAGCTCTTCCGCCCAAGCGCCTTTCTTACTTGTGAGTTTCTTCTTTAATATTCTCACAAAGATTTTGACAGTCGCCTCGACTTGCCCATTCATCCGAGGGTGTCCTGGAGTGGAGTACTTGACTTTTATCTGTAATTCGGCTCACTAATCGTGAAATTGATCTGAGTCAAACTGTTGCCTATTGTCCACGATGATAGTGTGCGGGATTTCAAATCTGCACACAACAGTCTTCCATAGGAACCTGGTGATGTTGGTTGTCGTTATTGTCATGAGGGGTTCTGCCTCCCCCCATTTCATGAAGTAGTCTACAACTATTACGATGAATTTCACGCCTCCTTTACCAAGGGGCATGGCGCCCACTATGTCTACACCCTACTGTGCAAAGGGCCACGGGGACGTGATCGATGTCAGCTCCTCTGATGGGCTATGTAGAATCGATGTGTATTCCTAGCATTTCTCACATTTCTTGACGAATTGTTCTACATCCCTGAGGGCATGAGGTTAGTAGTAGCCCGTTCTCAGGACCATTCTCTCAAGGGCTCTTTCGCCTAAGTGGTTTCCACACACTTCTTCGTAGATCTCTCCCCATTACGTATTGAGCTTCATCTAGTGATATGCATCATAACAAGGGCAAGGAAAGACCTCACTTGTATAAGGTCTCGTTCAGGAGAGTGAATCCAACTGCCTTATTCCTTACTTCCATTACCTCTTCTTTCTTGGTTGGTAGTTCCCCGATGGTTAGGAACTTGGTTATTGCTTCTGCCCACTCGGGCATTTCTGTCCTCACCTCCGAGACTTCTAGCCCAATGGCGAGGGTTTCTACCACCTTGCTGATCACTGCCCAAGGTAGTGTTGCATCGTCCATTCCTGAAGTTGTCTGTGCTAACTTATCTGCTTTCCAATTGTCTTTCGAAAGGATTTGTCTGATAAAAATATTTTTGAATGGCCATGCTCTTCCCACACTTGTCGTAGGTGGAGTTGGCACCTTTCACCTTTTGCCACGTATTTTCTTTCAACTTGGTTTACCACAACTTGAGAGTCCGCCTTCACTTCCACTTCTGCTACTCCGAGCATCCTTGCTTTGATGAGGCCAGCCAATAGGGCCTCATATTCATATTTGTTGTTGGTAGTTTTGAATTCAAGACTTTCGAGTAATAACTTTCTTCACCAAAGTCCGACACTATGTATACCTTACCTTTCGCCAAAACGACAGGACGAGCCATCGACATAGACATGCTAGGGATGATCGGTTGGTTGTTTGGGTTCCTCCTCGAGGAGGCTAATCATCTCAGCTACAAAGTTCGTCAGTACTTGTCCCTTGATGGCATTTCAGGGGATATAGTCGATATCGCACTCACTGAGCTCGATCAACCAATTGACCAGTCGTCCAGACATGTCAGGTCGCTGCATTGCCTTCTTGAGGGGAGCTTCGATGAGCACTTTTATTGGGTATGCTTGGAAGTAGGGTCTCAAGCAGAGGGCAGCTACTACTAAAGCCCCCTATCAGCGTATGGCTTGTGTAATAAACTAGTCTTTGAGCTCTTTTTTCCTCTCTTACTAGTGTTGGCGATACAAACTCCGGTGTGACGGAAAAATATAGTTAGAGAGTCTCTCCCTGCATGGTCTAACTCAAGAGGGGGATTAGAGAGGTGCTCTTTGAGTCGAGCGAACACTTCATCGCACTCCTCTTTCCAATCGTGCACCTTGCACATCACCTGGAAAAACGACAGGAACTTGTCTGTCGATCGAGAAAAGAACCTGTTAAGTGCCAGGATTCTGCTCACTAGCTTTTGAACTTCATTGAGGTTTTTGGGGGGCTTCATGGTGATGATGGCTTGAATCTTCTCTCGGTTAGCCTCGATTCCTTTTCCTAAACCATAAAGTTGAGAAACTTGCCCGACTCCACTCCAAAGCTCATTTTGTGGCTTTTGATGAGCAAGTCATTTACGTAGACTTCTATGTTTCATCCGATTTGTTCTTTGAACATCCGATTTAACAGCCTCTGATAGGTCACTCCGGTGTTCTTCAATCCAAAGGGCATTACCTGGTAACAGTATAATCCTTGGCCTATTATGAACGCCGTCTTTTCTTCATCACTCGAGTTCATTCGGATTTGGTTATACCCGGAGTAGGCATCCATGAAGCTCACATCTTATGCCCGACAATCAAGTTCACGATCAAGTCAATCCGTGACAAGGGGAAGTTGTCTTTAGGGCATGCCTTGTTCAGATCAATAAAGTCGACACACATCCTCCACTTGGCATTCTCATTTTTTACTAAAAGCACATTAGAAAGCCAATCTAGGTAATGGCCCTCCTTAATAAATCTTGCGGCTAATAGGCGGTCAACCTCCTCCGCTATAACTGCGTACTTCTCAGTATTGAAACTCCTGCATTTTTGCCAAACTTTCTTGGCATCTAGTTTCACACTCAACCGGTGTTCAATCGCATCCTTATCAATCTCGAGCATGTCCTCATGACTCCAAGCAAAAAGTTCTTTGTGTTTGACCAGCAACCATTTCAACTGCAATCTCACTCTGGGTCTCATCCTAGTTTCTATTCTCACCTTCCTTTAAGGAGCTTCATCTAATGTAATTAGTTCCAGGGGCTCGTCAGCCTCTCCCTGTTTCAAGTGTCGCTCATCTCTAGTCTCCACCACTTAAGGGGTGATGGGGGAGCTTACTCCTCCATTTTTGCACACCTCCTCTCCTTTGTTTGATGCATCTTCTTAATCGCTATTGTCTGGGACCGTGTCGCAACTAGTGTATGAAATACAAGTTCATTTTACTTAAAGAGATCCCACAGATAGTGCCAAATGTTAAGGACGTGTTTCGCACCTTGCCTTGCTTCGCCGGTCACCTGAGTCTAGAGAACTTGGAGGCCTAGAGTGCCAAAAAACATTTATGATGCCTAAGTCAATTTATGCCTCATAGTGAGAAAGATAGATGATGAGAGTAGTAATGTGTGACGAGTTATACCTTTTTTCCAGGCTTTTATACTTCCATCTTCCAATGGGAACATTATTTTCTATGTGCTTGGAGTATCCATTCCTGCCTTGGGGGACAAGCCATAGCATTTGATGTGGTAGCTTCTGTCGGGGATAAGATTCCCTGTCGGGATCTCCTGCCAACGCTCTTAATTGGCACAATTAATGTGGTGAGGCTCCCGACGAGTCATCTTATTAGAGGCATGCTCGTATGAACGCAATGTCCTCTCCCTATTTTGACGTGGGTTCCTCCTACTTCTTTATTAGTCGGAGGGCTTGCAACATCTATGTTGTGAGCTTGCTGGCCATGTACTAGGCCTTATGGGACTAGGGACGAATATGTCCCTCCAAATATAATTATCATTTTATTTAATGGGAAGATTGTGGTTGGGGTTAAATGCATTATCTTGCATATAAAGGACCAAGTCTCATGTTGAATATGGCCTCGTGTCCATATAATCGACGATATCGATGCGTACAGCTCCGATGTATACTCCTCTTAGTCCTATAGCATTCTTTTCGATGTTGACAAATTGGCACACTGACACTGGGACAGCTTATACAAATTGTCAAGGATAAGGGGCGTTTTCTTTTATTTTTTTAGGTTCCGGGGATAAGGTTGAGTTGTCAGCATGCAATAGCATAGTCGGCAGGGCTTCACATTATTAGGAATTATATTAATTAACAGCAAATATTTATTTAGCATTGTCAATATCCAATTATTTAGCAATAATATTGCGTAATAATTTATAATCCTTTAAATTTCACACGATAGAAAACCTTTGTCATTGACTGGTAAGTTAAAAGACATAATTGTGCTAAAAATGATGTTATTTTTTACTCTCTCTGTTTTTAACGTTGTTATTTTGTGCAACAATTTGTATGGTTCTCAGTTTTTTTAACTATTTTTCTCTTATATTTATGAAAAAAATAGAGTTTTAATTATGTCCTTCACGACAAGACAAGATAAAGGGTAACCATGACCAACCAAATATTTTAAGGATAATGCTCATACAATTGTAAAATATATAAATATTACGTAATTGTTTTAAAAAAAGTATAATCTATTATTAAAAAATTAATTAATTTTATGTAAATCTTATATTTATTTATTTTTTTAAAATGATTGTGCACCGCTTACATACTAACAACTATAATTATCAATTCTCATATCTTATATACTCTATATAATTATTTCGAGAGTTATATCCTTCTCGGGGACTCAAGAAAATGATGAGTATTGAATTGGTTATACAAAATCAAATTATTTCATTTTATTTTATTTCATATAATTATTATAATTTTTTTAGACTTCTATATAAAATATAATAAATAATTTAATTTTTTTAATATTAAAATAAAAATAATATTATAATAATATTTTATTTAATTTTAAACAAAACATATCATCTTATCTAACTAAACAAGGCATAAGATATTACCATTGCACGGGGCCAGGACAGACGAGACCAGGAATATCCTCACCATGAAATTATGTGCTCTTCATGCTTAGCATCAAATCCTTATGATAACCGCTTTTTTTACACTTATTTTGCAGCCCTTGTTTATTTAGATAAAAATAAAGATGTTTGCAAATACCACTCATATTGCAACCCAAAAAGATCATTTATTACACAATATTATTTGGATAGCATAGTATTTGAAAAGATATAGATTTATTAACCGAGTTTTGCTAGGTTCAAGTCAGTGTGTAAATACATATATGATGTATTATGATTAAAAAGAGTCAAAATATAAATTTTTTTATGCTAATTATAGTGACAACTTTTCACATCAATAAATACAATTTTCTTACTAATCACAAGACAATCCCATACTTGATAATCCGGTTAGAACTCTTCAATGTTCATGCACAAACGTCATTATATGTTGTGTTTGGAAGTAAGATATTTTAAGGTATTTTGTAAATGGTAGTGAAAAAATAATGATAGAATATTGAATAGTAATGAAAAGTAGATAAAAAATAATATAAAATATTCTGAGAATATCTGAGATATCCTCAATACACAATATATTCATTGATGATATATTTCCTTCTCAATTCTCAAATGCTGTATTTTTTGATGGGGTGAGCTACTAGGCTTCCATTTAAGGCCTCGTTTGATAGTTGGACTCTACCTAAATCAATTCAGTTCAATCTAACTTTAAACTGAATCTAACATCTAAATATTCAACTTTCAAATTACTAAACTTATCTCAACTCAAAACTTCTTTATACGTGTGACCTACAATATTTTTCAATTCAATACATCTTTACACGCGAGTTCCATAACTTTTTTTAAATTCTCATAAATATATATCTAAACTCATTTTAACATCTAAATATATCTAAATTTATCTTAAGTAAATTTTATAAAACTTATTTCACCATCTTAATTCATTATCATTTATAAAGAACTCAATTTATCTTTATTTAACTCAGCATCCAAATGCAGTTTAAAACCTATCTAAACCACAAAATTGTCAATGCAATTCCTGACCATTAAATAATATTAGGATGCTTTCAATCACTCGATTATGAAGAAGACAAAAGGAAAAAAAGTAAAGTTTCTAGTTTCCACGTCAATGGAAATAAGGAAAGTGAGTGGTAGACCGTAGATATGTATGAATATTATATGTCAGTGTGTCACCCAAGCACAACAATATACAAACATTTTTGTGAACAATTTATGCACAAAGGAACAAAGGAGTACAGGGGAGAGACGAGAGAGAGTTCAGGTGCGAGTTGTGATCAGTGGAGTTGAATATCATTCGAAAATGTTACCAACTGGGCTGTCTTCTGTTTATTCAGTTTGCAGTGATGCTGCTGGTATTGCTGGTATCCTTTTTCCCCTCCTTCCCCTCTTTTCTGCCTCTTTATCCTTCTTCCGCTTGAAATGAATGCAGTTTGACTTGTTTCTGAGATGTAGACGAAGCAAACCCTTGATTGCTTCTGTAAAAAGTCTGCAGCACTTATACTGCTTCTTATTTTCTTATTCTTTCAGCTCCTTTGATTGTTGTCCAAAGTTTTATGAGATAATATGTATTTATTTCTTAATTAGAACTTGCCGGTAGTAAATTTATTGCTTACCGAAATTTAATATCCCAGAGCAATGTCGTCTGATGGTAAATTTCATCCAATAATTTTTTATATATGTTATGATATAGTGTACTGTTTGAGTGTTTTTTCATAAATTGGATCATTTGAACTTTCTAAAGGGATTGGAAAGGATAATTGCAGAAATGCCCAAAAAGAAGGGCTCTCCTTGGTTTATATTTCAGAAGAATGTAGGATAGAAAAGGATAATTGCACAAATGTGAAAGAATCTTCATTTCTTAAATGATTTAGTCGCTTTCCTTTGCTTCCCATGCTTCTTTTCAAGACTTAGATGGGGCTTCATATTTTATTAAACATATAAAAAATTATAAAATGGAATTTGCTAAATATGAATTAGCTTTTATCGAATCTGGAGTTATACCAAAAGCATAAAGTCTTCCTTTTAACAGTTCACATTCTCTTGAATAGTTTCATAGCAACGAAAATTACAGCTAATTAAATGAGTTTTCCAAAGCTTTTTATATGTCTAGATCAATTTACATAAATCCATTTATGGAAGAAAAAGGTGAACACCTCTACCGCAGTGTTCCATTCATGAAGATAATTGTTGTTTGGGTGGTCTGCATGAGTTGGGATTACAAAAGGCTACTATGTTAAACCTATGACTCCTTGTACCATCATATCAAATGAATGTCGATTAGGTTCATTGAGTTGATTGTATATTAGTCCATTAAATGCAAAGAAGACATCACTAAAGATCATTACCTTCTTCACATGTAAGGACAAGAAATGACAAGGTAGAAAGAAATCACGTGTAATCCTATCTTAGTAGGTAGACATGGCAGTGGTTTCGAACTTTTATATAATCACATTGAAAAATTCTACTCATCATCTCGACAACTCACATCACACTGGATTTTTTAATTTTTTTTCTTACCAAATGTGTGGTATAGGGATAATAAGTAGAAGAATTCCTTTAGTTTAGCAAGAATAAAACAAAAATAAAAAATCAAGTATGGTGTGTGGTGTGAGGATGATGAGTAGAAGGGCTCAATGACATTGCATGATAGCAAGAAATGTTGGGGTATATGTGGAGACTGGTTTTGGAGCTAAAATAGGTGTTTGCTGAAAGTTGGCTCGAGTCAAAGTTCGCTCGACATCGCTCGACATACTGCTCGAGCTAAGCTCAAGTCCGAGAGTTCGCTCGAGTCCCGCTCGACACTGCGCTCGAGTGAGACAGAAACCCTAGTGTTCGCTCGACCCTTCGCTCGACACTCCACTTGAGACAATGTTCATTTGGTTGTTCGCTTGAGGCGCACTCAACACGCGCTCAAGCGAAGTACGCAGTTTTTGCTAGATTAGGTTTCCAGTGCCACTCACTATAAATACATTATATTAGAGTTGTGTTGAACAGCTGAAGCAAATAGTTGAGAGAGAACTATTGTCTTGTGAGTGCATATTGCGTGAGAGAGCAAAAAGTCATAGAGAGTGTGAGTTAAGATTAAGTGATTGTAATCTCCTCTGGTTAATAAGATTTATGCAGCTCCTGTGGATATAGACAATTTGCCGAACCACATATATTGTGTGTCGTGTTCTTGATTGTGTTGCTTTTACTTTATTTGTCATCGTTGGTGTGTGCGTTTTGCATAACATTTCACAACAATTGGTATCAAGAGCCAAGGTCGGATCTGAAGAAGAATGATGGCTGGAGATAAAGTGAACGCACCAAGGATCGAGAAGTTCGACGGCACTGATTTTGAGTAATAGAAAATGCAGATCGAGGACTATCTCTATGGGAAGAGGCTCCACCTTCCATTGTTGGGAAAGAAGCCGGAGAGCATAGATGATGTTAAGTGGACCCTGTTAGATCGACAAGTTTTAGGGCTGGAGAGCATAGATGATGGCTGGAGATAAAGTGAACGCACCAAGGATCGAGAAGTTCGACGGCACTGATTTTGAGTAATAGAAAATGCAGATCGAGGACTATCTCTATGGGAAGAGGCTCCACCTTCCATTGTTGGGAAAGAAGCCGGAGAGCATAGATGATGTTAAGTGGACCCTGTTAGATCGACAAGTTTTAGGGCTTGTTCGGCTGACCTTGTCCAGAACAGTGGCACACAATGTCAGTAAGAAGAGAACCACGATGGATCTCATAGTGACTTTGTCAAGTATGTATGAAAAACAGTCTGCGAACAATAAGGTGCACTTGATAAAAAATTGTTCAATCTGAAGATGTTGGAAGGTATGTCTGTAGCCCAACACTTGAATGAATTCAATACGATCACAAATCAACTATCTTTTGTGAGATTGAGTTTGATGATGAGATCAGAGCGTTGATTCTGTTGGCATCATTGCCAAATAGTTGGAAGGTCATGAGGATGGCTGTGAGTAGTTCAACCGGCAAAACAAAACTGAACTACGACGATATACGTGACATGGTACTTGCTGAAGAGGTACGTAGGAGAGACTCGAGTGAGTCCTCGGGTTCTGGATCGGCCCTAATTGTTGACAATAGGGGCAGAGGACATGATAGGTCAAACTCCAAGAGCAGAGGGAAAAGCAAGACGAAATCTGGGCAGCAGATCACGTCTGGAGTTGTGGTAAGCCGGACCACATCAAGAGAAACTGCAAGAATTAAGAAAGTTCTGAGAATGATGTTGTGAACGCAGTGGCAGAAGAAATTCATGATGCTCTATTTCTTGCAGTACACAGTCCGATTGATGATTGGGTGTTGGATTCAGGGTCTTCGTTCCATAGCACCTCACATTGAGAAATCATGCAGGATTATGTTGCTAGTGATTTTGGAAAGATGTATGCGACTAATGAAGAGGCACTGGATGCAGTGGGAGTGGGTGATGTACACATCACACTTTCAAACAGGAGCGTGTGGACTTTACAGCAAGTCAGACATGTTCTAGATCTAAAAAAAAACCTGATCTCTGTGGGACAGCTTGATGACAGCAGTTTTGCTGTAGCATTCTCTAGAGGAGCTTGGAAGATTACTAAGGGTGTGCTGGTCTTAGTGCATGGTAAGAAATCTAACTCTTTGTATTTAACATTAGGGTCTAGTGATGTGTAGGGAAATACAAGAATGCAAAAATGCAGGCTTGTTCGCGCAAAACATGTGAGGAAGCTAAAGGGAGTCAGCTTTGTCGTTCCTTATGAAAGTCTGGGAAAGTTGGCTAAGGTTGCCAAGATCGGTTTGAGACTGGATACTCCTGGTGTAGTGGGAGTTGCGAGTTGCCTTGTGGATGTGCTGACTAAGGGCGATGTATGTGGAAGACTGAAGTCGGGCTTGACTTCAGTGCGTCTTCTAGCTTGAAGATGAAAGCTGTGAGCTGAGATGATAGGGCTTGACTAGAAACAGTGGCTGGCATGTGGAGACCCAGTCTCCAAGTGAGAGATTGTTGGGGTATATGTGGAGACTGATTTTGGAGCTGAAAAAGGTGTTTGCTGAAAGTTGGCTCGAGCCAAAGTTCGCTCGACATACTGCTCGAGCTAAGCTCAAGTCCGGGAGTTCGCTTGAGTCCCGCTCGACACTCCGCTTGAGCGAGACAGAAATCCTAGTGTTCGCTCGACACTCCACTCGAGCCAATGTTTATTTGGTTGTTCGCTTGAGGCGCGCTCGAGCGAAGTACGCAATTTTTGCCAAATTAGATTTCCAGCACTACTCACTATAAATACATTATATTAGAGTTGTATTGAATGGCTGAAGCAAATAGTTGAGAGATAACTATTGTCTTGTGAGTGCATATTGTGTGAGAGAGCAAAAAGCCCTAAAGAGTATGAGTTGAGATTGAGTGATTGTAATCTCCTCTGATTAATAAGATGTCTGCAGCTCCTGTGGACATAAGCAATTTGCTGAACCACGTATATTGTGTGTTGTGTTCTTGATTGTGTTACTTTTACTTTATTTATCATCGTTGGTGTGTGTGTTTTGCATAACATTTCACAACAAGAAACCTCTACTGCTCTGACTATAAATCAATCTAACATGCTAGGTGGTACTATTCGTAGAATATCTGAGTACTTACTCTCCAATCAGCTTTGTTTCTCTCATTACTTGATGATGACTACTATGGTTGATAGACAAACTAATACCCATTTGTCATTACAGGAAACCTTTTTGCTTTTGGGCTGTTTGTGTCACCCATGTAAGTTGTACAAATTTTTCTTGAAAGAAATAAAGGAACAGTTCTAAACCCAATAATGATGTTGAACTTTATGTTTTCCAGACCCACATTTAAGAGAATCATCAGAAACAGGTCAACAGAGCAATTCTCTGGATTGCCTTATGTATATGCTCTCTTAAACTGCTTGATATGCCTCTGGTATGGAATGCCACTAGTGTCGCCTAGTATTATCCTGGTCGCTACAGTCAATTCAATTGGGGCAGTTTTCCAGTTAATCTACATAAGCATCTTTATTATGTTTGCTGACAAAGCTATGAAGGTAAGCATCACACCCTGTATCTTCTTTAGCAGGAAAATTTGAATGTCATTTTCATAATTCAGCACGATTATCTAATCTAATCCTCCATTAAATGTTTCATGCAGATAAAGATGTCAGGTTTATTAGTAGCAGTTTTTGCCCTATTTGTGACCACAGTGTATGTAAGCATGAGATTTTTCGATTCTCATGAAAGGCAAACTTTTGTTGGACTTTTTAGTGTTGCTTCACTCATTGCCATGTTTGCTTCACCGTTACTAATCATTGTAAGTTCTTGTGAAAAAATCTCACACATTTTTATTTTAGACTGTACAGTTCCTCCTCCCTAAAGTTTTTGCAATATTTTGTGCCAGAAATTGGTGATTAAGACAAGGAGCATTGAGTTCATGCCGTTTTATCTTTCCCTTTCAACCTTCTTGATGAGTCTATCTTTCTTTGCATATGGAGTGCTCAAGTATGATCCTTTCCTTTATGTAAGTATCATGATTCCTGCCTGGTAGGCATATGAAGATCATGTTTTCTATAGCATACGACCGCAACCGATTGTTTCATGCAACTCATATAATATAAGGCGCATGTTTGAAGGAAAACATAAGAAAGAACTCTTATTTTTATGCTGTTGGATATTAATTATCCCCACATTACAGTACTGTCCTGTTGCAGTGCTTTGCAAGATTCGTTAACCGACTGAATGAAAGCTAGAAGTCCAAAAGACCGCCTGAGCTTTTGTTTCTTATACAGTTATACTTACTGTTTATACTTCTATTTATTTTTGGATGCAGGTTCCAAATGGAATTGGAACGATTTTAGGGCTCGTTCAATTGGCCTTGTACTCCTATTATAGCAATACATTTGGAGGAGACCCAAGAAAACCTCTACTAAATCCATATGCTTGAATGAATCCATTCACGGAATGTGGTAAAGCTTCATGCTGAATTGTCTTCTTCTCTATCTGTCTTTTTGGAGAAGTCCACTGCCTGAATATATTATATGACATAAACTGATATCATCATATAAGCTTTAACACTGGTGACTGTGAACTGATCGAGAAAAATGAAGACATGGAAGACATGGACCACTAAATTTAACAGCTAAAGAGGCTCTATCTTTGGTCTTAGAAGTTATTTGTTGGGCAACTGAACTCATGTTCAGTTCCTTTAGCTGCTGAAAGCAGTGCAGACTCCTTTACAGAACAATGGCCTGCGTGCTTGGTATATGTGTCACACCAGCCAACTCAGTGAACTCAATAATGCTTCATTTCCTTACCTTGCTGAGTTCTTGTATATATTGTAGGTGTACAAGGAAAACTTTGGAGTATTGATGAGTACTTTTGAATTAGTCCAGTAAGTTTTGTAAGCCTGTTTGAACCACATATTTTTGTTGGATAAATGCTATTTATTATCATTTTAACCACTATCTTTTCATCATTTCATGATGTGTTATCATTTCCTAACGCAGTAACTATTTGTTTATTCATATCACATCAGAGAATGATGAAAAAATGATAATTAAGAAAATGAAAAATAATATTTTTTATTCGTTATTAGCTCCTTCAAAATTATATGGCCTTGAAATCACATAAAATTATTATTTGATCTTCCAAGATATAATCACAGAAACAGAAAAAGACTTCGCTCCTGCATATTTGTAAAAGGGTAGAAGCTTGCATTAATTAGTCATCAAGACAGACTCATGCACCTGTTTAGAGGCTGAAAATCAATGGCATTTTATTGAATAAGAGAGGAAACTAGTTGTGCATGGAAGGGCCGAGGAGACTGCAATAAAAATGACTTTACAGCAAAGGAAAATAACTCTTAAAACACTTTTACAGAAAAGGCAATAACCTTTGAAGCATTAATTAAGCTGAGAGAATCATAAAAAGGTACTCTCTTTATTTTATTTTATTTCTTATTATAACATGTCATGCTATTTAATTTAACTTATAATTTGAATTATAATTGAATTAATTATATATCTAGATTAATTAAGAGTAATGTTTGATACAAGTTTATGGCATCTAAGTCTTGTATAGTCATTTTGAAAAAAAGTGAAACTCACCCTAAAAAAATAATTTTTTTCAAAGGGATCTCACATTTTTTTAAGGGGAGCCTTGCATAAATTATTTTTTAGTAATAAAATTATTTAACATTAATTCTATAATATTTGAATAAGGATAAAAAAACAAAAAACAAAATTCATATAGAAAGTGAGAAAAATCCAACTAATTGGGTCAACAAGTTATATTTGGAAGATTGGATCTTTACATAGAGAGCTTGCAACTGCTGTCAGTATCGGGTTTTAGTTTTTACACCATTCAATCCTAAACTACCTCCTTCTCGTTCTAATAATTCCATAGTGGGATAAAATCACAATGTTTTGAATATCATAACCTAGACCATTTTGATCGAGGTATTAAAATAAGATATTTAGGTATTGATATTGTTTTGAATACTATTTTGGAATAATCTATATATAAATAAATTATATATATTCTAAAATTATAGTCTATATATGAATAAATTATATATAAATATATATAAATTATAAATAGTCTGGTCTGAATTGTGAGTCTAAAAAAGATGAAGAAATAATGGAAAAAAAAAAAGCAAAAGCTAAAATCCGAAATATTGGTCGGTACGGTCAAAATTCTAACCCATACGAAACTTGGCCTTTTTTTATACCGTCTACGCCATAGAAATGATATATTTCGACCGTACCAACTGGTACAGTACGAAATTCAAATTTTGTTAAATCATACCTGATTAATTTTTTTTTAAAAGGAAAAATCTAATACTTGAAGACCATGTTTGGATAGTGAAAGTGTTTCATTTCATCCTATCTTATTATTATAATTTTTTTAAGTTATCGTATAAAATATAATAAATAATTCAATTTTTTCAAATCTAAAAATAATAATAATATTAAAAGATAGTATTCTAACAATATTTTATTTAATTTTTAACTTTTATCTAAAATCACCCCGTCTCATCTCACTATCCAAATCGTACAAAAAATACAAACTCTAAGCGAGAGAGTGTGCAAAGAACTTGATTTATGCTGTGGCTTGATTTTAGACTTTTTCTAATTATTAATGAAAAGTTATTGGTATATCATATTATAAAATGAATGAACGATATCTATTGATTTATTCATCCTCCATGTTGACATGATAATATTTAACCTATAAGATAATTAAATTAAGAAATCTACTTAAATCAATGGGTAGTGATGTATGCATCTACTGCTCAAGGGCATTTCAATTTTTTTTTTTTATCATTTTTTTTTAAGTATATTTTTAACATCCTTAATCACTAAAAAAAAGTTAAAAAAATATATAATTTTATTAATACTCACTTATTTAATAATTAAGTAAAATTAAAAATTAAAAAAAATTAAATATAAAAAAATAATAATTAAATAATAACTCTATCATTATTCTAAACGATGAACACACAAAAAGAATTGGCATGGAACACAAAAAAAGCAGTAACTTTTTGCCATTGTTCACATGAAGAGTGGGTGAATACTGACAAAAAGTTGCCTCCATTTTTGTGTTCCAGTCTACTTTCCGGTGTAATTTTTATAAAATAATAATAATAATAATATTATGTTCTTCACTCTGCTTTGAAAGTAAATAAATGAAGTGAAAAAAACTTGTGTTGATCAAGTACCGTTTGAAGGCGACTTTATGAAAGTCTACAAAGCCATCAACCAGATTGTGGACAATATAATTTTCATTTCTTTCCATCTTATTTCCTTCTTAATTTTCATTCAAATATAAATACTTTCAAATTAATTATTATAATTTTTTCAAACTAATAATTACAACATTTTCCAAATAAAACATAAAAAATAATTCAACTTTTTTCTAATCTCAAAATAAAAATTATATTAAAAAATTATATTTTAATAATATTTTAACTTTATAATATTTTTTATTCAATTTTTTCCTCTTATTTTTCAAAACCCAATAAATACTTAGAGGGATGTTTGGAAAAAGTTTCCATTTCATTTCATTTTCTTCCCAAGTATCATTCAAATACAAACACATTCAAACTAAATATTACAACTTTTTCAAATTAATTATTACAATTTTTTCAAACTAATCATTACAAATTTTCTAAACTTTCAAATAAAAATGAGTGATTTATAAAAAAGTGAATCTTACTAATAAAGAATGATTTTTTTTTTTTTTTTTACACTTTTTTAGGTGTGGTTCACTTTTTTACAATGATTTGTATGAAACTTGTCTATTTGAGACTTGTACAAATCATTTTTCAATAAAAAATAATTCAACTTTTTTTCTCAAAATAAAAATAATATTAAGAATTATATTATAACAATATTTTAATTTTATACTATTTTTATTAAACTTTTTTATCTTTAATTTTTCAAAATCCAATAAATATTTAACTCAAACTATCTCACTACTATTTACTAACCATCTTATTACTATTCACAAAATTTTCATCTCATCTCATTCCTCAAATATTCAGTAACTCAAACTACCTTACTACTATTCACAAATCATCTTACTACTATTCACAAAATTTTTATTTCATCTCATTTTCTAAGTATTCCCTAAGGTCCCTTTTGATTTCATAGATGGTCTTAACTCATCTCATTTCATTTTATCTTATCTCATTTTATCTCAACATTCAAACACTTTTTAATTTTAAATGTTTAACTTTTTCATCTAATCATTACAAATTTTCTAAACTTCTAAATAAAACATAAAAAATAATTCAATTTTTTTAAATCCTAAAATGAAAATAATATTAAAAAAATATGTTCTAATAATATTTTAACTTTAATATTTTTATTCAATTTTTTTTCTTTCATTTTTCAAAATCTCATGAAACATCTTAACTTAAACTATCTTATTATTATTCACAAACTATACCATTACTATTTATTATTTCATTTCATCTAATTTGTGTAAGAGGCCAGCTGTTGGGTTGATGATGTTAAAAGTATCTGTCTATGAAAAAGGATTGAAAGTTCAGATTCCCAGAACTGCAAATCAAAATCCTCATCTAATTGCTAAGTTGGCTGCCGAATCCGTGTATACTCCTTTACACAATTCTGTAAGATGAGATGAAGTCTTTGATCCCTTAGTTATTGTCTTTGTAGTATGTGTTAGAAAGGAAAAATACTTCAAACATAGTTTACTAAGTTGCTTTATAAGTTTATCTAGTTTAACAAGTTTCAAGCATCTCCTCTTAATGACGAAGTGTACTACATAATATAGATTAGAGTGACACTCAACACTTTCACAGCCTAAATACTATTTCAAGAGATAATAAAAAAAAAAAATTATATTTCAGATGATCCCAAAAACCAATTGAGAGGGGTTATATATAACCCACTCCACACGACTAGAGATGAGGGGGTCTACCCCATGTGGACGCCCCTCCATTTAACAGTATGTTTTTCAATGTTTCATGAATGATTTAGTAAAATAAATCAATAAATCAAGTAGTTTTTTCGCTTTATTCCTAAGTGTTAAATAAAATTGAAAGACTGACCAAGATCCGATCCAGTATTAGTTTTTAAAAATTGAAATCAATATGAAACCAGTTTTCATATTCTAAATAATGGTTTGAACCGAACCGGATTAATATATTTTTTAATTTTTTTATATTATATATAAAATATTTTTTATATAATTATTTTTATATAATATATTGTACATTATATGTTAGATTATTAATTAATATAATATGAAATTTTAATCTTATTATTCATGTCGATTAATCTTATTAACATAACATTTGATATAATATAAAATTAATCTTATAAAACTTTAATATAATATTTGATACAACATAGAATTAATTTTATAATTTTTAATATAACATTTGATATAACATATAAATTTTAATCTTATAACATAAAATTAATATAACATAAAAATTAATATTAATTTATTAATATAAATTTACTTATAAATACATTTTGTAGTGCCACACATATAAATCGAAAAAAATGACCAAATTTGAAATAAAAAAAATTGAAAGTTTTGATTTTAATGATAAATTTGTTCTTAAATTTTTAAAATCAATGTATATTAAAATTGTGTCTGAATATTGAACTGAGTTGAGTTGAGATGATAAAATATTGCTAGAATATTATTTTTTAATATTATTATAATTTTAAGATTTGGAAAAGTTAAATTATTTATTATATTTTATATTAGAATTTAAAAATATTATAAGAATGATTTAGGATCCAAACGTTCGATTCTAAAATTTATCAACCGGACCGTACCGGATCTATTCCACCCTTGTCTATTTCCAACTAGAATACGTTCAAGAAAATCGGATTGTGTCGGGTTGAACCGAACTAGCCCGGTATGCGACGCGTTTCTTTGGGGTTGACGTGAAAGTCCATTTTCAGAGTCCTCTTTTACTCCCTAAAGCTCTATTCTCCACAGTTGTTCGTCTCAGAGGCCTTGTTCTATCTGCGGCGATCGGCAGAGGTAAGTTCTCGAAACCCTAACCCTAATATGTTTGTGTTTTATTTTTTTAGCTGGTATTTTCCTTCGTTTTGCTGTCTTTTTCGTCTTCTTCTCCATCAGCATGGCCTCTTCTCTGTTCTCCATCAGCATCGCCTTGCGTAACCCATCTTCGTTTGCTTTATATACTCACAAACCCATCTCCCAATAATTCTCCGATATCGTCTTCGCCTCCTGATCCCTCTCCATCTTCCCCGATCCGCCCTCGCCCATTAAACTCCCCCTCTGAACTCTGAACCCAACTGGAACTAGGTTATTGTTATGTGTTGGAATTGGGTTAGGTTTTAGTTTTGAATTGGGTTTTGAACAAGGGTGGGCTTGCGGGCTTGGATTAGGATTATGATGTGAACTTAGATCCGAACTAGGATAGGAATTAGGTTTTGAATTAAGGTTATGGGCTGGGTTGAATTAGGATGGGGATTAGGGGAAACAAGCATCATTTATCTAAATCGTGGGCGGGGTTTAGGGTTTAAGGTTTTTATTTACTCGGAATTTTTTTTTCTATGCTTTAGTTTTCGACGTTTTCTCACTCTGCGTGTTTCCAGAGAATATGAGGGAAAGAAGACGGAAAAAGTGTTCTTTTTTTACAACGCTGGTTTTTCCTAGCTTCCAGAAAAGAGAGAAAACTGGAGAACAAAAGACGAGAGAAAATGTTGACGTTGTCTTCCTTATTTTATTATTGTTGTTGTTGTTTAAATGTTTTTTTTTTTTTGACAAAGGAAAAAGACGCTTATATGTTTATACAACTGAATAACCCATTAATGGTTCCTGAGAATTTGAGGGAAACAATACGGGAAAAAACTGTTTTTTTGGTTCGTTTTTGCATAGCTTTCAGAAAACAGAAAATTGAAGAACAAGAGACGAGAGAGAATGTTTCATGTTGTCTTTATCTATTAGAAGTCTTTTTTTTGGCATTGGAAAGACGCTTATACAGTTGAAAAACTGAATAACCATTGATTGGTTCCTAAGAAAGCTGAGAAAAAGAAACCTAGCTTATTTGCTGCTATATTTCCTCTATTGATTTTTTAACAAGATGGCACATTGATTGTAATGACCAATGAAGGTTCAAGTCACATCTGGACCCATACTCCAAAAAGACTAGTTAATGTACCATTGGAGAGCTTGAACATCTCCCTACCAAGCTATGTGAGATCCCATTCACCACCTTCCTACACACAATCACACAATCCGGAGTTAGTGTGGGACTTAAAATGTACCACCTACGATGGATTTGGCCTAATGAGAGAATGTTGCATTTTAAGGGCCTATAATACTCCGTTTGTGTGATTATGTATAGAAAGATAGTGAATGAGATCTCATGTTTCTTGGGAAGGCGAAGTTCAAGCCCTTTATAATGATTTCAAGTGGCCCTAATTGTAACCTTGATGACTTTTTAGTATGGGCCCATAAACGATTTGAGCCTTCCTTGGGTCGTCACAAATTGCAGGGTTGTCCTCTGTGCTTTTTCTTTTACTTGTTATGCTAGATTTTTGCTCTCCTGATTACTGGCCTTGTTTAATTCTTGCAGTTTCTCAATATGATTGCAACTGAAACCATGGTAGCGAACAAGAAGCTCAATATTAAATTCTCCATGAAAAGAATAGAAGCCAATCTTGATAATCAGGCATGTGGGCTGGAGCAGCTGGAATCATTCGTTGATGAGTGGAATCGTAGTAGTTCTGTGAATGGAAGTAATGGATCTGAAAGGAAAAAGATGCACAGTATTTGTCGTTCTGATGGTACAAAGAAACTGGAACCCGAGTATCCGAAGGAAAAATTCTCTAGGCCGGGGTCAAAAATGCGTGGACCTCCAGAGTTGATAGAGTGTCCAAAAGAGAAGAGGCAAAGGATGGATCGTAGTGTGACTTCTCATTGTTCCACAATTTTGAAAAAACTGATGTCTCATCCAGCTGGTTGGGTTTTCAACAAACCAGTCGATCCTGTGGCATTGAACATTCCGGATTATTTCACAATTATAACCAACCCCATGGATCTGGGAACAATAAAGTTTAAACTGGAGAAAAATATGTATTTTGACATTGAAGGGTTTGCGGCTGACATCAGACTAACCTTTTCTAATGCCATGCTTTATAATCCTCCGGGTAATAGCGTCCACAAAATGGCACAGGAATTAAACAATGTTTTTGAGACAAGATGGAAATCTCTTGGGGAAAAGTGGGATTATGAAAGCTCAAAGGTTGGGCAAAGAAAACTACCAACTGGAAAGGTGACAGAGACTATTGATACCAGACAGGGTGTTCAAAAAGCTCCTCTGCGTAATAATTCTTTGATTAAGAGGTCATTGCCTACCATTGAGAAGGTCAAGAGTTCTGATGGAAGAGATGTGGAAGTAAGTAATATGCTAATATTATTCATGATTAGATATGATTTTCTGCGTGGACGATTTTTTCATTCAGACAAGATATGATTTTCTGTCTGTATAAATTGTAAATGATCTATAAGTGCTTATAGAAATAAATAAATAAATAAATGAGATAGAAGTGAACTTTTTGTTGTTTAGCCAATTTGAGTTTCCTAGATTCAACTAACTAATGCAACTTTTGGTGGGTAGTTTGTAGACCTGAGATTGCAATTTTTTTTTCTTCATTTTTTTTTCAGTTTTTTAATTTTTTACATGAAATTTTTCATTTTTATATCAGGAAAGATTTTTTCTGTTCAAGTTTTTTATGATTCTCTTCATATGTATAGGTCACGAAGATCGCACGGAACTGCACTCAGAAATCGTCTGGAAATGACTCTCACAAAGGTATGAACGCACATAATGAAGGTTTTTGTTTTATGGATCACTATAGAAGCTCATTGGCTAATTATCTTATAGGAATTGACAATAGTAGTAGACATGCCAGTGCCTCTGTCAATAATGAACCTCTGGAACCTCCATCAATCCCGATTGCTTGTAGATGTGGTCAATGTGGCTCCATTACATGCCTGTGTAGCCTACCTTGTAATGCAACGAATGCATCCTCAAGTGGTTAGTTAACCTTTCTATGGCTGCCTCTTGGTTTTCCCCTACTTAACTGGTTCATAGATTTTCTACTTTGGTTCAGATTTATCTTCAGAAAGATCATTGGACAGAGACCATCGCATTTGTGGTTTTGATGCTTCCAGACAGGTATGCTTGACATCATGAATATGTTCAGGAGTTAGAGACTTTCTTGCCATCAGATAAGTTAAAACTTCCATTCCAACTTACCATTGTCAGGCAAAAAGCGGGTCATCATCCCACATAAGCAAGTCAGATCCGGATTCTGATGGTGGGTGTCTGTTTTCATTAGACTGTAAAGGCTTGATATTTTCCAGTTATTTGTTGGTGATCTGAGTTTTGGAATGGTGATGGTGATTATGTGAAGGGGCTGTAAGTGCTTTGGATTATGAAAATGCATGCCTTAGTTCTCAGCCCACGCCTCCTGCAACAGATCCTGCTTCTGAAGGAGGTCAGTCATGCCTTAATCTAAGTGTTATTTGTTACCATTTGCCATGGCACACTGACTGCCTGTAAGATTTGCTTTTTCCTGTTTCTTTGTTACAGGATGTTCAGTTTTTGATGTAGAGCTGTCACCAAAGAAGGCTCTACGTGTTGCAATGCTAAAGAGCCGCTTTGCAGAAACTATTCTGAAAGCACAACATAGGAAACTTCTTGACCATGTAAGATATCTGTGTTTCTTTTTATGTATTTATTGGATGCCCAAATATGGCAGTCTGGTAATTTAATATTTGTATATCCTGTGCTACTGTGTTTTCACAGTTGCTCAGACAAAAAAAAAAAGTATATATTTAGCATGGTTGCTCATACTTTCTTTTTACTTGCTTATGATTAGGGTGACAAAGCCGATCCTTTGAACATGCAGCAGGAAAAGGAAAGACTGAAAAGGAGACAGTCTGAAGGTGAACTAAGCGAACATTTCAGTTTCATGACTCATTCATTATGGATTATGTGTTTGTAAGAATGCCAAGAAGTTTAACCTTATGGTTCAAGGGCATTAGTGCGTCTGTGTAATGTACCCTCAAAATGTGTTTTATTAGCAAAGACATTATTTTTCTGAACTTCAAGTTAGAATGATGATGTAGTTTTTGTTTAGATGGGTAGAATGATGATATAGTTGCTGGCATCATCAGTGTCCCTTTTCATATCATATATTATTGTATTATTGGACTTACAAGCGTGCCATCAACCAATTTCTTAGCTTCTTAGGCATTGTGATGTTTCCCTCCGTTCATTTTGATTTTTGAATTTTTACATGTTTTTAAAGTTTCATATGGGTGCGGTGGACCTCACCTCTGGATCTTTAGTTTTAGGCATGGTACATGCCTGCTATACAAAAATTCAAGTGCACTATGTCTATCTGTTTGTAAGGGCCATAAAGAGCTTTGGACCTTATAGTCCTAAGGAATTAGTTAAGGTGAATTACAGGCATAAACTGAAGTCTCTCGGAATCAAGTTGCAATCAATGCTCATCAGGTACAACTAATCACTAGGAGTATATGGATTTTTTTTGGGTGCTCCCATGGTAATGATGATGTCTTTTCATGGCTTATTTGGTTGGCGCGAATAGGGCTAAGTGGATTTGGGAGTGTTAACTTGGCGAGTTTGTAGAAAGGGGAAATAAATAGATTTCGCCTTTTTTCTCCCTCTTTGGGCGATGTTCATTTAGGGGCTCTCTATTATGGGCTAGGTGTTCTCTCTTGTGTACACTCAGTGTACTTGGTTACGCCTATTGATATTAATATATTTTTACTTATAAAAAAAAAAAAAAAAGATTTCGCCTTTCTACTATAGCCTATATTTGAAGAAAAACAAAGCTAAGGGTTGGAATTGCTTTGGTAGTTAAATGAATGCATTTGCAGTTTGGGGCCAGCACCTGTGAGGATTTGTTTTCAGTCTTGGATCTGTGTACTTTATTTTGTAAATTGCAAGTGTGTTAGTCTGGATTTGTTTGCCAGTGTGTTACCCTGGCAATAACGACCACAATTTTGGGTAGAGGATTAGTTTTATGGAAACAAGGGGCTGGGGCTGGGGTTGGGGAGGTGTGTTACATTCCAATTCGGGCTTGGTGTATTATGGGTAGGTTTCATGGGATTTTTGGGTCATTATGGGCTCTCTTGATTGGACTAGGTGTTTTCTTATATACGTCCAGTGTACTTGGTTACTCCTATTGATATATATTTATATATATATATATAATATTATTGCTTATCAAAAAATAACGACCACAATATTTACACTTGAACGAACAAACCTCATATTAATCTAATGATCCTGGCTGGGTTTTTCCTCATCGTTCCCCCTCTTTTATTTCCTTGTGGATCTTTCTTGATGGGGGAATAATAATCATTCTTGCAGAAGCAATATGCTATTTTTTTTTAGTATTATCTTTTGATTTGGAGATATATTTGGTTTTTTCTTTGTTTGCTTTCATCTTATTATTATTTTTTAAATGAAATAAGGACCTATTTTCCCAGTCAGTACTATTATTTCTTTTGTATCTGAATGGTTGATTGTGTGTATGTGTGCTCATGTCATGGTGTGTCATTTTCAGCTTCTTCTTAGATGATGAATATGAATCATTATTTGCAGAGAGGGCTAGGATTGAAGCTCAAATGAGAGTGGCAAAAGCAGCCTCACAAATAAAGGAAGAGGCTGAGCAGAAGCAGCAGCGTGAAAGAGAAAGGGAAGCTGCTCGAGCTGCGCTTCATAAGGTTTAATATTGTTTAGTAGATTATCGCATTTTTATCTCAAGTAATTCAATTTTCTTTTGCACTTGGGAGATGTATCTGATGATCACCTGTATGCAGATGGAAAGGGCTGTTCATCTTGAGGAGAATTTGTGGATTCAGAAGGAACTAGATATGTTACTTGGCTGTTCTTTATCTTGCTCGCGAACCCTATTGGAGAAACTAGGTTTGTTTATTAAAGATGAATCCATGGAGGATGATGAGGTGAATTTGAATGTAGATGGCGAGGAAGGGGAGATTTTTTCATGAAGATGAACCCTACTCTACTCTACTCTATAGTTTCAAGTCTTCCTTTTTGCCTGGCTATGCCTGTTTATATCATTATACTGGAGGAAAAAGGGACTTGGCTCATAAATGACTATTTTTTACCGGCTCGGGGTGGCTTTAGGTTTGGAAATTGGGGGGGTAATGGGAAAGAAGTAATAGTGTCAGCGTTTATAAATTCATATAAGATGCAGTTTCAGTTAGAGTGTTGTTGCACCCGTTTGTCGTACCAGGACATCTCTTTCTGCTGTCATGTTTTCCATGTGGCATTGCTGTTTATTGTACTTGCAAAATAAAATGAAAGAAGAAATATTAGAGTTGGTTAATTTCTGGAATCATCTTGGGCGGGTTACCTGTATTCTTATTCATTCCTTCTTCCTCGAGAAAGTATCATCATATTACATATTAATAGGAAAAATGCATAATAATGCAAGACCTGGGATTGGATCCCAGTTGCAATGAAAGACCATACACGGTAATATGCCTGAATTGCTCAATAAAGAAAGTGGCGGCCGGCGGCGGCACAGAAGAACTACATAGAGATTGAAAAAACAAATGGAGGAAGGAGATTCATTTTGGCAGACAAAAAACTCTATAAAAAACCTCGAGTCTATGAAAGGGAAGGAAGGTCCAGTTGGGGGAGGAGAGGAGTCTCCCCTGCTGGGAAGGAAGGTCCAGTTTGAATTTGAGAGAAGACAATTGTATAACGCATTGCCAAGACCAAAAATAAATATCTACTCATTGCCCATTGCCATTCAAATATTTGTAGGCAACAAGCAAGTCTAATTCTTTCATTCAAATATTTTATCATTCTAATTTCTTTGTTTTTTTTCCCCCCTTTTAAGCAAAGTGTAAAACAGCAAAAAGCAAACCCAACTCAAACTTTTGAGTCCTAGGCGTATGGTTGAGTAGTATGGGGCTGCATCAAGAAAAAAGCTTTAGCATCCACTAGAGATGAACAAAGACGACACACAGATCATAAATTGTAGCGATTCTTGGCATTTCTGTCTAGCCTCTTTGCTTCCTCCTGCGAGAGCAGATGAAGAACGTTACTTGTGTAGCCCATAGCCTATCATAAACTGAGCCAACCAATAGAGGAAAAAGAAACGATTAAATGCTTCTAAAATAACATCCTTACATGGAATATAAAACCAATGTTCTCATTGTAATCAAGAAACTCCTTCCACTGTTTCCCGATGCTCATCTGCAAAATTTCACACGAGATGCTTGCAGCCTTTTTTTACAATCATAATCAAACTAATCATCAAAATTACGCAATGACATATTTCAACCACCTTTTTTTTTTTTTTTTTTTGTTTAATTTCAACCACGCTCTGGGTTGGTAAAACCCATTAAACATAACATTTACTAAATCAAGCTAAGGAACACTATCAATTCCTACTAATATCAGAAGTGCCCCAAAAGCCCAATTGCTGAGGCTTTTGGCACTTCAAGCAGTAAAATTTGGACTGGATCTTGGTCTTTCACAGGTATACTCGAGGGGGATTCTTTGCAAGTTGTTACTGCTCTCAAAAGTGATATAGAAGATTGAAATAGTGCTAGTATGTATCTGAATGATGCTAAAATGTTGCTTCAAAAGTTAGCTAAGTGGGAGGTTTCTCATGTTAGGAGAAATGGCAATGTTTTGGCTCACTTGTTAGCAAAAGACTTTCATTTTCTGATCCTATTGTAACATTGGAGGAGATTCCTTCATGTATTTCTTCCTAGGTTTAATGAAATGAAGATGAGATTGTTACTTCAAAAAAAAAAAAAAAGCTGAATTACATTAATATTACAAGGTCTCAAATGAAGACAATGTGGTATATTAAGAGACCAACTTATTCTTTCCTCTTAAATCATAAAGAATAGACAATAAACATGGAGAATAAAAAAATACGAACATGGTTAAAATATGTCCAGAAGGTGATCTTGTGGGCCAAAATCACGTATGGACACCAAAAAACAGGCAGTATAATTGAGGTGGGCGGTTTTATTGTTTACTTAATAGCAGTTACCTGTGCAGCTTCATTCTTAGCATTCTTGGTCCACAAAGCTATTTTTTCCTGCCTCTGTCTGACATTTACAACTGCTCCACATATTTCATCTCCATGATCAAATTGTTCTCCAATCATTGCTAGCAACTAAGACCGGCCCATTCAAAAAATTAGTTCCCACAGAGAATTTTTAATTCAGTCTCATGCTACAAAGAGTCTGAAAACATACAGTATACAACCAACAGGTGTCAGATTTCCCTTTAGTAAAGGTTGCTGTCCATTTCCCTCCATTAGCACAAACAGGGTCCTCCCATTTTGGCTCTATTTTATGTTTGAAACAATGGAAGTCAGCTCCCAAGGTCAACTTGCTTGGATGATGAACATTATTGTAAATGCTGTACATGGAATGAATTTTGCAGGCAAATTTGTCATTCATCTTGAGGATACAAGTGGAGACATGACACATAGTTAATTCAAGGTGAAATAGAAATCAGAAATCAAGGCAGAGATAAAGATATAAGCAGATCCCCTGACAAGGATAATGATTTCTTCAGACCATAATGCATGGTAGTTCAGGAGAAATTTATCACTATTGGTTGCAGCTACTTGAAATTACGATGATATGAATTAGCCTACATTAGAAACTCTTCAAAAATAAAATTGTCATTTCTACTTCCTCGGTATTCATTACTAAATGATGATAACTTGTAAGAAATGCAATTAATGAGAAACTTAAGGCCTCGTTTGTTTTCGTAGATGAGATGAGATGAGATGAATTGAGATAAAAATTGAAAGTTGAATAAAATATTGTTAGAATATATTTTTTTAATATTATTTTTGTTTTGGGATTTGAAAAAATTGAATTGTTTATTTTATTTTGTGTGGAAATTTATAAAAATTGTAATGATTAGATGAGATGAGATGAAAAGTTTTGTGGAAGTGAACGAGGCCCAAGTGATGAAGTCGAGACTCGACTTGTCACTCAGGAATCCAAACACATGGCAGAAAAGGAAGACTTTCTTTCTACTTGTTTATTTTCCAAATAAAAAAAAGTAAATGCATTCATATTAATTCTGGCACAAATCTCTGTTTTCTCTCTCTCCTAGAAAATTTTCTCTCCGTACACATGCATTTTTTCCTTGGTCTGGTTCTTGATTCATTTTGCTTCACCAACGTGGGTTGATTGGTGATAGTTAGATGGGTCGTGTTATAGAACTAGTTATTGAGTCTAAGTGCTTCACTATAGCATTATGTGGAGGTGGTGGTCTGAGAATTACTGAGAGAAGCTGGAAGACAGAAAACTCGGTGTTGCTGGGCTTTTCCTCTATTCATTGGCTTGGGAAGGTGTTAGAGGAGAGCTTGAGCAGAAAAAAGGAGGTATACTCGGCAACACGTGAGGGGTATTGTAGTTTTATTGCTCAACGTTGTGAAAATAGGAAAGGAAGATACGTTGAAATATTAGAGTATAGTCAGGGGGGAAGAAGAAATATGCTATGTATTCCAGAAGGTGAGAATGGTTGGGGATGAAGGAAGATGAGGGAGGCTTTGGTAGAGCAAGGGAAAGAAAAAACCAAGGAAGGTGGTCTGCATGGAGGAGCCAAACCGAGTGATGGAAGAGGGAAACTGAAACACTATGAGAGATTGTATAAGGAGGTCCTTGCGACGTCGATACCGAGAGCTGTGAAGGAGAAGGTGGCTGGTGCGAAGGTTTTGGACAGAGGTAAGGGACGTTGGCAACGTGATGGTACGGTGAACCATGCCCATGGCAAGGCCTCTGTCGAGTGTCAGTCATGGGAAATGCAAAGGAAGTTGTTGGAAATGCAGGGGTAGCTACGCGCATTGCAGAAGGATATGGCTACTATAGTAGCATTTGTCGGTTCATTAAAGGAAAGTGAGGGAGCAGATAAGCTGAAGGATGATGGGCTGAGTTTCACTCGGAAGAAGGCTCAACAGAAGGGCAAATACAACAAAGGATGGAACGTTTGGCGCCGGGCTAAATCACAAGAACATTTTGGGGCTGGGCCGTCTGATGTTAAGGCCCATGGTATCGGACCACAGCCTAAGGCCCATTCAGGCGGGTTGTTATCCAGGACCCAATTAAACGGGTCTAGATCCGAGCCAACAGAACTCGCGAAACCGAGTTCTAGCCCGATACATTCCATCGAACTTCACGGGCTCGGGTTCGTGCCGGACAGCATACAGACGGCGCCGATAGAGGTTGAGGGGCTACAGACGGCGCCGACGGAGGTAGTGGGGGTCGCCGGAGTCTTGTGCTCAAAATCCCCTGTTAGGCATAGAAGCTAGGGTTCCTTCGGCTCTGGAGAATCAGAGCTCGCGGATGAGGGAGGCTGGGGTGTCTCTGATTCCAGCGGCAGGGTCAGGGAGACCAGTAGAGGACCTCGAGTTGGCTGAGGTTGAAGAAGACTCGGATGACTTCATGCATTCTGTGGAAGATGAACTTTTCATCCCATGTGGTTTGGAGGATTTTTAATGGGAAGTGAATTTCAGAACCAGAATAATAAGATGGGGAATCCTACCCCATTAAATTATTATTTTCCAGATCAAGCATCAGATTGGGTTATACATAAAGCTAAAGAAATTCAACATGTTGTGGGAATTGAGTGTGTTGGGTATGAGGAGCAGTTTATAGCCTTGTTAACTGCTATGGAAGCTGGCCATCATCAAGAAAAGAGGGGGAGCACAAAGAAGAGTCGGGAATTAAAAAGATTAATGTGGTCGATGAACTCGGAAGCAAGTTCTAGTAGGAATAAGGCAAATGGGAAGGGGCTGAATGTTCTCCAATGAAGCCTAAGATTTTATCTTGGAATGTCCGGGGTCTAAACGAGGTAGAGAAGCGTCTTCGGATTCGTCGTCTACTTCGTGAATGGAGAGCGGACATAGTATGTTTACAAGAGACAAAGCTGAAGTTGATTAGTAGGAGGATTATTCGGAGTTTGTGGAGTAATATTTATGTGGATTGGGTATATTTGGCCTCTTCAGGGGCTTCGGGAGGAGTAGTGATAATGTGGGATAGACGGGTAGTAGAGAAAGTGGAGGAGTACATAGGGAGATATATGGTAGCTTGTTCTTTTAAAAGTGTATCAGATGATTTTTTGTGGGCATTTGCAGGAGTGTATGGGCCTAACTTAGATGCCAATAGAAGTATATTATGGGATGAACTTGCAGGGGTACAAAGTTGGTGGGACCTCCTTTGGTGTATTGGGGGGGATTTCAATGTGGTGCGCTTCCAGAGTGAAAGTCTGGGAAGTAGAAGATTGAGACCAGCAAGCCTGGAGTTCTCAGAGTTTATCTTTGATTTAAACTTGGTAGATCTTCCATTAGCAGGGGGTCCAGCTACTTGGTCAAATAATCAGACGTGGTCCCGCTTGGATCGTTTTATGATTTCTCCTGAGTTTGAAAGCCATTTTCCGGATGTATGGCAAAAGCGTTTGAGTCGTATAACTTCGGATCATTGGCCTATTCTACTGGATTGTGGAGGTGTTCGTAACAGCAGAAGGTATTTTAAGTTTGAAAATATGTGGTTGAAGTCAGAAGGTTTTGTGGAAAGGGTTAAAAGATGGTGGACTTTGTATCAATTTGAAGGTACATCCAGTTTCATTTTTGCAAACAAACTGAAAGCCTTAAAAAGGGATCTAAAGGAGTGGAATAAACAAGCTTTTGGAAATGTGGAGGAGAACAAAAATTCCAAGTTGATGGAAATTCAGTATTTCGAAAGGCTACAAGAAGGGAGGTCACTAAATGAAGAGGAACAAGCACAAAAAGTTTTGTTGGTTGCTGATCTTGAGAGGTTAATCTTACAGGAAGAAATCTCATGGCGCCAAAAATCAAGAGCTCTTTGGTTGAAGGAAGGGGACCAGAGTACGAAGTTTTTCCATAGAATTGCAAACTCACATAGAAGAAATAATAACATTGAAGTGCTGAGAATTGAAGGGGTTGAGTGCAGAGAAGAAGAGGTTATCCAAGATCATGTGGTTGTTTTCTTTAAAAAGCTTCTCACGGAAGAGGTGGGTTGGAGGCCTACGTTAGATGGTTTGGCTTTTGACACTATTGAACCAGGGGATGTCACCAGATTGGAGAGGGCTTTTGAAGAGGAAGAGGTATTTGAAGTGGTAAGAAAGATGGCAAAAGATAAGGCTCCCGCACCGGATGGTTTCTCTATGGGTTTTTTCCAAGAGTGTTGGGAGGTGATTAAAGCGGATCTTTTGAAGGTATTTCAAGAGTTTTTCTTGTTAGGAAAGTTTGAGAAATGTCTTAACACTACTTTTCTTGCACTAATCCCTAAAAAGGTAGGGGCCATTGAGATCATAGATTTTCGGCCTATAAGCTTAGTGAATGGTGCTTATAAGATCATTGCAAAAGTGCTTGCAAATCGATTAAGTGGGATATTGGGGAAGATTGTTTCCAAACCACAGAATGCTTTTGTTAAGGGTAGACAGATTCTTGATGCGGCTCTTATTGCTAATGAATGCTTCGACAGTAGATTGAAGATGGGCAAAGCAGGGATTATGTGCAAATTAGAGATGGAAAAGGCGTACGATCATGTTAATTGGGATTTCCTTCTTTATTTACTGGGTAGGTGTGGGTTTGGTGAGAGGTGGAGGTCATGGATCAGATGGTATATTTCTACGGTACGGTTCTCGATGTTGATTAATGGTAGCCCAGAGGGTTTCTTCCCAAGCTCTCGTGGCTTGAGACAAGGGGATCCATTATCTCTTTTACTGTTTGTCATTGTTATGGAGGCATTGAGCAGGATGATCTCAGCCGTAGTGACTAATGGTTCCATCAGTGGTTTCCAGATTGGATCACCGAGTAGGGGTATTACAACCGTTTCTCATCTGTTGTTTGCAGATGATACGCTTATCATGTGTGAGGCTGATCATGCCCAGTTGAGGGCAGTGAAGGCATTGCTGCTGTGTTTTGAAGCAGTATCTGGCTTAAAAGTGAATTATGATAAATCCGAGTTGGTACCGATTGGAGAAGTTCAAGATATAAGGGATTTGACGGGCATTCTGGGGTGTAAAATTGCGTCTTTACCTATGACTTACTTGGGATTGCCGTTGGGTATAGCACCGAAGTCTCGTATGATATGGGATACAGTGATTGAAAAAGTAGAGAGGAGATTAGCAGGGTGGAAAAGAATGTATTTGTCGAAAGGGGGTCGGACTACTTTAATCAAAAGTACACTTTCCAACCTTTCCACCTACTTTTTATCCTTATTCCCTGTACCGGCAAGTGTGGCGGGTAGACTTGAGAAGTTACAGAGAGACTTTCTGAGGGAGGCTTGGGAGATGAGTTTAAATTCCACTTAGTTAAGTGGGAGATGGTATGTCGGCCTATCTCCAATGGCGGTTTGGGTGTCAGAAATTTGAGTGTTTTTAATCGGGCTTTACTAGGCAAATGGTCGTGGAGATATACCAAGGAACCAGAGGCCTTATGGAAGACTGTGATTGAAAGCAAATATGGTGATCTAGGGGAGGGGTGGTGTACCAGAGAAGTTAAAGGAACAGCGGGTAAGGGGTTATGGAAATACATTATAAGAGGATGAGAGGTTTTCCAGCGATACACTAGATTGCACTTGGGGACAGGTGTCAAGATCAGATTTTGGAAGGATGCATGGTGTTGTACCAGTGTTTTACTAGATCTGTTTTCGTCTCTTTTCTTGATTGCAAGTAACAAAGATGCCACAGTGGCGGAGGTTATGGAAGTCTCAGTCTCAGGTAGAAACATTCACTGGAACATCAATTTCAACCGGGCGGCACAGGATTGGGAGATGGAAAGTTTTGTAGAATTTTATAGCCTCTTATATTCTGTTCGACCGAACATTCAGCAGGAAGATGAGTTGTGGTGGCATCCTGCAGGGAAAGGGGTATTCTCAGCTCGCTCTTTCTATAAGGTTCTTACACAAGAGTCAGAGATACAGTTTCCTTGGAGAAAGCTTTGGCGTCATAAGGCTCCTCCCAAAGCCTTTCTTTGTGTGGACAGCGTCTTTGGGTAAGATCCTCACTACGGATAATCTAAGAAAGAGGAGGATAATTATTGCAGATTGGTGTTGTATGTGTAAAAGCGGGGATGAGTCGGTAAATCATTTACTTTTACACTGTGAGATAGCTAAGGCTATTTGGGACGCGGTGTTTAAAAGGATGGATATGGCGTGGGTGATGCCGGAAACAGTTTTGGATGTATTGGCTTGCTGGAATTCTATCCGTGGGGTGAGACAGATTAAAGCAGTGTGGAAGATGATCCATATCTGTATTATGTGGTGTCTATGGCAGGAACGAAATGAGAGGACTTTTGAAGACAAAGAGAGATCTGTGGAGGAGCTAATATTGTTATTTTTTAGAACTCTTTGTACTTGGGCCATTGCTGTAGACTTAAATGGCATGGACCTTCATGAATTCCTAGTTTCTAACATGCCTACATAAACAGGGCATTTTCTTTGTATCGTGTTACTTTGGTGATTTAATAAAGTCTTATTTTACTTATAAAAAAAAAAAAAATATTAATTCTGGCCATCACCAAGGATCCATTGAAACTACTTGTGCCAATCATCCATCTGCATATCATCATAAAAAGGATCCATAGGAACACCTTCGTTACCTCCACTCCAACCAAAATTTTCAAAAACAGAACTGATAATTTCAGTCATGATCTAAAATATATAGACTGAGAGGGTTGCCCTAAAATTTAACTCAGGTTTGAATTTCATTCTGAAGTTTAAAGAGGTGCATTTGTGTCTAAACAGTTTAAAAGAAAGTAATATAATGAGAACATACAGATAGACCTCGGCATGATAATGACATGCAATGCACAATCTTGAAAACGGTATGAAGCCAATATTATACCCCAACTTATTAAATCTTAAATGCAGGCAGAGTCAATAAGGAGTGGTTTTGAATGCAAGATCCCACATGAACATGCGCAAAACCTGAACTGTTGATCACGACACAGTTTCTCCTTCAATTAAAAAACCCAAGAACCAGTGGGTTCACGTGAAATTATCCCGAATACTTTATTGTTCCTAAGAGAAAGCTCCAAACAAACACAATATTCCGCTCAACTGTGCCAAAAACAAAACATTTGCCTCCAATGGGCCAAATCACACATTCTTTTTTATAATTAGAACCAAAAACAAACATCAACAACACTAGATGCCAAAAATCCCTATTCCTCCTGATATGTCATCCACCACAAATAGGAACCCATTACGATCACCTCACAAGACCGGTAGACTTGTTCCTACATGATCCGATCAATTCGATCAGACCCAAAAATCTTCAGTTATTTCATTTGCATTAGCACCAAAAACAGCAACAAAAGCCGGAGATCTAAGCAAAGGACGATCTTTTTCTTAATTATCTTAGCAATTACATGAGTCAGTTAACTTTTCTAACCATTTTTCACTTTCAAATCCGAAATCTAAATCTTTCCCATACATACATATATATATATATATATATATATATATATGTAGTCATGAATATATACGTATATTATATAGACATAAAAAATATTTTACCCCCAGAACTCTTCAACGGTAGAGAAGGTATAGATCGGCCTCATGGAGCTACCCCAAGCGGCCTGCTTGGACTTGGCGGCGGAGGGGTTGTCGAACCAGAAGGTCCACGAGTGCTCTAGCGGGTGGGGCTGGTGCACCACCGCCGTCGTCGATTGCTTCGATTCCCCATCTCCCCCCACGATCTCTCCCTCCTCAGGCTCCTCTTCCTCTCCAGGTCCACCTGACCCATGGTTGGGGTTTGTGTTCATGTTAGTGTTGGTCTCTTCTTCAGTGTTTGCCGACTTTAGCGCCATTTTCCACTTTTCTATTAGTTTTTTGGGGACTTTCTTTGCGTTTCTCTGGCTTTCTCCGATTCCTCAGTTCCGAGATAGCTAGAGCGACAAATTTATGTAAGTAACTTGTTGGGTGGCAACCGGATTGGACTCGGCTTCTCATTTATTTATTTTGACAAAATACATAAAATTTTTACAAAAATTATAATCCTAAGCCGGTCTAAGATCACATACTACATATTTATGATGCGAAAAATCCGGTCCATTTTAAGAGCGGTCCAATAGCCAAAGAGTCGGGCTACTATGTTAGAGTAGCCCGCTCAAGTGTACCGCACAATATTTTTTATTTTTTTGTTTTCATATATTTTTTAATATATTTATATATTTTTAAAAAATAAAAAAATATACCACTACATTTAAAATCACTTATTTCATCATTCAGTAAAAAAATATAAAAAATAAAAAATAAAATTTGACCAAGTGGTCAAACCGAGTGGTACATTATGGGCGGCAGACTAGAGTTTTTCATAGCCAAATCCCTCTCTCCCCCGTGTTCCCTCTGTCTTCCCTCTCCCCCCATGTTCTCTCTCCCGCCTAATTCTCTCTCCCCTCAACCCTGTTGACACCATCTCTCGAGAACCCTTCGTTGAGAATCCCTCCCTCTGCCGAGAATACCTCCCACTGCCGACTCCATCTCCCCCCTCCCTTCCCTCGAGAAAAGCCCTTACAAACATCCCTAGGCGTTGTGCATCCCTCTGCGAATCCCTTTCCCTCGTGATGGTCATTCGATCCAATAAGATTTGAGTTGGGTTTGTGCTTATTTCCGATTTGTAGGCTATTATTGCACGATTTATGATTTCAAAGCTGGGTTTATTTATTTATTTATGATCTCTAGGCTATGATTGCATGGTTTATGTTTGATTTCTTAGTTTTGTTCTAGGCTATCATTGTGTATACTTTACTGATTGAAGTTTGTATTCATTTTTGTGTGTGTGTGGAAAACTTAAAAGCAATTGAACTGAGTTTTGATTTTGAATCACCTTTATTTGATTTCAACACCTCTGTTTTGTTCATCTCTTTGCTTTAGGTATGCATTGAGATATTTTCAAAACAAGCAGTTCATCTCTGTTTTGTTAATCTCTTTGCTGATAAAAATGGCTGAAGTCATGGTAGTGAAGACATCTTTAGGAGAAGACTATTGTGAGGAACTGAGGAAGCTAGCGGTGGCCCAGACAGAGGAATGAACCTGGTTAGGGGGGAGGGGGGTGGGAATCTGGCGACGACCTCAGATGGAGGAGTGAACTTGTGCGGCGGCCCCAGACGAAGGGGTGAAACTTGAGTAAAATCTGGTGATGGGGAGGAAGAACGTGGGCGGGGGGATAAGAAAATTCAAAAAGAGTTTCAGACCTGTTTTGGAAATGTAACCAAAACGTATGCATTCAAAAAAAAAAAAATTAAATGCCACGTCACCAAGTGTGTGGTGTATGTAGAGTAGATGGGCAGATGAGTAGAACTTCTCAATTTTTTATGAACCAATGCTACAAAGTACTCATATTCCATCACGTAAATGTGACAATTTTTATTTCTCTTGTATTGTCCTTTATTGTTATTAAAAAAAATTAATAATGAAAATACAATCTCATCAATCATTAAATAAAAAGGAAAGAATACGATACTCGGTATGTAGAATCTTATTTTTATAATTTGGGGTTGGATAAGGTATGACATAATAAGGGGATGTACTCGAGAAATGAGATGTGATGGAGAAATTTGTAAATAATAATGAAATGATTTGTAAATAATAGTGAAATTATTTGAGTTATGATGTTTTATGAAGTTTTGGGAAATGAGAGAAAAAATTGAATAAAAATATTATAAAATTAAAATATTGTTATAATATAATTTTTTAATTTAATATTTTTTTTTGGATTTAAAAATGTTGAATTATTTTTTGTATTTTGTTTAGAAATTTGAAAAAATTATAACGATTAGCTAATGATTAGATGAAAAAGTTAAAAATTTGAAATTAAGAAGTATTTTTGTTTGAGTATGTTTGGGTAGGAAATGAGATGGTATAAGATGAAACCATCCCATCTCCCAAACAACTCCTAAGTGTTGTTGAATGTAGAAATTGTTATAGATAAATTCTTCATAAGTTATGGCAATCACTTAGAGATAATCACCTAGATAATGCTAATACTGATAGTCAAAATCTGCAGCAAACTATTCTTAAAGATAAGCAACCACTTGACTATAGATAAACATTATAGCATCTGATATATCTGGCTTAACTTATCAGATGCCTTATGTCTTTGCACACTTATCACTTGTAACTTTGTACTTATTCGTTGTAATCTCAATATGCGAGACGTGGAGGTTGTCATTTGTAATTCTCTATAAATTAAAGCTATTATACTTTGTTTTGGTAATTTGACCAAAACAACTTTCTTCAACTCTTTCATGATACTAGAGCCCTGCTAGGCTCACACCCTTACGATCCTAGGGGCACGTCAAGTTCAAACCCCATCACTTCTGCATTCACCTTTCCCAACTTCACTCACTTGATTTCCATCAAACTTTATAGAAACAACTACCTTATGTGGCTCTCCTAGCTTGTTCTTGTTTTGAAGAGTCATGATCTTATAGGCATTGTTGATGGATTTGAGCCTGCTCTCCTTCCACCATTGGTGACACCCTTGGCAAGGAAGTTTCTAATCAAGATTACCTTCCCTGAACTAAGAAGGATCAATTCCTTTTGAGCTGGATCGATGTCACTCTTTCGGAGAAAGTATTGTCTACTGTTTATGGACTTCACACCTCCAAACAAGTATGGATTGCTCTAACAAATTGATTTGCTTCATAGTCCTAGTCTCGAGTTTCTCACCTCAAGCGACAACTCTAGAGCTTGTAACAAGGATCAAATACTTGCACTGAAAAAGTCTTGGTCGAATCAACTTGCTATTGTTGGCAAGTCACTTGATGATGAAGATATTATTTCCTTCATCATCAGTGGCCTTAACCCATCCTTCAATGGCTTCATCACTTCCTTCACGTTAGCAACTAGAGACAATCTCTAACATTTGATGATTTTTAGGATGAATTGCTTAGCCACGAGATGTTGCTGAATTAGCAAGCATCTCTTGCCGAGTCCAATAGCTTTGCTCTCATTTTCGAACGCCAAGGGCACTCAAATTCCTAACCCAAGAATAAAAGAAAGAATCACACATTCAGCAAGTTCTCTTCACGAGGAACAGGAAGTCAGAAAAGACACCTAAATCCCTACAGCAAGGCCCTCACAACTCTCCTGGACATCAAACTTCACAACAACCTACCTCATTTGCAGTACCTCGGCCTCCTTGCCAAATTTTTGGAAAAAGCAATCATCAGGCCCTTGATTGCTACCACATGATGGACTACTTTTATCAGGGTCGACATCCTCTTCCTCAACTGGCAACCATGGTGGCTCACACAAATGCTGTAATTGAAGAACAAGAGTGGTATGCTGACAGTGGAGATAATCCCGCATAACCAATGACCGCAACAACTTGCATATCCAGCAGCCTTTTCAAAGTAATGATGTGTTGCTGTGGGTAATGGTGAAGGACTCTCTACAAGAAATAATAGTTTAGCTACTTTCCTTTCTTCCATCTCTTCTCAACCATTTTCTCTTAAATTAGTACTTCATTGTCTTAATGCAGCAAGTAACTTATTGTCTATTCAAAAGTTTTTCCTTGACAACAATGGTTACATTCTATTAACCTCTTCTCATTTTTATGTGAAGAAAAATCATACGCATGCACCCCTCCTGGAAGGCAAGAGTAGAAATGAACTTTATCCACTGTGGCTACAAGGAAATTCTCTCCAAAGCTAGCCATATTTTACATCTTTCTTAGGAATAAAGACTAGCCTCTCGAGCTGGCACTCGAGACTAGGTCATCCCCCCAATAAGATTGTATCTAGCATTATTAAAACTCATCATCTACATTTGTCCAATGATGTTATAAATAAAAGTGTTTGCAATGCTTGCCAATTGGGAAAAAGTAGTTGTTTACCATTTTCTAGTTCCACTCGTGTTTCTTCTCAGCCACTTGATTTAATCCACAATGATGTTTGGCATTCACCAGTTCAATCTATAAGTGGCTACAAATACCATGCCATCTTTGTGGATTACAATTCTATATACACATGGCTATACCCTCTACGAACCAAAGTTGAAGTTCTTGGAGTCTTTGTAAAACTTAAGCTGTTAGATGAAACCAATTGACTTTAAAAATAAAATAGCTACAAACAGATGGTGGATAAGAGTATTGTTCCAATCAGTTTCAACACTGTCTCTGTAACACCCTGTATTTTAGTGTATTTTTAATTGAATGATTATTTTTATTAATTTAAAAATTGATTCTCTTGTTTTAAATTTGTCGGATTTTTAGTGGGTTTATTTTTATGATTTTTAATTTGTGAAAATTAAATTTGATATGTTTCCTTAATATTAATTATTGTTATGGATTTAAATTTCTCTTTATTTTAAATTAGTTTATTGTTTGGTTTAATTATTTTATTTAACTTGTTGTTTTGAAATCTTTTTCGTTGTATCATTTTTGTGACTCAAGATGTGAGGATTGGACCTTATTTCTTTCCCTCACTTTTTTCTTTTCCCTCTTTTTCTTTTCTTCCTCTTTTCTTTTCCCCCCATTTCTTTTCTCCTCTCTCTCTCTCTCTCCTATTCCGCGTGCTGCACCCCTCCCCTTTCCCCTGTGCGTTTTCTTCTTCTCCACCCAGCCCATCGCCGCGCGCCGCCGTTACCGACACCACCCCTCTCATTCCCTTCCCTACCGGCAGGCGACCACCCCCGTTCAATCCCAGCCCCTTTCGTGCCGCTGTGAGTCCCCACACACGGCTTGAAGCCGAAACTTTCTCTTCGCTCCAGCACCGCCGTCGCGCCACCTCCGGCTACCATTTCTTCACCACTTCATCATCGACCTTCTAGCAACCTAATGCACCCATCCTCAGCCCCGATCTGCCACCGGTGAAGCACATTCATCAACATTTTCAATTTGGGGCATTTTTGTCTTCAACCACCCTCTACGCCGCCACCCACGGCCAACCACCACCACCATTGGCTTCACCGACATCCCTAAGCCATTTCCTATCAATCTCGGGTCTTGGTTTGTCCCCGTTCAAAAGTGAATTTTTGAGACCCACGGCCACAGTGCATTTTGCACTGTTCTGTAGTTGTATTGCCATTTCTTGTAGCTCTGTGATCATCCGAAAATTATTATAAAGTATTGTAAGTATTTTTCCAAAGAACTTTCGTGATTTAAATGTATTTTTACACTAACTCATTTTATTGTGAATTGGTTAGTTGTACCGGACTGAGTCCGAGGAGTAGGGGGTCGGTTGGATTGGATGTAGTTGTTTGTGTGATTTGGTTTATGCTGTGAGATTTGTTGGTGGTTTCGGATTTAAATATTGATGTTTGGAGTTTGACGTTGGTTATGATGGATATTAATGATTTTAGAAAGTGATGATATATTTTGAGATTATGAGGGTTTTGAGGAATTAAAATAGGTTATTTTAGAAGCTTAGGCTTAAATATCGAAATACGTGATGGATTGGAAACTTACGAAAATTACATGATTATTTTTATAGGTGACGATTTATAGTCGATTTGACATTTTTGAGGAAAATTCTGAAAAGCTAACAAGTCCAGGTAAGCAGGGTTCTTATACTAGACTTTGCATAAAATAAAATAAAATGAGGTTGTTTTTAAAAATATGCATGTTTGTTTTGAAAAGAAATCAGAAAACAACCTCAGATATGTGTTCTGCATATGCATGAAAACGGTATAAAAGAAAGTATTTTCTGTCATGACTAGTGTAGACATGAGCTAATCTTGTGCATTCTATTTCTGAACTATGCAAAATGAACGAATATGAAAATCTAAAAGTTTTGCTATGAATAAATGAAGATGTTTTGGATTCTGTTTATTTCGAACATGTGAAATGATCTGAAACTTTTCAGTATTTTGTTTTGATATGATGTGTCATCTGAAAATCTTGGTATGAATTTCTGATTTTGTATTCTAATTAAGTCTGATTCTGATGTTCTGCTCGGTTTCCGTTACGGCCCAACCACGGGTTATAATAGTGGATATGGCCCCGCCACGGGTATAATGGTGGTTTATAACCCTATCACGGAGGTTAAACATAGTATCTGTCCCGATGTGATGCTCCGATATTACGAAGATGAGGTCTCAGATTTTGACATGCCAAAAGATTTTGAATAAGAAATAATTTGAAAGTTTCGCTCTGAAATTTTTGGTAACATGCTTTGATTATGCATTCTGAAAGTAACTATTTTGTACTGCATTCTAAATTCTGAAAATACTCATGTTTACATACTAGTATATGTTCTCTACTTACTGAGTTGTTGATAACTCACTCCCCTTATCTCCAATATTTTCAGATGATTTTTTTGGATATTTCAGCTGAGGATCCGGACTATGAAGAATTGTGTGAGATGACTTAAGAATAGTGGATTAAGAATAGAAAGCTTTCGATGAGTATTGGTGATTTTCAATAATTATATTGTTGAAGTGTGAGTTTAAGTGACATGTAAAGAAGTTGGCATTTTTTTTGGGTTATTGTATTGAGGGTTTTATGTACGAGTTTGTGTAGTTAATTAAATTTGAAGTGTTTACGTTTGATTTGGAGCTTTTGGAAGTATATTAGCAATGCTGGAGTTGATTATCAAGTAATTACGAGTTAACTCTCCGGACCATTGGGGTCGGGGCGTTACAGTCTCACTCAATCGAATAATGCATTGTCAATCTTGCCCACAGTCAATAGAATGACTTAGCTGAACGAAAGTTTAGACACGTTCTTGAGACTGGTCTAAGCCTGTTGGCTCACTCCCCATCTATCAAATAAATATTGGGTGGAAGCTTTTCTAACAATAGTTTATACCGTCAATAGACTACCTACTCCAATCTTAAAGCATCAATCCCCACACCTCAAACTAATGCTACCCGCTGCTGAGACCTTTCAATGGTCACAATCTCCAGTTTTGTTCCAAAGCTCGTCTCTTCCTAGGCTATAGTTATGCTGGATACAAGTGTCTTGATCTAGTCATTAAGAGCACTCCCAATGGATTTTTTATCTTATCATTTAAAATACATCACCAAAACTCATTTTTTTTTATTTTACATACTTACTTTTACAATATGTCATCCATCAATTTATCTATTTTTTCTCTATATCATTTAAATATATTTTTTATTCTTTTTAAATATTTCATTTCTACTAATAAATTTACAATATCCATATATTTTTTTATATTTGTAATTTATCTTTATATACAATGTAAAATAATTCAGTCCTATACACGTAAAACAAAAATATATAAGCCAAATAAAAATTAAAAATAAAATCAAATATAAAAAAATTGGTTTAAAAATAATTTCAAGATATGTTTTAGAAGAAAATGAAATATATGTGTTTTAAATGATGAACAATAAAAATAATTTGCTTATATGATAATAATCAAAGTAAATAAAAATAGGGAGTAAATGAAATATCAACAATAAAAAAATTTTTACAGGATGAATAGTACCTGCTACATGTAGCGGGGTACTGTAGCTAAATGTATTTTACAGTTCATTTTACATAATCGGATGGAGCTTCTTTTTAGAACAATTATTTAAATTATTTACATTTTTTGTATAATAGAAAAGCCATTGGGAGTACTCTTTCAAGTTTTATCTTTCTAGGCATGTGGTTTTTTATGAGAATTCCTTTCTTGCATTGGATCTGGCTCATTCTAATGACAACTCCAAGCTGAATGTTGTAGATGATTCTCCTTTGTTCATGTCTCCAACACCTCAACAACAACAATGCTCAATACCTGCTGCTTATAACACCTCAGGAATCTTCCCAAGCAATGACTACCTTCGTCTCAAGTCTCCCTTCTGAACATTTCTCACCTATAGCTAGTTCTTCTAACTTAGTATGCTCCTCACACGAGTCCTTGTTAGCTCCCTTAAATCCCACTAGAAGCATACAACCCGAGACAACCATCAATTGATTACACCAAGGCAGCAACTGATGCATGATGGAAGGCTGTAATGGAACAAGAGTTTGAACCTCTAATGGCCACTGGTACTTGGTCTCTGTGTCCTCGGCCCAAGCATCATAATGTCATCCATAACAAGTAAGTGTATCGTATCAAACAAAAACCTGATGGCAGCATTGATAGATTCAAAGCCCAACTGATTGCCAAGGGATTTGAGCAAAAATATCATGGGGGTTGACTTCAAAGATTTTAGTCACAAGATCAAACTACCAACTATTTGAATTCTATTGGCCTCGGCAGTGTAGTTTGATTAAGATATAAGGCAGCTGGATATATCCAATGCCTTCCTTCATGGAACACTATTAGATGATGTTTATATGGAGCAAACTCAAGGGGTTTAAAGCCAAGAGCATCCAAATTATGTTTGTAAATTGAATAAGGCCATCTATGGTCTCAAACAAGCTCCAAGAGCTTGGTTCACTTGCTTATTTACAGCCTTGCTCGAAATTGGCTTCAAGTCTCTCTAGTTGACAAGTCACTTTTTGTATTTCATCATGACAATCTACACTTATTTCTGCTCATCTATTTTGATGACATTATCCTCACAGGTACTCATTCTCAAGCCTTGCTCTTTATCATAACTAAATTGTAGTAGAGTTTTCCACTCAAGGATCTTGGGCCATTGTGTTTCTTCTTGGGATATCAGGCTACCTGCAACTCAAAAGGTCTGCATCTTACTCAAGCAAAATATATTTATGATCTGCTACATTGAGCTTATATGTTGGGTGTCAAACCCTTCAAATCACTAGTTTCCATTGGAAGTAAACTGTCACAATTTGAAGGAGAACCACTGCTTGATCCTTCTAAATATTGCCATGTTGTTGGAGCTCTCCAATACTGTACATTAACCAGACCAGACATCTCTTTCTCAGTGAACCAGCTTTGCCAATACATGCATGCTCCAACCTCTTCTCATTGGGTTGCAGCAAAAAGAGTTCTAAGGTATCTAAAGAACTCCATTGATCATGCCCTCTCCTATACCAAGGGAAACCTACAACTTACAGCCTATTGTGACTCGGATTAGGTAGGCAATCCAGATGATCGTAGGTCTACCTCTAGTTTTGGAATATTTATTGGCAAAAATCTTGTATCAGTAAGCTCAAAGAAACAACCAGAGGTCTCTAGATTAAGCACTAAAGCTGAATATAGGTCTTTAGCAATTACCACTACAAAGCTTTACTGGTTATGCGTGTTGTTTCAAGACCTTTGTATTCCATTCATTTTTGCTCCCATAATACAGTGTAATAATGTTAGTGCTTTTGCATTGGCCTTCAACCCCGTCTTCCATGCTCGAATAAAGCACATTGAAGTTGATTACCATTTTGTCTAAGAAAAAGTGACCAATTGTGATGTTCATCTCAAGTTTATTTCTACTGGAGATTAGATAGTGGACATATTTACCAAGGGATTGCCTTCTACTTGATTTTTTGATCTAACGTCCAAGGTCATGGGGGAGGGACACACATGTAGCTGATAGCAATAGTCATAGTCTGTAGCAAATTGTTCCTAAAGATAAGCAATCACTTGACGATAGATAAGCATTATAGCATCCGATTAGCTTATTAGATGCCTTATCTCTTTGTACACTTACCACTTGCATTTCATTTTTATCACTAGTAATTTTGTACTTATTAGCTGTATTAATCTCAATACGTGAGATGTGCAGGCTGTTATTTGTAATTTTCTATAATTTAAAACTATTATACTCTATTTTGGTAACTTGACCAAAACAACTTTCTTCAACTCTTTAAGCAATGGAGAGCATCTATTTTTTCGATCTTACTATTGCCCTATGCTCAATGCTCCGATAAATGCCATTACTCACAATCTATAGGGAAACAAGGAATTTTAATATCAAATGTCAATCTCACATAGAACATAAAAATATCATGCGTTAGTGCAAACTTGGTTTCTGACAACATATTTTAAGGTAATGGATAAAGTCTTGAATGTCTATTAAGTTAAAATATTAGCAACTGCTATATTCATAATATTTTGGGGAAGTTAGCAGTTGTATTAATTTACTGTACAATTGTTTAGATGATTTTGCATTCCTCTGAAAATATTCAGCTTTCTTGATGTTTAAGCTCTATGAAACGTGGTGTCACAACACACATTTTCCAGCTTCCATAGATGATGAAGCAGCAAAAAGAAACTTCTCCTTGCATGGCGCCCTAGCTAGCTAGGTAGATTACAACAGTTAATACGTACGTACGTACCTAGAAGAATCACCAGTGTCTTTGTAATTAAAGTTCTGCCTCTCCAATTCAGAACTCATGGAATCATCAATCAACAATCTCTTAAGATCAATGACAAACAGTGATGGGATTATGACTTTTCTAAAACGATCAAAGTTTAATGATCATCTCATACATACCTAGGTGGGAGGTTGACGAGGGTTTCTAATTCGGTGGAAAACGTACCCTAGGCTTTCATGGCTGTTAGTTTTATATAAGTAGAGAGAGAGAGCAAAGAAAAAGCCAGGCTTACCTTAAAATTTCCACCTTTTAAATACTGAAAAAGTTTGGAGCCAGTTTAATCCGCTGAACAAATAGAATACCCATGACTAGCTTACCTTAAAATTTCCACCGTAAATGTCCAATTGCATGAAACACTAGTCTACTTGACGATCGTAGGGATAAGAATATGTATGTCTCTAGAAGAAAAGATTAGGATGCATGCTATAGGGTGAGTTGAAAAAATATAGGGCAAGACATTAAAACTTGAAAATGTCATTCAAGATTTCGATGGTCTGCAAGATACAAGCTTGTGTGATCCCAGCACTATTAATGCAGAAGATATTCCAAACAATATTAATAAAGAAATAGCTTAGCTAGCAAGATGTATTTTAGGAAATCCCAATTGTGAATATAGTCATGTTCTCCTCATCCGTTTTGGTGTTAACATGATAACAGTTTCCTTGTACAGACCCTCCAAAAAGGGTTACACTCAATTTGTGTTTTCAATATATATATGAATATTAGAACTCTCTATATCTCACCTTGTGAGATAGAAATTCTCATAAACATCTTCATGGTATCAAAGAATTAACGAATAGATAGAGATAATTGTTTTCCATGGCCTCCCCTTCTGATCCTTATCCCTATCCTATTACATAGAATGTTGCCAACTATGTCTCTATCAAACTCAGCCCTACAAACTTCCTACTATGGAAGACTCAAAAGTTGAATATCCTTGAGAGTTATGATGTCCAAGGTCATATTACTGGTGATACTCCATCACCACTACAAGTTCTACTGGCCGAGAGCCCAGAATCTCAACCAAATCCTCTCTTCTTGAAGTGGTACTAATCTGATAGATTGGTTAAAGGATGGTTTATAGCTACCTTATTGGAAGAAGTTCTTGGCATCATTGTTGGTCTAAACACTTCCACAGAGGTCTGGAGTGCTATTGTGCACGCTTTTGCTCAACTCTCTTCAAATCGCAACCTTGCTTTAAAGCAAAGGCTGACCTCCATCACAAAAGACACTAGTGCTTTGAGTGATTACTTGAGAAAGTTCAAGACAATTTGTGATGAGCTTGTTGCTACTGGCAAGCCTGTCTCTAAACACAAAAAAGTCATGGTGGCTCCTAAATTGCCTTCCTATATGGCCACCATGCTTTGCCCTCTTGTTCCCACATATTTTGAAGTGGTCACATTGCTAGAAAGCTATGCCAAGAGATATAAACTCGACACACCTGCTCCTTCTATGGCCTTCTATGGACAAAAGTCCAATTGGAACAAAAAGTCTCAAGGCAACTTAGGCTCATTCAACTTCAAAGGGAGAGGTTTTGTTTGAGGACAAAAACAATGGTTCGAAATCCTCCTCTCAAAATACTGGCAAACCCTTCAACAATACTCATGCTCGTGGAAAGTCCTGTAGTAAAAATTCTAACAAAGAAAAAGTGATATGTGAAATTTGCAACAAACGAAATCACACTGCTCTTAAGTGTTTTAATCATTTTAATCATTCATTTACATCTAACAACATTCCTAAGAGTTTTGAAGCTTCTAAAAATGATGAAAATTAGAAACCTTCATGGCATCCCTATAATGGTGCTACAGACCATATGACGAGCAATCGAGTTAACCTCCATTTTTGACTTTTTATCACGGTACTGATGGAGTAATGGTTGGAAATGGAGATATTCTTCTTATTACTCATGTTGGCCAAGCAAGCGTTGGTTCACATGATTCCCAAATGATGTCTTGGTAGTGCCTGATATTAAGAAAGATTTGATCTCTGTTAGTAAACTAACGTCGGAATATCCTTTCAAATATGAATTTGACAGGCTTGGCTTTGTGATAAAGAACAAAATCACTTAGAAGATAGTGGCGAAGGGAAGGAACTTCACTTTTTACGGGAAAATGGTTTATTTGTGACCAGTTATTTCTGAAAAAAATGATTATTTTCTATCAAAATGAGTCTATTTTTATCGTAAATAATCGTTATCGTTGTAAATAATCCGTTATAAATATTTATTTTTCTTATAGTGGCGCACGCACGTACGTACGTACATGATATGTTCTTCATCTCATGTTTTAGTCTTTTCATGTTTAAAATAATTAAATTTTAAATTCATGTTTGATTGTTCTTAATTACCTTTTTCGTGTTGTCTTTGCATTGTCTATAGAATTTTTTGAATAATATATATTATCATCGTGGGGTGAAAAATTATTTTACAATCGGTATATATAGTATATACCAGTCCTCGATCCCCCGAATAAAAATATCATGCCTTCGTCGCTGCCCCTACCATTGGAATTAACCCGTACACTACTATCATATTAAGTACTCTAATTTAACGCCCAAACCTTCCTATGCAGCATCCCTTTTCAGTTTAGAATAAAACAAAGGCATTAAAACACATGCGTACGTAGATGCATTTGGCCGCAAACAGCTGATTACGGAGAAAATATCTATTCTATTATAATAAACGGCTATCGAGCCGCTGTAAATTTTGTCCATCAGTGTAAATTTTGTGTGTATTGTGTAGTTACTTTTTTATCCTTCCAGTTTTTTCTTTAGTGACCGTTTATGCGAGATATTTTTTGTCCAATTCCTGTCGCAGTTTTTATTTTTTTATTTTTTTCGTTTGCGGTGACTTGTCTGTCTGTCAATCCTGTCCATCTCGGTAATGACATATAATTATTACTGTATTGTCAGAAAGTCTGTCCTCGAATTTATTATTTATAAATGTTAAGCGGCAGAGTAGCATTACCAACTAGAAATTGTCACCTCGGTCTGCGTCAATTCATTATCCATCGGTCCATCAATTGCCATTATGTCAGTCCGATGATAGGTAATCCTAACAATTATATTGATTGCATGTCGTTTGGAATAATGATTTGAATATTGTATTAGATACTGTATCGGTCAAAATATTAAAACGAAATATTTTGATATTGATATTATTTAGAGATAGCGTTTTGAAATAAAATTTTGAGATAATTAATTTATAAATAAATTATATATATAAATATATATAAAAATTATATTTTAAAATAATAGTCTATATATAAATAAATTATATACAAATACATATATATATATAAATTATAAATAGTTTAGTCTGAATTGAAGGTTAAAAAATAAGTTTGTAATTTGAAAAAACGAAAAAAAAAAAATACAGGCCGAAATATTGGCCGGTACCGGCCTAAATTGAGACCGGTACCGGCCGGTATTTTAACCGGTACGGAACAGGTATTGTACCTGTACCGGCCGGACGGCCGAAACGAAAAATTTCGACCGTACTAACCGGTACAGTACAAAATTTAAAACTTTGATTTGGAGAACAGAGGATGTTGCACATTAAAAAGATCTGGTGGGTTAGTCCATTATGAGCCTCTTTCCGAAATTGATTTGATCTTGTGTTATTCTTTTGCTAATACATATTGTTTTTCATTACATGTGATTTTCTGGAAAAAAAATTTTGTTTCTTAATTTTATTTGTCATCTCTTCTTTCATCAATTATATTTATTTGTTCTTCTGTGGATTATTTTTAGTGATTTATTTCAAGTCTTGCCGGTTAAAGACTTTCAAAACTAGCCATTTTTGTTTCATCTTTGTAAGTGTACGGTGATACTGATTTTGAAAGTCTTTTCTATATAAATTATTTTTTAGATTTTTTTAGATTTATTGTTATTTATTTCAGTCCGTCAGGTAATTCCAACAATTATATTCACACAACACATTTTATAACATATTTTAAAAGTAAAAAATTTCAATTGTTTGGTACAGTTAGAGGTGTAAATTCAAACAGAAAAACCAGAAGGTCCGGACCAGTTTGACTAGTTTTGAACCGGTCCTGTCCAGGATCGGTTCTTAGAATGTGAAAACCGACTGGTTCCGGTCCGGTTCCGGTTTTAAGATTTTTCAGATTGGATCGGATCGTTTGATAAAAAAAATATATAAAAAATAATATTTGTATATATAAGTTTTATACAAAATATTATATATATATATATATATTAATATATATAAATTTTATATATTATGTATAACTATAATTTTTTATATATAATTATATATATTCATATATGAAATAATTTCTTGTTATAATTTATAAATTATTACATAAAATGTTAATACTAATATATAAGTTTATAACTAATACTAATAGTCTAATATAGACTATAGTTATACTTATAATTAATACTACAAGTTTTTACTAAAAGTTTATAATTAATACTAATATTAAATATATAGTTTATAACTAATACTAATATATAGTTTATAACTAATACTAATATATAACTATACTAATAGGCTAATATTAATACTATTATATAGTCTAATATATTATATAGCTACAAGTCTATAACTATTTAACTAATAGTCTAATACTAATAGTTTAATATAGAATATAGTTATAGTTATACTAATATAGTTATACTAAATCACTATAACTAATACTAATATATAACTATACTAATAGGCTAATATTAATACTATTATATAGTCTAATATATTATATGGCTATACTAATATATAAGTCTATAACTATTTAACTAATACTAATAGTTTAATATAGACTATAGACTATAGTTATACTTATACTAATATAGTTATACTAAATCACTATAACTAATACTAATATATAACTATACTAATAGGCTAATATTAATACTATTAGACTTTAGTATATTAAATGTATTACAAATATATATATATTATATAGTCTAATATATAATATATTTTGACTATAGTATATTAAATGTATTACAAATATATATAGTTATATTAAATCATTATAATCACTATAGTCTATTAAATGTATTACAAATATATATAAATTTTAATTATCATTTAAAAAGAAAAAACACATTGAAAATAATCAAATATTAATTAAATAGTAAAGGCCAAATGGTGCCGTTTTTCCTATAGGCTACAACTAAACCCTAAAATCGTGTCTTTTTTTGCCTCTCGTCTCTCAGTTCTCAGACTAGAGACTATTGCTACTGCTCTGCTCTCGCCTCTCACTCTCTCGTGCCGTCGTGCGCTTAGTGGCTCACTCTCTCGTGACTCGTCTGTGACTCTGCCTCCGCCTCGGCTCAGTGACTTAGTCCCTCGTCTCACACGCTCTCGTCTCTCGCTCTCAGTCTCAACTCTCCCGTCTCTCAGTCTCAACTCTCCCGCCTCTCACTCTCTCGTCTCTCAGCTCTCTCGTCTCTCACTCTCGACTCTCACATGTCTCACTCTCTCGTCTCTCAACTCTCTTGTCTGTGGTCTCTCAATCTCTCTTCTCTCAACTCTCTTGGCCCCTGTCTCTCTGTCGATCTGCCTCCTCAACGGTAAGTTTTCTTTTTTGAAATTACATACTAGGATTTTTGTGATTGGGTTTTGTGATATTAGGATTTTTGTGATTGAATTTTATGATATTGAGATTTTTGTGAATTTGTGATTGCTGATTGAGTTTTTAGTTTTGTGATATTAGGGTTTTTGAATCCAAAATTTAGAATTTTTTCTGATTGTGTTTATTATTGTGTTTGTAATATTAGGATTTTGTGATTGAGTTTGTGAAATTGATTAGAATGTAGTATTATTATGCTCATGATAAACATGTCGTTTTACATGTCAATGCCGTATTATTAGAATGTAGTATTATTACAAGAAAATCATTATAGGAAAATCATCCAACTAAAAGTTGGGATCATATTTATAAGTTTGTAGTAGATTTTTTTTTAGTAAAGTAGTTTTTTGTAAAGCAGTTTTTACTAAAACAGATTTTAGTTAATCAGATTTTTTGTAGTAAAGCAGATTTTTTATTGAAGTAGTTTTTAGTAAAGTAGATTTTTTTAGTAAAAGTTAAAACATATTTTTTTAATAAAAATATAAAACATATTTTTTTAAATCAGTTTTTTTTATAAACAATTTTTTAATGACAAATTGTGAAACTTACTTTTTAAAAAAATCGAAAAATCGGACTGGACCGGAAATCGAAAGTACCGGATTAGGAGGGTAACCGGTTTGTAATCGGTTTTAGAAAATATAAAACTAGTACATACCGTTTCAGTTCTAGATTTTATCCAAAACCAGACCGGACCGATTACACCCCTAGGTACAGTCTTTTATGACTTCCTCTCTCTCTCTCTTTTCCCGGTGAATGGTTATTAACTTCTATAGGTTTTTTTTGTTCGTTTGTCTTCAGGTCTTTTGGTTGAGGAGTTTGGACATTTCTGGTTATAATCTTTGTTAGTGTATGGTGTTATTTATTTTGTAATGTCATTTGTAATATAATTCTTTCCCTATTTTATGGAATTGTGAGTGTTTTGGAGGAGTTTGGCAGAAATTATTTTTGTCACAAACCAAGTAAAACGTACAATCTATACAACTTAACATAAATTGTAAGTGTATATAAAAAAAAAAAACCCTAAAAAGAAAACATGTTTTCTAAGTATCTAAAAGAAATTTGACAGTAATGTAGGGACAAAGAAAAGGCATATAAAAATAAAATGTTTTATATAATTTTATATTTTTGAGTTATTATTTTTTTGTTTGATACTGTGTTTGTGGCTTCGTTGGTGCTGTGTATAAGGACAATATTGTATTCGAACAGAATCAACAATATATGAAAATATCTAAAAGGAATTTGTGTTTTTAAATCTGTGTTTTGGAGAAGTTTGGCAAAAATAATTTTTGTCACAAACCAAGAAAAATATACAATATATACAACCCAATATTTATATTTTAGATGTTTTTAAGTATTTGATACTTTCAGATCTAATACTTACATCTAAAAGATATTTACACAAGTTCATAACAGATAGACATATGCATGACAAAGAAAGTAGAAATTACAAGTAAGAAATAAAAATTAAGCCTAAACAGATTAGTAATCAAGAAGTTCCAATTTTCATATCTTCAGACCCAATATTCACATCTAAAATATAAATACATTTTTATTGTTTCTCAGTTAAATATAAATTTCTCTATGCTTTCATCAAATACCTCATAGGCATATAAATGTTTAAAAAACTAGAAATTACAGCTAGAAAAAAAAAAAATTGTAACTAAACAAAATTGCCAAAAAATTTGGACTTTGATACTTTAAGACCCAATAATTATATGTAAAAAATAATTACATAAATTGATAAGAGAATAGGCATATGCATCAAAAATAAAGTAGAAATTATAGATAAGCAAAAATATATTAGGCCTAAACAGATTACTCACCAATATTTACACATAAATAAAGTAAATACCAAAGAAAAATGTAAAACATTAACATCGAAAAATCTAAATCTTAGGAAATTGTAGAATTGTAAATAATAGAGTAAAAAAAAATTTGGCCATGTACATCGATGGGTCTAAATTTCAGATCTAAATTAAAACTTCTCAAATGTAAACTAAAATTAAAACTTCTAAACTAAAACTTCTCAAATGTAAACTAAAATGTGTACATGCCTCGAAGATTCTAAAGAAAAAAAAAATGCTATCAAAAGAATCTGTAAAACATATAGACGTAAAGAGGGAAACTTCTAAAAAATTTAAGATTTCTCAAGAATCGCATCTTTCTTCATAGCTAAAACCGAGAACTTTCTCTATAAAATGATTTAAAAAAAAAAAACTAAAAGGTAAATGTCCTAGATGTGAATATCTGGGATCTTGGAAAATAAACTAAGAGATCTAAAGTAGAACCTCTCAGATCTAGGTTAAAACATCTAGATCTGTCAAAGTTTACAAAGAACAAAAAAAAAAAAAAAAAAAAAAAAAAAACCATTTCCCCAAAAATAAAAGGTCAAAACCAGAGATCTGAACAATACATAATAATAAATAGATCTTCAAACTTCTCGGGCCTACACTAAACATGTACATCTGTTCAAGTTTGCAAACAACAACAACTTTTTTTTTTTTAAAAAACTAGAAGATCAAAATCTTAGATGTGAACAATACACAAGAGAAAATAGATCTAGGTAAATAGATCGACTGATCTAAAGTACAACCTCTCAAATCTAGACTAAAACGCCTACATCTGTCGAAGTTTGCAAAGAACAAAAAAAAAATTCTTCAAAACTAAAAGGTCAAAATCATAGATCTAAACAATATATAAAAATAAATAGATCTTCAAACTTCTTGGATATAGACTAGATGGTGTAGATCTGTTGACCTATAGATAAACAAGAAAGATCAAAGTATCCCATCTTTCTGTTGTTTGTTCGTGAACCAAAAACATGGAGGTCAAAGAAAGAGCTTTCAAGAGAACCAGAAACATAGAGAGAGAAAAAATCGAAAAATATAAAAATATCATGCTACTGAGCGGAAGGCGAGACCATTGTGTGTGCTGTGGTGGTGTGGATGTGAGACAGAGAGAGGAAGAGAGAGAATAGAGAAATTGGGAAACCATGAGAACGAAGAACCCTCTGGAATGTGCTTCTTAGGGAGGGAGAGAGAGAGAGAGAGAGAGAGAGAGAGATGAGGGAAATGAAAGTATCAGTGCCGAGATAAGAAGAACTAGAGGAGAGATAGGATTATTTTTTCCTTAAACTATGCCATATAAAGGTATGGATTTGAAGTTATGGGTGCACAAATTGGGCCCCCTTTTTATTGGGCTTGAAATGTGAAAAAGCTCCATTGTTATGCCTTTGTAGACTTATTTATTAGTACATAGTTTGTTTAAGTTTTTCACTTAATATACGAATTGCACGAAAAATTGTATTGAAAATTTAAAATATAATTTAGTAAGAATCACAACATCTAAGAGCTTATACATTTTTTAATATCCTATGGTGTTTTGCATCATACCAAGGATGTTTGCAAAATAAAAGCATGTCAACATTTTTTTATATTTATTTAATGAATATTTTAAACCAAACTTTTTTTTCCTAAAATAAAAAAATGCATGGGAATACATAAATAAAAATTAGTTAGTTATTAGCATAACTATAAAATTCTGAAATGCTAGCTAATCAATGTTATAATAAGTATTGTTATTGTTATTGATAAAAAATGTAGAGAATATGCTAAAAAAATATAATAAGCTGGTCAATGTAACACCCTGTATTTTAGTGTATTTTTATTAAATGATTATTTTTAATAATTCAAAAATTTATTCTCTTGTTTTAAAATTGTCGAATTTTTAAATGGTTTATTTTTATGATCTTTAAATTTGTGAAAATTAAATTTGATATCTTTTCTTAATATTTATTATTATGATGCATTTAAATTGTTCTTTATTTTAAATTAATTGATTGTTGGATTTAATTATTGTATTTTCATTTTATCATAACGTTTAAATTATTTTAATTGACTTGCTGTTTGGAAATCTTTTTTGTTGAATCATTTTTGTGACCCAATATATGAGGATTGGACCTCATTTCTTTCCCACCATTTTTCTTTTTCCATTTTGCTTTTCTTCTTCTTCTTTTTTTTTTCTTCTCTTTTTCTCCCTCCCGCGCGTGTCCCCTCTGTCTTCTCCCAGCTAAAGGGCCGGCACCGCCCAGCCCTTTAGCTCCCTCTCCCTACGGCGGCCACCTCCCTCCATTTTCAGCCTCCCTCGCGCTGCCGTTAGCCCCCACGAACTCCTCAAAGTCGCGACACGTCTTGAGCTTCAGCGCCACCGTCGCGCTACCTCCGGCCACCATCTCTTCACCACTTCATCCTCGACTTCCTAGCAACCTAACCCACTCATCCCAACTCCGATCCGCCACCGGTGAAGCTCCACCATCAACATTTCTGTTTTGGGCTTTTTGGGCTTAAACCGCCCTCTACGCCGCCACCCACGGCCAACCACCACCACCACTAGCTTCATCGACATCTCTAAGCCCTACCCTATCAATTTCGAGTCTTGGTTTGTCCCTATTCAAAAGTGAGTTTTTGAGACCCATGGCCACAGTGTATTTTACACTGTTTCGTTGCTGAGCTGTCACTTCTTGCACCTCTGGGATCCTTCAGAAATTATATTATAGCGCTGTAAATATTTTTCTAAAGAACTATCGTGATTTAAATATATTTTTACACTAACCCATATTGTTGTGATCTGGTTGGTTATGTCGGACTGAGTCCGAGGAGTTCGGAGTTCGGATGGATTGTGGATGGAGTTGTTGTGTGTTTGGTTTGCATTGTGAGTTGTTGGTTGTTGGTTTTGGCGTCGTTCATGTACATGGCATATTTGCACGCATGATCATGTTTGTAAAGGAAACTAGGTTTTCATGTAATTGCATTCATATTCATGTGTTTATTGAAAACTAGGTTTTCATGTGTTAAAGGATTTTTGGGTGTGTGTGTATCACGACCCCAAGCCGAGATGAGACATTATCTCGGTGGAGCTCCTCTGGTCACTCGGGAGCGAAATATACTGAGTGACGTCCCCTGGGTTGTCGCTGGGCGACAACGGGATCGGACGAGATGGTCTCGTCCCGACTCCGTGGCCCCTCTGCTGGCGGGGGCTAGAGGATGCTTGGCCACAAACGTGCTGGGCGCGGAACTGGGCATCACTCGTTGAGTTAAGGATGCTTGGCCACGAACGCGCTGGGCGCGGATCTTGGCATCACTACGAAGCCAGGACGTGCGGATGATCCCTAGGGGAGATCATGGTGCATATGGTTAATGGATTAATGGGCTGTTTTTTGAAAAAATAGCGTGTGTTGAATAAGAGGATTTTTATGTGATTCATTTTCTGGAAAAATGATGTTTTATTGAATTGGGTCATTTTCTGAAAAAATGACGGATTATTATTTTTGGGCCAAAATTAGATTTTGGCGTGTGTTGAAATATATCCATTTTCGGGAAAAATGATATTTTTGGGTCTGACGCATATTTCATCATATGCATGCATGTTGGTTGCATCAATATGTTTTTATCTCGTGGTTATTTGGTTTATACTTATCTACGGTATCGTTCTATGGTAAAGTAAATTTTGATGCAGAGGTGGATGAGGGTGAGCTTGAGGATTCAACTCCACCCGAAGAGTGATTGGGATCATTCATTTATGGTTTGAGACTTTTATTATTTTATTTGGGATGACTGTATAACTCTTTTAATCATTTTACTTATGTTGGTTTGTATTAAAAATTCTGGTACTTAGTTGACTTATCTATATTATCCGCTGTGTTGGTTATTGTACACTGTTGCATGTACACACACTTGACACTTTCGTTGGGATGCGTGACCGTGTTGTCATCATCCCGACGTCACGATTCTCGTGTTTTTATACGTGAGAGTCGGGGAGTCACAGGTGGTATCAGAGTAGTTCGGCTCTGGGTAAACCCACATATCCCTTAGGTGAAGTACCAGAAATTTTAATTTTTAAAGTTGTAAGTTAAATTATTTAATTTGAAGTATGTTTTTTTTATTGGTTTTATTTTATTTTATTGTATACTACTTTCTTTGTTTATTTATTTTATTGTATGTTATTTTATTTTATTTGTTTTATTTTATGGTAGGTTATTTTATTCTTTTAATTATTTTATTGTGTACTGCTTCATTGTTTTCTTCATCTTGTCTTATGATATTTTATTGTTGGTTTTGTTCTATTTTATTTTATGTTGTATTGTCGTATTTTAATTTATTTTCCTACAGTTGTATTTTAATTTGCTTGAGTTGAAAGTGAGGTTAAGGGTTACGATATGGTAGGAAGATGATGCGATCGAGAATGCTATTGTTAGGTATAAATATTGAGTGTAGTAGGCTTGAACTTTTATCGACTTGGTTTGCTTTTGTAATTTGGAGGCATGAAGGAACAGTTTGGTTGGGTGATCTCTTTGGGGAGTAGGATAATTGAGGTTTTAGATTTTGTGGAAATATGGCCGAAAGCTTTAGAATAAGAGGTTGTAAGTTCAACAACTTCAAGGTTAGATTTATGAGAAGTTAATCTAAGGTTTGTGGCTCTATAGTTTTTAGAAAATAAGTTTATTGTATTTAAGGTGGTAGGTTCAACAAGCATTTGAAGGATTACTTAGATTAGAAATTTTCGATCTTGCCGACTTTGTTAAGCAGTTTGATAACATTTGAGACTTTAGAATTTTCAAGCTTTATAAGGTGAATGTTAAGCTGTTTAAAGGTTATGTTTGTTTCCTTTTTTATTTAAAGTATAGATAATTTGATTGCTTGTATTGTTCAACGTAGAAATCAATGAAATTGTTTATAGCATTTAAGATGCACTGTGAGTGTGCAGATTTCACATTAATCAGTTGTTATTTATTCATTTAGTCTTGCTTCTGTGCAACAGTATCCAACATTTGAACAAATAGTATCCTTCATTAATATAATGAGAAGCGGTAAGATTGTATTAATGTTGTGGCAGTTTTAGTTTTATTTATAACATCAATAATAATTTAATTAAAAACATTCCATTTTAAGATTTGTGTTAATTTACAATACTTCAAATTTCAATATTTAAGTTGTTTAGGTTTTTATTAATCATGCAAAACTAATCAAAATTTATTTTGTAGGAACATTTGCTATATATAGAAAATCTTGTAAAAAAAGCTTCAGAGAAAGAGTGGATAATTCAACTTTTTGCAGATCCTGACCGAATCAAGCAACATAAGTATAAGAATTTCAATATCATCTCTATTGATGCCGTACAAGATGACAAAATGATGGATCACAATAGAATTATCAGGGAAATTAAATTTTAAACTAATGTTTTTGTTGAAGTTGTATTAAACTTATCACAAACTTTGCTAAAACTATTGATATCATAACTATCTATGGGACTATGTTATTGTTTTAACTAATATTTTAATCTTATAATCTATGCATGCATGTAATTATTATCCAATACTTAACTATTATTACATAAAAATATTTGTTAGGACTTACATTTTTTTCTCTATGCATTAAATTATTGATTGAATTCTATATATATATATATATTTTATAAGAATCACATTATTTCTTAAAAATAATCATTTCACTAAACTAGGCAAACGTGCTTTGCATGTTGCTCCTACACTAGTGTGTGTGTAAATATATATATATATCGATCAATATATACTCGTATGTATGCATCACTGATGACGATGGACTGATCATCACAAAATTAATGGGTTTGAATTTGTATCATAAATGGAAAGTGTTGTGGATTACCAAACTTCTTGAATATTTCAAATTCGTCCAAACAGCATGCACATCATCTTTACAAAAGGAAATGGCCTTTTAAGCATGTTTTTGACATGATACTTGCAATATATATATATATATATATATATATATATATTATAATATCATTCATATATACTCTCTTAGAAGGCCTGAAATAACCAGAAAAGAGAATGCAAAAGTAAGTACTTGGGTGTTGACCATTTCTAGAATTTGACCTTTTAAAATATATAAATATTAACGGCACACGTTACAACTTAATTAAGTTTCGGATTGAAATACCAAATGATATTAGTAGTTTAAATGTCATCATTCACCTTTGCCAAAAAAAGTGAGAGTTGAGTTGATTTAAATTTTAGAATTTATATTTCAATTAGAATCTGAAACTAAAATTTTTTATATTAAGATTGCAAGTTTATGATCGTTAACAAAGTTATTATCTCTTTCGCGTACGTATCTCATATTAATATTTAATATTTAGTATTTAATCCTTTATATTTTTCTTCTTGATCATCTTCATCTAAATCTTTAAAATGTACATACTAATTAGCTAGGACGACTTAATGCGGCCGGTTCATGGTTTGACGTAGTTGGGCCATGATCTAATAATAATAATAATAATAATATGACTTGAAAGTGGAGTTTTTGAGCCGACGAAGGTGAAAATAATTTGAAAAACATTACTGTAAGGAATCGTGTGCGGCCGGGTAGGCGTTTCTGTACCCCTATTACTTATTCACAGTACATTACTTCGACTATATATCATGCATGCATGTATTTGCATATATTTATACAAGAAAATGATCATTTGTGACGGATTATTTGCTATGTAAATAACTATTTACGATGAAAATAGATTCATTTTGACGTAAAATAATCATTTTTATAAAAAATAACTGACGTAATTTTCTTGTAATGTATATAATATTAAAATGTATATACATGTTATATACACACATGCATGCACACACAATCATGCGTCATTGATGACGATTCCATTACACAAACGACTTTGAATTTGAATCATAAATAAAGTTGAATGGCTCAATCAGAAACGTGCTTAAATGGTTTGTCGAGTAAGATCACTAATGCCAAATTCGTCAAACCATATGATAGCTAGCTACATACATGATATGTCAAACCATTGACATAATATAAGAAAATGGGATTTTACGCACGTTTCTTATGCACATATATAATATAGGCAGGCAGGCGCGCAGGCCGCAAATGTCACGACTTTGGGGAACATAATGTAGATTAATGTAGATTGAGGATAAAAAAATATAAAGCATCACGCAAGCTGCAACTAGCTAGGACGGATATGGAAGAAACAATTAATATTAGAAATCATATATAGTTTGTGCGTCGGGAAATGGTCCATAATATCTTGGTCATGTCTTGACTAAATTTAGTGCCTTTTCTTTGTACACGTTATTTATAAATTCTTTATTATTAATTTGTTACTTTGTATATATATATATATACACACACTTTATATTATTAATTTGTTACTTGCCTGAATAATTTACTTGTGTCAATTATAAAAGATAGAAAAAAATTATTTTATAAATCTGTTTATTAAAGTAGTACTGCATATATAATATATCCAATGATTCGAACACATGATATAATTACAAATATATATAGAATAATCGAAAAAAAGATATTTATGTATGTGGGCTTCGTTAATTACCTCAATCGTATACTCCGATCGACGACGTTACTGCGATATATTGAAATTTAATTGCATGCTTAGGCAATTACAAGCTATTGGAACCTTCTGCATAAAGTTAAAAAACAAAAACATTGACCATCATTATATTATATATATTTTGTTAATTAAAGAGTATTGGATATATTCCAGCCGAAATCCACATGATCGAGACGGTAGAGAATTATTATAATTAATGGATCATAAAATGTCTTTACGAGTCCCCAGCAGGCATAAGGAATTTTATAAAGCCGTCTAATTTGTATTTTTAAATATAATTAATTGTAGATGATCATATTAGGAGAGAAAGGTAGTAATTGCACGTTAATTAGATTCTATGCACATGAGTGACTCATGCGTATACACACACATACAAACATAACATCATAAACCAAAATAATACATTTGGAGCTCCACCAGTACACTATTTCTTTTGTGACTGGTCTGGTCTTCACTACTGTTGATACTCTCTACAGATAAACGCCCAAGAGATAGCTCAACCTTACGGCCTTCATAGAAGGAGATGACTCAACCTCTACAAACAAAAGTCTTAGAGACGAACTCTTTTTTTTTTTAATTTTAATTAACAACAAAGAAACAAAAAAGGAAAGTAGTAAGATAGATACGAAAAATGACGGATTACAGTTTGGACCAACTCCAGTAGACTTCAAAATCTATGATGGCACGTGAAGGCAACACGCATCTTGTCTCTTTTTAGCCACAAATGTCAGATCTGAAAGATTTGGTGGTGGCGAGTTCAATGATTTAGTGTGTGTGGCGAGAAAAGCTGTCGGAGGGGATAGCGCGTGAGAACCACTTGCAAAACCGCCACTTTTCTCCAAACGATTTGTGGCTTGGGAGTTTGCTTGTGCCGTGCGTGCAGTCTCTCAAGATCTAAATCTAAAGTTGCCGAAAAGATTTAGACTTGTCTTTTTCGATCTTGAATGAAATAAAATAAAACTAAGTAAAAAGAACTACCTTGATAGACAATGTGGGTGGATGGAGGAAGGAAGAAAAAGGGGAGGGAGAAATATATTTTTTATTTTTTTTAAATTAATGTTATGGGACCTTTTCTATTTATATTGCATTGAAGGGTATTTATTATTGATCTGTATGTTTGGCCAATATATATATATATATATATATAAAAGATGAGTACTAGGAATTAAAGAATGTTGTTTCTATCTATTTTCACCTTTTTCCCAATTTGGTACTACAGTACCAATGAAAACTTTCATATAAACAATCATGTAAATTAATTACATGAGTTAATACAATTAACATGCAACATGCTTTATACATGATCGTGTTGTTATACATGAAAGCAATTATGTTCTTTAATTTATCAAAGATAATAATAATATGTAGTATATATATATATAATATGTTCAACATATATATATTATATGGTAAAAAGATAAGATATACTTAAAAATTGGAATTGGATTAGGATCATTTAGTCGATTCATTAGTTCAGATATTAACTCAATTTCATTTCATGACATTAAGTTTGAACAAAATATTTGATCAGTTCAAATAAAAAATATATAAAATACATGAATTCAAGCGTTTAATTAAGATCTCGTACATTCGATCGTACGGTGTATAAAAAGCTAGCTAGCTCTTGATCACTCTCTTCACTTGAGCAAACTTTGGAAGGTTTGATCTTATATATATATATATATATATATATATATATATATATATATTATTGTCATGGACACAAATTAATTAAGGCGAGTATTCCTCAAAAAAAAAAAAAAAAAAAAAAAAAAATTAAGGCGAGTAAAGAGGAGAAACTAATTAACGTATTGGTACGTACTAGTCATGCATGCTGAGATCAACAAAAGCTTTAGAGATAAAAATGCTAATTATTAATATATATTGACATTTTCCTAAGTTTATATTAATTTATTTTATATATATGAATGTACGTCTGTCTCAATAATATATACTAACTTATAATTTACGTTAGAGTATTTTCGTTTAATAATATGGTTATTCCTACTGGCCATCGTGTAGGTCGGATCTGCATGTACTCTGTGTGTGTGTGTATATTAAATTAAGATGATTTCTTCAGATCCAGCAATGCAAGCTGCATGCTTTTATGATAATATCAACATTATATTAGAATATTAAATCAATTAATCAATAAAATTGGGAAAGAAAGCAGAAGCCAGCTTGTAATGAAATTGATGACCAGCCGTCTCAAAATAGACTGGTTTAAGGAGGAGGTAGGACAAATTAACGTTCAGCATGAAATTGCCACATGCAGCTTGGACCAGATACATATATACATACATAATATATATATATATATATGAATATGAATGTATAAATATTAGGTGCATATATAACATTTCAGTACCTCAAGCGTAAAAGGAAAAAAGAAAAAGAAAAAAAGAGATTCTTATAATAAATTGAAGGTGGCGGGCAAAATAATTAACTAGCTAGCTATCTAGGTGGAGGACACGTACGTCAATTGATCTGCATGAAAACTGCCACAACTTTTGCATGCGTCGTCACCAACTTACGGCCGTCGATTGATAATTAATTATGGCAAAGCGTTAACGTTACCAGAAAGAAAAAGTGAACCAATTAATTTTAATTAATATCTTTGGTTCTTATATGCATGCGCTACCTTCCACGTGTCAAAGGCTTCCTGCATATATTCCCAAACTCATCATAATTATTACTTTCTTATCTTTTGCCACAATTAAGTTCTTTCAGGCTATATAAAGGCCATTGCAGCATGCTAAGAGGTGCGGGCCGCGGTAAGATCTTAAGCAACAATATTGCAAACTGTAACAATGGAGGGAGTTGACTTTTCAAGCTCAAATCCAGTTCTCATGAGTGTTAAGGAGATCGCCAAAGCGCTAATGTCGACAGCAGCAGTAGTCCCGCAGAGCTATATCTGTCGAGATCAAGAGCCTGATCTTGGTCTCTCTGACTGCAGTACTAATACCTTGGCTGCAGTGATCCCCACAATCGATATGGAAAAGTTGGTCTTCGGGGAGCCCACAGACTGCTATGATCTAGAACTACAGAAGTTGCATTCAAGTTGCAAAGATTGGGGCCTCTTTCAGGTTTTCTTCAATATTTTTCAACCATTACCTTATAATTTGTGTATATTGGAACAATTAATCGAGAAGAAAAATAGAAGATCAATGTATATTGATCAAATATTGTTGTGTTATAATAAAAATTATAACAATAATAATAACAGTGGACTGTCTAGTTTTTCTTCTTCTTCTTCTTGTTCTTTTTTTTTTCCATAACAAACATAAATGTTGGAATAGTACTTATATGTGTTGTTCTGTATAAATTACAGATTGTGAACCATGGAGTTACCTCTTCACTATTAAATAAGCTGAAACAAGAGATTGAAGAATTCTTCAATCTTTCCATGGAAGAGAAAACGAAATACAAGGTAAGGCCAGGTGATTCTGAAGGTTATGGAACAGTCATCCGATCCAAAGATCAAAAACTTGACTGGGGTGACAGATTCTACATGCTAATCAACCCTATTCAGAGAAGAAAGCCACATTTATTCCCAAAGCTCCCTTCTTCCTTGAGGTAATTCTATCTCCCCTCTCCCTGATCAGATAAACACCTCAACTTTTGTCATATTTTTCACTTCTCCCGACAGGAACACCTTAGAATCATACTTCTCAGAATTGCAAGAGCTTGCCATGACACTTGTGGGGTTAATGGGAAAATGTCTGAATATAGATAAGAGAGAGATAGAGGAGTTATTTGTAGATGGGATGCAATCAATGAGGATGGCCTGCTATCCTCCATGCCCACAACCAGAACTTGTTGTTGGCGTTACCCCTCACTCCGATGCCAGTGGTATAACCATCCTTCATCAAGTCAATGGAGTAGAAGGTCTTCAGATAAAGAAAGATGGGGTTTGGATGCCGGTGAACTTCCTCCCAGATGCCTTGGTCGTCAACGTAGGAGACATTATGGAGGTTTGTCATATTATATACCGTCTGATCTGCCTCTAACCCATCTTTAATTTCTAAAGAAAATTAACCTCAATCGACGTATGTTAAACATAGTCTAGATTTTGGAAACCACCTTTGCGATCTTGATCAAACTTTTTTGGGTCCTACAATATTTAATACTCATAGACGTAGTACTCCACTTCCTGAGAAGTTAATTAATATTGTGTCTATCTTTCTATATTCACCAATTAATTCGGTCAAGAAATTGGAGATTAAAGCTTCCATTTAAACCACATGTATATTAATACATAAAAGATCGCATTGGACTGCTCGTGAACATGAATATATAACAATCCTTCATGTATAATATAGAAATTTCTATTAGTATTGTCATTTCCAAAAGAAGTAAATCATACTTTATGATTATCCTGATCATCAAGATTCTAGTAATATATATATGATGATATTTACTTACAAAACATGTGAAATTAAACTCTAAGATCTAATCATGCACGCATACTCATGCAAATCGTGAATTAAAAGTTGTTTTAATTAATATCAAAATGTTTAAATGTTTGTGGCTGATCTGCCGCCCTTGACTGCAACGATCGAGTAGTACTTTAATTTGCCTGGTTAGTAAGCTTGCTCAACTGTAGTTAGTGGATATCATCAATAGGGTGTCTAAATTCATCAGGCACCACGTACGAGAACTGGTATTATGAGTCTTTTCAAGGTAAGATCAGACACTTGGTGCAATCCTAAACTTATTTGGCTCGCATGCACAGGCCAGCCATGAGAGTTATCCTAGCGGGACAAGTTCTGACCCTAAGTACATTCTCGTGAACTCTTAGCTGGGAATCTGCATATCCCATGTGAATATGAATTAGAAAATCGAGGGTTAGGAACAGCAACCATGCATATCATGTTCTAACGTTGGTATCCACAAACAAATGATTCCGCAATCACAAAATTGTTTTAGTACTGCTCATGATCTTCTTCTTGCTCATGGACGTACGTAGGATCTTTCTTTGGCACAAAAAACTCTCTTCAAGGCGGCGTCTGATCTCTCGACTGCATGCTGCAAGTCGATTTTCCGTTTATTAATTTTCCTTTTCTTGCACTGTAATTAATGTTTGTTTTGAAGTGTTTGTTGGGATCCTATAAATCCCCTCGTATCGTAGTTTGTTTCAGTTAATTTGAAATTTCCCATAAAAAACAAAATGATTAATCCTCAATCAGAGAACTTATAATAAAACATTGCAGTTATGTGTATAAAAGTACTCGTGATCATGATGTGGCGTGTCATTTTGCAGATCTTGAGCAATGGGGCCTATAAGAGCATTGAACACAGGGTAACAGTAAATGCAGAGAAAGAAAGGATCTCCGTCGCCTTGTTCTTTAACCCCAAATTCGAGGCAGAGATTGGGCCTGTTAAAAGCCTATTGAATACAAATAGCCCACCACTATTTGGAAGGATCGGCATGGAAGAATACGTCAAAGGTTTCTTCTCTCGTTATCTGAATGGAAAGTCAAATGTGGACAAAATGAAGATCACAAAAATGGGAGAGGGCAACGTACGTTAATAGTACTACTACTGCTTGAGGTCATGTAAACTGATGTAGTTTGGGAAGTTAATCATATACATATATACATATATATATATATATATATATTATATGTTTCATGTTATGGTTTCATCTTGTATCTATCATGATCATCATGATGTGTTAAAGGGTTAGACACAGTACGTGACATGTCTGGCTGGCCAGTACTGTTGAAATATGATCCCCATGTTGTCATTGGTGTCTTAATGACAAATAAATTAGTCTTGTGTATCTACCTTGTGTTCAACGTGTAGAAACCCAAGTCATAATTGTCTTGTCGCTGTTGATCACGAAATAAGAATGTTGCTAGATATATCCTCATCATGTACTTATGGTGTCGTGAGGCAAATAAACATGCACCCAAGTCTTGTCTTGCCACTGTGTTGAAATGATCCCACTAAGCTCGATCGATGATCTACAGCTTCATTGAGTCCAAATCCGACCTGTACGTTTAAAGTTTTGTACAGGAGAGAATTCGAATAAATCACGATTTAAATGTAATGGATGGCTTATATATGCTCTAATCATCACCAGTTTTAAGGTAGACTTGGCATTGAAAATTACATAAGAAAATATTATCTATACTTACAATTTTATTTACATATAAATCATACATGCATACTGACGTGTTAGCTATTGAAAATAATAAAAATTTTAAAATCCAAAGTTTGAAATTAAAAAAATCGATAAAATGTGGCTGCCGCTTAGTACGTATAATATTTTACGTAAACTTGTATATAAATGTAGCAGTATTACTCAATTACATAATAAATTGCTTCTCTAAAGAAAGTGTTGTCTAGCAGTTATCTAGAGAAGGGGTTAAACCATAAGAGAAATTCTACTTATCATTTGATGCACCACACATCAACATATAATTTATCATTTTTATCCTTCTATTTTAACACACATATTAATGTGTAACACGATATCCACGTGAAACCTACACCTAGTGCACAAGCACGGCAACCAAACTCTTACAGCCCAATACAAAAGTACACTATATGCGTCAACATATATATATATATATATATATGCTGCAATATTCCACACAAAATACATAGAGCAAATGAAAACATGCTGGTCTTAGCCAAATCACGTACGCTGGTAGCTAGCAAATTCTACTACAGAATTTGGTTTTTGTGACGGACGAAACCGTAAAAAAAAAAAAGAAGCAAACCGTCACAAAAGATTTTTGTGACGGTTTGAGACCGTCACCTAAAAGGCATCACAAAATGTTTTTTGTGACAGTTTACTGTTCAACTGTTACAAATTTTTTTTTTTCTTTTTGGTGATGGTTGGAAGTCTGTCGTGAGTTCGAACGTGATGAATTTTTGTGACAGTTAAAAACTATCACAGAAAGTAACGTTCGGATGTATAAACTGACATTCGAACGTTAACCCGACTGATTAACGTTCACACGTAAAAAAAAATTGACGTTCGTTGTTTCTGCTTCACACGAATGATATTTACGTTCAAGCGTTAATTCGATGACGTTTGAATGTAACATTCGGATGTTAAAGGAGAAGAGTTCCAATGTATCATTTATAACATTCAGATGTTAATTCGTCGTTCGAACGTATCAATTCTCATCATTCGAACGTTTAGATTGCTTGTGTGTTAAAGTGTGCGAACATAGTGCCTAACATTCGAACGTTTTGTTCGAATTCGCTGGAATTTTGTTCGAACGTTGATTCGAATGTGAATCAATGTTCAAATGTTTGTTCTTTAAGTGCGAATATTATAATCAGAAATAGTAATTTCATAAAATTAAAAAGCATACAAATTGTTCCATATTATACCATAAATATAACAACTAATATTGTCTTATAGAGTTACATTAATAGACAATAAAAGTTTGTAATACTGATAAAGATAATGATGTGGCGCTCCTGACCCCCATGTAAGGAAATACGGGAATCGAGACGCCAGGATGATGACAACACGGTCACGCATCCCAACGAAAATGCCAAGTGTGTGTACATGCAACAGTGTACAACAAACAACGTAACGGATAAATATAAATAAATCAACTAAGTACCAGAATTTTTTAATACAAACTAACATAAGTAAAATGATTAAAAGAGTTATACAGTCATCCCAAAATATATTACAAGACAAATACATAAATAATTGATAAAATGAATCTCGATACATGGGAGCAATCCTAGATCACTCCTCCAACGGAGCCAAGCTTAAGACTCGTCATCCTCATCTGCATCAAAATCTGCAATACCATAAATGGTACCACAGGTAAGTATAAACCAAACAACTCTCGGGATAAAAACATATTGATGCAACCAACATGTATGCATATGACAAAATATGCGTCAGATCCAAAAATATCATTTTTCCCGAAAATGGATATTTTTCAACACACGCCAAAATCCCATTTTGGCCCAAAGATAATAACCCATCATTTTTTCAGAAAATGACCCAAATCAATAAAACATCATTTTCTCAGAAAATTAATCACATAAAATCATTTTATTCAACACATGCTATTTTTTCAGAAAACAGCCCATTAATCCATTAACCAATGCACCATGATCTCCCCTAGAGATCATCCGCACGTCCTGGCTATGTAGCGATGCCCAGTTCCGCGCCCAGCGCATTCATGGCCAAGCATTCTTTACGCAACGAGCGATGCCCAGTTCCGCGTCCAGCGCGTTCGTGGCCAAGCATCCTCTAGCCCCCACCAGCAGAGGGGCCACGGAGTCGGCACGAGACCATCTCGTCCGATCCCGTTGTCGCCCGGCGACAACCCAAGGGACGTCACTCAGTATATTCCGCTCCCGAGTGACCAGAGAAGCTCCACCGAGATAATGCCCCATCTCGACTTGGGGTCGTGATACACATGCACCCAAAATCCATTCTCACAAGAAAACCCAATTTTCATAAAACACATGAACATGAATGCATGTACAAGAAAACCCAGTTTCATTTACATGAACAACACCATACCAACAATGCAAACCAAATAGACAACAACTCTGTCCACAATCCATCCGACCCCCAAACTCCTCGGACTCAATCTGGCATGTCCAACCAGATCACAATAATATGAGTTAGTCCAAAAATATATTTAAATCACGATAGTTCTTTGGAAAAATACTTACAGTGCTATATAATGATTTTCGAAGGATCACGAAGCTACAAGAAGTGGTGGCTCAGCAACGTAACAGTGTAAAATACACTGCGGCCGTGGGTCTCAAAAATTCACTTTTGAACGGAGACAAACTAAGACCCAAAATTGATAGGGTAGAGGTTAGAGATGTCGGTGAAGCTAGTGGTGGTGGAGGTTTGTCGTGGGTGGCGGCGTAGAGGGTGATTTTAGGCCAAAAGTGCCCAAATCAGAGATGGAGATAGATAGGCTTCACCGGTGATAGATCGGAGCTGGGAATGAGTGCATTGGGTTGCTATGAGGTCGATGATGAAGTAGTGAAGAAATGGTAGCCGGAGTGGCACGATGGCGGTGCAACGACGCAAGGAATGCCACGGCTTGCGTCGTGCGTGGAGGAGAACGACGGAATGAGGGGGGCTCGAATTTGGGAGGTGGGGTCGCCGACCGATGGGGAAGGAACGGTAAGGGCGGTGACGGGCACGAGCGGCGCACGGCGGCGCTGTGGTTGGAGGTGAAAATGGACCGGGAGGGAGAGTGCAGGGGCTTCGCGCGCTGGGAGAGAGAAGGAAGAGAAAGAAATGGGGAGAAAGAAAAGAAAAAGAAAAGAAAAAAGGAGAAAAAGAAAAGTGAAGGGAAAGAAATGAGGTCTAATCCTCACATCTTGGGTCACAAAAATGATCCAATGAAAAAGATTTTAAAACTGCAAGTCAATTAAAATAATTTAAACGTAATGATACAATGAAAATAAAATAATTTAATCCAACAATCAATTAATTTAAAAGAAGAACAATATAAATGCATGACAATAACAAATATTAAGGAAACATCTCAAATTAATTTTCACACTTTAAAGATCATAAAATAAACCATTTAAAAATATCCGATAATTTTAAAACAGGAGAAAAATATTTTTGAATTAATAAAAATAGTCATTCAATAAAAATATACTAAAATACGGGATGTTACAAATGATATATTGATCATTTTTTTTTCTTTCCTAGCCCATTGTGATCCTACTGAATTGACATAACACGTTCAATCTAGACCATTATCTCCCTCTGCACTTGCTTTTGGACTTCAATGCGTATTCTCTCATTGCGGTCTCTTTGTTCCTCTTGCATACGCGTCTCTAAATCAGACTATTGCGATAAGAGAGACTCCAACTCCTACTGTCTCGACTTCATTTGCTCAATTTGTTGGCGTGCTGCATCTAAATCTTTAGTAAGATTGTTAACTTTAGAAGTCGAGGTCTTGGTGGATGAATCGATACGCTTGAAAGAATGTCCCAAACCTCTTACCAAACCAGATTTGGTCCCGAGCACTTGCGTGAATATATTTATGTCACTAGCAGAGGATTCCTTAGAGGCTGATTGGATCTCAATCATTTTTTCCTGCAATTACAACAAAAATATGATAATAAAGCTCACATATTAAAAGCAAAGAGGAATCAAACACAATATGAATTCACATGTTGTATAATTTAGTCACAGAAAATAACATCACTTACATAATTATTTTTAGTGACAAGATCAACCCACTCACTATACTCATAGTGTGAGTAGCAGCATAGACATGAATGATGAAGAAATTTTCAGGATCATCACGTTTTTAACAAAGCCACATTATTAAATTTTAAAAAATAATATTAGTACTTGAATAAAAGAATATGATAAAAATGAGTGAGAATTAATAAGTTATCAATTACCATTTTATCAGCAAGATGTTAGAATGACCTTGAGTTGGCGCGATGGTGGATTGTCAAAGCCGTTCTATTCTGTATATTGATAGAACTTAAGTGCTGTAGGAGAAATTAACAATATTAAATATAATATATGAAACCAATATAGATGTAAATAACTTATAGAGAATAAATCTAAAATATTTGATAATATGGACTTGCGAAAAGATCACAACACTTCCTCCAATCGTGTAACTTCATTTTTTGAAAAGGAGACTAAGCAGCCTCTTCCAACATCTCGAACTTCTTGAATGGTCATGGCATCGTCCCTTGTGAAGCCGAAATAATGTAGTCATCAACTCGTTCATAGTTCGCACATCCTCGCTATGGCCAAAATTGTGGTCAAATTCATCCTAAGAAGTGAATTGCTTAAAAAATATGAAATATAAACATCTCTAAATAAATTTACGTTTGTATATAAACTCACCAGTACACGACTCTGAATGTGATCTTTCACCTTATTCAGAACATCTCTCCATGATCACATATAAAATGCGGTATAAGCTCGGATTAGTGTGTCGACATAGGAGGCAAGTGATGCTGCACTATCGTCTATTCCTCTAGTGAAGTTATCAGGAATGTTGACCTTGATTTTTTTGTACCTTCTATTTCTTTCAAGAGCAAGGCCACGTGTGTAGCCACGTCCGTGATATGACAATGCATCAACTAATATTTTTAAAATAATTAAATACAGTCTCTAAACTATTGAAATATAATTAATTATCAACAAAATTTCATTACTAGTAGGTGTCGACTGGCTATCTGTCTCCTTTGTATTAACTTATTCAGGAGCAGCGTCCTCAGTTGGGGAGTCATGAACGGGTTAAAGACTTAAATTTACTTACAATTAAAACATGTGAAATTAAATTCTAAGATCTAATCATGCATGCATACTCATGTAAATCGTGAATTAACACCAACTTGTTTTAATTAATATCGAAGTGTTTAAATGTTTGTGGCTGATCTGCCGCCCTTGACTGCAAGGATCGAGTAGTACTTTAATTTGCCTGGTTATTAAGCTTGCTCAACTATAGTTAGTTGATATCATCAATAGGGTCATGTCTAAATCCATCAGGCACCACGTACGAGAACTGGTATTATGAGTTACCATACGCTTCTTTTCAAGGTAAGATCAGACACTTGGCGCAATCCTAAACTTATTTGGCTCCCATGCACAGGCCAGCCATGAGAATTACCCCAGCGGGACAAGTTCTGACCCTAAGTACTTTCTCGTGAACTCTTAGCTGGGAATCATATCCCTTGTGAATATGAATTAGAAAATCAAAGATTAGGCACAGCAGCCATGAATTGTTTTAGCACTGCTTATGATGATCTTCTTGCTCATGTGCGTAGGATCTTTCTTTAGCACAAAAAACTCTCTTCAAGGCGGCGTCTGATCTCTCGACTGCAAGCAAGACAGTCGATTTTCCGTTTATTAATTTTCTTTTTCTTGCACTGTAATTAATGTTTGTTTTGAAGTGTTTGTTGGGATCCTATATATCCCCTCGTGTTGTAGTTTGTTTCACTTAATTTGAAATTTCCCATAAAAAAACAAACTGATTAATCCTCGACCAGAGAACTTGTAATAAAACATTGCAGTTATGTTTATAAAAGTACTCGTGATCATGATGTGGCCTATAAGAGCATTGAACACAGGGTAACAGTAAATGCAGAGAAAGAAAAGATCTCCATCGCCATGTTCTTTAACCCCAAATTCGAGGCAGAGATTGGGCCTGTTAAAAGCCCATTGAATACAAATAGCCTACCACTATTTGGAAGGATCGGCATGCAAAAATACGTCAAAGGTTTCTTCTCTCGTTAACTGAATGGAAAGTCAAATGTGGACAAAATGAAGATCACAAAACTCGGGGAGGGCAACGTACGTTAATAGTACTACTATTGCTTGAGGTCATGTAAACTGATGTAGTTTGGGGAGTTAATCATATACATATATATATATATATTATATGTTTCATGTTATGGTTTCGTCTTGTATCTATCATGATCATCATGATCATGTGTTAAAGGGTACTATGATATGACACGAGACATGTCTGGCCGGCCAGTACTACTCATGTTGAAATATCCCCATGTTGTCATTGGTGTGGTGTGACAAATAAATTAATCTCGTACGTATCTATCTTGTGTTCAACGTGTAGAAATTAACCCAAGTCATATTAATTGTCTTGTCGCTGTTGATCTTAGAGTAATAATGTTCCTAGATATATGCTGTTATGGTGTCGTGAGGCAAATAAACATGCACCCAAGTCTTGTCTTGCCACTGTGTTGAAATGATCCCACTAAGCTCGATCGATGATCTACATCTTCATTGAGTCCAAATCCGACCTGTACATTTAAAGTTTTGTACAGGAGAGAATTGGAATAAATCACGATTTAAATGTAATGGATGGATTATATATGCTCTAATCATCACCAGTTTTAAGCTAGACTTGGCATTGAAAATTACATAAGAAAATATTATTTATACTTACAATTTTATTTACATATAAATCATACGTGCTGACGTATTAGCTATTGTAAATGATCAAAATTTAAAAATTCAAAATCTAAAATTAAAAAAATCGATAAAATGTGGCTACCGCTCAGTACATATAATATTTTACGTAAATTTGTATATAAATGTAGCAGTATTACTCAATTACACAATATATTGCTTCTCTAAAGAAAGTGTTGTGATCTAGCAGTACTTGTATAGGCAAAAAAAAAAAAAAAAAAAAAAAGTAATAATACGTTTTTTCAAAAGTATACAATATTATATTAGTCAATAGAAGTTATTTAGAAAAAGAGAGATAAATCATAAGAAAAATTTTACTTATCATTCCTTGCACTATATACCATCATGTAATTTTTCATTTTTACCATTCTATTTAAATACACATATATTAATGTGCAACACGATATACACGTGAAACCTACAAGTAGTGCACAAGCGTGGCAACCAAACTCTTATAGCCCAATACAAAAGTACACTGTGCAAGTGCATATATTATATGCTGCAATGTTACACACAAAATACATAGAGCAAACGAAAACATGCAGGTCTTAGCCAAATCACGTAAGCTGGTAGCTAGTAAACCAACAGATCATGAGCTGAACCAAATACAAGAGATAGAAAGCTAGCCTGCTCTCCAAAATAAACATAACATTAATAAAACGAAGATGAATAGATCTATACACCAATAAACTTAAAAAGTCGCAGCTTTGATCTAGATGAAACAAAGGAGATCCATTATAGTTTAAGTTAATTCTCCACACAATATTAGACAACAAAAACTACATGTATACATGCATAGAACAAAGACAATTCTGTAATTCAATATTGGATAGCCCACTGACATAGGGCTGCAAGGGGCATCTGCAGATCATGGTAAAGCACCAAAAAGGATCAAGCTGACAAAGCATCCAGAAAACAAAATGCACAAGCTAAAAGCTCCCTATCTACCAAGGAAAAAAGTGAAGCATGACGCATGAAAAGAGGCCCTAGACCTAAGCCTTCCTAAAGTCATAATACTCTTTTAACACGTACGTCAAGTACCCTCTAATTAGGCCTGCCTCCATTCGATTCCTGGTATCCCTCTCACTCCAAATACAATAGATGAACCGCAAAAATTAACTTCCCAACGAGACTAGGCATGCACCCCATTAATCAGAAACACGTACCAGAGCCTGGAAATTAACAAACTCTATTCAATTTCCTCTGACTGTGGCACTACGCCACCGCACTTCCTTCCTTCCCATCGAGAGAGATTCCCAGTTAGTCATCATTTCATTCATCCCGAACCCACCATATATACTCGAGCGGCTAGGAGTTTCGATCTCTTAGTCATCTGGTGCCGTTTTATCTATAGACAGCACAGAAGGTTTCATGGTTGAGGAATTTGGCTGCCCGCAATCCGGAAAAGTGCAGGGCATCAAACTAGACTAATCTAGCAATTCCATCCTGTCGATTTTATCGATCACACATTTCATTTTTGTTATACGTACAATAAATTGATCATGTGCATGGACCATGGTAGTGCTACTATTATTAATCATCATGATTATCCTCATATTTGGAGAAAAAGAAAATAAATGGCTCTTAGAATTTGATCTCGTAATATATGACATGGAAACTCGTTGAAAGAATGATTTGGGCAAGTTGCATGCGGACGTCATAAGAAAGCAACTTAAAAGGAAAATGATCCCCCAAGTAGTACTAGTACTTCTTACTCAATTTAAGGCCGGTTTCAAGTGGGAGGAAGATAGGAATATAAAATGAGCCCTATAATATTTTTTATTCATTTAATGTTATCCGAAATATTTATATATGGACAATAATAAATACTATAACATCTATTTATCTGTTTATCTCTTTTTGATCTTCAAGTTGGAACAAGAATATATTTTGAGGGGAGTTAATCCCACCCTGAATGTACAAACTTCCCCCCTAGTTCTTTCTTGAGTAATTCTATATACAATCGTGAAATGCATAAACGTCGCGTAATCGTTTTGAAAAAAAAATGAGGTCCATTATTAAAAAATTAATTTTTTTATGTAGATCTTATATATTTTTTATTTATTTTTTTTAAAATAATTACGCGACGGTTGCATAATTGACTATTACAAATATATTTTCTCTTCTTTAATTAACCAATACGTTGCATTCAAATTTCTTAAACCCCAAGGAAATCAAATTAATTAGGAACCCAATAAGGAAACGGAAGGGAACCTTAATTAATTTGTTAAACCCCATCACGCACCCATGCAGCTGTCTGGGCTTTAATGTTCATTAAGACCCCCACATGATTGACTAAATGGTGATCTCCGTCTTCTACAGTAGTACTTGTCTAAGGTTTTCTATAAGCTTATTCATTTATCACGATTCTCTTTAGACTTCAGAGTCCAACCCAACATTAGTTAGTGGTTGTTTTAGGGATTAATACACCAACATTACATAGTGATAACATATATATATATATGGACTTGTTGATTAATCTGCATGGTCATCATGATCAGTACTGCATGCATCTTCAAAAAAACATGCAATACATGTCCTCAAAATATACAGTACTATCTATAAAACACGTACGACACATTAATATTTTGGTCAACTAAGTACAACTACCTACCAACGCAACATTATTCCATGTCAATAATATTATTATATACTATGAATTTGTGCAGTAATTAGAAAGATTAATTGTGATACCCCTATTTTAGTGTATTTTTTTATTATTATTGAAGGATTATTTTAATTAATTTAAAAATTGGTTCCTTGTTTTAAATTCATCGGATTTATCGTTAGTTTTATTTTATAAATTTTTAAGTTGTGAAATTTATTTTGATGTGCTTTCTTGATAGTAATAATTGTTTGTATTTAAATTGCTCTTTGCTTTAATGAATAATTTTATTGTTAGACTTTAATTATTTTATTTTATTAATATTGAGTTTTACTGTTTTTATTTAGTTCTTATTTATTTTTATTGTGTCTTTTTCTTTTGTTGGACTCTTTTATTCTTGGACTGGGTCTGTTCTTTCCTGTGTGCACACTCGAGGCTCCGAGATTGAAAAAGGGGAAGTTTCACCATATGATACTGCCTGGTTTGACCACTGGGGATAGCACAACCCTACCATGAAGGTTAAACATAGTATATAATATGATACGATATGACATGATATGATAAGATGAAGATGTTCAGTTATGTTATGCCAAAGCGTTTTTGAATATGAAACGGGTATTTAAATATAAACTGTTGGTTTTCGAATATGGAAATGGTTTTTGAATACCAAAAAGGTCTTTGATTATGAAACGGATCTTTGAATATGAACAGTTGGTTGTTGAACATGAAAATAGTCTTTGAATATGAAAATGGTCTTTGAATATGGAAAGTGTCTTTAAATATGAACAGTTAATTTTTGAGTATGAAAAGTCTGAAAAGTCACTCTGATTTTCTGATAAAACGCTTCTGAGATCTGCATATAAAAATGAAATGTTTTATTTCTGCATACAGAATTTTCTAAAAAGGCTCATGTTTACATACTAGTATATGTTCTCTGCTTACTGAGTTGTTGATAACTCACCCCCTATTATCTCCAATATTTTTAGATGATTTTTAGATATTTTAGTTGAGGATCAGGACCATGAAGAATTGAGTGAGATGACTTAAGAATAGTGGATTGAGAATATAAAGCTTTCGATGAATATTGGTGATTTTTGATAATTATATTGTTGAAATGTGAGTTTAAGTGACATGTAAAGAAGTTGGCAATTTTTGGAGTTACTGTATTGAGGATTTTATATATGAGTATGTGTGGTTAATTAAATTTGAAGTGTTTACATTAGATTTGGAGCTTTTGAAAGAGTATTAGCAATGTTGGAATTGATTATCAGGTAATTTGAGTTAATTCTCCCGACCCTCGGGGACGAGGCGTTACATTAATTCTAAGTACAGCATGATTACAATATTAATTGTTCTATTTTTGAATGTTGGGGCAAACCATGTTCATGTACCCTGTCTTTGGAGCACAAAAGATGAAGCATAATATAGTTCAACCAATTTGGATTAATTTAATTTAAGAACTAGCGAAGCTTGGCCTGCTGCGCGCGCTCGCTCCACCCATTATGACACGTACAAATTACAATCCATTTCGCCTGCAAACTTCTATTTGAACTACCACGCATACATCATTGATGACGACTTCATGACCTTGGATTTGTCCCATATCATGTTAAATTGCTCTTGGAATTATTTGATTTGTCGTAGCTAGCCAGCAATCATGCTGCTTCACTTTAGTATATTATATATATATAACCATCAAGAATTGGATTATAGCCACGTTTTGCACCATGCGCGCCTAAGCGAAAAACGCAGTGCAGTGGATGAAAACATAAATCATCAGGCGTGACGCACGCAATCACGCAACTGGGATAGACATTACTGAAAGAGTAATGCTACTCATTATTCTAATTTTTATCGTCCTATTATCATCTTATAATGTGATAGATAATGGTAAGATGATGTGATTATTTATTATATTTTACTTGTAAACTTATAATCTAATACTACATTATAAAATGATGAGAAAATGATAAAAAAATAAATAATGAATATATTTTTTCTTACTGAAAGCGTACCACGTTCAGAAGTACATGATAAGTACGTAGGTCGTATGGACACAATTAATTTTGGTCAAGACACAGGCGCCACGGCTTTCCTAGCTCCTTAGTGGGTCGATATCTGCTGATATATATCTATATTAGATCTGAATTAATATTGCGCGCATGCAAAGATTCAAAGTTAGCCGCAAAATAGATGCATGCTGCAGCTAAAAGCGGAAAGAACTTTCCTCCTTAGTGGACTCACGAGCTAATGGATTAATTAATTAGCGGGCAACATGACATTATATTATTATAATTATAATTATATATATGCATGCATGTTTTATTAATGTCAAAGAAAATTGTCTTATGTTGCGGCGATCGATAGAATTAGTGCTGTGGCTAATTAATCATCTCTCATTATTTCTAATTCCACCGTCTTCCATAATTTACGTCAAATCTTTAAAGAGCCATATTTTCAAACAATTCACGTGCATGACGTTGAACATTATAAGAATATTGTACGGCATCATTATTCCAAATAATACCAATGAAAAATGGCTCTTAGAATTATAAGTGGTCTTAACTAAAGATTCCAAACTGTACGGAATACATTAGAGTAATTTATAATTAATCAGGTTTTGATGATGATATATGTCTTACCACCAGCTAGCTAGGAGGCGCGGCCGCGCGCATATATAAAATCTTTTAAATAATATTTAAAATATTCATTTCGTAATGATTAATTTATGATTGAATTAATGTTTCAGATGATTATAACAATATATGCATATATATCTTCATGTATAATATATTATGTGTCAAAAAATTATCGTATATTAACCCATAGCACATGTAAAAAGATCAGGAAATTAATTATTAAATGAATTTTTTCGTCATAAATTTTGTCATCTGATCTTTATAATACTTGTTTTTTTTTTTTTTTTTGATTGAAATGAATAAGCCATATTATTCAACTTATAATCTCAATAGATGAATACAGGAAGGGAGACCCTCCAAAATAATGCTCTCTTTAATTAGAGAGTTTAAGGGCATCCTTGGCTAATACATGAGCGATAGTATTTAAAGTCCTAGGGACATATATGGTGAAGTGACCATTACTCCATCTTCAACAAAAAAGCTTTGACATCATTGAGAATCATCCCAGTTGATTTCCACTTCTGGCCGTTTGAACCATTAAGATCCAACACAACCTGCTGTGCATGCCCTTCTAGCATTATATGAGTTAAACCCAACTGTTGACAAGTAATAACAGCTTTAAGAGCAGCTAATGATTGAGCCAAATGAGCATTTGGAAACAAATCTTTTTGTGATTTGAGTGAAGCTACCACCTTGCCCTCCCAATCTCGAACCACTACTCCAATCCCAACTCTGCAATGTGTTTTTATCAATAGCATCATCCCAATTAGCTTTGTATACATTTTGAGGTGGGGCACTCCATTGAGAAGCAAATTGTCTTAATCTAGCAGGTTTAAGTACTTCTTGTACCAGGTTTGTTGCCTTAAAGTCTGAAACAACTAGGTTAGCAAGCTCGACTGCTTGTTAAGCCTACCAATGGCTCATAGAAGATTAAAGTTCATTGTGCTAGAATGGAAGGGAGAAAGAAGATTTGGTAGAGACAAAAAGTTGATCGAACATAAAGAAAAGATAAAATATAAAGCAAAGGGAAGGGACTTGACGAGGGAGAGGCGGCAACAGAGGGAAGGGGGCTTCCAGATGTACTTCCTTTGAATTGGATCAACTTCTGTAAGAAAAGGGAACTAGAGATCAACTCCAGGACAATTCTTCAATCTAAATCAAGAAAAAATCGTGTATATTATATAGGGCTCTAAGCTCTTAACCAGTCTACTATATTCATCCAATATCGAAAGTACAAATAACAATTACTTCCTTAAAAGGGGAGATTAATTTATTAAGCTACGATTAACACTTAAAAAATCTTGCAGCACACCCCTCACATGATCTTGAGAGGAATGGATATATAAAGAACTTCAATTAAAACTGTCATCTGTCTCACTTTGTTTGAAAAGATAGAAAACTGATTGAGCCACACAGGCCTTAAGCACCTCGATCTTAACCCAAAAGTCAAGTTGGAGATTAAGGCAGCCTTTGGATACGAAGTTGGTCTCATCTTATCTTAACTCAACATTCAAACATTACTTATACATTACCACTTTTCAATTTATCTTCCACGCCTTTTCATTTAATTATTACTAATCATTACAAATTTTCTAAACTTTTATATAAAATACAAAAAATAATTCAACTTTCTCAAATTCAAAAAAAAAAAATATATTATGACAATATTTTAAGTTTATAGTATTTTTATTTAACTTTTTATCTCTCATTTCCCAACACCTAATAAAAATCTTAACTCAAACTATTTTACTATTATTTATAAACCATTTCACTATTATTTACAGATTTTTCATCTTATCTCATCTGAATATCTAAACGAGGCCTAATAATAATTAAAAAAAGGCACCCGACCTTCGCGATGCACATCACAAGTGTAATACCATCAAAAGCTGATATTACAACACATATAATCCAAGTTGTAGCATCAATGTTTTGCATGCTGCTAGCGCATGCATTCAGGAGATCAATGATCTTGGCACATACCCACAAAACAATATTAGTATAAATTAAAACTAGGATATATAAAAAAGCTGCTTTTTTATAATCAGTTATTTTCTATTAAAATGATTATTTATTGTCAAAATTAATTTATTATCGTCGCAAATAGCTTGTCATAAATACTCATTTTACTTATAGTGATGTACATATGTGCAATCTCTAGCTAGCTTGATCAAAGATTTCATGTTGCTATATAATGCATCATGTTCCACTACAACAAAAAGACTTTTTTAGGAAGATTTGTTTTTGGACGAAATAAAAATCGTCCCGAAAAATGAGTTTTAGGGATGAAATTCTAAATACTAATATCAGTCGTTTACTGATTGAACCATCAATATTACATTTAAACGTAATATTTAGGGACGAAAAAGTTTATCTCCAATAAAATTATCGATTAAACGTGTACTAAATTGTTCGATCATAAAAGAAATAACCATTCAAACGGATATTAGTTACGGTCGAACAAAAAATTGGTGGGATAAGTTGATAATTTAAAGGGAATTTGACTTACCGTTCAAACAATTCATTTGCATGTTCAAACGACTAAAATATAGTTCAAATGGAAAATATGGTGGGTTTGATGAACAAATTTTTGGCTGGAGTTGAAAATCCGTTCAAATTGGCTTATGACATGTGATTACATTCCTTTTGTATTTGTAAGGTTAGTGTGGGAACCATACAAATTGGCTTATGAAATGGTAAATTCTTTTATGGATTTGTGACAGTATCGAACCCAATGGTCAAGAGTTTCACCATGCAGACATCCTATCCTTGCACAAAGAGCAAAGGTTACAAAGATTTTGTCTTCTTACATGGGTCTTTTTATTACATACAGCTACATGAGCATGATGGTTACAAGTCTTAAAAGAATTGGTTTTCACCAATGTGAACGTTGAATTTAGTTCCAACTATTGGTACCGTAGATAAAGTGGTCATGGTAATGATTGGTAATGATTGAGATAGATGGTTTTAACTTGAATTTAGATCTTTCATGTAAATTGTTTACATTAAAAATGATTATGCTAAATTCGTATGAAATGAATTGTTTGGTTTAATGGAAATGCTTGGTTTAAGCCTAGGTTCTAGGTAGACCCCAATTCTGAAACCCTTTATATGCTCTGTTCCATTTGCATATATGCTTTGTTCTGTTTGCATCTTTAAATTCTTAATATTGCTTTAAGTGTAGTTGCAGTTTTAGCCATGTTGGTGAAAGATTTGTTCATAAAGCAACCCATGATGTGCAACGAAACATATGTGTTTTGTGAACTTGCAAGATGAAATAAAGAACTCAAACAATCGTCAAACTCTTTCATTGAGAAGATTGTAGCTCAAAATCAAACTCAGAATAAAATCTTTCTTGAAAAATTGTTCTTCTTTCTTTTTCAGCATTCACTGAATCTTTGGTCCAAATAACAAATATTTATTTATCAAGCATTTATTTAACAAATATTTATTAATGTACATTACTTATATTAAAAAATTATTACTAATTTAGTTTTTTCAAAAATGTAATGGAGACCACAACAAAGTGGTGTGTTAATATAAGACATTTTAAATAGCTTTTGATAGCTTTTGAAAAATGTTAGTTCTTCATCTAGATTTTATCATATCTTGTTGCTAATGCCACCAATAAGGAAAGCACAGTGTTTAGAAGCCAATTCTGGCATGCCAAGATTCAAATTATTCTTATTACCAACAAGGGAAACACATGCTATTTACATCCCTAACTATCTAACTAGAGTTTGAAAAATAAAATAAAATAATATTCAGTTAAGACTGTATATAACATTATTTTAAAGTAATCCTGTTGCACACCATTAAATTCAATACTAAAACTTGTTTGATTCGTGTGTGGAAACTGTGTTGGGTTCACTGGTTGTTGTCATATAACCAATAAGGGAAGTCCCAATATTAGAGAAATTCGTGGAATCACTCGAGCGAAGTGTCAAGCGCATATCGAGTGAAAATGTATATATCTTGTCTTGCTCGAGCCCATTGTTTTAAAATTTTTAGTGATACAGTTAGTATTAGAGCAACTATATATCAAACTGGAACTTTGAGAATGCCAAGTAGTAAGCAACAACAAAGGGAGCAATAAAATTGGATGTAATATTATATATGAAAGAAATAGATAGTACAGTTAATGAGAGTGAGTATGCTCTATCATTTCATATAAACTAATTTTCAATATTGCTCGCTCACATCGTCGTTTTGATGTAGCTCAGCCATGATCCAATCAAATTGTTTGTTAGTGATGGCAAGAACAATAAGAGGAAGGGTACATGCAAGGGGTGAAGGGTTTAAGAGGTCTGGACGTGCATTAATTAGATTAGAAGAATCACAATCGTAATCGAGTCTATTTTCCAATCACCCCCACCAAATCTACATACGTTGATAGACAACAGCACCTCCTCATTAGATGACTCAACCCAACCATCAAATGTGGTTTGCGAAATTTAATTTTCGGATATGGGGGTAGCAATAGGTACTTTGATAGCATTACTTCAATTGAGTTTGCTCTTAATTTCATTGCATAATATATAGTATTGACATACTTGTTTTGAGGGGAAATTTCTTTTAGCATCCGTGAGTAAGAAGCGTGGTCAAGGACCAATAAAGAGCACAAACTTTGACAACCTCTGAAAGATTGGACCAATTCCTTTACTAATCAAGGACGAAGATTGTAAGGTGTCATGCCAGAACGCGGCTATATTTGCTGGAAGGGTAACATCTATAATCAAGTGTCAACCTAACATGAGTTACCATCGTTGGAATGATGTGCCTGAGGATGAGAAGGAAGAGCTGTGTAATCGCATTCGGGTAAGAAAAGCTCATTTCATCTATTAATGGGATGTGCAAATTAGAACACTATGGATGCTAATTATCTTTCTTTGTTTGTATCCTAGGCCGATTTTATATCATAATGGGAAAGAATAATCATCGCAAGACAGTGACTTTACAACTATGCAAGTGATTCAATTCGTTCCATTATGAGCTCCATAGAATCTACAAAGTTATGAATCTCATAAAACAACACTACCAAGAGGTACTGACAAGGTGGATGAAGATGTTTGATGGAAGTTATGTATGCGATGGGATAATAAGGAATTCAAGGTAATGGTGATGTCTTAATGATATTAACTTTTAAATTCTGCAAACTTTGAATCAAGGCAGCAAGTGTGGCACAATATATTGTGCTAATATATAGTTTTTTTGGTGTTTATAGATTAACAATTCTATATTGTTTGTGAGATAGAATTGTGTTGTAATATAGAGATATTTTGTGTTTCATGTATAATCTCCATTAGGCATTGTCATTGTAAAATAAGGCCAATAGGCAACTACTACGAACTAACTATACAGGTGGCAGAAAATCTTTTCCAAGACTATTAGAAGAAAAGGTAACAAATGGCCCGTTAGTTTAATCGATCGCCATAGAGAATGGCCTTGATGTTTCCATGTATATGTTTTCACCTAACTAATATAATAGCATTTTGCATATTGTAGCGTGAGAGTGTGTACAACCTAGTTGATTTTTTTAAGGAGTTCCATTGGTCAAAAAAGAAGAATAAATTTGTAATGGACATGACGGAAGATCTTTATGTGAGTAACAATAACATTGGGCAGTTGTGTGCTTTTTATAAATTAAACTCAGAGTTATGCTTATTTTTTATATTGGTTATCATCTTCTTCATGATTAAAGAAATTTTTGTGCATTGTTGTAGAAGAATAAAATGGTGGAAAGGCTAAATGCAATGGACCAAGAGAATCAAACTCGAGAGATAGCAGCGCTGATTTTTAAGGAGGTTGTTGGGCATAGAACTGAAGCAACTTGGACAAATGGAGTGAAGAAAGCACTCAACTTCCATTGACTAGCCTGATAGATGGGTTATGTGCTCTTCCCTGATTGTATAAAAGTTGTCCCCCACATATGTATATATATCTAGCTTGCAACATGGTTGATTGAAGAACACTTATCATGATGTCTTGTATATTTTGACATGGCTTTATGGAGTGTGGACAAAAGGTACGATGTCTAGTACTATGGGTACATTAATGCAATATATGCTTTAATATATATGCTTGGGCATATATATATATATATATATATATACACACGCTTGGCCTCTAAATATATAATTAAACTTGGATATTAAAGTTATGTCTAGTATATCTTTATATATTGGTAAGTGACTACAAGGATATAAGTAGCAGTCCCCTTCCACAAAACTACAAGAAGAAGGAAAAAAATAAGCTATGGTTGATCAATTGAGCCACCAATAATTGTCTAATATTAGAATGTTAGTAAGTCATCATGATCATTAGTTTCAGGATATAAAAATTGATCAAGTCGTATTCTCTTCGTATTTTCTTTCCAGCAATTTTGCTTGAAACCATTTGTTGCCATAACAAAGTTTTACTTGATCCCTAATTTTTTCCAGTCCACTACAATCAATTTGTGATGCAATTCTTACAAAAAGAACATAAAATTTGTGACGCTAACAAATTCGACTAAATGTAATTCATTCATATTTGTGACAAGGTAATAAGCGCCACAAGAAAAACATTGTTTGAGGCAACAAATTCACCATTTCTATCATTAGTTCCAGGGACGCAGTAGTTCAGTTTCCAGCAAAATGTTTATATTTATGGCACTACTACTTAGCCGTAAATATAACTAACCTTTATCTATAATTTACTACCATTTGCGACAAGGTAATATGTGCCACAAAAAACATTAGCATTATCATTATTTACGACAATATTTTCTTTGTTAGAAAATATGTGCCACAAAATATTCGCGTTGGCGACCTTTTGTGTAACACGAATAGCACATTTGTAAAGACTTTGTCGACACAAATAATAAATAATTGCGGCAATAGATATTAGCAACCATGAAAGAAGCTCACAAATAATATTTTGTTGCGACGATATTTTACATTTACATCACAAAAATAATGACGCAAATGCATTTTTTTTCTACCATCGGCGTCTGCTTACGTTGAATTTTTCCCATAATGTCGGCGATATATTTTGTTGCAAATATGAGGGTTTTTGTGACGTACACAAGTTTCGACGTGATAAACCTTTTGAGATGCATTAATAGCGTCCACGTTTCGTCGATTGGATTCGAATGAAAATAATTATTGGCGTCGGCATTTTTGGACTTTTGCGTCGATTTAATGTGACGCAAAATGTCATTTCTGTTGTAGTTTATATATATTGTCGGTTCTCCAAGTACGCATGCATGCATGCATACCAATCAATTTCTTAATAAAATAATAATTCAAATCAAGAAACCTACCATATCAAGGAATTAGAGCAACCACTGGATCATTGGTTGGACGTTTACCTTAATTTCCCCAAGTTCCATTTTTCTATAAGAGCAATAACAGCGTTTTTATTTAGACTTTAGTGAGTATGCACATGCCATTTGGAAAAATTAAAAAAAAAAGAAGTTTGAATAAGATTATTTTAGTCTAGATTCACTTCCTGTTTGAACTGGATTCTTTGGATTCACACCACGTGAGGGTAATCTAAGGAATTCGGTTCGGATTCCTAACATCATATTCAGTACCCTTGTTCTTCTTCTTTTTTTATAGTCAATGCATGAAAAAGTTCATGATAATTATACCACTAATTTCTATACCCAGACACGCATGCTTAATATAGCTAGAAGACCAGATATAGTTCATGACAATTATACCACGTTACAATTCAAAGATCATATTAGATTTTCTATTGAAAATATAGAAGATCGATGTTGAATCACAAATATTAATTGACATTTGTCCGTCCACGTGGCAAAAGTTTCAAGCTAGATATTTAAAGCTAAATATTACACATGCCAAAATGTTAGATTAATGATATTTGTTATCCTGAAACTTATCGCTCATATGACCCTATTGACTTGACACCACTATATGATGTCACGTATAAAAAAAAATTAAAAACACAAACACAAAATGGACAAACAAAAATAAAATTTCATTTTTATTCTTTTTATATTTTCGGACATACGTCCTTTTAGTTTGAATATAATTTTTTTCATTCATACTCTAAATAGTACAATATCAATACTCCAAACATAATTAGTATCAGTGCTAATTAGGGACTAGTAATTAATTTCAAGCTATGGTACGAATTCTTCTTGAATCACGAACAAAATAACGGCCTCTCTAATTCTTCCCTATGCATATGCATTCTTCCCATGATCTTAACCTTTTTCTTACATTAAAAATATAGGAGAAAGTAAAAACAAGATGGAGTTTTCTCTACAAAAATGTTGTGTCCTGATAAATTCTCCTGACAGTGGATCCCGACACACTTTTGTATTTTTTTTATTTAATGATTAATAAAGTATTTTTTTAATGATCTTGTAATTTTTTTTTTAAATATTGAAGTGTATAAAAAATATATGAAAAAAAGAAGTATTTAACTTTCTCGAAAGAATATGTCGGACTACATGACCTTTGGCAGATGTAGCACGACTGTTTGCTCTTTCATCCTTAGTCTACTGTTGGAAAATGTCAAACGTCCCACCTCCAGCTTTTAACTTTCGGTTTTCACTTTTTGTCTATCTTTCCCATTTGAATGCTATATTAATCTTATATTGTTGTCATTTTTTATTAAAACTTTAATGTTGTGGGGTCCAAATTAAACAGGATTGATCATCAATCCTAAATTATCCTGTCCCTCACGACAAAAATGAAATGGATATATAGGCCAATTAGACGCGTGGATGTACCACGAATCCGTGAGACCTGAGCCACGTGGCCCATCTCCTATTGATTTCCACCAGTTGGGTAGACTTCCTATAAGTATTGGAATTAGATGTCATCATGGATCGTGATTTCGTTTTTGACCAATCCCTAACTATTCGATCGGAAACGTGGATTGTCTGTAAAATAATAAACTCATCAATCGGTAGGAGTACTACATGAGACTTGTCTCTCTCTCTCTCTCTCTCTCTCTCTCTCTCTCTCTCTCTATTGTATTCACTTTATGGAAAGCTAGCTAGCTTGGAGTACGTTTGATAATTATTACGCACGTTTTTAAACGTCTATGGAATTACTCTCATGTGTATGTATGTGTGGCTGGCTACCTAGGTAGCTCAAAATCCATGCCTTGGCCCCTAAGCATGCATGCAACACGTCATAGGTACTGAAATCAACATCCATTACGATAAGGCCTTCCAAAGCAGTCTTCTTTATATATAATAACTCATAATTTAATTGACATAGATAATATTAGAGTAGAAATTCTCAACTCCATGCAATATTTTGATTTCACGCTTCACCGTCTATACATATATATATATATATATATATATATATATAAATTTTTTAATAATAATTTTTTTTTATAAAAATAAACTGACAAACTAAAATGATTAACCTGTATTAATCTTTAATCTATATATATATATATATGTATTCTTATAAAAAAAAATCTATATATATATATATTATTTTCCAATTGAAATACATGCATGCATAGGTACGTATGAAGTATCAATCGATCCCTTTTTTGCAATTACTAGGAATACTAGTTTACGATCATCTAGAAGCTGATATGTTTTCGTATTATATTATTTAGCAAATGCAAAATTGCTTTCCCTTGGGAGCATCGGATTATAACCTATATATGAACTTTAATTCCAACTTTTGAAAGCCACCCACCCACTTTTTTTTTTTTTTAATTCATTCATAGTCACACATTCCTTTCTAACGCTGAAATTAGGTCTTCTGAAATAAAGATATTTCTCTTTTTAATTAAAGGTTACATACGACATTCCAACTACCTATGGACTACTATTAAGTGTTCCTTTGATAGGGAGATAATATGAGAAGAAATGAGATCATGAAATGATTTGTAAATAGTAGTAAGATTATTATTCGAAATTAGATGAGATGAGATGATGTGAGATGGTTTAATATTAATTCGTTATGCCTGTTACAACCTTATATAATTAATAACCATATGGCGTACTTAGATTCAAATTAATTATGTACTCCTTTGAATTTTTTGTCCAAACTAAATTTAGAGCCTAGTAAACAAATAGACGCATAAAGTGGATACATGCTATAATATTTATCGAGTATTAATATTATTCAAAAATTTCATTTAGGCAGCTATATATATAAATATTGTACATAAAGTTCATTTTATATTTCTATCTATTTCATACTGTAGGCCCTAAAATTTAGATAAAAACTTTAAGGGATCTTCTTCCTAAAGGCATTACTAGCTATAAGTATTTTTGCCTTTTTCTTATCTAATTAATTTAAAAAAGAATTGTAATCATCTTATAAATTATAAGGGGAGTCTAAAAATGTATATTCAAAAATCTCGAATAAAAACTATAACTAATAATTTTGCATGGCTCAAAAATAGTTTCCAAATATATTATATTTAATATGAGATTTTGTTATGTCACTATACCAGCATTAAAAAACAAAAACTCATCATTTTCAACTTTTTGTCTGAAAACCTCAGTTTAATATATATATATATATATATATATATATATATATATATATATATATATTGTGCCGCCCGAGAATATTGACTTTTAATTCCCAAATTAGTTCCTGAGAGTCTTTGTCAATGATCCAATACGTACACATGTATATATCATCAAAAACATTAATGTTACGGCCAGCTAGTTTAATTGACGCACGTTTTTTTTATGGAACGCTACTTCTGGTCCAATGCTTCAATCTTATAATGGGTTATGGCTATATATGCCCCCATCACGTACACATGGGTGGAGAGCTGTGCGCAGTACCTGCAGTACTGATCTCTTTGGCAAAGCAAAAATGGCATCACAGCAAGTGGGTTTGATCACTAGTTCTGATCATTTAGTGCTGAGCATAGACGAGGAGCTCAGCAAATTAGACCCCAAGATCAAAGTCCCAGAGCGCTTTATTCGCGTTGGTCAAGATCCTGCCCCAGTTCTAAAGACCTCTTTCCCTGCGATCCCCACAGTTGACATGAAAAAATTGGTTTCTGAAGATACCAAAGACTTTGAACTCGAGAAGTTGCACTCCATTTGCATCGAATGGGGCATGTTTCAGGTCTGCTAGCTAATTCTTAATTATTTTTTAGTTTTGATCTTTCATATACGTTAGCACTAGGAAAATGATCGTTTTGGGTTCGCATATATATGCAGTTGTTAGGATTAATATACATATATCTAGCTTGCATGGGTTGGCTTTATCATTTTCAACTCTAATATTGAGAAAGCTGAAGCAAAATAAGTACGGTTTTTATGTTGTTTTTGTCCAGTTGGTAAATCATGGAGTTAGTTCTTCACTCGTGGAGAAGCTGAATGATGAGATTGAAGGATTCTTCAAGCTTCCTGTGGAGGAAAAAATGAATTTGAAGGTAAGACCAGGTGATGTTGAAGGCTTCGGAACCGTGGTCCGATCCGATGAACAGAGACTTGATTGGGGTGATAGGGTATATATGATAATAAACCCTATTCATAGAAGAAAGCCATATCTCTTCCCCGAGCTTCCTTCTTCTTTGAGGTTCTCTCTCTCTCTCTCTCTCTCTCTCTCTCTGACACACACACAAACCACATTTATATATCTTGATCTTTTATTCTGTTTTTGAAACATGAACAAATATTTGTACTGATCTATTAATCCGGTTTCGCCAGAGAAACTCTGGAGACTTACATATTGGAGTTGCAAAAACTAGCTATGACACTGTTCGATTACCTGGGAAAGGCCCTATTGCTGGAGAAGGAAGAGATGGGGGAGTTGTTTGAAGATGGGATGCAATCTGTGAGGATGACATACTATCCTCCGTGCCCACAACCGGAGCTGGTTGTGGGTCTCACGCCTCATTCGGACGCAACCGGAATCACCATCCTTCACCAGGTTAATGGAGTCGAAGGCCTTCAAATAAAGAAAGACGGGGTTTGGATTCCCGTAAGCTTCCGCCCGGATGGCTTTGTTGTGAATATTGGAGACATTCTAGAGGTTTGTGATGGTTCCTCTCTTTATCTCCATCTATATATTTCAAAGTTTAGTATAAAGAAAGATCAAAGAAATGAAAAACGTGCATATTGAATCGACCAGTCGTCCGCTTTTCTGGAAACTCTTAGGTCTCGTGTTCAAACTTCGTAATTTAGGAGGCCGATCTAACAACTAATTTCTAACGTACTACGTGGTCTTAATTATAGGAATTAACTTATCTTTTATGGGTGCCTTCAATTTACGTAACACGGTTTCACTGTTTCTAGCTAGTTGCCACGACGTACGCACTTACAGCAATTAACTTTCTTGATATGCTTATATTCAACATGATTGAAAACACGCATTTACTATTAATGAATGATATATATTCCACGATATATATATATATATATATATATATATATATATATTTATAGCCGAGATATATATATATCTGCATTCACATCATAATTATGAAAGCAGACCAAATATACATGCTAATGTCTTCTTCTCTCTTTTTCTTTTTTTAATATTAGTAAGAATATTTAACATCGAAAATAGTGATATATATTCCGGCCATAGAAAGCCGAAGCCGGCAGGTAGAGACCAACTCATTGATAAATATTATCCCTTAGCCAAGAATTTATTTTTAAGAAGGCCAGCCGATTGAATAACTTAATATATGTAGTTATTTTTTCACATAATATATATTTTGCTATATAAAGTAATATAATGCAGAATAAAGTTATAATAGATGTAATTCAAAGATAAAAGGAATCATGATCACCATATGCATCAACCTAGAGAAAACATGAATAAAATGAGATAAAGCTAGTAAGGGAAACTGATTGAATAAGCTCAATAAATTATGGAAAAAAACATTATGGGTTTTAGAATTAACGATATTTTATGGCTTCTAGAACTTTTACAATTTTGGTTTTAAGAAAACTCAATATTTTTTTTTTTTATATTTAAGCTGGCTACATTAATTTTAAGTTTTAGCAATAACTTGAATGCATTTGTTTTTTTTTTAAATTTTTTTATATTAAAAAAAAAAAAAAAGAAGAAGATCAGTTATCATAGATTGTCTTGGGTGAGAGGGTGGTTCAATCTAGTTCTAACATAAATATGATCTCATCATGATGTATGACATTAAAAAAGATATCCTAAGCGGGCCTAGCTATCATGAAATGTCGAGGTCTAAGTGATCGTTTGGATAGTGAGATGAGATCATGAGATAGTTTTAGATGAGTTGAATAAAATATTATTAGAATATTATTTTTTAATATTATTTTTATTTTGAGATTTGAAAAAGTTGAATTGTTTATTATATTTTGTATGAGAAATTTGAAAAAATTATAATAATGAGATGGGTTGAGAGTATTTCTGTATCCAAACTGATGTAATACTACATGAGAAGTGTTATGATCACATTATGTACAGACCATGACATAAGCAATATTAATTCAACATATGACGTTTTGTGTGACCATTTGGGAGTCGTAATTCTCATGTACAATATTCCTTAAGTATAGGTTATATTAAAAAAAAAAATTACAAATTTTGAGACAAATTTTTAGGTCATGTGCTTTGTGTAAGTAGGGATGTAAGGAGTTTAGTCCGAACTGAAAAAATAGATCGGACCGGATCGATCCCACAAATTGTGGACTAAAAAAATTCGATCTGGTCCCGAGGTCTGCGAATTTTGGCCCGGACCAGATCGGATCGAACTCCTATATATATTTTAAAAATAGTTTTAATAATTTAAGATATTATTTTTATATATTAATTATATAAGTTAATGGTGTAATTTTCATCTAATTTATTATCATTGATCATACAAAATATAAAATAATCTATGTTGTCAATTAATAATAAATCATAAATCATGTGATAATTTATGTCATTATATGTAAATAGCTAATATACATCATACATACTCAACTATTTATACTTAATTAAAATAATTAAGTAATTTTTTACATAATTCACATTAATAATTCACTTAATCTTAATTTAATAATTTAAATATTTTTTTTATTAATTTATTTAAAAAAAATAACAAAATAATTAGGCCGGACTGAATGGACCAACCGGACTGGACCGATAGCAACCGGTCTAGTCCGTATGAATGTTTGGTTGGGTCCGATCTGGAAAAAATGATAGATTGAAAATTCAGTCCATCACCAGATCGGACCGATTTACACTCCTAGGTAAAAGTGACGAGATCGGTTAAAATTATACAAGACGTTTGCAAAAGCAGAAAGCGGTGAATTTTAAAAGCTAATAATTCGTGAGTATAATTTTTAGTTTGTGATTATTCTTTTTTATTTTGTATATCTTTGTGAAATTAAGTGATAGGTTGAGGTTCCAGTAAATTAACGACGGTATGAATATTTCGTTGGGGAGAGGAAAAACTATTTTAGGTAGTTTAAAACAGTTTGTTTATATTCATAGGATGATTACTCTGCATGTATGGAAGAAAAGATAATACCTTTAATTAATTAATTTGGTTGCAAATATCATGAGACTTACTATATATGGTTATAATAATTTGAATATTATACACTAACTTAATTTTCTAAGATGTTTTTTTTATTATATACAAAATAATATTTGAACTGAATATCATCTCTAAATTATTTCTAAAAATCATTTTTTATTTTAATTAACCGAGCGCGGGTTATAATATGCTTTTGCATGCATGCAGATTTTGAGCAATGGGGTATATAACAGCGTGGAGCACAGAGCAACAGTGAATTCAACGAAAGAGAGAATGTCAGTTGCTTTGTTCTTCAACCCAAAATTCGAGGCAGAGGTTGGACCCTCATATACATTGTTAAACCCAAATAACCCACCATTATTCAGAAGGGTGGCAATGGAGAAATATGTGAAGGATTTCTTCTCCAGGAGTCTCAATGGCAGGACTTACGTAGAGCATATGAGGATCAAAACCGGGTAAGGCAACAGTACAGGTACAAGTTGATCTTAGATCTTGATCAATCGCTCACCGCCGGCCAATTAATCATTAATATCATCATGTATACATGTACTGCATGTCTCAGACTCTCAGGCAATAAATTAATCTCTCTTTATCTGTGAATTGTTCTTTAATTCCGAATATTGCTGGATAACTCTAGCGTAAGTCAAGGTACTTAGGAGTGCTGTACCAGATCAGTCGGACAGTGATTAACTTTAATGTAATTGTTTTAGCCTATAAATCATGTCCCCCTCAATTTATCACACAATTTGTTATATATAGTACTTGCTTCCCAAACTCTATGAAATTGATAGACCTAGCTACAGGAAATTTTATTATGTTGAAGAATCACAAATTACAGTTTGAGATGAAATCTCACTGTTCAAACATAGTGTCACACGGCGAAAATCTTATTTTTTACTTTTCTGCGTTATTCACTTGAGCAAAGTGTGGAGTGCGCCTTGAGTGAGAGATATTTGCCCGATTCTCGCTCAAGATACTTGTTGAGCCCCAAGACTTGAGCGAACTCTTGACCTTAATTTGCTTTGGCTTGGGCCTATCAGCCTAAGCTTACGCTCCATGGCACAAGCATCCGTGAAAATCATAACGCATCCTTGTTGGGTTGGATCATCAAATCGGACCGACGCACCAACAAACCAGGCTCCACCAACCCAACACAATATTACATCCTAAGATCAACTATGCTTTAAATAATCAAATAAAAGTCATAAAAAATCACAAAACAACACTTGGAGTTTTTGATTCTACACTTAGTCCAAAAACAAAAACTTTACCTTAACTAGCTTTGGTCAATCTCTTGATCCATGGCTTAAATAGATGAGATCTTCAAATTAAAACATCACATGGTTTAAACATGTCTTCTAAAGAAGATCCAACTATCTAACTTAAAAATCACATGGCTAAAAATCAGTAAAACATGGATCTAATCCAAAAAATCAAATCTTAGGTCGAACCGAAATTCTCTTGCATAGAAAAATCATATCTTTGAAAATAATACTAAATATCTTCAAACCAACATCCTAACATGCATATAAGAGGCTCATGATTATCAAATAAAAATTTCAAAACCTTTGGAGTAAGATTAAACCATAAAATATTCAAACTTTCTCAAACAAAAACTGTTTTTTCCACTTCCAGTTTTTAAGTTTCTAAATCTAAGGAAATCTTTCATCAAAAGTTTTATTCATTCAACAAATCCTCAATGAACATTCATAAATACATGTTAAAAACACTCTATCGGACCAATATATGTCCATTAGCTTGGTCAAAGACTCCAAAACATAACATACTATCCAGTTTAAAGCCCAAAATGACATTTCCATGGTTAAAATAACTTTTGACCAACCAAATCACCACAAGATGAAACAAATAAGATATCTACAGAAACTAAACTCAAAGAAGAACAACTTTCAGGAGGAGTCATTATGAGAAAATATTTAAAAGGGTCACAAATGACCACGCAAAATAACTAAAAAAACTTCTGGAGAGAGCTACTAGGTGTTTCTCTCTAAGAACGAGGATGAGAAGTGATGAAATGAAAGAAAATGTGCTTTGCATGCCTCTAGAATTCTGGAGGGTGAGGTATGGGCTTGAATGGCCCTTAAGGGATCGTGATATCAAGTCCAAATTCAATTTTTCTTGACTCAATCAAATTTTCAAGGTTTAAAAGGTTGAATAATGATGCCATAACAACAATTTGATAAATTAATAGTATGTGAAAGTGATTTAATCAAGTGATTAAACACAATACTAGAAATTGGATCAAAAAGGGTTTGGAGGCCAACTTTAGGGTTTGGGAAAACCGTTTAGGATTTTGGTTTTCAACTAAGCTTTTGGGGTTTCAACTGGATTCCAACTATTTAGGGTTTCACTAGGGTTGAAACCTTCTTTTCTCTGGCACAAATTGGTTGATCAGATGAAAACAAAAAGAATAGAATTTTGCTTAGGTAGCATGATCTCACACCTCGATTCCTTCATAAATCATCTCATTGACCCTCTTTGTGCCAAGTGTCCAAATTCTATTCACCAAGTATGGCTAAGATCCTGCCAAGTATCCAAATAAAACTTCTCTAGCCTAATTTGGACATTCTACAATGTGATTTTGAAAACAGTGTACTAGATGCTACTATAGAGGTTACTATTCACTTCGTGAAAGTGAAATATAAACTTTGTACTGTAAAATCCTAAATATTCATACAAACCTAACTGTGCAATTCGTTTATTGAAATTCAATCCCGAAGTGCCTCAAAATAAGCAAAATGTATTTTCGAACAAGCGTTTTGTCTGAAAATGAGATAATTACTCTATAAAATCCTAAATAATCAATAGAGTCTAATGGCGCAGATCATAACTTAAAATGAAACTTCTAACTACCTCAAATAAATAAAAATTACATTTATGGCATCACATTGAGTGATAACTCTGGCTATGCTGATAGACTAAAACCTAAGCGATTAGTGGAATCGTGAAAACTTATGGTGTTTTCATGAGATTCCTAAGTGCCTATTGAAATTCCACCATTGAATTTCTAGTAGGCTGTTACGGCATGCTCATGTGTATTTTTGGAATAATGTTATTAGATAGTGTTAAAATTATGATACAAATAGTTAAAACTACCTCTTCACATCCGATTAACCTTTTGGTATAAGTGGTGATTTCAGATGCTATCAGAGATCCTCATCAAGACCACCATCTCTATTCGAATGGCCTCTCCAAATTCATCTTTTGTCTCCTATGTCTATCACCATGTCCGCACCTTCAAGATTAGGATAATGGTGGGTTTGTGGAGCTAGCTTGGTTTATTATTGTGGTAACTCGATTTGATGACCCGACCCAGCAATGATTCGCTACAATTTTTGGATGGATTTTCAATGAGGCTTGGGCCATAAAGCATAGGCTTGGGTTGATAGATTTGAATTTCCACATAGAGATTTCGCTCGACAGGTAGCTCTAGCGAACTTCAGACAGAGAATTTACTTGAGGCTTGCTCAACATCTCACTTGAGCAAATAATCAAGAAATCATAAAATTAGGGTTTTCGTTGTACAACCCAATATATATGTTTATTATAATGAACAGTGTGATCGTTCTATGCATTGTAATTTCATCCTACAATGTACTAATTAGACACTCGTCAAGATAATAAAAATCCTCGACAACACTGTCGATGTAGGCATATTACTGAACTACATAAAATTTGTATCATATGCTTGTTTGTTTCTGTTTTTACTTTTTTGGTATTGTTTTTCACAACAAATAAGAATTTGGTTTGTTAGACATTGTTGTTTAATAAATATTATATAATCCAGTTTAAGTTTTGTCTATTTATCAATGACTTTAAAACCTTCGTAATAAGGTCTTGATCACCTGCACGCTGCTGCATGCATGCATGGTACGTACTTGTTTCTTTGGGCCAAACTTCAAAACTAATTCAGTTTATTAAGAGGTGTAGAAGAATAGGTCAAAGAGATCCCCAAAGAGATCTCTGCATCAACCAAACACTCATATGTTTCTGGAACACAAAAACGCATGCTTCAACAAACTCCAAGTCTACAAGAGTGTAGCTGTCCAATATTCAAATTTTGAATCAACAAGATTGTATCTATTTAAATTTTGAACTCATGAGATGTATATGCAAATATGTAGGACAATAGTTAGAATGATTTATTATTTAAACTCTTTGTAAATGCACAGATCAATACTATACAGAATATCAAAGTATTTCGGTATTCCTACATACAAGTTGGAACTCTTTACATGGTATTACAGAGCCACTAAAAGGCATACGTCTTCTCTTCTCTAATCCTAAATGGCCTCCTCAAACTCCCCTAATTCCACTGCTCTTGCTACTATCCCAACCCTCTCCAATTTTCCATTTACCATAAATGTTAAACTCAATTTCTCCAACTATCATGTGTGGAAAGCTCAAGCTTTACCATACTTCCGAGGTCACGACCTTTTTGGCTACCTTGATGTTACAATCCCCATCCACCTAAAGAAATAGATTTCACTGACTCTAGCACAGATGCCATTCACAAAATTCCAAATCCTCAATATAATCAGTGGCTTCGTTAGGATTCCTTAATCCTAGCCACCATCAACTCCTCACTCACTAAAGATGTCCTCACTCAAGTCATGTCTTACACCACATCTCGTGAGGTATGGCTTGCACTTGAGCGCAACTTCTCTTCTCTTTCCTGTGCTAAAGCGATCCAAATTTGAACCTGTAACATTTTGCTCATTCCTTCTTATGTACGTTCTTTCTTTCTTACGTAAGCAAATTCTGAGGACGGAATTTATGCAACAGTCTGCACTTCTCTCTAACAATTGCGAGCCTTGTCATGCATGCTAAATCTCGATGCCGTGTTTCAAAAGATATTATGTGATTTCTAAAGTACGCCCAGTGTTTAAATACACTGAAAATATTTATATGAGGTATTTCTAGTGTTATTGAACTAAGTTTGATTTTAAATAAGACAATTATAATATTTTTGAAGAGCTCCAGAAAATATTATAATTGTCAGAAATCATTTTAATATCATTTATTAAAATGATTTCATCTATTTAAAATATTATGATATTTAAATTATGTTCAAAGTTTTAATTAATTAAATGGTTTATTCTTTTAAAGATATTAAATAAGACTTTATTATTTTATTAATGATGAAAGAATATTATTTTATAAACTAAAGTTTAGTTTAAATAATATTCTACCTTAATTTCTCTCAGTGCTTTTAATTAAGTTAATGTTTACCCATTTTCAAATAAGTGTTTTAATCCTCCACCGTTAGATCGTTTTGAAGATCCCAAGATAAAGGGATAAGGATTAAAACCCAGATCCTTTATCTTTCTCCCTCACTTTGTCCTCCCCTCTCTCTCTCCTCCCTCTCCCCAGCGTGTGTAGTAAGTCTCTCATCCCTCTCACCGATTCCTTCTCCTTTAGCCCAGCGCTGCCACACGCCGCCTGGCCTTACCGCCACCACCACCGGCGTCCCTTCACGCAGGCGAGCAAGCTAGCTACCTCCAATCACCCCCACGTGCAACACTCTTTCTCTTTTTCACGGTAAGTTAGCCAAAATCGGTAGAATCCATTTCTCTTCCATGCGCGGCCACCCATGGACACCAAGTGCCTCCATGAGCTCCTTCTTCCCTCCTCCCCTTGGCCCGAGGCCCATAGCTTCCCTCACATGCACGGGTTCTCTCATTCACAAGCACGGGTTTCTCCCCGTCCACCGACGTACGTCGCCACCCACGGCATCCAGCCATCGTCTCGAGATTCCTCTAGCCACCATTAGCCTACCCCAACCACCCATAGCCCCGATCTACCCCTCACACATGCTCACTCTCTCTCACTCTCCCACAACTCCTCTCCACTCATTGGCTTAGATCCGCCGCCATAGGCTGTCGTGCTGCCTCCACCTCACCACCATAGCTCCACCAGCAATCCCTTAAGCCCCTCCATGGCTAGCCATGACTAGCCAAGCCCCTCTCCATTTTTCATGGTCTGAGAAACCCGTGTGCTCTGCTACCCCAGCCGCCATGAGTCCACCATCAACCTCCCTTTACCTTTCCTAGCCTAACCCTAAGCCCAAACCACCACTTTACGTGGTGGACAGCCACTGTACGACCCTTCCAGCGTCATTGATTGTGACGATTAGCGAGCAATATACGGGTTATCCCGTCGATGGTATAAACCTTTATCCCTCGTTAATTATGTTATTTGTTAGTTGATTAGGTTGTGGATTGTGCTGTTAGTATTGTGGAGTTCGCTGTATTGTGATGTGCTGTGTAGTGAAGTGTTGGGCGTAGTTGGGAAGTGTGCTGTGAAGTGTTGTGGACTGTGCTGTGTAATGTGGTTGTGGAATATGTGTTGTAATAGTGACGTGGCGTTATGTGGATTGGGAAGAGAGTGTGTACTCTCGTGGCGTAGTGTGACATAAGGAAAGTATATGTAAAATATACCCTCTTGGTGTAATGTGGAATGGGAAGAGTACACACGGGGTGTACTCTGTCTGGTGTAGCGTGTATGAAGGGAGTACATGCGGAGGGTACTTCATGTGGTGGACTGATGCACCATATGGCGTGTATGCTATAGTGGTGTTGTGGCATAGCATGTGTGAAAGGAGTACACGTCGAGTGTACTCCATGTGGTGGAGTGATGCACCATATGGCGGGTATGCCATAGTGGTGATGTAGCGTAGCGTGTGTGAAGAGAGTGTACTCCATGAGGTGCAGCGACACATTGTGTGGCGTGTCGCAGAGATAAGGATGGTTGTATGGTTGATGGGCCTAGAGTGTGATGAGTAGTGTCGGGATCTATGAAACAGTATCCCAAAATAGCTGTGATGTGGCCTGTAGTCTGAGGTGATAAGTGTTACCTTAATTGACTTAAAGGCTGGGAGTACGTGTGAAGTGGCAGAACAAGTGTAAGAGTGCGCAATGGAAGCATGACTGGGGAATGTCGCGAAGTGACATGGTTACTGGCAGTCGTGCTTGTGATAGGTGAGGAGTTAGTGTGGGAATGGCATGGCAGAAACATGACGAGATGTCACGATGTGATAGGAGTACGTGAGGGACCGTACTCACGATGAGTTAGGAGTTGGCGTAGAAATGATGTAGCAGAATGTCAAGTGACGTGACAAGGTCACGGTGTAGCTTGGGAGTAATCTCGAGCTATATGACTTGACATAAGGTGTAGTTGTAAATGGAGTCTTGTCGTGTTAAGTATTAGGATGAACTGTCAGAAAGGGACAAGTAGCATGAAGAGTTATGCTAGCCGGGTTAAGAGAAGGTTGGTATCGGAATATGGCGCTATCCCTATGAGCATGTGATCTACGTGTTATGTTTTGAACTTAGGTAATGAAGGGATAAGGTACATGTCTAATCTGGTGAGACACGTACCGGACGGATTCACCATTTGTAATGGGTAATCTGTTCTAAGCATAATTACATGGTGCTTAAGCCTCAGAGTTGGCTTGGAGCCGTGTGGCTTGTATGGATGGGAATGAGGATTAGTGTGAGCTAAGATGCATAGAGGCAGTGACGGGTGTATTGTCTAGGATTGGGATGCGTGATTCCATCAATCCGAATCATGCGTCGGAATGTGGTCAATAGGAAGAGTAATATGAAGCTCTTAGTATCTTAATTCTAAGGTGAATCATGAGTTCACTTTAGTGGATGAGCACTCGAGGCAAGACTTTGAGTTTGGAGGATGTTGTGACCGTAAGTAGATTCTAAAGCTTTTAGCATAGTAAAAGGCACATAAGAGCACGAGATAGAAGGAGAGTGTTCTAATTGAAGTGTAGTTCTATTTCTAGTTTAAGTTGCTTATGTATTAGATAGAGAATGATGTCAAGGTTATGTGTATGCATGTAGGTTGCCATCTGACACGCACATGAAGGGACTGCATGATATCAAAGTAGCATGGAGTCTAGATAAGTATTACGTTCATACTCTTCTAGAGCTTTCTAAAATACAAGAAAAAGAAAATGAAACGTTTTTCCTTAACGATGCCTTACAAAATGATGCTTTTGCGAAAGCATGTTAAGTGTTCAAAGGTACAAGTATGTAAAGGCCCCTCCTTGGCAGCCCCTTTTTATGCACCCAAAAGTATTAATTGTACGCATGCGAATGGATGACTATTTGCTGCATCTATTGTATGTATTTTCTAAGAAAAGAAATGTCGAGGCTTTTATCCTAACTGATGTTTTAAACGACGCTAAGAAAGTATGTTGTTTTAAAAGGTCCCTACGAACTGATGCTTTTATGGATGCCATGAAATGATGTTTACGGATGCCATGAAAGATGATGTTTAAGCCCATGCTTTTAAACGATTTTTTTTCATGAACGAACTGTTAAACGAAAGATAAAGCTGAAATGAACTGAAAGAAAAGACTGAATGAAATGAACGTTTATTGTATGAGAATACGTAACGGCCACATGAATGAATGGAAAGGGTACCAATGAATGGGCAGATTGCAATGTCGGGTAAATAGTACTGGTAGTGCATCCAGTGCTACCCCCTGACTGAAAAGGGATTCCCAACTCGTGGCCATGAGCAGAGTCCGGGTCCAAAGGAAGACCGCTAACCCCAACACACGGGGCGTAACAGTGTATACCGGCCAATGAAAATAATAAGAAAGAATGTGTGAACGTATGAACGCATGAATGCATCACACTCTTGAAGAAATGAAGGCACTGCCGGGAGAAACGTTTTACAAAGAGAATGCTCATTTTTAAAGAAAAATTCCGTCTAGTGACGTTTTCAAATGAACACACGCATGCATGTACGTATAGTATGTATGTATGGTATGATGAATGCATGACTGAAAACCTATGTTATTATATTTTAACTGTATGAAGTAATACTTAGGAGTCATCGACTCATTTTAGTTTTTATGTATGCCCCTCCCCCACAGGGACTGAATGAGTAGTACGTGTCGGGACGAACACGGCCCATGGGGAAGAGCACGGAAGTCTAGGCACGAGAGTTCTAATTGGATGAGAGGCCTTTTATTTTATTGTAAGATTAATGTTTTTTGCTGTAAACCTCTTTTATTCTCAAAGCATATTTATTTTATAACGTAAAGTCTTGCACCCTGGATATGGAAGTAAAAGTTTTAAATTGAACCGTAATTCCCTCCGTCTTTTCTAAAATCATTTTATAAAAAGTCTCACCACAAGGACGGGCATTACAGAACCCAATTGGCATGTAACACCCGGGCCTAGCGCCAAGTTTTTTTTTTTTTTTTTTTTTTTTACATATTTTGGGTTAAGTATGTGAAAAATCCAGTTAAAATTTTTTTCAAGTATTATTTTATAGGCCGAGAAAATTTAAGAAATAGCCCATTTATTATTATTTTTTTATTCACTACATTTTTTTATGGACCATAAAGCCCAAATCCATGAGATTTTTCTCTTGACCCCACATCCCATGCACGTACTTGAGCTTCCCACTAGGGCTTTCAGCAGCGGTAGATATATCATTACTTTGATCAAACAACCATATATATTTCTCCCGATTTTCTCTCTATTTGATTTTTAAAACTCCCCACCTTTACACGCCTCTTTCCGTTAGTCATAAGCATGCACGTATCTAAGGTATTTATTCACTCCCTTGCACTTGCACATCTCTTACGACTCTAGGGTTTTCTTTTTACGTTCAATCACCTTTATATATATATATATATATATATATATATATATATACATACTTTCTACAAAACACCAAGCCGCAACACCATAACTCAGTTTCTTCACACCGTCTGAAAGTCAGCCCAATGCGTCCACTACACACGTACGTTTGCAGCATGCTTACACTACGGCTCAGCCTCCGTCAAACCCTCCACTAAGTTTCAGCCCCTGCTACCCTCTTCAACCACCACTCCACTGTCGCAAACGAGACAGCCGAGATGCAACTTGGCATCATTTTCCGTGGTGTTGCTGCATCAGAAAAGCCAACGTCGTATGCACTCAACCGAACGGAAGCCACCCCGTGCGAGTTCCCCCTGCACGACGGAAGCCACTGGCCATTGCCCAACCCCATGAGAAACCGTAAACCACTGAGAATCATGAGAAGTCATTCCCCTGTTTTTGATCATCAAAACAGAGCCAATATCTCCACTGCATAAGGCTCCTCTACGAGCTGCCAAACCATTAGGAGGGTTGCTACGTGCAGCCGTTGCCACCTCTGCCCTGGGTCGCTATCACCCATTGGAAATCAAGCCTCCACCGCCTAGTGATGTCCAGCACCACCGTTTGAATCCTCCATGCACGCCACATGGTGTGTAATCCCCCTCTCCGTCTCTCTGTCTCTTGCTCATCCATCTCTCTCTCAGTGCACAACCACTTTGTCCCACCCATGTCTTAGCCACCTCGCAGCTGCCCCCCCCCCCCCCCCCCCCCACGGTGAGCCTCCATCGCACGACCCGGGTCTTCCCTGCAAACAAAGAAATAAAAAGAGGTGCGTTGCCCTTTACGTAAGGTTAGGGAAGGTTTCCAAACAGGGATATTACAATTTTACTCTTGAGTTATAAGCCAAAGCATGTTTTTATATTTTTTTTTTGGACGTGAATTCACTGAATTTTATCCTTGGGTCTCAACGGTTTTTTTTTTTTTTAGAAAATTTGTAATTATATTTTTAAACTGAATCTAGTTTTGCTTTATATAGATACAAAAATTGTATTTTTACAGAAATATTTTAGATTTTAATGTATAAGTCGGAAGTGTTAATTGATATCAAGGTAATTTGGGAAGTGATATATTTTAGGATTGTAAGAGTTGTAGATTGTTTTTTTTTTAAGGAAAATTAGGTTATGTAGTATTTCAGGTTTAAGTATTGATATACGTGTTTGATTGAAAATTTATAGGAGTACGTGACTATTTTATAGGTGACGATTGATTTTTGTTCAGTACTACAGAGGAAAAATTCTGTTAAACTAAGAAGTTCAGGTAAGCGGGGTTCCTATGCTAGACTTTGCATTAAAATAAAATGAGCTGAGGTGGATTTTTTGGAAAATATATATATTTGGTTATGAAAAGAAATTTGAACTACCTCAGTTATTTGTTCTGCATTACTCATGAGATTCTGTTTAAGAAAAAAATATTTTCTGTCATGATTGATGTAGACATGAGCTTATTTTTGACATTTTGTTTCTGAATCTTGCAAAAGAGAGCGAATATAAAATTTTGTACAAAAAATTATGTTTTGTGATCTGATTCTATTCTGTTTCTGAAGATGTTTAGTACCCTGATTTGATATGATGTGTTTTCTATAAACCTCTGGCATAACATTCTATTTCTATTTCTATTCCGTTCTTACCTTACCACAGGTGTAAAACTGTGGCCTCTGTTCGGGTTGGTACTAACTTTTCTGTTTCTGGTTCACCTACTTTGGAAACAAAGTGGTTTTTTGCGTGGTCTTTCCTATGTGCACACTCGGGGCTCCGAGAATGAATAAGGGAAAGATTCACATTCTGTTTCTGTTTGGTTGGCTGCCGGGGTTTGCACAACCCTACCACGGAGGTTAAACATGGTATATATTCTGAATAAGATGTGATGCTTCACTTTATGCTATGCCAAAGGGATTTTGATTCTGAATATTTTCAAACTTTCGCTCTGATATATTTTAATAACATGTTCTGACTCTGCATTTTGAAAACAAATATTCTGATTTTACATTCTGAAAGAAAGTATTTTGTTTTGCATTCTGAACTCTGTAAATGTTTATGTTTACACACTAGTATATGTCATCTGCTTACTGAGTTGTTGATAACTTATTCCTTATCTCCATAAATTTTTCAGATAATTTTGATGGTTCAGCTAGAGAACAAGAATAGTAAGTTTTAGTAAGGTGTGATGATCGTAGTGGAATAAGTGTCTAAGGGTACAAGTGCTTATTTGAGAGTCGTAGTTAGTAAACTGATTTATTTATTTTTTTAGTTATTTTGATTTGATGAGTTAAGGATATTTTCGATTTTGGAGAGTTTTTAATTTATGTTATTGAGAATTTCTTTGTTGTCCCCATGAAGGAACATATATATTTGGGTTGATTAAATGGATTAACATTTTATGGAGTTTTTATGGATTTTATAGTTGTGTTATTGAAGTTGATATTAAGTATTAAGAGCTAACTCTCTGGACCTTCAAGATCGGGGCGTTACATGGCAATTGCTAGAAAAAGGCGCAATGATAGCAGATGCATATTTCCTCTCCATCAAAAGAATGGTCGATGAGCTTGCTCTTGTTGGACAACCTCTCAAAAGTGATGATATAATCACCTATGTTCTTGTAGGACTTGGACAGGAATATGATTCCTTGGCCTCCACAATTACCTCAAGACTTGATCCTGTCAACTTGGAGGAACTCTACTCCCTACTTGTCATCTGTGAATCACAGATAAATCATAATAATCAGCCCCTTCAAATTGCTGCTTTTGCAAATTGGGTCACCACACAACCTTAATAGCAAACCCGACAAACTGAAACTTTTCAATCCTCCAATCTCAATCGAGGTAGCTATCGTGGTAAGGGACGTGGAGGACGTTCTCAATCTCGTGATTCAGTCCAATCAAACTCCCTTATCTGTCAGGTATGCTTCAAACTAGGCCATAGTGCCTGAAAATGCTATCATCGCTTTGATTTATCTTATCAAGATCAACAAAATTCCAACAATCAACCACAAGCACTATTCATGTTGACAAAGAGTGTCCCGACACAGGAGCCACCCATCATTTCACAAATGACATGAACAATATTCATGTTCAAACTGAAGGCTATGATATGCAAGACCATGTCCAGGTGGCTAACGGTGTAGGTCTGAAAATTGTGCAAAGTGGCACTTCTACAATCTCGTCTCCCTCTAAATCATTTGTTCTTAATCAAATTCTGGTTGTTCCCGATATTCAAAAAAATATGTTATATGTTCAGCGTTTTTGTTTAGAAAATAATATTTTCTTTGAGTTTCATGCCTCTTTCTTCGTTGTGAAAGACTACTCAAGGACTATCCTGCACTGCGGCCCACTTAATAATGGTCTATACAACTTCTTAGCTTCATTAGCTCATCTTCAACCACAAGCTTTCTCTTGTATTCGTGTGTCTTCCCAAATATGGCATCGTCATCTCGGACATGCTTCATTTCTAGTTATCAATAAGGCTACTTCTTTATCTATTCAAAATAAAAATTGCTCCATTTGTTCTGATTGTCAGCTGGCCAAGAGCCATGCTATGCCCTTTACAATTGTGCATGTTAAAGTTTTGAAACCTTTAGATTTAATATATTTGGATGTTTGGGGGCCAGCTTCTACGTTATCTACTTTTGGTGCACGATATTACATAAGTTTTAGGATGATGCATCTAAATTCTTGTGGCTTTTTCCCTTAAAACTAAAATCTAAAGCATATCACACCTTTATTGTTTCCAAGCTGCTGTAGAACGCCAGTTTGACAAAAAATAAAAGCTCTTCAAACTGATTGGGAGGGGGGTGAATACTGTAGCTTAAATACATATCTACAAAATCAAGGAATTAAGCATAGAATAACATGTCTCTATACACATCAACAAGCTGGTGCTATTGAGCGACGTCATAGGAAAATTGTTGAAGTTGGATTAGCCTTACTTGCTCACTCTAATTTGCCCAAATTATTTTGGGAAGATGCGTTCTTAACTGCGGTTTTTATTATTAATAGACTACCAACTCCAATCTGAAACCAAAAATCACCATATGAAATGGTGCATCATAAAAAACCAGAGTATAATTTTTCACGTTCCTTTGGATGTGCATGTTGGCCCTATTTATGTCCATATAATCTCATAAGCTTGGTTTTCGATCCAAAAACTACATTTTTATTGGATATAGTATTGGTCATCGAGGTTACAAATGTCTAGATGTCTCTACAGGAAAAATCTTTGTGTCCCGACACGTTGTCGTTGATGAAAATCTTTATCCATATAAAGAAAACATGTCAATTGAGCCTTCATCAAAAGCTAATCCAGTTGTTCTACCATCACATCTAAATTTGTGTCCTGCTAGATCTTTTTTTTTTTTTTTTGCAAGTGAAACTCTAACCTCTACTGCACCAAGCAATTTGAATATGGTCTCATCATCTGATCGTCAAAATGATCATGAAGTTGCTTCGGGGTCTCCTGCAAGGGATATCACTCGGCCTTAGAATGAAGATAGTCCACCACAAGCTCTGTTACCTTCTCCACCTGCTCCACAAAATCAGAATTTGCACCCAATGACCACAAGAAGCAAAAATAACATCCATAAGCCCAAATTACCATCTGATTCACATGTCAGATATCCCATTCCTAAAGCCCTTCTAGCCACAATCCAAACACCAAAACAGGAACCAACTTGCTACTTAGAAGCTGTTAAAAGTCAAAACTGGAGAGATGCTATGAATAAAGAATTCGATGCCTTGTTGAAAAATGGAACTTGGAATCTGGTTCCAAAACCAACTAATGCTAATCTAGTTGGATGCAAGTGGGTGTACCGGATCAAAAGGAAAGCTGATGGTGATATTGAAAGATTTAAAGCAAGACTCGTAGCCAAAGGGTTCCATCAACAAGAAGGAGTTGATTTTAGCGAGACGTTTAGTCTTGTGGTGAAACGTACAACAGTAAGACTGGTTCTGTCACTAGCTATTTCTCGTGGTTGGCATTTTTGACAAATCAATGTCCAAAATGCTTTTTTGCATGGTCACTTGCACGAAGATGTTTACATGACTCAACCTACATGTTTTGTTCATTCTCAATTCCCACACCATGTGTGCAAGCTTAAAAAGTCTCTCTATGGTCTTCGTCAAGCACCAAGAGCATGGTTTTCATGCTTGACTGATAAGCTACATGCCATTGGCTTTATCGGAAGTCAAGCCGATCATTCACTCTATGTTTATCATCAAGGGTCCATTCTTATTTATTTTTTTAATTTATGTCGATGACATAATCTTAACTGGAAGTGACATAAGTTCTATAAACAGAGTGATCAGCTTGCTGTTTAACGCATATTGCGTTATTTGAAACACATCATTTCTCATTCTTTACTCATACAACCTATTGCAAGTATTACTTTGCAAATATTTAGTGATGTAGATTGGGCATCTGATCGTTATGACAAACGGTCCATTGGAGCTTACTGTGTATACTTGGGCAATAATTTGGTTTCATGGAGTTGCAAGCAACAACAAATCGTAGCTCGCAGCAGCACAGAATCCGAATACAAGGCTCTTGCAAATGCTGCAGTAGAAATTCAATGGATAAAATTAATTACTTAATGATCTTGGTATCCCAATTGTCCATTCTCCCATTCTGTGGTGCGACAAAATAGAGGCTACTTACTTAACTAGCAATCTGTTGTTTCATGCTCGCACAAAGTATATTGAAATCGATTTTCATTATGTTTGTGATCAGGCTCTTTGTGGATAGCTTCAAGTTCGTTTTATTTCTGCCAAAGATCAGTATGTAGATGCTCTAACAGAGTCACTTCCTTTTGTTCGATTTCACAATTTACATGACAATCTCAAGGTTCGATCGTTACCCTTTCGATTGTAGGGGGTGTAGAAGAACAGGTCAATGAGATCTCTGCATCAACCGAACACTCCTCTGTTTCTGGAACACAAACACATGCTTCAACAAACTCCAAGTCTGTAGGAGTGTAGCTATCCAATATTCAAATTTTAAATCAACAAGATTGTATATATTTAAATTTTGAACTCATGAGATGTATATGCAAATATGTAGGACAACAGTTAGAATGATTTACTATTTAAACTCTCTGTAAATGCACATATCAATACTGTACAGAATATCAAAGTATTTTTGTATTCCCACTACAAGAAATAACGTTTTTTTCTTGCGATTTTATTATCGTTGCAAAAAAAAATCACTGCAAGTAACCCTTATTTGCGGCGATTTTCTTATCGCCGCTAAAATCCAAAGCAATGTATCCGAAAATCTAATGTTGCAATTACTGTTTACTCATTTGCGGCGACTATTTGACCTTTTGCGGCGATTTTGTGTCGCTGCAAATAATAATAGAAACTATAGCAATATTTTAATTGCGGTGAATGGGAGAATCGCCATAATAGCTAGTTTTGCGGTGAATAAAAAACGCTAGAAATAACCTTTTAGAAAGTTTAGGCATTTCCCAACGATTTTAATATCGTCGCAACAAAAAAACCACTAATAAACATTATTTCTGACGATTTCTAAGTCGCCGCTTGCTTTCCATCTCGATTTTTTGAGCTGATGGAGAAGAAATTACTTTTACTTTTTGCAACGATTTTAATATCGTCGCAAATTTAGCAACATATACTATTTGCGCGAAAATATTCACCGTATTTTCGCCGCAAGAGCATATCTAGTAAATTAAATGTTATTAGCGGCAAATCCAAATCGCCAGAAAAGTGAAATTAAATTTAAACCACCGCCGTTACATTTTCCCCTCATTTCTTTCCCTCTCCCGCTCTGTCTCCCAAATCCCTATTCTCCCTCAACCCACGCCATGGCGCACAGCCGGTTGCCAGCGACCCCACCACGCCACCACCACCTCACCTGAATGGCCACCCCCTCCTTCTCCCCTAGCCCCCACGGCGGGAATATCCTTTCCCTCTAATCTGGCCTCGACCTCTCTCTCTCTCAGATTTCTCTATGTCGTCGCCACTAGGGGCATCGTTCGCCACCACTCCCACCTCGACGCCATCGCCAGTCCTCCGTCGGAGCCCCCTTCTCCTCTACGCCTAGCCCAGTTGCCCAAGGCCCTCCCTCTCTCCCTTGCTCTGTTCGCAATCCATGGCCGCCACGAGATTTGCTACTGATATGCCACTCCCTTGTGAGTTTCGATTCTTCTTTTCTTCTGTTTTTTCTTCCCATAGATTTTAGTATGTAATGTCTCTAGAAAAGTTGTGGGTTCTCGTTCAAGGATGCGTTGTTTTCTCCTTGTACCTATCATTTTTTTTTTTTTTTTGCAGCTTTTACTGAGGTCTTTCTTCAATTTGAAGATTGAAACATTTGAGGGATACCTATCTTGGGATCCTGTGAATAAGTTACTATAGAAACTGATTCTTTTTCCTTGAGAATATTTTCTATGCAACCAATTCAAATTATTTTTTGTTTATTTGAGATTCAATATCACTTTTAAAATGCTTTGATTTTTTGTTTAAGAGATTTACATGCATTTATTTTTTGTGTAAGACACTTTGTAAACACATACAATTGTGAATCTCTATGTTGGTTAATGTCCAGTAATGTTAGAGTTCAGGTCTCAATTTGATTTTAAGGCTTAAACTAAGTAGTTCCAAAGCTCAGACTTGATTCCAAATGTAAGCATGTGAAGTTGGTCGCGGATTAAGCTAGCATACCAGCAAGTTGTTTGTTGCTGAACTGAATGGCATACCCTGCATCTGGGACAAGCTCCTATGAACTGCTTTTAATGCTTGCATGTTTTTAATATATAGTACTTAGTTAGTTAGTTAGTTAGTTAATTGGTTGCCTGTACATTAGACTTTAACTTAAATTACTAGCTTGTGTTTGGCAGCTCACAGGCTGAAAGTGCTTGCTTTTGCCGGAAAATGGGAACATCCTTACTTTTGTTGCTTTTAAAATATTCTTAAGAAGGTACTGACTTTAATGGTATCCCTTTCTCACTTTATCCTGTTTTATTTTATTTTATTTTTTTGCTCTTTTCCCTTTACTTTATCCTGTATTCACTTAATGTCAGACTAAGGAGCAGAATCAATGTGAACCTCACATAATTTGTCATCCAAATGTTATCTAATTTCGTTGTATCCATTCTTATAAGTTCCTTCACCAAAGAAGTTATTTAACCAACATGCCTAAAAGTTTATGTATTACCCTAGGATGATTTCACAATAATTAGTCCAAAAACATAGATTTATGCTTGAAATTTATTAATAATTTTACATTAACAAACCTAATCATATCAATGTCATAATGAAAGTTTGGAATTTTATAATTTTATGTTTATGCATTGGTACTTTTTGTATGTGGAGTAATCATCTCCATTGTTTATATTTGAGTACTCTTGAAACTTTGGAAGAAAGATGTATTGCTACTTGGAATTTTCCTTCTATAAAATTCCAAGTATGTAGATAGTACACTTTAGTTTGATATATGGTGTGTAGGGTATCATCGAATGGTTTTGTTTTATGGATGAGGGAATTGTGTATTTCTTGGCAGTGAGGTTTTCTTGTTCCTTTGTGCAGGTGGGTGAATGAAGTTGTACTATTTTATTACTTGCATAAACAGGATTTAAAGGATTAAAAATAGAATGTGGTTTATGCCATCATGAACATGATCTACTCTTTTTAATATTAAGAAGATCTTCTGTTTTAAATATTGAGTTTGAATCATGTTTTGACTATGTTTAACCCTTTATGACTATGTGTTAAGCTAGTGGAGATAAGAATGTATTATTTTTAACACTTTTCTTCAAGATAATAGCCTATGTAAGCAACGAGGATTTTATTCAAACTAGTAGGTTCGATTAGAATTTTCTGGTTTGTCGAGAGCTACTCTTGCTGTTTATGCTATGCTTTCACACAAAAATGATGTGAATTCTCAGGTTTTCTTCAAATCTAGTATGCTTGGATTATGTAGTTGAGATTGTGGTTAAACGAGGGATGTTTAAGAGCATGAATGTACCAAAGTTGCTAGCTGTCCATGGTAGTGCAGAAAATTCGGTTATGCACTCTGTTTTGCTTCTTCAACCAGTCCATTTCATCTCTATTTTTATTTGCATCTTATTGTCAACCAAAGTTATTTGTTTGTATCCAAAGATTGAAAATAAGGGACAAAAACCAGCCATCTTGTGAGCTTTAGCTCTTAATTTAATTTGGTTCCAACAAGTTACTAACAAGCTGTCAAATGCCATCTTAATAGTGAAATTTTCAGATTTTTTATACTTCCTTGTTCTCTTCCATTTCTAAGTCAATTCCTATCATTTCTACATTCTTAACCCACAATCTTCATATATCTGTCATGTAGAAAACTCAATGGCCTTTATTTGACAGCAAGCTGTCAAATGCCATTTATGCTTCTCCTTCAGCTTATATCTTCACTATCACCTTGCACTCCATATGTATGGATATATTACCCATTAAGTATACTTTTATTACCTATTGTACTGCTATTATCTCATCAAGAGTGATACAATTGGTGAAGAACTTGTCGTTCTATATATGCTTCATTAAACCAATTCTGAACTCATATAGAAAAATTGTGGTAGATTCATCTACCTCTGCAATTTTTGCAAATCAGTTTGAGTATGACTTCTAAATGGCTTGTGTTTAAAGTAGTGAGTTTCATAAAACTTGATGAAGTCCATCTTGAAGAAAATCCCATTCCCATATTGTGGAAGTCAAAGAAACAAATGAAGGATATATGATTTTATATTGTGTATGATTCATTGCAGCAGAATGTGCTGCCTAAATAGTTTGGGATTTATGTTGTGAGATTTTGTGCATTATGTTCTGTATTTCCTTAGATTTTTCTTTCATGCCAAGTTGATGATTGTGCCTTTATTGTTGGGCTAGTTTCACTTAGTTTTTGCTCCTGTACGTGCCATACAGGTTTATTTCTGCACTACATCAAATTATTTTTTCCTTCGAGAATAAATTCATGTATTTGCCTTACAAGAGGCTCCTTATAAATAATCCATACAATTTATCTAGCTTTAGGGTTTAGTTCATATGTTACTTATATCTTATAGTTATATATACATATATTATATATAAGGGTCTCTAACATGAAGTATAGCTTGGGTATAGTTCATCAGGATTAATTTTGTGATTTTTTTTTTTATTTTGTGAAATATCTTTTCCGGCGATTAAAATTCGCTGGAAATAGTTTTTTGTACACTAAACTTATTTCCGGCGATCATATATCGCAGCAAATACTTTTTACCGGCATTTTAGGGTATTTGCGGCGAATAATATTCACTGCAAAAGATTTCCCAGCGATTTAACTAAGCCGTTGGAATAGATCTCAGTATTAGCGGTGATTTATTCTATTTTTCGGGACGACTATAATTCGCCGCAATTGATGAATTCCCAGTGATTTTTAGATCGCTGCAATTGAGTTCACAAAACGCATAACTCAATTGCAGCGATTTTTAAATCGCGGGTATTGAACTATATCGGCGCACTCTTATCGCCGCAATTGTTATTTCAAAACCGTTTAGTCAATTGCTGCGATTTCAAAAAATCGTTGAGAAAGTATATTTTCGGTGATTTTCCCTCTTTTAGCGACAATATTTAATCGCTGAAATTAATCTTTCCCAACGATTAATAACTGAATCGTATCTTATAATTGCGGCGACAAAATGTACTATTTGTGGCAAAAGAAAATCGCTGGGAAAGAAAATCTTTACCGGCGATTTTTGGCTTCCGTTAGAGTAGATCAAAAGTGGGGCTTTAATATCGGCAAACCTCCAGTGATTTATAAATCGCTGGGATAGGTGAGAAGCGGCGATTTTGTTGGTTTTGCCAGCGAAAGTGAATCGCCGGTAAAGGTGATTTTCCTTGTAGTGTCCTCCTTACAAGTTGGAACTCTTTACAAGAGGAAATCATTACATATTGCGAGTCCTCAATATATACAGCTTAGTCCCCTCTGGTGTGACGGTGTCATCATAGTCTAAAACAGGGAGAGAATTACAAGCAAGGTTAGAAACTTGCAAAGAGAAGTAGTATTCATGCATCCATATGTGTATGCACGTGCAATCTCGAGCGTACTTCTACCTTCTTTGCCGAACTCTCAAGTCATCTTAATTCATTCTTTCTATGGCATAAATCAAAGTTTAATTATCCTCTAAGAAAACACAGCCTAAACATGGCGCAGTAGTAGTACTTCATGTGTTGTGCATATATAATTCTACACATAATGGAATAGAAAGTAAACGAAATACAGCTTGCTAGCTTATAGCTCGTGATATAACGCGCGCATTCAAGGCCAGATCAATATCAACTTGATGCGCGCACCTAGCTTATTTTCCAACTAAGGTGTTGCTTTTAATTGTTACTAAATACGTATCAATTCCTATATCATAAATTGTAGTAAGGGTGTTTGAATAAAAGTATATAGGAGGTCTCGTCAAAATTGTTTTTCCGTCTTCATTCTTGCTTTTGTCATGACATGATATTATATATTTAAGAGAGAACGATTACCACGCGAGCAATCCTACTCTCATACTGGATTTTAACATCTCCAATCGTACTAGTATTTGATGTGGACACATTAATCGCTTATACATGACGAGTTGATGTGATTAAAGGTGATAACATTTAAAATAAAAAACAACATTTCTTATACCACATTTCATGAGATCAGATGGTCAACTCAACTTGAGTAAGAGTCACACCCAGATCATGTATAAAATTTCCAGCAGTACTATATATACCTGGTCATGCACATTTCATTAAAGTGTGGATGAAGGTCACTATTTTATAATATTGTGTCTAAACATAATTATCTAGAACTTTCAAATTGGGGAAGGTTGCAACACATACACGCACATTAGTCTATATATTCACAGCACACGGCTGGGTACAATATTAATACAATATAAAACCATGCACGACTCCCGGCCGCCCTTTAATAGAAAGGCACCCAACGCATGATTTAAAGTCACTTATTCCCCAAACTCTCTTTCACGGATTTCTATTTATATAAGTTAAAGCTACTCCATTGCCAACTCTATTCCCTCTGTATATATGTTGGTGTATGTGCATTTTAATTGCATCCTACGCCATTCACCCATCTCTAGTTCTTCTCTCTCCTTACACCATTTCCTATATAAAGCCCTAACATTAATATATCCAACCATCAAATTCCAGTTCTCTCTGAAAATGGAACCACATACTCACCTTGGAACTACAGGGATGTTGTTGCTTTCTGTCTTTGTGATGAGTTCCTTCGTGGGGTCTTTTGCTGGTACTTTTTATGAACATTTCGACATAACTTGGGGTGATCATCGTGCTAAGATACTCGACAAAGGAAACCTTCTCACACTTACTCTGGACCAGGTATCTGGCTCCGGCTTTCAATCCAAAAGAGAATACCTATTTGGAAGGATGGACATGCAGATCAAGCTCGTCTCCGGCAACTCTGCCGGCACTGTCACGGCTTACTATGTATATGATCTCTATCTCTATTTTCAGATATCCAAACTCCTTCTGTTTTCAAGTGATACTACATGTTATGCTTCAATATCATGAACTTCTGCAACTAGCTTATAAGAAAGTTTCTTCAATATCGGATATATATTTTTGTTTCTTTGCTGCATGCAGTTATCTTCAGAAGGGCCAAACAATGACGAGATTGATTTTGAATTCTTGGGTAACCTGAGTGGAGAGCCGTATATCGTTCACACTAATGTGTACACCCAAGGGAAAGGAAACAGAGAGCAACAATTCCACCTCTGGTTCGACCCAACAAAAGATTTTCACACCTATTCCATTGTATGGAATCCACAACGCATCATGTAAGATTTCTATCATCGGACCAATGTTTAATTGTGAAAGAATCAGAAAATATGATCATATATTTTTTTATAGGTATTTTCAGTATATCTTAATGACTATCTTGAATATTACAGCTCTAGCTTTCAGTCGATCTCCTGCATATTTGACTTTAAAAAGTATCTACCTACGGTCACTCGATCAGGACGTGGTGTAAAGCTTGCACCACCCATCAACCTTAATTATTTTTCATAAAAGGCTCAGATGAACCAAAGTCGTCAATCCTGTAAATTTACTTCATAGTAATGAATGATTCAAAATAAAAAGAATAAAAAATTGAGAATCTAACGGTTGGCTGCCCCACCCCTCCAAAGTTTTCTTTTAATATTTATTTTTAATAATGTTTTTTAAATAAAATAGATTAAATGCGGGTGTAAGGTTGTGCTTGGTTGTTGAACCAAACTCAACTCATCTCAAACCAATCATTGATAAGACCTAACAACAACCAAAAACTCAACTCATCTCAAACCAATCATTGATAAGACCTACACTTTTTCAACTTTCCACAAAAATACTAAATGCATCTCAACCTACTTCGTACATTTCAACCTAAAAAGTTAAATTCATTTCAACTTAAAAAAATTAAGGCTGCGTTTGGATGTTGAACTGAGTTGAGTTGAGTTGAATTGAGTTGAGATTATAAAATATTGTTAGAATATTATTTTTAAATATTATTATTATTTTGGGATTTGAAAAACTTGAATTATTTATTATATTTTGTATTGAAATTTGAAAAAATTGTAATTATGAGTTAAGATGAGTTGATCGATGGGACCCATAAAATATTATTATTCACAACTTAACTCAACTCAACATCAAAACATATTCTTAATCTTAACTTTAAGCTCCTTGTTTTAGCCCATGAAACATGCATCATTTACTAACTTTACCCAATATTTTGAAGATCCAACTCCCAATTTGGGAACCATATTATTATAATATATATATATATATATATATATATATATATAAGTTGGTTATAATTACATGTACCTTTGTGCATGCAGTTTCTTAGTAGATGACATCCCCATAAGAGTATTCAACAACGAAGAATCCATCGGTGTTCCCTTCCCAAAGAGGCAGCCCATGAAGCTATACTCGAGCCTCTGGAATGCAGACCAATGGGCAACCAGAGGTGGGCTCGTGAAAACTGATTGGTCCAAGGCTCCTTTCACTGCCAGCTATCGCCACTTCAATGTCGAGGCCTGCTTCTGGTCCCGAGGTAATTCCTCCTCTTGTGTTTCCGATTCCGTCTCAAACGGTGGTTGGCGCACGCTAGGGCTCGATGCGAGTGGCCGAAGAAGACTCAGATGGGTGCAAAAGTATTACATGATTTACAACTATTGTACCGACTTCGAGCGATTTCCTCAGGATCGCCCACGCGAGTGTCGTCGGCACGTTTATTAGGACGTTCCTTGGATGAGACTTTAATATATCTTTTCAATTTGTGAATTATTGTAATGTTTATTTGAGGATTACTGATGTAAAATAAATAATAATAATAATAAAAGCAAATTATATGCATATTATATATATATATATATATATATATATATATATATATATCCTATTTTCATAATAATATTCTTTTTTCCGTTACACTTTATATATCTTATTTTCACTCCAAACTTCTCCGTCATAATATAGTTATAAAAAGGATGTTTCTATAACCGCCAAGGTTTGACCGCTGGATATGTATTCTAGTGTAAATTATATATATATTTTTTAATATTTTTTTAAAAATCTTTAAATATTTTTAAAAAATACACCAATACACTGATAATTATTTCCTTAACAGTAAGTAAAAATAAAAATTAAAATAGATTAAATAAATAAATAGTCAAAATGAAAAAATAAATTCATGAAACATACTATCATTTTCATTATAAAAAGTGTTATAAATAAGACTTGGATTTGTATCGTAATTTCTTTTTAAATATTATATTCTCATAAGAAAAGCTTTCAAAAATTTTACTGTTACGTGGAATTAGATTAAAATTGGATGTGAAGTACTATATCTATAAAAAGATTATATACAAATAAAGTCATAAAGTGACGTGGTGTGATGTAATATTTTAGATATATTTTATGATAAAAATAATTTTATAATATAATATATCACATCAAACCTCAATTTTTAAATTTATTTTTATATAATCTTTTTATATTGAAAGCATTTCTCGTACTCTCCGCGGGAGTGCAACCAGACCCAATATGGTCAGGTCAAGATCCAGTCAAACAATAAACCTATCAATCCAATTCGTGAATAGACCGATCAATTGATGTATCCGAGGACAAAAAGATAATACTATAAAACCGTCAAATTTTGCTACATATAAATTAGTGTATAAACGTACCATTTGTATTAAGACACGTTATTTATAAAAAGAAAAATTAAAATACACTATAAGAGAAAGGACTACAACCAATTCTTTTGCGGCAACTCCAATTTAGAGTTTTTTGTATGGAAAATGATATCTAACCCCCACAAGTGTATTGCTCAAGTGAACCGTTAGTGCATTTGATTATTTTCTTTTTCTAAATGTTTAAAAAAGTTATTGCTATTATATTTGTGTATTTTTTTACATTTTAAAAAATAAAAATAAAAACCAAATGCACTAGAGGTACACATGAGGGACTTAGCAGCAACACCCTTTTTGTATTTGCATCATTTTATTTCTAACGAGTAAATACTCGTCACTAAAAACTACTTGTCCTCGCAAATAAACATGATGGAAAAAATCAACCCACGTGCTATGTGATATTTAACTATTTTCGACATATTAAAAAAAAAAATACTATTAACCCAACCATGTACCTCTAACCCTAAAAATATTTTCCCTAATTCTACCCGACATCTCCCCTCCAGCTCACCTCATTGCCACCACACCATACAGATGCTAGTGGTAGTAAGGCTTCATTTTCGTTTATCTCTCCCACTATCCACTACAAGAGATTGGGTTTTTTGAGATAAAATTATTTGTCTCAAAAAATCTAATTCTAGTCCCAAAATATTTTTAGAGACAAAAAAAACTTTGTCTCGAAAAGTTTGTCTCAAAAGGTTTTTAGAGACTTTTCAAAAAATAATTTTTAGAGATGAAATTAGGCGTAACCAATCGAAACTGTTTGAACGGGCATTTTTCTTCTTTTTAAGACAAACCATTTTTGTCTCAAAAAACAGTTCAAATGGAATCCTATCAGTTTGAACTGACATGTACCATTCAAACTATAAGAAATTTTGATTTGAACTAATGACCATGTTTGATCCTATTCGAATGGACGGAGTGTTCTAACAGATTTTATGCATTCGAACTAATAAATTTTTCAAATGACTTGTATTCAAACATAAATTCTGTACGTTCGAATAGGCTTTTTATTTTCGGAAATTTTGTCCGTTCAAATGTGATTTTGCATATTAATATTGTTTGAACAAATATTTTATTATTCGAACAGCCGTACGGATTGTATTTCTCGGTTGTCGTTCGAATGAGTTAGTTTTTGTTTTGTTTAAATCGTAATTTATCGTTTGAACGGTATTAATCATACAAAACATAATTTAATTAAAAATACCATACTAATATTATACAAATTGATATTCAAACATCACAACTGTTCAAATGTTTTGGAACATCATAATAGAAAGACAATTAAAGAAAAAATAAATTTCAAGATTGTGATGGTGGCATTAAGTTTTGGGACATCATTGACTGCCATTGTTCAAACATATTTTGGTTATTCAATTCTAGCTTTTTCTACATGTTCTTTTCTAATCTCATCTCTAAATTAGCTGCTTGAGATCTAATCGGGTCAACAACATTTTTTCCTTGGACCTCAATCATTCTATCTCAAGTGTTGCTTCCTTTAATTCATTAGTCTTGTTGTCATTCAATCTGACTTTAGAAAATGATGATGATGTTGAGGATTGCTTCACGCAACGTCGTAAGCCGCTTGAATATCTAGAACATAATCCAAGAACTTGAGAAATGATTTGAGCATCATTGATAGATGATTCATCAGATGGATCCGCAACAGTTTCCTTAAGAGATATCATCTTGTCCTATAAAAAAAAAAAATTGAAGTTAGTATAAGTAACAAAAATATTATTAGATAGTGGAATTAAAGAAACTTAAACTTAGATAATTTGCCTTTGTTTTAGGACTGGTCCAAACACCATCATGAGTTTTATGTGTTTTAGCATACAATTAGATCAGATCATAGTCAGCATGACTTTCTTTTTTCTGCAAAAGGAAAATCTATATTAGAACTTAAATCAGAACAGTATATTATAAGTTAATATTTAACGAGGACTAGAATAACTTACCCTTTTTTTAGACAAACGATGAGCAGATCAAGAACCTGCATGATGGTGTATTATTAAATTTGATCTATTTGCTTTGTCCACAGTACACCATTGCTAAAAAAATATTATGTCTATATATTTAATACATCTATCATATACTATTAGAAAAATATAGCAGCAAAATTACCTGATAAGCAGGATCTTCAAACATATCATAAACATTCTCTCATTCGTTTGGTGGCATTACTTGGAATGGATTTTGACGCGCCTCTGTATTGAACTTCTAATTGTATACATAGCATCGACCTTTGTACATTTGGAACGCATTCGACATCAATTCCTCAACCGTTAGTCGATCTTCTTGTCGGCCAAAATTAAGTTCAAACTCGTCCTTTTAAAAATTATATTTATAATTAGTATAAATACAAGTAACTTTAAATTAACATGTTATACATAGTTTCTTGATATATAGCTTATTACAAGGTAACAATTTTTTATGTCGTCTTTCACATCTTGGAGAACTTTAGCCAGGAGGATATAACCATCGGTGCTTACGTGCGAGTAAGCGTACTAACATAAGAAGCAAGCCAAGATGACGAATCCCTAAAGCCATTGGTGTGATCATCAGGAATATCTACTTTAATTTTACCCATTTTCCTTACTTTCTCTCTGCAGACACCCCTTGTAATGTCTCAACCTCGGAGATGCCTTACAACAGCTATATATACAGTAATTAAACCATATATTTTAATTAAATTATTTTTATTTTATAGATATATATTACTTAAATCGAGCATTAAATATGGTATTTAATTTGATAAAATACCTTATTTTGAGTCTGATGATGTTGGTCCATTATTGATGGCAGATGAATCACACGAGTTATTAATTGATGGGGATGGTGGACATGATGCTTTGCATTTGGGAGGCATATCTGTTTGAAATTGTAATAAATTATTATTTGAGCAAATGTTACGGATATTTATAAGAATGTTACTTACACAAATATATGTTTTAAATTCATTTAATATCAGTGTTGCTGGACCAGTCACCTTCATCCTTACTAGATACTTCAGTTGATTTAAGTTCTGCTGAAATTTCAGCCTTAATTACTTCGGATTGAACATCTTCTTTATGCAATGAAACCATGTCATATTGGCTTAGATAAACAAATAGATTGATGTCTGCTTCGTTTTCTTGATATGTTTCTTTATTTGTTAGACTATCAACTTCTTCATATGGTTCGTCTGCCTCTGGAATATAATCATATACATTTCTTGGTGCAAACTTCTCCACTACCAGCTATGGGTTTCTGTACTCCGGATCATCTAAATGAAAAATTTCATTCGCTTGGCAAATGTGAACAAAAGGATTATCCTCATACCATGTGCGAGATGTATTAACACTCACAAAATATCCATCGTTACGTACTCTTGACTAAGGATTTGAGACATCCCAATAATTACATTTAAACAACTATACTATATATCTCCCCACGTACTTTAATACTATGATATCTTCCACAATTCCGTAGAAATCATGAATGTTATCATCCTCATGTCAATATTGTTACCTTCTTCCATTTGATTGGACTTGTTACTAAAACTAACTCCTTTTGAAAATGATTTGCCATGTGAGACCCAAGATAAATATTTAGGATCGATTTCATTTACAAATAAATGCTCCTCCACTACCGCCAAATTATGTGAACTAAGATTTTTGCACTTCTTGCACACATATCTTACAAATCCTCGATTGTCAACACTCATGCGAGCAAACTCTATAAAAAACTTCACCCCTTATGCATATTCCTTATAGTCTCACCCAAGTCTATATCTCAACAACATCCAACTCCTATCCATTGTATTTTCGTTACTCGTTGGTTGTCTATAAAAAAACCTAATTCATGGGATAAACACTATCAAGAGTCTATTCATACTTGTTTACCATCTATTTTATAAGGTAGTTGATTCTATTTCATTCGATAAACTATCGTCTATATCGCATATATACTCAGTCCAAAACTCTAATGTTAGTAAACATTTCAGCAACATTTCCCTACAATTCTCTAAATCTACTAGTCACGATAAGTCGTCGACTCTATTCATGAGCCGAGAAACTTACGGACCACTCACAACCCTGTTCATGTAAGGAAATACTTAATCAAAATTTTAATTGATTAATACAAGAGATTAAACTGAATATATATGTCATATACATGATAGAATCACAAATTGTCCACTTTGGACAATTCAAAAGTTGTACCCAAACATTGTTTCAGATAATATTTGGCCACAGCTCTTAGTTAGTAAACCAAGCCCCTAGTATCACATTCCAAATCCTATAAAGCCACTAGTAAATTATAATTTTGTAAGTATTAATTATAATTTAATTTCACTAAATTATTATTATACATTATAGTTTTTTAATTAATTATCTTTTTAAGTATTATTTTTAATTTAAGTATTAATATTTCATATGTTTCTTATTTTTTAAGTATTAATAATAATTTAATTTTACTAAATTTTTATTATACATTATAGTGTTTTAATTAATTATCTTTTAAGTTTTATTTTTAATTTAAGTATTAATAATTCGTATGTTTCTTATTTTTTAAGTATTAATTATAATTTAATATTACTAAGTTTTTATTATACATTATAGCTTTTTATTTAATAATATTTTAAGTTTTATTTTTCATTTAAGTGGGAAATCATTCATATGTTTCTTATTTTTAAGTATTAATTATAATTTATTTTACTTATTTTTTAATTATACATTATAGTTTTTAATTAATTATTTTTTAAGTATTAATTTTGATTTAAGTATTACAACTCAGAAGTACAATTGTTCGAACACTTACCAGTCTGTTCGAATAGGATAATACATTCGAACAGAAGAGTATAGTGTTCAAACGGTTGCAACCCAGATTTCTGACACAAAACAGAGACAAAACACAATCTCATAAGATGCATACTTCACAAACATTTCACAAATATTGCATAAACACAAATATATTTTCATATTCCAACATCCAAATACGAATATATTTTCAAATTTGTTCAAAAACAAAAATATATTCACACATCCAAACACAAATATATCCTTATAATCTTAATCTCTTGTTCTTATACAGAAGGGAATAGAACAAAAAAGTGAAGAGAACATAAATTTGAGTTTTTGAACAAAAAATCTCATGGGAATAGAACATCAAAGTAAAAGAGCTTACTAAATTGAAGAGAAATAAAGAGTTGAAGCGCGCTCCTTTCACCAGCAGCTTCTTTCTCATGGTCTCTCTCTTTCTCATGCTCTTTGTATATTTGTGAAACTCTCTCAAATATCCAGCACGTTTTGGATTCTGGACATCTTATTTCTTATTTTCGCATTCAAACGGAATCCACTATTAGTTCAAACGAAAACATTTAAGTGGAAAATATTTCTCTCCTGGAACAATTAAGCTCACACAAGTTTGAATATCAAATCTTTACTTTCGAATTGGTTTTTGGTATTGTAATTTGGCGCAAATGGATGCTACTACTGCTTATCAATGGTGCAATGGTGCAAATATATTTTATACATTTGACCATTGTAAATGTCCATTCGAACACATAATTCAACAGTTTGAACTATAATAAAATTATGTTTGAATGTACATAATATATATATAAGTATATTATACATCTAATTTTAAGTATATATATAAGTATTAGTATAAATATTAGTATAAATATAAGTATATAATAATTAACTATAAGTAGTATAAGTATATATAGTATAAATACTATATTATATAACAAATATAATAATAACTAACGCAATATTTTTTTACTGTTGAAACGGTATTCGTAAGACGTTTGAATGGATATAATATTTATGGAAAACATTCAAACGTAATAACTATTCGTTCCACGGTAAAAAATAAATATTAGGCATTGTGTCCAGAACTCAAGCTGTTAGAACGTTAAAATCAATCTCTTTGCAGCATGAGTGCCAAGTACTACCACACGCCGCTGTCAAAGCCACCGTCCACCACCACTCTCCAACCCGCAATAGATATGTGATCTCCCCAACGTTTTTATAAATTTTTTTCTCCTATAACTTGTTTTAAATGGATTGAAAATGCAATTTTGAAAAATACCTCATTTAAATCCCGTTGTTGCCTGGAAATGGAGGACAGATGATTCTGTGGTCATCACGGCCTCTCATTGTTGTTGTGGGAAGAAAACCAAAAGGAATACACCGATTCCTTTCGGTTTTGGCAATGGCTGAGGCGACTCAACCATTGCTGAGCTTGAACCAGAAATCGTCATTCAAACGTGTCTTAGACGTTCGAACGTCATATGAATGGTTAACGTTTAAACCAATATTATATTGTTCGAACGGCAACATATTATCATTCGAACCCACTATATATCTATTTGAACATGTTGTTAAGTATTCGAACGATACGTTTCTTATTTTAATTTTTTTATAGAGTTGAATAGATAATGTAACACATATTATATTATTAAATACAATTACCTTGATCTAATTATAATTTTGATATTTTTAATCATTGTTCTTAATTTTATAAATTTAATTTAGCATCATTCCAATGGCTTATTGGAGAAAGAAGCGGGCCGTCTAGGGCAATCCTCTAGCAAAGAAGTCTGAGAGATGACTATTTTGTTGGAGCGGCAGGTGAAGATAGATGATTTTAAAGATCTTCTGTGGGAGAGACATTTGCTGGCATTTGTCTTTACTGATGGTGGTTGGACACCGATCATATACCAAAAAGACAAAGGGACGGACAAGATTGTTACCTACATCAATATTGTATCTGAGTTCTATAGAAAACTTGGTCGTGCCATCCAGGATGATGACACAAGCACCTTCTCTGTTTGGGGCGTCTTAGTACGATTTTCAATTGATGCAGTTGCCAATTTTCTTGGTATCCCTCGACTGCCCACTGCATATTCTAATATGGTGCCTAGGGAGTCTACACCTGCAGACGATGGAGAGACTACTGAGGAAGGGAATATTGTTGTAGTAGATGAGATCGATGGCCTCGCTGATCATGAGGTTCATCAGTTGGTTGTGGGTCCAAATGCTCATTCCTATGATGGGAGCGACAACATTAAATAGATGGACTTATCCAGTTTTTTTAAGATCATGAACATTATAATAACCATCAACATCGATTCGCCACTGTACAAGACTGAGGTTAACATGGACAGGACACGATTTATGTTATAGGTCGCTCTTGGGGTGCCTATCAACCTAATGAGATATATATTCGTTATGATTTGATCAGAGGCCACCTATATTATGACATATATATTGTCGTTTGGAGTCCTGCTCACATGATTTATTTTAGCGAAGGGAGTCAACCCTGATGCATTTGAGCATGTTCGGGAGCTAATTAGACTGATCAACTCCATGATCTTGTCTCGTAGCATGAGACACTCCAAATTTCATATTCAAACACCCATTACAGAGCCGGTCGACACTCAGGGAGATGCACAGGGTGTATTGAGTGAGTCATATATATAGGGTGCATCATGTACTACTACTCGTGAGGAGATTGCATATCGTGTGCATTCAGAGATGCGCATATAGACATAAGAGATCATTGATGCAGTTTGGGTCGGCCTTGCAGAGACTGAGTCAAAGTTCATGTCTCAAGTGACAGATATTGAGACACGCCTTGCTGGAATCGAGGCGGTGCTACATGATCTGGCCCAACAGTGTATATCTTTTATTTACATTTTTTTAACTTTTTGTATGGACAATCATGACTATTTGTATTTTGATTATTAATTTAAATATTCAAAAAGTCATACATTATATTCCGGCCATACATTATATTTTTGGGATGCAATTAATGTATGGTTTTTATTTTTAGGGTTTGCTAGCTTGTTTATTGTTAATTATGATTTTTTCATTCGTTTTACTTATAGTTTACGATAATATAAAAAATGACATTATTTTTAAAGTAATATTTATTTAATAAAAGTCTTATTTAACACAAAAGAAATCACTAAAATATTTTTAAATTAATTATTTAAAATTAATTTATGAATTCATAACTATTTTATGTTTCGTTCGAACAAGTTTAAAAATTCCCCGTTTTAATTTAATTTTTCACCAAACTATTCATTCAAATGCATAAATGTGTTGTTCGAACGAAATATGTGTCGTTCGAACAATCTTGCAACCTTCTCACCAGATTTTCCCACCAAATCTCTAGGTTTTGAACTTTCCTCGGCCAAATAAAATACTTCCTTGCCAAGATTACTATTCAAACAGATTATAAACCATTTGAACAGACATTAATACCCTGTTCAAATAGATTTTTTGCAATTCGAACGATTTTAACTTTTTGAGACGACCTTATTTAAATTTTGTCTCCAATAATTACTTTTAAGAATGAAATTTAGTTCGTCCCTAAAACTAAAATTTGTTGTAATGATCTTTCTTACCATTTTCTCTCAATTCGGGCTCTGTTGCCACAATCCACAACACTTCGACACAACAAACCATCGAAGACCCTCCCCCCAACTCTCTCTTTGATCACCACACACACACACACACCCTCTCTCTCTCAAAGCCCAACTTTTTGTGGGTTCAGAAACCCTAACCTCAGTCACCACCCCACCATGCTACTCCATCCACGGTGGGCTTCCCAACCTCTCAATCTCATTGTCTTCCTCAGATTTATCTCTTCTCTTTCTCGCACTCTCTTTCTCCCACTTTCTCCCATTATGTTTTGTCGTCGTCATGAAAGCTGTCGCCGTTGTCCTCCACGCCTATTCACCTGAAGTCATCGGTAGCTCCTCCGCCTCCCTTATTTTCCCCAGCACTGAACACCCCTCCCCATCTCTCACTTTCTCTGTGATTCATTGTCATATCCCTAGCCTCGCTAGCACCACTACCACCTCTGGCCGATCAGACTCACATCCCCTATGTCACCTCCCACTTTCCCTCCTTATCTCTCGATCCTCGTCACTCTCTGCCTCGCGCATTTTCTCTATGATCTATAGCACACACCTAAAAATTTTAGGCCGTCGGCCACCCAACCTCTATATCCCTCACTTTTGGCTTTTGTCTCAGACTCACGATCGTAGCATAGTCCTAGAATCATAATTGTTGCTACTAAAAGCATTAGGCAGAGCCTTCATCTTTTATGTCCCTCTCATGGTCATTATCTATCGATCCCAACAATGTGTACACACACCCATGAGCACTCAGAGGACCATCGTGTCACCAGCTAAAGAGAACTCCCCCAACAAGCAGCAAAAACTTGAGATGCCTCGATCATCTAAAAATTTTCCTTTCACGTTGCAAGTGGCTCTTGAGCTAAACTTGGAAATACTGTCAATGGAAATGTGAACTATATATTGTTGTGGTGAATTGTGTTCTATTTACTATTGAGGTGATTTGTGAAATGTGTACTTTTGTATTGATTTGTGAACCGTGTACTAAAGTAATGAGATAATTGTGTAGTTGTAAATGTGGCTGAGAGCCTCGCGAAGTGTTGGGGTTGTTTTGTGGAGTTTTGAGCTGTGGTGGGGACTTCCTATTGGGTACACTACTGAATATTATACTAGCAATGCTTAAAGGTTATTATCTTCTTCAAATTTAAAATTTAGTACTTAGTTTCTTTTTGTCCATACAAGCGAGTTATCTTCTTTAGATCTTCTGCAATGTTGCCTATGATCTTAACACATATCCATGTATAGTGACGGACCTACATTTACCTTAAGCGGGATCATGAAACTCTCCCCCCTCTCCCCCCAAAAAAAATTTATAATCCGCATATGCTTTCCAAAATTTTTTAAAATTTCAATATACCTAGAAATGCCTCTCTCCAATTTTTTTCCTATAGTCCCAAAATTTAGTATAATTTCTATATATGATCTATTTTCAAAGATATGGCCTCACCAAAATTAAATTAACATAAATTTAGGAGAAATAATAAACTTATTAATATGGATCTCAAAGTTTTTTGTTTTACAATATTATGTTTCTTAATATGGAATCTAAAGTGAAATATAAGAAAAAATAGTCAAATATGAAAAATAATTTAGAGGTTTTATCCTCTAGATTTCATTGAGGAGGAAAAAATTATTTAAGATCTCAATTATAATATTGTATGCTTGATGTGACATGAAAATATCTAAATTTTACACGAAACTTAATAAACTAGATTAGATACTAGAATAAAATATTTCATTCTAAAAGATCATTTAATAGTCTTTACGAAGAAAATAAATTCTAAATATTTTATTACAAATATAATAAGAGTAGTGCTACATGTGCTTATAGTTTTATATACTTTTATATACAAGACTCATTTTGTCAGTTTTATTTTGAAATTTAAATTTTGAATTTCAAATTTCATAATTTCCAGCATATCAATAACTGACATGTGGAAAAGTAAGTTTTTTGTAAATTTTTCTTAAATGCATTTAGCATTTTCCAAATAATAATGGATAAATATTATTTCATGAAACATTATCGTCAGAAATATGAAATATATGTTAAGTTGTGTTTTTATAATTTTATTTCAACGTGTATGTAACAAAGTATTGAGATATAGTTTTATATATAGTTATGTTTTATAATTTTTAATCTCTATTAGTTTTGTTTTACATAAATGTGTCACATGGTAGAAAAATTGCTCCCCCCTCAGAAAAATTGTTGATTCTGTCACTATCCATGTAGTGATAATTGGATCTTTTTCCAACCTCTGTTGTAGAAATGTGGCATTCAAACTTTACATTGCATGACCATTTCAGATTTAGATCTAAAAAAGATATCACAAATTTTGAGTCAAATATTCCCAATTTTCTTTTAAGGTAATGAAATTGTCATTGCAATCCATATGAGATGTAATTGGCTATAGGTTCATCCATAGTGGCTCAGAATCAAAATGAAATGTCAACGAGACTTTCTACTAGAAAATATTTTTATTATATATTAGTAATTCCGTGATACCTACATCATTTTGTGACTTGTTCCTTCTACTTATGACTGTGAAAGAGATTATACTAATAATCTAATGAGTTTAAATGACCTCATCCAATATGAAGGATTTTGCCACTATGCACTTTCTTTGGGTGTGTAACACAAAACATTGATGCTTCTAATCATATATGTATGTATTGTACCCATGGACTTACAAATGTACAATGGTTTGGAGTAAATTCACTTGTTATTTATGCGTTGCAACGTTAGGAATTTTTAGAAGCCTTATGATGTCAGTTCAATCCCCATGTCTGTAATGATGCTTGCTAAATTTCAACATTGGCATGTTAATGCTCTATTTTTGTTCTTTCTTAGATGACAATTGAAGGGCTCAAGCACACTGGTCAGCAACAACTAAATAGAGTCTTAGACGATGATGCCAGATTTTGTACTTTGATGTGCCTTGAGAAGTCAAAAGTTGCACACTTAGAATATATAAGAGATTTTTAGTTAACAATGTCTTGAAAAACCTGTGAGAATGTATATTTATTTATATGGAAAAAGGATCCAGTACCCTATGGTATTCGGCCTTTTTTAACCGTCTTACTGATATACATGTTGTCGCATATCTTTCTTATATTATTTATTTCTACTTTCAAATGTAAGCATTTTTATTGGGTTTATTATGTTAGGATTTTTTGGCTGAATTGGTTATCCGCTTAGACAATTGTGCAATTACTTTATAAATTGCAAAACAATAAAAAATGTATTCTATTTCAATACTCTTTTCTTTTTGTAACATATTATTTCTGGCGAGCTTTGCTCGTTAGAAATAATTTTTTTTTTTTTTACAAATAATTATTTGCTGCAACAAGAATTGCCGCAAAAAGTATTTACGAACAAAGAAATAGATTTTTTTGTCCAACTACTTATGTGCAACAATAAGAATCGCCGCAAATGCGAAACCTCAACCGTAGTATGGATTCTGCAGAACATGACTTTTTTAGGCAAAACCAAATCGCTACAAAAAAATGTTTTGTTTGCAACTCCCCTGAAAAAGCGCCTCAACGAACATTTGAGACACGTTTCAAAAAGTGCCAAAAAAAATCTTGACCCTAGAACCTCATAAAATCAACCCACAAAATCAGATAAAACTAAGATCGATGCAAAAATGGTGTACATGGTGGCATTGCTGCATCGCTCCTTACCTTCAATCAGTGACCACCAAGCCTTGTAGAGAAATATTCCATGATACCACCAATGAAAAGAGCGAGCAAGAGAGACACGGAGTTACATAGAGAGAGAGAGAGAGAGAGAGAGAGAGAGAGAGAGATCGATTAGAGAACTGGTACATACACAAAGATTACACAAAAAGAAACCTACAAACTGATGTGGTTTCATAGGATCCATTATATTTACTTTATAATAAAAGTAACTTTACAATCTGACGTATCACATCAAGTCACATTAGTTTATGAACTAAAGGGTTTTGCTGACGTGGCAGGAGATTTTTCTCTCCACTACTAGGGTTTTTGTGATTCGGTGGGGGCATAGTTGCGCCCCATGGTTACGCTGTGTGGCCTTCTGGTGGCTGCCGAAGGGGTGGGTGCTGCTGGGGGTCAGGGAGAGGGGACAGGCGAAGGCTCGGGTGACGATGGGTGTGGAAAAGGAACGGGTAATGTAGGGGGTGCACGCACGTTTGCTCAAGCTCTCCAAAGGCCTCTGTCGACTGTGAAATTTAGGCTGCCATTGAGGAAATCTGAATTGATTAACGGGGCTTTGGGTTTTGTTTTCTCGGATGTGGAGATGGATAGGGTGGCAGAGGAATTGAAGTTTGCTTTGGTGCTAAAGTTTGTGTCGAAGAGGCCATCCATTAACGTGTTGCGGCTACAGATTATCAAGACCTGGGGTGTTACGGAAGTCTCTATGATAAGTTTTATGGATGAGGTTCATGTATTGTTATATTTGGCAAATGAGAAGGATTACCTGCATGCTTGGGCGAGGGAAGGAATGATGGTAGTAGGCTGTCAATTCCGTCTATTTAACTGGTTAGTGGAATTTGATGTCAATAAGGAGCCCTTTATTGCGCCGCAGTGGATCTTTTTACCTGGGCTGCCATTACATTTGTACCGCATGGATTGCCGGCAGATTCTAGCCTCTCGGTTCAGTAGATTTCTTGGTTCCGACAATGCGACGTTGTATAGAACACGGGCTACAGGGGCAAGAACATGTGTTGAAGTGGACTTGCAAGATGAGCCTGTGGAGGGTTTCCCCTTGGTTGTTGGACAAAAACAGTTATGGTAGAAAGTAATGTATGAGAATAGGGGATTTTATTGCAAGAATGTTTTCGGCAAGGGCATACGGCGGTAGTGTGTCGATCTGGTGAGAAAGCAAGGACCAAAACAATTAGAAATGAGGGGATGCAAGGAGTAGGAGAGGAGCATGAGGATCAAATTTGGAAGGAAGTGGGGAGGAAGGAGGGCGCTGCGATTTCATCTGATGATAAGAAACAGAGTATGGATAATCTGCAGGAAAATCAAACAAAGCACCAGGCGTGTATGTTGGAGCAGGGGTCGATAGATAATATGGTAAGGAGTGAGGGGGAAGTGAACAACGCCGGGGGTGAGAAGGAGAAGGGTATGACTCAGGTAAAGGAAGGGGAGATTGTGCAGACAGAGGAAATGATGGCGGGTGGAGATCCCAGTAAGGAGGATGCGGCTAAGAAGCGGATGCCAATGATGGTCCAAGATACATGCCCTGTGTTAACAAAAATTCTCATGTATCAAGATAATGGGAACCCTGTAATGGCAAATTTTGAGGTACTGCAAATGAGTTAGGGACAAACTGGGAATGACATTTCAACCGAAAATGATGTAGAGGAGTGTGAGGAAGTACGGTGTGATGCTGATATCAGAGTTTCACGTGATGATTCGTTGTCGCATGCAAAAGAGGATGGTGCGGACAACCTTAATCAGATAGAAGATGGGAAGCAAGGCTCAAGTTAGGGGAAGTTGGCTCTAGTTTATTCATCAGAGAGGGAGGCAAGTGAAATCTCATTGTTGCGGGGCAAAGAAAAAATGTATGAGTCGGACACAGAGCACCGATTGATATCCAGAAAGGCCAAAAATATAAAGGAAAAAGCCTGGAGGAAGTCTCAAAGGGTTCACACCCGTTCTCATAAATTGGATTTATGATTGATACAATTTCTTTCTAGAATATTAGAGGGTTGGGCAAGTCTCAAGGCAGGTTGAAGAAGTTAATTAATAAGTTGCACGTTGCTTTGTTTGAATTTCATAAACGTTCATGGCTGAGGAGCGGATGGCAATGCTGGGGAATTTTTTGAACTATCACCATTTTCACTCTAATGAAAATCAGGGTGGTAAATTGTGAAATTTTTGGAATGATATAAATGCCTTTGAGGTGACATCGATCACGATGCAGATGGTTTCTGGTTGGTTTAGTAAGGACGGCCAAAAGGATTTTGGTGACTTTTGTTTATACGAAATGTTCTTATGTTGAAAGAAGAGAGCTATGGAGGAGCCTGGAAGAGAGCCAAGTTTCAGATTTTCCTTGGTTGGTTCTGGGTGAATGTAATTCGATTGGATGCGGAAAGGATTGGTGGAAATCCAAGACCCTTATTATCTATGATGAAATTTAATGATTGTTTACATTATTGTGGGCTATTTGACTTATCAAATACAAGCCAAAGTATGTCTTGGTGTAATGGCCATGAAGGGGCATCTCGTAGCTGGGCTAAGCTTTATAGAGTTCTCATTAATAATGCTTTTTCATATATTTTTGGTTCTGCTCATTTCAAATATCTGAGTCAGAAATCCTCCGATCATTGTCCTATGGTGGTATATACGGATTCGCTGCTCTATTTGTATGGCCCTTCTCCGTTTCATTTTCAAAATATGTGGCATTCGCATGATTTGTTTTTGTCATGTGTCCAAGATGCCTGGATCAGGAATGACTCGGTTGTGGGACTTCTGAAACTTGTTGTTCGACTTAAGCGAACTAAGGTTGCTTTGCGTGCGTGGAACATAAATGTCTTTGGGAGAGTGGGTGCCAACTTACTAGCTCTTGAGGAGAGGATGGACGTCCTGGAAAATCAGCTGCAATCAGGCTATTCTGAGGAGGTTGACGATGATTATTTGGCTACTAAGTTGGAGATCCAAGTGTGGGAAAATAGGCAAGCCACTCGCTTGGGACAAATTGCAAAAAAAAATGGTTAAGTGAGGGGGATCAAAACACTAAATTCTTCTAATCGATTATTAATCAGAGGCGTAAGAAGGGTCGTCTTGACAAAATGGTTATGACCGACGGCAGGATCTTGGATGGTGCGGAAGTGGTGCATAACGAGGCTCTGTTGACTTCAACTTCCGTCGGTTCCAAGCAAAGAAAATTATTTTCAACCTATGAAATTTGCCTATGAATTAACGCAGAGAGATCGCTGTGATGATTAAATTGGATATGGTTAAGGCTTATGACAGAGTGAATTGGAGTTTTCTCTTGGAGGTATTTAAGTCTTTCGGTTTCTCTGATCATTTTTGCAAACTCATAAAAAATTGTGTGGAGTCCCTGTGGTTTTCTGTTATGATGAACGGAACCTTTAAAGGGTTTTTTCAATCAACAAGGGGTTTGCGCCAAGGGGATCCCCATTCTCCTTTTTTACTTATCATTATGGAGGAGGTTTTTACAAGGTTGCTTAGGAGGAATTTCGAGGATGGTCGTATTGGAAATTTATGTCATCCAATTGGGGCTCCTCTAGTATCTCACTTATTATAGCGGACGACATCCTTATATTTGCCAATGGTGGAAAGAGGTCTATAAAAAATTTGGTGAATGTTCTTGAGACGTATGAGAAGTGGTCGGGTCAGGAAATTAGTAAGACTAAATCAGCGCTTTTTCTGTCCAAGCACATTACCCCAGCTCGTAAACGAGGTTTATTGAGAAGCACAGGTTTCATGGAAGGCAAATTCCCTGTTACATATTTGGGTGCGCCTTTGGTTTCAGGAAAGTTGACATCCTGGATTATGGAGCCTCTTGTGGAAAAATATTTGAAAGAAAATTGCAGGGTGGAAATTTAAGTTGCTCTCTCAAGGTGGAAGATTGATCTTGTTACGACATGTATTGTCTAACACGCCTATACATTTGATGTTCATTATTAATGTTCCGCTGGTCACTATCTCTCATATTAATTCTCTTTTGGCCAATTTTTTATGGGGCGAGGTGGAAGGTAAAAGGAAGATTCATTGGCGATCTTGGGGGAAGGTTTGTAAACCAAGCTCGAAAGGGGGTTTGGGTTTGAGAGAGCTTAAAAAAGTTTAGAAATCTCTGCATATGAAATTTGCTTTCAGATTGCTTACATCTAACAGTTTATGGTCAGATTTTTTCAGGGCCAAATATTGTAGAAATGACCACATTCTAGTCCAGAAGGAGAGATCATATGACTCTCAGTTTTGGAGATCTATGGTGGCCATCATTCCAGAAGTTATGGATAATGTGAAAATCTTGGTGTGAGGTGGAAACTCTTCATTTTGGTTTGATAGGTGGCTTGCTTTAGGCTCGTTATCTGTAAGCACAGAGATCATTTCAAACAATAAGTTATGTATTAGGGACTGCTGGCTGAATAACAATTGGCATTCTGATTTACTACTGGAATTGGTGGGGGGCGATAGAACCATGGACGTTTTGCATAATGTGCCAGCGGGTAAAAGAGGTAAGGATGTATTCATTTGGATGCTTGCCCCTGATGGCAAATTCTCCACAATAACAGCATGGGAGGCAGCGGGAATCCGTGGTGATAATTTGGTGTGGAATGAATGGTTTTGGCATCCTTTATTACCCAAAAGAATATCAATTTGTTTATGGAAAGTCTGGTTCAAATGCTTGGCCGTGGCTGAAGTGGTTTGGCGATGGGCAAGTGTCGTTTTGGGGATTCCTTTTCAGCGGCTTCTTCCCTAGAAAGAGTCACAAGCTGGTTCTCCTATGCCCAAAAATCCTCTATCCAAGGTATTTTAATTGGATTGATTCTGTGTTTGATTACATGGTGTCTCTGGAATAGAAGATGCAAAGCAAGAATGGAGGGTGTGCAACAAAGTGCAGAACAGCTTTGGAGACGAGTTCGGTATTGGGTTAGTTCTATTGCTGAGAATACAAGTGCTTTTCGGAAACTTAAGATGTCGGAGATTGCTATTATGTGGGAATTTCAACTTCTGAATCAGAGTATTTGCGCCAGGCCAGGTAAACTTATTTCGTGGGTTAAGCCTCCTACAGGTTGTATCAAACTTAATTGTGCTGGTATCTGTAGGGGAAATCTGGGTAATTCAGGAGATGGAGGTATTATTCGGGATTGCCATGGCATGGCGAAAGCGGCTTTTTCAAGTCATTTTGGACACGGTACGAATAATAGTGCAGAATTAAAAGCAATCCTGGAAGGAATTCATTTATGTAAATGACTTCATTATTTTAATGTGATAATTGAAAGTTACTCTCGCATTGTTGTTGATTGGTTACGGGAAGGTAGATGCACCTTATGGTATCTTCGGAATTTTTGGAAGGATCTCGTGGCGGAGATAGAAGGGGTGAATTTCATGGTGCTATATCAATATAGAGAAGGTAATAGTGCAGCTGATTTTCTTGCTAGAGAGGAAAAATTAGAAAAGAACGTGATTTACAATGAGCAGCATCTTCTACCTCATTATCTTAAAGGTATCTTTCGTATTTGATAAGTTGGATGTCCCCTCCTCTCGGAAATAGGCTTGTTTAGTTTGTGTTGCTTTTTTTTTTTTTTTTGGTTTTGTTTTTTTAGCCTTCGGCTTAGGCTTGTTTAGAGTTATATGTTATTCTTTTTCAGGCCTATTGAGACTCGCTGTATTATAGGCTTGTTTAGATTTGTCCTTGCTTTATTTTTTAGGTCGGTCTTTGTTGGTTGGGTATTTGGGAGGGTTTTTACTTTTTATTCCTTATTTGTTATCTCCCAAATATTTGGTTTGTAATTACAGTATTCTTTTATCATAAGCGATAGCTTTTTAATAAATTTAAAACGGGTCCACGATATGAGTGGTTACTGGCTATTTGACCAAAAGAAAAAAAAAAAAAAAGTCACGGATGTCAGTTTACAAGTTTATTTTTTTAAGTAATTTTTTTTGTTTCTAAAGTATTTTTCTTGGGGTGGGTGTTGGTGGTTAAAACTTCGGTTATACGTCCAGTTATCAGGTAATAACCAAATCCCAACCAATTAAAATCGAAAAACACGAGAAAGTTTTCGAAATCAAAAAGCACTGAAACAGGTCTGGTATTTTTGAACAAGTGGGGCTGGGTACACGGCTTTTCGTGCAGTCTTTAATGCCATTAAACCTTCAATCAGTGACCACCAAACCTCCGTGCAGTATTTAATACCATTAAAGAGACCCGCAGGTAAGTCCAACATGTTGAGTCAGAAGTCCAAAGCCAAATAATGTCAAGAAAAAGACATTTTACCGAATATAAGACTTTTCGGTTGCGAGTTCTATTAATTTGGCCAATGGCTGCATGGCCCTCTTAAATTTAGGGTTTCGTTTGTTTTTAAAAATAAGATAAGATGAGTTGAGATTAAAATTAAAAAATTAAATAAATTATTATTAAAATATTATTTTTATTTTAAAATTTAAAAAAATTAAATTATTTATTTTATTTTATATAAAAATTTAAAAAAATTATAATGATAAAATAAAATAAAATATTTTTTAAAAATAAACGAGACCTTAGTTCTAAGACTTGTAATGATGTATTCCACCAGTACTACAAACAACTGGGTTCCTATAAAAAACAGCCGGTCTCGTGCTGCTCTTTTGCTTAAACTAGGACGGTGCTACGCGCATTGAGAGAAGCCACCGACACTTTATACTGAAATATGTTAAAGTATTTTTTAAAAAAAACAAATTTGTGTATTTTTTTTTAGAAAGAATAATAATAATACTAAAAAAATAAAAAAAAAATATCCAAAATAAATATATATTTCAGTAAAAATATCGATTGAATCTCTCGGTATCTATCATTAATTTCCCTCCAGAGAATTAGCTAAATTTAGTATATATATGAAGTAGGGGTTTCTAGAGTCTTCCTAAATTTAGTAAAGTTCCAAAACATGCTTGCAATTTCGCCTATTGACATTGAAACCCAACCATGTCTACCAACAAGTTTAGCAAATTCCAAACAGAAGCAAGAAATAATTAATCCTAAAGCGATGAATCAGAACAGATTGCCATGTACTATATCTCAAAAGGAATGAAATCAGCTTCCTACGGCATTAAAGTTTCACCTTCTGATTCTTTAGGAGTGACTTCGGAGCTTTTAAAATAGAGTGGTTGTGGCCTGCTCGTTGGAACTATGACAGGAAATAATCGTATTCTATATATACATATCAGTCCAGGTTAAATCTCTAAAAAAACACCGCAAAAAATATATAAAAGAGTTTTGAGTACGAGAAACACAAGGAAATTGTTGGAATCATACGTGGAATGAGGAATACTTTCCGTCAGGTAACAAATTTCAGAGGTACTCTTACAAATGCTTTGAAGGGTAATCACTTGTCAACAGTTCACTATTGTGATATTGCTTTTTATACCAGCAGCAATACAAAGTCAATTAAATAAGACAGTGAAAGATGTACACAACAAACTTAATCACGAATGAAAGCATATCTCGAACCACATATAATAAAATAGTGCACGCAAAGGTTACAATGATGATGTGGATCTTGCAGGAGAAAAATCGCATATTCTCATCATTTGTATATCGTGAATTACAAAATGATAAAAAAAAATGGTAATTAATTGAATCCAATAAGATTCAGACCGAGATGGGAATTTGGGGACAGTCATTGAAAATTTGGCATCCAATTTGGATTCCTAGGAAACACTATTCTAGCAGAAAAGTAGCAAATATAAATCCATGAAAAATGTGAAATTTAACACGAAATTGGAAATTAAACAGGGGACAGAAACTCACATAACAGGATGTGTGTGTCATTCCTTGGATTTGCCCCAGAATCGTCGGACATGGCCACACCATTGAATGATAATTTCAGAGGTTTTGCTTAGTGCCCTCCATTGCGGCCTCACAAGTAAGACTCAACAATTAGGTGATCAGGAATCCCATTATACCTCCGGTGGTTCGACTAAACCATCTGATAAGGGGGCTCGAGTGGGGGAATGAAGTTTTACTTGGAGGTCTGGCAAAATTGTTTTGGGAGAAGTTGTCGGATGGAAGGATATGACTGTGGTGAGTAGCTGGCGATGAAAGGTGGCAGAGGACAAGCTAGGGCTTGGGATGTTACTGGAATTTTGCCTTCGCGGGAGTCAATGTATTCTGCAGGAGATAAAGAGGCAGATGAGAGAGAATAGAGATCGAGGGAAAGGATTAAAAACATTATTGTTGAAAGTTATTGCGGCGACAAATGTCACCACAATAAGTAAATCAGGATTGAAATGTTTTTGTGGCAATAGACTTTCGCCGTTAAAACAAAAATTTTCACCGTACTACATTTATTATGACCATCTACATTCTACCAGAATAAATTTGTTATTCTGGCACTTTGTTGAGGCGACGGAAGTGGGATCTTAGTGTAGTAAAAAACGATTATTTCGTACGTGATTTTTGTCGCCGAAAATCAAGTTGGCCGCAAAAGCCACTATATGTTGTAGTGACTATAAATTATTTTTCATATAGATCATTGATCTTAAATAATTTTTCTTCTATTTTCACTTTGGATTCTATATTAAGAAACCTAATATTGTATAACAAAAAATTTTGGGATCCATATTAATAAGTATATTATTTCTCCTAAACTTAATTTTAATTTTAAATTTGGAGATAATATATAGAAATTAAAAAAAAATGGGACTACAAAAAAAATATATAAAAGAGACATTTCTAGGTATATTGAAATTTTAAAAAATTTTAAAAATCTTATGAAGGTTATAAATTTTTTTAGGATGCCATTTGCTGAATTTATAAAATTATATAAAAAATTAGGGGGTATTTTATGATGGGTAGTGATAGGCTTACAATTCATTTACTACCTATGTACTACTTACAATGTATTTGCTTTTTTATTATTTCTTTTAAGTATTCTTTTAATATCTTTAATTATTAAAAAAATATATAATTTTGTCAATAGTCACTTCCTTAACCATTAAATAAAATAATTTTTTTTAAAAAAAATCAAATATTAAAAGAGTAATAAATGAGTAGTAGGAGGGTTGTAACCCTATCATTTTCTTTCTATGATTTCTTTCGGATAGTGATAGGTTAACAATCCATTCACAACATATAGACAATTTTAAATATAATAATATTTTTTATTTTATTTAAACACATCAAATCAAAAATAAAAGTTAAAATTAAATTTAAAATAATATTATTTTATTATATAATTGTATACAAATTGTTATTTAGTAGTGAGGTTATCATTTTCTATTTCTAAAAGCATCCCCATACAACTGCCGGTACTCAAATCCAATCGCTCTTTATAGCAAAGTTTTGAATACCGTACCGGAAGTCGTACCAGTCAAGGCACTGGAACGAAATATTTCGGTACCGGTACCGTTTTGTGTACCGTTTCGGGATAATATTTCGGTCCCGATACTGTTTCGGTACCGGTACCGGTACCGTTTTGTATACCGTTTCGGAATAATTTATACTTGAATAAATTATATATATACAAGCATTAACTGTATTCTAAAATAACAACAGAATAAGTCATAAACTCAATACTTCTCAATACAAGTCTTAAGTTTTAAGTTACAACTAACATAAAGTTATAAACATCAACATTATCATGATAAAGTCATTAACGTCACCACGTCATCAAAGATACTCATCCTCATCAAAAAGACAATAAGGATCAGGATTCGACATGTTAATCAAAATATTTTCATCAACGTCATCAATGTCATCAACATCAATACCAACATTATCATTGTCTTCCTCATTTAGTGAGGCTAATGGCTCCTCAATATTTGCCCAATCCAAATCTTCTCCATCAAGAAGCTCAGATTCTTCACCCACCCATTCTTCCATCAAATCAATGTTTTCAAGATTGATTGGATTTAAAGCATCTCTTCCTTTTTTTATGCTCCTGTAAAAATAAAATCAAACATAAGTGAAAATATTATATATTTTTCAAGAGTGAAAACATTAGTATTAAAAAAATTTACCTCTCTCTCAGCTTCAAGTTATAACGAACAAATACTAAGTCATTCAAACGTTTATGCACTAATCTATTTCTCTTCTTCGAATGAATAAAATCAAATGTGCTCCAGTTTCTCTCACATCCAGTTGCACTACAACATTGACTTAGCACTCGAACAACAAACCTTTGAAGCGTTGGAACCTCGCAACCAAATTGGGTCCACCATGCAACTATAACAATAATGTAATTATAAATTATTAATCAGTAAAAATAAAATAAGATAAAATTTAAAGTACAAAGTCACATTATTTAACAAATGATATTGATAAATGATAATACCTGGATTAATCTTATCACGCTGGCGGATTGCTAAAGAATGTCCAAACTCACCTATTGCATTCTTATACAAATCAAGTTCTGCAATGATCTTATCTTGATTATCGGGATCAAGTTCCATCTTCATAACACAACTGTTGAAGCCTCTTACAACATCATTTTTATTTTTAAAATTAGGGCTATAGTAAATTCCAGGATTAAGAAAACAACCCGCCGCATGTAATAGACTGTGAAGCTGCCTATCCCATCTTGAATCAATGATCCTGGTGAATGGACTAAATAAACTAACTTTATTATTGCATCTTGCTTTTATGTTCTCTTTGGCTCTTTCCATTGCATCATACAAGTATCCCATTGCAGGTTTCTCATCCCCGTCAACAAGTCGTAGAACACGAACCAAAGGCTCACTAACTTTGACAATAAATTGACATTGAGCCCAAAACTCTTTATCTTCTAAAACGATCTCAGCTATCTCCTTCCCTATGTTACTCTTAGAATGACTTGATGCAATCCATTTATCACAAGTAAACATTTGTCTGAGTTCTTTCTTAAACAATAGCAAACATTGGATACTTAAAAAATTTGTCGCAAATCCTATAATTGCAGGACGACACAAATCATGACCTTTGGTAAAGTCTTTTCTCATCAATGCCAAAACCCAATCATGGTTATAGATAAACTTTGTTATATTTTTTGCCTTTTTTATAGCATCATCAATAAGGGGAAAACATCTTGAATCAGAAAAATTCTCCAATATTAAATCTATGCAATGAGCTGCACATGGGGACCAGTAGAAAGAGCCATACTTCTGTTGTAACTTTTTTCCTGCAGCTTTATAACTTGCATCATTGTTCGTTATGAACTGCACAAGATTCTCAACTCCAATTTCTTGAACAACCTCATCAAAGATATTAAACAATGTTTCAGTATCTTTTCTAAGGCCAGATGTATCAACAGACTTCAAAAATATTGTACCTTTCGGACAATAAACTAGAAAGTTGATTATTGATTGTTGCTTCTGGTTTGTCCAACCATCTGCCATTAGTGAACAACCGGTCTCATTCCAAACCTTCTTAATTTGTTGCAAATAATCTTGAACCTCATCTACAGCCATCTTTAACAAATTTCCTCTCAACTCATATAAAGATGGGCCTTTGAATCCTGACCCGATGGCAGTCATGGCATCGATAGCTGGTTGATAAAACTTGGATTGAGCTGCATTGAAAGGCAGATTAGCATCATACCACCAACGTGCTACAGCCATCTTTGATTTTACAATCATCTCATTTGAAGACATAGAACTCTTAATTGAAGGTTGGGCCCCAGGAGTTGTTCTTGGAGCAAAAAATCTACTCAATCCACCCACTGACTTTCCAGTTCCAGATTCTTTCGACTTCCCCTTACCTTTTGAAAGCTGAGACTGTCCCTCTATACTATTACCATCATCAATATCATCAGATGTTAAATCTATATCGCCTCCAATCTCTGAACTTATTTTTCTTTTCTTTTCTTTACTTTTTTTCATTTCATTAAACAACTCATTCATTTGCCATTTTACATCTTCAGTGACCTTTTTACATGCTTCTACATCGCCTGGAATCCCAGCTAGATGATACTTCAACTGAGTGATTCCGTCACCTCTAATTACTTTATTACAATATAAACATTCGGTATTATTTCTTGCCCCTGGCACTGCACGTGCATGGGCCCAAACTGGATCTTCTGATCTTACAGGAGCAAGTGCTAGAGTTGAACTTGAAGTCATACTACCGGTTGATTGACAACTAGACATTTATAACTATTAAAGTATAAAACATTAACACTTATAAGTAAGCCATTAAGAAGAAACTCAATCAAATCTAAACTATAAACAAACATCTATAAAATATATAAACAAACATCTATAAAAATATAATCTATCAAAATATAAACAATAAACAAACATCTATCAAAATATAATCTATAAAAATATAAACAAACATCTATCAAACATCTATAAAAATATAATCTAAAACATTTATAAAAATACAAACAAACACTATAACAATATAATCTAAAACATCTGCAAAAATATAATCTATAAAAATATAAACAAACATCTATAAAAACATAATCTATAAAAATATAAATAAACATCTACAAAACATCTATAAAAATATAATCTAAAATATCTATAAAAACAAATACTATAACAATATAATCTAAAACATCTACAACAATATAATTTATAAAAATATAAACAAACATCTACAAAAACATAATCTATAAAAATATAAACAAACATCTATAAAAATATAATATAAAACATCTATAAAAATAAACACTATAACAATATAATCTAAAACATCTACAAACATATAATCTAAAACATCTATAAAAATACAATTATGATTTATTTATAAAAAAAGTAACAAAAAAAAAATCAAACTAAGTAATAAACAAAAAAAAATAGTAAAATACCGAGATGAGGGCGGTGGTCGGCGACGTGCGGTGCGACGAGACGGAGGGCTGTGGACGCTGGCAGCTGGCTGGCCGTCTGCGATTTGGGACTCGGGTGCTGGCGCTACGCTGCAGCTGCGTGATGAAGGAAGAATTCAGCCTGAAAGTGAAAGAAGAGAAAAGAAACTGAGGTGTTAGGTTTTAATTTTGAGGTGAAATTCCAACTTTGCCCCTAATTATTTGCCATAATTTCGAAAATGCCATCAGCCTTAACAAATTAACACTCGACTGACCCGGCCGAAATATGTACCGGCCGAAATTTCTGTTTCGGCCGAAACATAAAATACCGACTGGTACAGGCCGATATCGGCCGGTACACTCGGTTTTTAAACCGGTACGGAATAGCATATTTTCGGTACCGGCCAACTGGCCGGTACGGCATGTACCATCGTACCGGTCGGTACGGAACGGTATTCAAAACAGTGCTTTATAGTACTTTTTGATTTTTCTTGCATTTTTTTATTCTTTGATCTAGCTAGATAGTACATTAATACTCTAGTATATAACAACTTTAGTCATAAAGGGAAAGTCAAGCATTATCATAAAGTAAATAACCATTTTAGAATTAATTAGAGGGACTTCTCTAGCAACATTTAGGTCTCCTTTGAAATTTTGACTGAATTTAATTTAATTTTAAATTAAATCTAATATTTAAACACTCAACTCTCAAATTATTTTAATTTAAAATCTCTTTAGTGGCCTAATTTTTTTCAACTCAATACTTCTTTATATACGGGATCTATAATATTTTTTAACTTCTCATAAATACATATAAACTCATTAACATTCAAACACATCTAAATTTATTTTAGAAAATCTTACAAAATTCATTTCACCATTCTAACTTTTTACTATTTACAAATAACTCAATTTATTTCAACTCAATTTAATAGTAAAACGGTGCCGGAGACATGTTGAATTTGAAGTTCTCTGCCGGTCCGCCCGATAAGTTGGTGAAGTAGGGTAGCAAAAGTAGATCGAAGACATAATCATAATTAATTATACAGGTAATTCATTAATGCGGATTGTTGAAAGAAATCTCTTGTATAAACTTGAAAGTTCAAAGTTTGAGATAGATTAGAAAATAATTTATAATATTTATTATTGTTTGTTTAGATTTTACAAACAGCATAAAATGCTTAATAAATAATATTGTAAATTTTATTTTATATCTTTTTTCTTCTCTAACTTAAAGACATTATATTATAATTTGAAACTAAATGATCATGCCCACAACTATACATCCCATGCATGATTGATTGGCTCCGAGAGCCATAACATATAGATCAAATAAAGATTAATTCCATCGTATCATGTTGAACTCCATGGGATTGGTAAACATGCAGAGTACTGCTTTTGATGACAAATTAAGGTCCTTGCCCACCATATTTGAAATATTCATGTTGGCAACATAGGTTATTAATGGTGCAACTATTGACTAGCGCTATTTCACCAAATTAATACTATCATTATTGTGGTTGATATATATTGACTTTAAAAGAATTGAAATTCTCCAATTATTTTATAAATGATATTTGGAGTGCATGTGCAATCCTAGCATCACTAATATCTTTGAAAAAAATAAATAAATTTAAGACCCACATAAAAAATTATTTTTTTTAATGATAGCCATTACTATTTTTCAAAAAGAATATGTATAGATTGTACATTTCATAATGGTATATAATGTGGGTACTGCTAGCGGATCGTCCAACAGTTACCACTAGATTGCCCGCTAGTGTATTTAAAACTCTTCTTTTTTCTTTTATTTGATTTTTATCATTTTTTTAACATCCTTAATCATTAAGAAAAATAAAATAAAATACACAACTCCACTAATAATTAATTCCTTAACTATTAAGAAAAAAAATATAAAATAAAATAATCAAGCAATAACTTTGAGATATGTTAAAATATTTTTTAAAAAAAAATTGTGTATTTTTTTAAAAAGAATAATAATAATACTAAAAAAATAAACAAATACAAATCCAAAAAAATATATATATTTCGGTAAAAATATCGATTGAATCTCTCCGCGGTGGGTCTATCATTAATTTCCCTCCAGAGAATTAGCTGGATAGCATTGTGAATTTGTGTGGTTCAGGTAATTCAGCATCGATCAGCATCGATCCTGATCACACACTGCTATAGTACGTAAATGGGAGGCAGTATGCCTGCATGGTAGGCCATGAGGCACATATCATCAGAAATTAATTGCACTTTGCATGTATAAGTGACATACATCTTGCAAAATTTACAAAACCCAATTACGTAATCATTTTTTTTTATAAGTGCCAATTACGTACTAATTATGAGGAAATCAACCGATATAGATAGCTTCCGACTGATCTGCCATCCTTATCTTATTTCAAAACTCTGATATCACGTCCTACGGCCTATATATAAATGAGAGGGGGTGCTTAGCTATGAATCAGAAAATTAATGAGAGCGAGAGAGAGAGAGAGAGAGAGAGAGAGAGAGAGAAGAGGAACATATTATACATCTATCATTGTGGTTTTTGGTTTGATATATCTGTTAAAGCTATGGATCATCAAGAAAAGCTACAGAGCCTGGGAAGATCTCTTGCAGTGCCATGGGTTCAAGATCTGGCAAAGGAGAAAAAGTCTACAATTCCACCACGATATCATGTGCTGCCCCATCAAGATCCACCCCACAGCTCAAATACCTCCTCTTTACCCCAACTCCCTGTCATCGACTTGCAAAACTTACTTTCCAACAACAACGATTTCTCAGAGCTCGACAAGTTCCACCTTGCTTCTCAGGAATGGGGTTTCTTCCAGGTATTTTCTCGCATCTAGACTTAGCAATAATTTAAAAAAGAAAAATTGGTGATGGACTAGTACTACTCATGTACGATATCTTAAAAGAATATGGATTAATTATATATATTACAGCTGATAAACCATGGAGTGAGCAGTTCGTTGTTGGAGAATGTGAAGTCTGGCATTCAAGAATTCTTTAAACTCCCAATGGAAGAGAAGAAGAAATATTGGCAACAAGGAGGGGATATAGAGGGATTTGGGCAGGCCTTTGTCGTCTCTGATGAGCAAAAGCTTGACTGGGGAGACCTTTTCTACATGGTCACTCTTCCTACCCATTTGAGGAAGCCTCACTTGTTTCCCAAGCTCCCTCTCCCATTGAGGTTCTCTCTCTAAATTTACACAATTCAATATATAATTGGTTTTATTATTAAAACAGTATATGTACTTTCATGCTAATTAATGGAGAAATTAGTCATATATATATATATATATATTAATTGAACTATAAAATTGAACTTTTTACTCTTTAGATTTCCACCATCGATTAAATTAATCCGTCACTATTATTTTAATGAATAGTTAGAAATGCCTGGATTTGCCAATCGACTAAGGTAGACTTCATATTATATGGATTTTAATATTTAACCTCAATTTTTTATATAATCCTAATTAATTAATAAAGACCAACATGATCAACATGAATTATATTTTTGTATAATCATTGTCCGTACTTGTTCTAAGAATGGAACGTGCATTTCTCCGAACTTTAGATATATTAATTAAGGCATTTGATCTATCGAGTAAATTAAGGATCACTGAAGCATATAATATATCTTCTTTGCAGAGACAATTTAGAAGCTTACTCAGCTGAATTAAAAGCTCTTGCATTGAAAATCTTTGACCTAATGGCAAAAGCTCTGAAAATGGAAGCTAGGGATATGAGGGAGTTGTTTGAAGAAGGATGGCAAGGCATGAGGATGAATTATTATCCTCCATGTCCGCAGCCAGAGCTTGCCCTTGGTCTCAAGCCTCACTCTGATTCCGTTGGCCTAACAATTCTCCTGCAAGTCAATGAGATTGAAGGCCTCCAGATAAGGAAAGACGGGATGTGGATTCCTGTTAAACCCATACAAAACGCTTTCATTGTCAACATTGGTGATATTCTGGAGGTAAGTAGCCCAAGATCTCGAAAAGAAATAAGAACAAAAAGAACAAAAAAAAAAAAAAAAACAAAACTCCTTTGTCGCCAATTGAAGCTGGGCAAAGACCTAGTACTTCAAGTAGTTTTCATATATGAACACATATTTATATATAATCAAACGTGACAAACTAAGTATGAGGCTGGTGAGAAGAAGTCACGGGGCACAGGGCACGACTTTTGACGTCCCTTTTACGTGTCAATTAAGCATGTGTTCCCTTATATGATATATATATATATATATATATATATATTTATATAATAAGAGAAGTGTTACTATGACAAAGATATTTAACAAAAATAATTTTATAAATTGACTTGAATTCATATAACACATTAGATATGTTTTATAATAAAATCAACTTTACAGTATGATGTATCACATCAAATTATGTCAACTTTACAATAGTGAAATATATAGTATTTCTCGTATAAGAAAATAGTGAAAAATGAGATATTTAGAAAGTGCTTATGTCTAGGGTGGACAATGGGGGCCGCGCCCCTTCCCCCCATAGTGGGGCGGGCAACCCATCCCTTTGGGACATATATTTATAAAAATATATATTTATATTAATTTAAATTTAAATTTAAATATACAATTTATTAAAGTTGTATTCGCTTTATTGCAATATTACTTTGGCCTCCTGGGCCAATTTTCATATAGAATTATTTTATTGCATTAGCATCCTATATATAAGATTGGTCTAGGAGGCTAAGGTAATGCAATGAAGTGAATACAACTTTAACAAATTTAAAAACTATGTTAATATATAGTTTTTAAATTATAGTTTTATTTATAAATTTTAATTTACAATTTAAATTATGTGATAATTTGGATCTAAAAAAAATATTTTTAAATCCAGAAATAGATTTTAGGCTTGATGGGCCATGGGTATCATTGGACTGGGCCGGGGTAGAGCGGATAAGGTGTCTAAGCTCAACCCCCCATAACCAGGGCGGGGGGCCCGCCCCCACCTCTCAGGTGCAGGCTGTGGGGTGAAAACCCTACCCCCACCCCATCGTGCATGGGTGGGGGCGACCCTTCTTATTAAAGCCTTTTGTCGATACAAATGTGAAATTAAAGGGGTTTTGCTACATGACATACATGCAGATTGTGACAAATGGAACATATCGAAGCATCGAACATCGGGCGACAGTGAACTCGGAGAAGGAGAGGCTCTCTATTGCCACATTTTACAGCCCAAAGCTGGATGGAGATATGGGACCAGCACCAAGCCTTATTTCTCCGGAGAGATCACCTGCTTTGTTCAAAAGAATTGGTGTTGCCGATTACTTTAGGGATCATTTCTCAAAGGAACTCCGTGGGAAAACATATCTCGATACCATGAGGATCATCCCAAATGAAGAGAAAAGCATTTAAATTAGTACTCTACATCTACTTATCGATAATCAGTACCAATAATAGATCAGTACCCAGCTTCCTTTTGATATTGGCAAGGGGGAGATGATCTGGGGATTCGATCTCTGATCGTATGTTATCATTGTCATTCATATTGTAATAATAATTAAAATACTCCGGCCTAGCTATTTGTAGTTCTCTTGTAGCACCGTACGTTTTGGTAAACTTGATCAAATTGAATAAAAATACTATATTTTATCCCATTTTCTTGAACGATAATGAATTTTCTAACTGACTTCTCTTCTAAAAATTTGAAAAATGAAAAAAGTAATAATAATTTTCTTGATTTCGAAATCTTGGGCTACGTTCTTACCTCCAGAGTATCACCTATGTTGACAATAAAAGCGTTAGGCAGAGGTTTAACAGGAATCCACATCCCGTTTTTCCTCATCTGTAGGCCTTCCACCTCATTGATTTGCAGGAGGATTGTTAGGGCAACCGGATCAGAGTGAGGATTGAGACCAATGGCAAGCACTGGCTGCGGACATGGAGGATAATAGTTCATCCTCATACCTTGCCACCCTTCTTCAAACAACTCCCTCATTTCCCTAGCTTCCATTCTCAGAGCTTTTGCCATTAGGTCTAGGATTTTCACTTCAAGAGCTTTTAACTCAGCTGAGTAGGCTTCTAAGTTGTCTTTGCAAAGAAGATATGCTTCAGTGATCTTTTACTCGATTGATCAAGTGCATTCATTATTATATCTAAAGTTCAGAGAAATGCACGTTTCAGTCCTACTCCAAATATAGAGATAATTGTAAAGATGCGATTGATGTTGTTAAAAAAACATTGATGAGGTTAAATTATTGCTAATTCTAGATGTGAGAAAATGCCTAGAAGAAACCCCATTCTTGAGAAGCAAGGTGCAACTTGTCTAATAAGGCATCTCACCCACATGCACCACCACAACGCTCTGCCCCTCACTTGACAGCAGCAGTGCAATGCACTACACCAACAATACATGGTACACTCAATGCACCACAGAGAGAATATTCTGGAATGTTGTAGCACTTAGACTATCCATTCCTCATGGCTGATTTCGAAAAACCCACCACCCCACCCAGTGCACCCACTGCTCCTTCCATCCTCTCCTCCTCTACAAACTTGATCAATATTAAACTCACCAACGACCATTTTCTCCTCTGGAAAGCATAAAGTGTCCCCTTCTTAAAAGGTCATCAACTTTTTGGCTATGTTGATGGATCTATCTCTACTCCCATAGCTTTTATTGATGGCCATCCGACCCTGCACATGCTTAATGGGTTCTACAGGATCAACTTCTCATCTCCACCATTAACTCATCCCTATCCGATTCGGTTCTAGCTCAGGTTCTAGAGTGTACCACCTCTCATGAAATCTGGATTACTCTTCAAAATCTGTTTTCAACCAAGTTGAATGCTCATGTCATTCAAACACAATATCAACTTGCTACTCTTAGGAAATGGTCAGAAACCATAACAGACTACTATAACAAGGCCAAAGCCCTTTCTTCCTCCCTAAGTGCAGCAGGTCATACCCTCACAGATCAGGAATTTTCTATTTACCTTATGGCTAGACTTGGGTCAGAATATGAATCTCTTGTAACATCTTTAACCACCTGCCCGGATCCTCTTTCACCCATCAAATATATAGTTTCCTCCTCAATCATGAATCTTGTCTAGCTCATCAGACATAGTCCTTGCTTTCGAGTATTAATTTATCTACTAACACAACTACTTCCTAAGTTTCTCTAGGTACCAACTCTTCCAGTCGTGGCCGCTACTCTCAACATCGCGGTGGATGTCGAGGCCGAGGAAATGGGAATCACAACTTCAACAATGGTCGCAACTCGGGCTCACCTTCAAATTATTTTTAGAACCGAGCTAAAACACGGCCGTTGTGTCAAGTGTGCAATAAGGCTAGCCACACTACCCTTAATTGCTATCATAGGTTCAACCAAGCGGCCTATCAATCATCTGCACCACCATCAGTTGCAGCTCACCTCACAACACTTCCTTCGCATGGTCAGGTGTCCTCTAGTTGGTTTGCCAATTCAGTTGTCACTCATCACTTCACACCAAACCTTGCATCCCTCAACTTGGATTCTGCTTTGTATCAAGGCTCCGACCAAGTGAACATCAGAGACGGCTCCTCCTTACCTATCCAACATGTTGGGTCTACCCAACTCAATTCTCCCACTGGCAAATTCCTCCTCCATAATTTTCTTCATGTTCCTTCCATTTCTCAAAATTTATTGTCTGTTAGGCAATTCTGTACTGATAATCGTGTCTTTTTTGAGTTTCATTCAAACTTTTTTCTTGTAAAGGATTCTGCTTCTCATGCGGTGCTTCTCAATGGTCTCGTTGAAGAAGGGCTCTATGTTCTGTCATCAACCTCTTCAACCTCGCCACCTGCTTCTTCACCAAAAGCCTATCTCAGCTCCCGCACCTCTGAACAGCAATGGCATCTTAGGTTAGGTCACCCCTCTCCTCGTGTTACCTCCATTATTCTTCAGAAGTTCAACCTTCCTACCTTAGACCATGGGCTACATTTCTGCACCTCATGCACTTCAGCCAAGGCCCATGCCTTAGCCCATCCCCCTCCTCTGCACAGCCCACTGGACCTTTTATTTTACATTCTATTGATGTATGGGGCCCTGCTCTGGTTTTATCCAGTAATTTTAGTCGTTTCTGTTTATCCATCCTTGATGACTATTCTAAGTATTTGTGGTTTTTTCCTTTGCAATCCAAATCCAATATGTCCTCAATTATTGTTGCTTTTCTCCAATATGTTAAGAATGTTTTTTCAAAAAATGTTGTTTCATTCTGAACGGATTGGGGTAGGGAATTTCGACCACTTCAAATTTTTTTTTAAAAATATGGCATCATCCATAGCGTCACTTGCCCCTACTCTCATCAACAAAATGGGAGTGTTGAGAGGCGTCACCGCCATATTGTAGAAACAGGACTTTCGTTTTCTCTCATGCATCCATGCCTCAAAAATATTGGGCCGAAGTTTTTCAAACCACCACATTTCTCACTAACTGAATGCCTACTCCTGTCCTTAATCACAAATCACCATATGAGATCTTGATGGGTTGATCCCCTGATAATCACTTTCTTCGTGTTTTTGGGTCATCATATTGGCCTAATTTAAGGCCTTTTAATCATCATAAGTCTGATTTTCGGTCTAAATAGTGTGTATTCATGGGCTATAGCCCAAACCACAAGGGTTACTTCTCGAGTGGTACCTTTATTTCACGTGATGTAGTGTTCAATGAGTCTGCCTTTCATTTTGCCTAGAAGCCCAACTCTGAAATTTTCCCTTCTCTTGACATAGGTTCACGGCCTGTGATCCACACTGTTATCCCTCACTCAATTCTAGTTTCTCACCTTTGGACCCACCCTCACCTCACACCGTAAGCCCACCTCTTGATTCACCTTCGGCCCACAGCTCACCCAGGCCCCTAACTGATCTATCCTCACCTCAGAACCCTAATTCCCTTTCGTCTAGCTCCATTTCTCTAGAACTTCCAAACCCTAGCTCTACTCTCACGCCTCCCTCCTTACTACCAGAACTATCCTCACATTCTCCACCTTCTGCTCAGCTTCCTTTTCATCCCATGGTTACTCGGTCAAAGGTTCAAATACACTGTCCCAAAAAATGTACCGATGGTACAATACCTTGCCCTCCATAGTGACCCTCCACCTCTACCATCACTCCCTCTATTTCTTCTTCAAGTGCCATCCCTGAAGAACCCACTCTATTTCTTCTTCAAGTGCCATCCCTGAAGAACCCACTTCATTCTCTGAAGCCTTAATGTATCCTGAGTGGAGGTCTATTATGCAGACTGAGTTTCAAGCCTTGATTCAAAATCAAACTTGGGAACTTGTTCCCCCTTCCTCTGATCTTAATGTATTGGGTTTCAAGTGGGTCTTGAAGACCAAAAGGTGAGCTGATAGGACCTTAGAACGCCGTAAAGCAGGGCTTGTGGCCAAGGGCTTCCATAAGTACCCTAGGGTAGATTTTTCCAAACCTTTCAGCCCCGTTATCAAACCTGTAACTGTTTGCCTTCTTCGTTCTCTTACACTTTCCAAACAGTGGCCACTTCACCAACTAGACGTGCAAAATGCGTTCCTCCAAGGAGACATTGAGGAAGCTGTTTTCATGAAACAACCGCCTGGATTCCTCCATCCTGATCATCCGAACCATGTGTGCAAGTTAAGAAAAACCATTTATGGATTAAAACAGGCCCCTCAGGCTTGGTTTGCAAAGCTTACAGAAAAATTACTTGATTTAGGGTTTCATGGTTCTCGCTTTGAAAGTTCTTTGTTTATTCTGAATACTCAATCTGATTGTATTTATCTATTAATATATATGTTGATGACATAATTGTCACCGGTTCAAGCTCTACTCTTATCTCTGATTGTATAGCCTCTTTAAGTTTGTATTTTCCAGTCAAGAATTTGGGTATGTTGCATTACTTCCTAGGGGTTGAAGTCAATTGTATGTCCGCTGGTCTTTTTGTGTCTCAGTTAAAATACATCAATGACCTTCTCTTACGTACTAACATGCATAAGGCCAAATCTGTTTCAACCCGTATGGCCACCTCTATTTGACTTTTTGCCCTTGATGGACATACATTTGAATACCTCTAAGTATATCAAAGTATAGTAGGGAGTCTTCAATATTTGTCTTTCACTCATCCTGATATATCTTTTGCTGTAAACAAGGTATGTCAGTACATGCATTGTCCTTGCAAATCCCATTAGCAAGCTGTTAAGAGAATTCTCAGATACCTTCAAAACATAAATATACAATTTGTTAAAGTTGTATTCACTTTATTGCAATATTACTTTGGCCTCCTAAGCGAACCTTTATATAGGACAATTGTATTGCCTTGACCTCCTATATAAATATTGGTCTAAGAAGCCAAAGCAATGCAATAAAGTGAATACAACTTTAACAAATTTAAAAACTATGTTAGTAGTTTTATAATTATGTTTATATTTACAAATTTTAACTTACAATTTAAATTATGTGATAATTTGGGTCCAAAAAAATATTTTTGAACACAGAGAGTTTCTAGGCCCAATGGACCATTGGAATCATTGGACTAGGCGGGGGCGGAGCGGATAAGGTGTCTGACCCCACCCCCGTCACTGGGGCGGGGTCTGGGGGTGCAAACCGTACCCCCCATTATGCATGGGCGAGAGCGCGACCCTTTGTATTAAAGCCTTTTGTCCACTTATTAAAGCCTTTTGTCGATACACATGTGAAATTAAAGGGGCTTTGCTTTAGGGAATTACTTTCAACATATGGCATGTCCACAGGCAAGGAAACAGTCCAGCAGACTTCTTGGCAAAGTTGGCTTCTGATGGTTGTGCTGCTACATGAGAGTCCTTCGCTCTTGTCCCTCCTTTGCTACGAGGTTTGATTAGAACTGATAAACTGGGACTTCCATATATGAGAATTTGATTTAGAATGATTAGAACAATACCCATTTTACTTGTTTGTTTTTATTGGTTCTGGTTCGTTTTAGTTTGAGTGTGTAGTGTTTCGATTGATTTGAGTAAGGCTTTTAATACCTGGGTTGGGATTTTATGTCTATTGTAATCTACAGGTGTTTGATTGTAACCGCAGTTTTTCCTAAGCCATAAGTTATCAAAAAAATTGAGATTCCGTCCTCTTAAAAAAAATGGAATATACCGAAGCATCGAGCATCAGGCGACAACGAACTTGGAGAAGGAGAAGCTCTCTATTGCCCCATTTTACAGCCCAAAGCTGGATGGAGATATGGGACCAGCACCATGTCTTATTTCTCCGGAGAGATCACCTGCTTTGTTCAAAAGAATTGGTGTTGCCGATTACTTTAGGGATCATTTTTCACAGGAACTCCATGGGAAATCGTATCTCGATACCAAGAGGATCATCCAAAATGAAGAGATCGAAATGCATTTAAATTAGTGCTCTACATCTACTTATCCGTAATCAGTACCAATAATAGATCAGTATCCAGCTTCCTTTTGATCTTGGCAAGGGGCAGATGATACTGGGGATTCGATCTCTGATCGTACGTTATCATTGTCATTCATATTGCGATAATAATTAAAAATACCTCCCTAGCTATTTGTAGTTCTCTTTTAGTACTGTACGTTTTGGCCAATTAACTTGATCGAATTGAATAAAAATACCATTTGACAATGAGTTGGGCTACTCTGACGTTAAAGTTGACCGTTTATTGTTTTCTAGGTTTTTTTTAAATATATTTAAATATTTAAAAAAAATAAAAAAAATATATCCTAATAATATATTTAAAATCACTTTATTAATTACTAAATTAAAAAAAATTATCAAACGGTCAAACTGAACAGTACAATTGAGAGGCAATGTAATTTTTTCCCTTGACAATTCAAGTAGGTATGCTCTGTAGAAGGATTATGGAGAATGATATTTATAATTATACGTACCATTTGACAGCACTCAACTAATTTTCCGAATTAAACATTTTTTTAATATATAATTTTTTTCCAAGTTTTGAATAATTTGTTCATAAGAAATGGCAGTTAGAAAGTCACTTTTAATTAAGAAAATACAAAAACTTTAAAAAATAAAATAAAATAAATTTCCTTGTTTCCATCAAGCTGAGCTATCAACTTTGTTGAAAGTTGCAGCACCCATTAACAAAATCGTGGTTAAGTATGAAAAAGAATCCAATATGGACGTTCTAGATCGCCTGCTTTTCAAGAGTTCGATGATGAGTTTCTTGTTTTGTAGGAAGAGTTTAAAACCACTGCGAGAAAGGAGAGGGTCATATAACCATACTGTTGGCATTCACCCTCACCGAAAAATGCATGAACAGCTTGGCATTATCTATAGAATGAATTTATTGCTCTCCAAATAAAATGTAGCATAACCCAACAATGATGGGTTATACACAAAGGACGGTAATAGCAAAACTATATATAACCTCAAAGAAAAATGCCTCCCTTGTGACAACCCTTTTACAATTATTTTAAAACTCTATGTGAAATTGAGTGTATGTAGTTATATAAAATTAAGATTTTTTTTTTAATGAAAATACATGATTGTATTAATTGATTATAAAATAAATTATAAAAAAAATTGTATGTGTACCGTTACTATTATTTGATTATTATTCTGAATGTTAGTAGAAGTTTATATAGCACCAACTGATCATCCTCACTGAAGCTGAGCAAAAATTTAAAAATCCGACTCCGAATCTGGCTCCACTAGAGTTGGATTTACTTTTAATTTTTCAAGAGGTGTCGATTGACTAACTCCAACTCTATTCCGATCCAACTCCGATATTGTATATCTTCCTATATCTTAAAAGAATCTATAAGATGAACAGTAATGAACAGTTCTAAATAGTCACCAGCATCCAGCGTCTTTCTTTTGATATCTCGTTACTTTGTATGAAATTCTTTTCTTTTCAGTCACAATTTTACTCCATCTTCGTTGAGTCTCAAACATCTGGATAGCATTAATGTATTGTGGTGTGACAGTCAAAATATCTGGCCTGTTGATAGAAGGGATGGAATGCAGAGGTGTCCCGTGGTTTTCCAGTATCTGCAGAACTTTCAGACTCAATTGGAGGAAGAAAAAAATTCTCCTATGCTGTTTGAGAATTCTTCTTCTGACCATTGGTACGCGATATTCTTCTGATTTCACTTCTGCCTTGTTTTTCTTTTTCTCTTTCTTGCATGTTTTTTTTCTTTCTGCGGCTCAACAACAGAAGTCGATTCCTTCTTCAATTTATTTTCACATCTTTGTTTTCTTTCTTCTTCATTTCTTTTTGATTTGAAGAGAGAGAGAGAGAGAGAGAAATAGAGAGTTGTCGTGAGGATGGGTTCGTGCGTGAGGATGGCAGTGTGCGACGGAGAAGGAAACGGAGATTCATGGTGGCTGGGTCTGCTAGAGGTTCTCGTCGGTGTGAAGTGGTGGAGGTGTGGTGGCCTGGGTGGTTGTCTACGGCTGTGGAACTGGACACAAATGGGTGAAACCCATTTCGGTTGGATTTCTACGGGGGAAAGGGAGGGCTGCGCGTGGGGGACATCGGTGGTGGTTGGGTTGGTCGTCGGCGTGAGGGGAATTCGCCGGTGGTGGTCGTGAGGTTGGGTGGCTGCGTACTGCGGTGCAGGTTGACAGAAATGGGAGAAACCCATTTCGGTTGGGTTTCTACGGGGGAGAGGGAGGGCTGCGCGTGGGGGACATCGGTGTTGACTGGGTTGGTCGTCGGCGTGAGGGGGACTCGCCAGTGGTGGCAATGAGGGTGGCCGGCGCACGGCGATGCCGGGCTGGGTTGAATGTATTAATTTGAAACCAAATTGCTATGGTCGCGCATGCACTTATCAAACGGAACTTTTGTCGTGCCTAATTACCAAGTAGTACTAGGGGGACCACTCCTAATCAAGCATCTAATGTTCTTGGTCAGTTCATGACTCGTATATATAATAAAGTATATGATATTCATACTCCATATATTGGAATGTTAAATAATAATGTATAAACTGATCGGAATAAACAATACATTAAAGCAACAAAAGCAGGAAAAAGTTTACTACTTTATCAGCATTTATATTTGTAATGTCTGTTATCATCATCCCATTGGTTGATAATTATATTTGTATATATTTGTAATACATTTGATACATAGTTATAGACTATAGTGATTTAGTTATAGTGATTAATATCACTATAATAATACATTGATACTAAATATATACAGTTATAGACTATTGTAATTTAGTTATAGTGATTAGTATAACCATATAATAGTATTAATATTAGACTATAATATTATTTATAGTGATTTAGTATAACTATAACTATAGTCTATATTAGACTATTAGTATTAGTTATAGTGATTTAGTATAACTATATTTGTAAACCAAAAAGACACAAATATACTTATACAATTGGGTGCAGATTTAAATCAACTTCAAAAACAACGCCACAAAAACTTCAATGTTCTCTCCATAAATGCTGTGAATGAGGAGAACACGCCACCTCTGAATACATAAACCCCAGACTTTACTTTCAGTAACGAAAAAAACAATTATGTAATATTTAGTCGTTTAAAAAACAAACTGTAATATGAATTCGAAACATAATCCTTTACTTTCCAAACTTGCTTGAACTTATAGTTTTTTTAAACTTATTACTATTTGAATTAGTAGTTTCTAATTAGAATGATCTATATTATCCTCATAGACCTTATCATTAAATTCTCTTCTTCTACACTGGATGTTTATATTTTAGAACAATTTAATACAGGACAAACGTGCCTCGCACGTAACTTTACCGCTAGTATGTTATAAAAATATGTATTTATCTATATATTTATCATATATACCAGTATAATTATATAGTTATATAACTAGAACCTATTTAGTTAAATTTAGTAATATACTAATATGAGTTTATTATTATAAAATAATATACGTATAATATAATATAAATAGACTAATAATTATTTAGTATATATAAACATCATAGTATTACTACCATATATAATCAAGTATAGGAATAATTAGTTAGACACTAGTGTTTAAATAAGTATAGTATAATAAGTTAATAACAAATATACTAATTTATTAAAGTATAATAACATGTAATTAGACACTAAAATTAATATGTAGTAATATAATATGATAACATGTAATTAGGCAATATAATATGAGTCTGATATAAAAATAAGTTAGATATTAGTACGGAAGTAAATTAGTAGTAAATGATTTAGGTAAGTTAGATATTAGTCCATCATTAAAAGCCTACAATTTTTTTTTAAAAAAAAATCGGCTAAATATGAAGTTAAAAAAAAAATCTAAAACTAAAAGTCTAAATCCGACTCCGTTTCGACAAATTGGAGTCAGATCAGAGTCTACACAAATCGAAATCAGAGTTTAGATTTGGATTCTGACAAAATCAGAGTTAGAGTCGAATTTAGGAGAATCTGACTCCGACTAAATTGATCTTCACCAATCACCCTAAGGCTCGGTTTGAAAACATCTCACATGTACCGTACATTAGTTTTTCCTATCCAAACACGCTATATTTTATCTTTAAATTTTAAAAGAGTTCTTCTATATAGCATCCACTGTAGTGGGTGCACACAATGCACTCACTACGTGGATGCTTGTGGTTTTTTGTATTTTTTTTTTTTAAATCAAAACGTATGTTTTGATCGAATTTCAAATCTGTATGCATTTTCATCCAATTCGAATTCATCCCGCGAAAGCTCTACTCCATTGCAACTCGCGTTTGCTCCCGCAACCCAGCTCCTCCCGATGACGCTATCTCTCTCGTCAGTGCCATCGAGCGGCGCTCCTCCATCTACCCAGTACCTCCACTGTCCCGCGAGCTCGTTGAACGGAGCAAACAAGATTTCAATCCGTGAACTCCTTCCTCCAAAAAAAAATGCAACAGTCATACTTACCTTAAACTTTGTACAAACACTTTGATTTGGAGAGAAACAGGACGTGAAGATGCATAGGTTTCCGATGCATCGTATCAAGACGATTATCTGAAGTGAGAACTCCGATTTGCACGTTACGCAGGAGGCCCTTTTTGTGGTCAACAAAGCTACGGTATTTTATCCTTTTATTTCTATCATTCACGGATTTCAGCTCGGTTTCAACCCAATCACAAATCTAGGGTTTTCAATTTTTATTTTTTGGATGAAGAAAATAAATGTGTTTGTGTTTATGAAGGTTTATTTCAATTGTTTGCAGGAGAAGTTCCTTGAACAATTTACGAAAGATGCATATTCGTGTTGTGTTGGGGACCGTAAAAAATGGCTCGCTTACAAGCACTTATGTAGTGTCTCTAACTGTCTTTTCTGTCTAAATTTGTTATTGAGCAACGTATTTCTTGTTCGATAATTGCATTGCCTTAGAAATGTGCCATTGGTTGGTTTGTTTTCTCAAACACTTTCATTGATCTCGTTAAAAAAAATAGAACACTTTTTAAAGATTTGGATGAACTTTGGCCAATTCTTTCGTTTTAGCTTTTAACACTTGGCTATCTGCTCTGCATCAGTAGTCGGTTGTTTTTAATGATATCCTTTTGCTTGCGTTGCGTAGATCTTGTTGAATAGCTGGGGTTCAATGATCTTTGATTATTTAAAATCAATGAAGCGTTGAAAAGAAGTTTTATAATTTTCATTGAATGTGGTGATCTTTGTTGCACATTTTCGCAGTTTTGGTTCATGATTCATGGAAGGAAACGCAACACCAATGCACTGCTACCTATGGTTTTTAATATTTTTCTTGTTCTATCTAGTAAAGTTGGGGCCTTTGTGCTGCATGACTTATGCTTTCTTTTGGGATAAATTATAAACTATTGTGGCTGCAGTAATATCGATTGCATGAAAAAATCATTAACAGACCATTTTCTACCCTTGATTTATTAGAAAGCTTATTTTAGACAATTTGCTTGTTACTTCTAATTGATTCTACACTCAGCTTGTAGAGGGCTTCAAAAACTCTTTAAATGTTTAATGTCCCTAATCTGTGCTAGATTTTTTGCAAGTCAATACCGTTATTTTTATTCAAGCTGTATTAAAACGCTTCTTTCTCATTTCAGCATCGGTCATTTGTAAAACGAGGAGATATGACTTTCTTTCAGGTATTTGTATGCTTCTCTTGGTGAAAACCTTTCCATGTTAAATACAATATATTCTAAACTTTTCTGCAGTTTCTGACGTTATTTACGTGTATGTAGATTTTGTCCCTGAGAAGATAAAAGCTGAAAATGCCTTGGCAGAAAGAAAGGTAAATGAGATAGAAGTGGGCTAGGTCCTTCAAAATGTGCTGATTGGGATGATAATCCTGCAATTGCTTAAACAAAGCTCATTTATTGCCTTGGATCATGATCTTCCTGCTCAAAGCGCTTAGTGTACTCAGGAAACCCATTACTTGGACAATTATGGAACAGATCCATGTGTAATCACATCTACCTCTTATGGGTCTTACAACAGTTATACCATGTGCATGCTGGTCTAGCAAATGAAAAACAGTTGGATACATTTGATAGATCACCTCGTGAGATGGCCAGTGAGCTGGTTTGAATTGAATTTAGAGTTCTGTAGATATAGTTAATTTTTGTTCTATGAATTTTTCAAGCAGATTGTTCTTAATTCTGGTCAAGTGATCATTCTTTGAATTGAATTCTATTTAACAGTTATCTATTTTAATTTTTAATTATGAATATTAGAGTGAAAGATTAGTTTCAACACAGCATGGCATATTTAATCTGGGTTCTATAGTGATAGGAAACATCCTGCAAACCTATGAACAAACTTTGCATTGCTCAAGTGGAAAATATACTGTTCAGCTGCTTTTTCTTCTCCCAGTAGGAGTGGTTTTGAAACCCTCAGCAAATGCCTTCGACCAATCTCAAAGTGTAGGAAATTGATCAGGGAATCTTGCTAGAACTTTGGATTACCATTCCAGGAGGAATGGATCTAACATCCATATGCTTATGCTTCTCTGTGTATATCTAACACTTCTGCTCTATAATATGAGTTTGTTCCTCCAAATCAAACCCAGTGTTGCAAATTTATCCATAGGATTTTATTTGCTCTTTCAATCTCAATCCATTTACATACTGGCAGTATCATTTGAGTGGCAACCTCAATAGGTTCCCTCTAGAGTTTGAACTTCTCTCTCCAAAATACCATACTCTGGATTTGGATGTTACATACTCAAGACACTCGGTTGATAGCCGTACTTGCACCATGCCTAAGCCTAAACTTATGGGAAAGTTGCAGTGGGGCATTCAAAAACAATGAGCTTTATGTTTAATCTCTTTTTAGCTCTCTGCATGGTGATTCCCTTCCATAACCTTACCGTGCAAAATAGAAACAATGTAATTGGTAAATCAGATTTTGCACTTGTTAGTGCTAAATTCTTTGCTTTGAATTTCCAGAGTTTTATTTCCTGGATGCATACGAGAACCAGAAGGTCATCAACTACCATTCCGGGAAGTTTATCATTCGTAGGACACAAGCAAGAAAGGGAAAAAAGAAAGGGGTTGGGGGTGGGGGAAAAAGGATTACAGTGTTCAATTTTGCACAAATTATGGCTATTCTTCTGCTAAAAAATGGTTATTTTTCTGTTCAAGAAAAAAGGTAAAACAAGAAGCTAAAACATCAGAAAATCATGTAAAAACAACAGGCTAATGGGGGATATTCCATGAACAAGCAGCCATGAAACACATACAACTTGAGATTCTTCTCGTGTATTTTATCGATGTATAGATTTATAACTAGCGGCACTTGTTTTGCCTGGCAATAGCGGTTGCTCTTTTGGACCACTACCTACAAGGACTTCTGAGTTGTTTGATTGGCTTTCCAAATTTCCTGGTCTCATCCAAATCTTCACGTGCCCTTCCCGGCATGCAGTGAGAACGAATTCCTCAGTAAAAATTAAGCCTGATAAGGGTTCCAGATGGACTCGATGGGCAATTAATGGGGACAGCTTTGGAACATCTCGCATGCTTGGAGCAGCTGGTTGGAGAGTCCCACTGGGCAAGCACTATCCCAATGAGAGATGATTGGCTTCCAGTGCTGAACGTGGGGGACCCACCAGGCGGACACCGGCGAAGTGGCACTATGATCTCATCCATTGACAAATCCCACAAAAGCAATTGTGTATCCTGTAAACATGAAGCAGATGATATATAGCAAAGACAGTTTTCTGTACGGCCCTAAATTGTATTCATTTGAGGAGACATCAAGTAGGATTATTATGGAATCGAAAACCAATGCATTCTGCTTGATTTTCAGCTCTACAAACTACTATTAGATGAAGACCGGAAAATCAAACTACTATCAGCAAATCCTTCAAATTATCTGCAAAAAGGTTGGCAGGCAATGAAGTATGGTAAACCAAACCACTCAAATCTCTGCACCTCAGTGGGCCAAAATAGGCTAGTGTAAAATGCCGCTTCCTCTTTTATTATAGGAAGTTAAAACATTAAATTCCAACTCTTATGGTTTTCATGGGACCGTAGACAACAAACTCTTGTCCACTGATAATACATTATCCTACCTTAGGCAAGCTTTTAGATTTTTGAAACGTAATGTCAATACCACATAAACCACAAACTGTAACTTAACAATTTTAGTGACGTAGTTATGATATCAATTTATAGAGAAAAATAATAATTTTTGAGAAATTAAGGCAGTACATTGCGAAGTGTTAATTGAACGAGTATGATAAAAAATAAAAAATAAAAAACAACCTTTAAGTGAGACTATTTTTAAAATTATGAAATTCAGCACAAATTTCACCCGAGATTACAAAAAGGGTATGATCAAATAGGGTGGTTTAATTAGTTTCAGGAAAAATTAGTATCAAACAGTCAGCTGGGAAAGTAAATTTAGAATTAAAAATTTTCCTAATAGTTCTTATTTAGGAATCAAACGGAAATTTGTGGGCAACTTAACGACGTATGTAACATCAATCAACCTTTGGGAAATAAAACTCTAAAAAAATAACAAATCGTAAACTCCCAGCTTACTTTCGGCATATTTTCTCGGGAACCAAAGGGATAATTGTGGGAAAAAAGAATGAATACCTAGACAGTACTTGGCCTTTGAGTAACCGACCCGATTGCCGTTCTCGTCCTCCTTGGCGATTCCAAGACCGGCACAGATTATCAATAAGCCTTCCGTGTCCATTTTTTGTTACCGCTAGAACTTTGAAAATTTGGATGATTGTTTTGGGGTATTTTTTTTAGAGAGAGAGAGAGAGAGAGGGATCTGCAGTGACTGAGAAGTCTGATCGGATAGAGAGAGAAAGAGATGGGTATGGTTTAATAGTTGAGAAGAAGAAGAAAAAATCTTAGAGAAGAAGAAGAATAAGAAGAAATCATTAGGATCACCTACGAACTCGAAATCGCAGTGCAGAGGAACTCGAAATCTCAGTGCAGAGCCGCGTCCGGGAAATCACAGTGCAGATGAGCTCGGGAGCTTGGGGGCTGGGGGGAGAAGAAGGAAAGAAACGGGAAGAGAGGAGGGAAAAGAAACAGGGAGGGAGGAAGAAAGGTAAACGCGGGGGAGAGACGAGATGAAAATTGAAAATGTGTTGAAAATCTCCGAAGCCCCACGTTTCGACACGTAATGTGTGTAATTTGTAGCTGCATCCAAGATTTTTTCATTTTAAAAATATTCACTTAAATGAATAATAATAAATACTGAAACTTGACAATGAACAGTATATAAACAGTATACTTTTCGGCTCTAACTTTATCATCTCATTTTACTATTTAAATACATATTTTTTTAAAAAATTATTTTATTTTATTTTAATTTAAAAATTTTATTACTATATAAAATAGTTTATCTTATCTCATATGAATTCTGTATTCAAACAAACCTTTAATATTCGCTCAGCAGCAACTTATCATCCTCACTAAAATATTTAATTTAAATTTAAATTTTACTTTTACCAATTTAATACTTAATTAACATAATTGTTTATTCGAAATATTTAATTTTTTATTCATCTTGGTGGACAATCTTCAATTTTGACTAATCAGTACGGTCTCAAAACAGTGCCAAACTGCCGCCGCCAAAACGTACCGTTTGGCTCCTACTGTTTGAACACACTCAAGTAATCTACAGTGGAAGAGAGAATAACCCTTAACTTATCTTAATTTATTTCAATTTATTATTATAATTTTTTTAAATCTCAATATAAAATATAATAAATAATTTAATTTTTTTAAATTTTAAAATAATAATAATATTAAAAAATAATATTCTAACAATATTTTATCAATTCAACTCAACTCAATTCAACTTAACTCAATTCAACATCTAAACACACTATTAATCATGAACTGTCGTATAATTATTTTAAAAAAATTAAATAAAATAAAAAATTTATATAAAAACTTTTTTTTTTAATAATAAATCTTATTATTTTTTAAAATAATTAATCGATATTTATTTACTTCATGAATATATATAAAATTACTCTATCTTATAACCTGTCCAACCGACCTCCACACAAAAAGCAGTCTTTCAATAAATTGATGCCATAGGGCCTTTTATGTAAACTACAATGGATCCGCATCCCAACAAACTCAAATCTCCCCTCTCACTCTTAAGATCTTTTCGTCCCCTTCAGCTCCCAACAAAGTAGTAGGCCCAAACCGAACTTAAAGTTGCCTCTTCCAAAAGTTGCACAGCGTAAAGGTTTGACACCATCTACCATCCCTGTGAATGTAATAAAAAAACCATGGCCGCTCGAAGAAGGCGGCTACGAGGAAGAAGATAAAGAAGAAACAGAGGAAGACCGAGGAAAAAAACGAGGACGATAACGAAGAAACGGATTTTGAAGACTAGTAGATGTTAATCATCACGACGCTTTGAACGTAGCCTACCCAATTCTCTCTCTCTCTCTCTTTCAACTTTCTCTTTTAATGATTATTACTATTTTTTATTCGCAACCGGCTGTGCAGTTTTACTCATTTGTTGACTGTTTTAGAGTATTTTTATTTGCTTGATCAAATGTATTTTTAAAATTTTGATATTTTTTGATATTTATATATTTTATTTAAATTTAATCCCTACATTAAATTAATTATTTACTTTTTATAAAATAATAAAATAATATTAAATTAATAATTTTTATTTAATTTATTTAATTTATTTGTATCTCATTTTATAATTCTATCAATTTAATATTAATAATAATTATATTCTAATTAAATGAATATTAAAAAAATCATATTTTCAAAAGTTATTTAATGCTAATAATAAAAAATATTTGATTAAACTCATCTAAATATCTATTTAAATTTCTTAATTACAAATCAAATAGTATTTTTGCTTGGTGTGAGAAATTAATATTTTAATGTTTGTTTAGAGTGAGAAATTAGTATTTTAATGTTTGGCGAATCAATTGTGATTTTTCATCGTTGGCTAATCACTATAGCAGAAGTCCATCTTATTTTAGATTTGGCCAATCCAATATGGAGTGTTTTTAATATCAATTATGTAAATTTTAGCTTACATGTGAATGCTCTTAGTTAGTGAAATTACTACAATGGGAGAGAACAAATGAACGCATTTTTTACTTTCAACCACCGTCTATGAATTCAATAGCCATGGCAAGATCCTACCTTAGAGGATTCACCAAGCTTTTTTACACATCGTAATTTTTTTATTTATTTATTTATTTTTTTTTAGATTTTGTATCAGAAGTGTGAAATCTGGGTTTATATCAGATTCCTGGATTTTTCTGAAAGATTCACATTCAGATTTCACATCGCATTGTTTTCTGGATTTTTATACATCCTATTTCATTTGGTTGAACGATAGAGGGCTGCTAAAGGATTCATCTTCCATCGGATGTGATAAGGGCCTCTCCAATTGATCTGGTGTGATAAGTTTCATTATGCTTTAGGTAGAGTTGCTGATATGGCAGATTCCCATTTAGGGCTATTAAAGCCAAAGCAGCAGCCTGACCGCTCCAAAGCGGCTTTGATAGTGGAAAACACACCTATGATAATTGTTATAGTTCCGATTTGGAACTGCTCATCCATTATATGGAGATTATCGGAAGCCAATAAAATCTTGACACGAATTCATATATCCATTATACACTAAACAACACCATAGTATAATCCAATATTCCAATTAACCTTGAAAACCCATCAGGAAGAAAAGGAAAAATTTGCCTAGAGGCCTTGCCACTTCGCCGCACGACCAATTTCATAGACAACAAATCGGTGCAACTCACTTCGCTGTACGACCTTCGGCACCTCTTCATGTAGCTCTTGTTAAACCAAGTGAATAACAGAGTGCACCCAAGGTGTTTGCAGGAGACGATGCTGTAGTGTTTTCGGGAGAAGAAGATGAATCTGAAGTATGATTAGGGTTTAATGTTATGGGCTCATGGGTTGGATTATTGGAGGGTAGATTGGGAGAAGGGACCGTGAGGAGAGATGGGCTGGGCTGGAAGAAGTTGTGATTATTTTGAGAGGGGGCCCGAGCAGGTAGGGAGAGAGGTAAAGGTGTGTGCAGAGATGTAGTGGGCGTTGAAGAGAAATCCTGAGAAGGAGGAGAACGGGATGTTGCAAACGGAAAAAGATTTTCATTGAAGCGCACATCTTGTGAAATATGAACTCAGCCAGATGGAATATGTAAGCAATTATAGCCTTTGTGATCAAGAGTATATCCTAAAAAGACACAAAGTTGAGATCTCATGTCTAATTTGTGATGATTAAAAGGACGAAGATTAGGCCAACAAGCCGAGCCAAAGACACGTAAAAAATTATAATCAGGTGGAGAATTAAAGAGAGCTTGAAATGGAGAAATATGATGAAGAATGGGAGTTGGCATTCGATTAATAAGAAAAACAGCTGTTTGGAAAGCGTCAGCCCAATATTTGGTAGGTGCTGAGGACTGAGCTAAAAGAGAGAGACCAGTTTCCACAATATGGCGATGACGTCGTTCAACGCTACCATTTTGTGCATGAGAATAAGGATAAGTGATTCTATGGGAAATGCCAAGATTTTGCAAGATACCATGAAAGGGACGGAACTCACCCCCCCAATCAGATTGGACAGCAATAATGTTTTTAGCAAAGGTATTACGCACATATTTAACAAAGTTTAGAAAATGAGGAGAAACATCAGACTTTGCATGTAGCGGAAAGAACCAAACATATTTTGTAAAGTCATCAACAATGGAAAAATAAAATCTAAAACCACTAGAGGATAGCACAGGCGCAGGTCCCCATACATCTAAAAATAACAATTGAAAAGGAGAATTTGATTGAGAAGGTGAGAGTGGGTGAGGAAGAGCATGGGATTTGGCTTGAAGACATGCCGAGCAGGGAGACGTGGAGGACGTGGCTGTGACTGGAAGATTGTGATGACGTATGGTAAAGGTAGTGATCCAAGTATATGGGTGACCAATGCGAGCATGCCAAGTGTTTGGTGAGATCCTTTCGCCAATGAAGGCATGTCGTGAGGAAAGAGTGACATTCTCGTCATTAGTTGGAATGACGTACAAGCCATACTTAACGGGACCTTGAAGAAGTACCTCCTGGGAATGCAAATCCTTCACAAGAAAACCAGATGAATTAAATTCAAAGAAAACTGAATTATCCAAACAAAATTGTCTAACAGATAATAAATTCCTAAATATTAAGGGAACATGAAGTAATTGACGGAGAAGAAAATTGCCAGAAGGTGTCGGAAGTAAGCCAAAGCCAGTATTTTGAATACCAAGGGATGATCCATCTCCAATAGTTACTTGGTCTGGTCTTTGATAGGGAGTGGACTCCATATTAAGTTTAGAAAAGTCAGAAGTGAAGTGAGTCGAGGCAGCAGTATCAAGAAACCAATCAGGAGAAGCAGTGGACATATGTGAAAAATTAGTAAAGTTGGCTGAAAGAGAAGGAGGAGGAGGAGACTGATATGCATGATCAAATCGATGATAACAAGAGATGACCGTATGACCAACACGATTACAAAGCTGACATGTGGGTCGGTTGGTCTGAGTCGAGGAAAAGAAATTCGAAGGGGACGAAGCAAAGTTTCTATCACCCCTTCCATGCCGAAAGCCACGGCCACGGCTTCGGTTAGAAGAGGACCCTCGAGTAGTGGCTGAGTTAGCAGTAAGGGAATTGGTAGAGAGTAGTGACAAAGTTTGGTGAGCTAGACGAGATTCATGATTGACCAAAAAACTGTAAACCTGAGAAATAGAGAGAGGATCGGGTCGCGTAGTGATGGAAGATACTATGGACTCAAAGTCAGAGCCTAAACCAGTTAAAAAATAAATGATGAATTCGGACTCAGGAAGAGGATGACCAGCGGCATTTAGAGAAGCAGAGAGAGCTTTGGCTTTGTGAAAATAAGTTGAGATGGAATCGGATCCTTTTTTGAGAGTTGCAAGCTGGAATTTCGTGTGCATGAGGTGGGCTTTGGATTGAGCAGAGTAGAGATCATGAAGGGTTTTCCATATTTGCTGGGAGGTGGAGCAATCAAGAATGTGAGAGAGAGCGGTCTCGGTGAGGGAAGAATAAATTGCAAACATGATGAGTTGATCTTGAGTACGCCAGGCGGTATAGTTTGGATTGGGAGCATTGTCAATGGTGGAGGGAGGCATGGGTGTGGATCCATCGACATAGCCAAACAATTGGTTGCCGTGGAGGAAGGTAGTGATTTGGGTGTGCCAGAGTAAGTAGTTATCTGTAGATAGTTTAATGGTGATGAGCTGTGCAGCTGAGTTGGTGATAGAGGGATTCGGAGAGGGGGATTTGGGTGGTGCCATGATGATCAGAGAAAGAAAAGTGGGCGTTGGCCCTATTCAGGCTCTCGATACCATGTTAAACCAAGTGAATAACAGAATGCACCCAAGGTGTTTGAAGAAAAGCATCAAAGAAGACTAGGTCTGAACAAGTATTCTGTGTATATTTCTTAACTTCCTTAATATAGTAACACTCAATTTATAGAAGAAATATTTACAGGAGAATCTTTTTAGAAGAGTCTACAACGTTCTATTGAGAAGAATTGGTTTTATCATTCGGTTGAGAGGCAGCTACGGAAGGAGTGGAGGTGACTTTCTGTTGCGAATGTGCAGCGGACGTGAAGAACGTGGCTTGTGAGGTAGTATCCTCTAAGGCAGGTCCATGTGTTCTAATAGCTCTAGACCAAACTATCACAACCCACTGCTGCCCATTCTTCCAAACCGGCACAACCTACTGCTACCCATTCTTCCTTGTTTAGACCAGACATGGTATGCGTTACTTCCATTGTTCACAGGAAATGCTTCTGATGATGTTAATCCAAAAGATTTCTCATGCCTCCTTTTGTATTATAACCAATCTCTATGGTAGTAGAAAACCAAAACTAATTTTTTGCTTCCGATAGGCAATAGTTTTAATAAAATGAGTGTTTTTTCTAGATGCAGAAAAAGTCTCTGAATTATTCTGCCACCCTCTCTATAATAAAGGTCCTCCTTTCATTTACATAGAATTGCTTGCAATAATGCTATCAATTTATTCATTTCCATCGAAGTCTGAGAAATACTCTTTGTTGCCACACATGTGATTGCTGCAACCAGAATCAAGAAACCACATGTCTTCTTGACTGACTTTGTTGTTATCCATATATGCCATCAGCAACATTTCTCCCTCATTCTCCGCATAATTTGCTTCTGTGTTCTTATTTGGACACTCCCATGCAAAGTGTTCTAGCTTGTAACAGTTGTAACACTCCACTGTGGCCTTATCAGAAGACCTGTTGTTGCATCCTCTTCCTCTGTAATTTCCACAACCACGACCTTTTCCTCCTGAGAAATCTCCATGAGTGATCTTCAAAGCCTGCTCTTCTTCAACATGTGAACTCATGCGTTGTTCATGTACAATCAGACTACTCTGCAATTCATCAATAGTTAAAGTATCGATATCTTTAGACTCCTCAATAGAACATACAACATAATCAAGTATTGAAGTCATGGATCTTAAAATCTTTTCAACAACAGCAGTACTCCCTTTTTTTCTCCGTTTGCTTTCATCTTGTTGGCTATGGTAAGAGTGCAAGCAAAATATTCATTCACAGTTTCTCCAGTCTTCATGTGAAGAATTTCGAATTCCTTTCTAAGAGCTTGCAAGTTTTCACGTTTCACTCGCATTGTGCCTTGATATTTTTGCTTCATGGAGTCCCAAATATCTTTTGAATATTTCTTGTTGAGAATTGTCTTCAGAATAGAACGATCTAATGCCTAAAATAGATAGTTCTTAGCTTTCAAATCTTTCAACTGTTGATCTTCAAAGTGCTTCTTCTGTGCATCAGTGAGAACAACACCTTCTACTGTGTAGTAACACCATTCTCCACCAAGCCCTAATACTCCTTTGATCGCAGGAAATTTTCCATGAGCATTGCCCAGTGATCATAGTAGCCATCAAACTTGGGAACTGTTGGTTGTACAAATGAACCTTCTGTTGTCATCCTTCAACTAAAACCACTCGCAGAAGATTGCTGCTTCTGAATAATCAGGCCCCTGTGATGGGGCTCTGATTCCAATTGTAAAGAAATATAGATTGAAGAGGTTGCACAGATAGAACGGAGGAAATCGTCTTAATCATTTTATTAACAAACTTGACTGTTAAATAGCCTTACAAAGAACTGAAAGCAATAACATAGCCCACGTTTAATAACTACGACAAACATGATAGGAAGACAAAATCAACAAGTAACAAACATCCCAACATAAAAGGAAAATACATGCGTGATAATAACTGACCACTTAAACAATACACTAAACATAAATCAACAAATACAAGATGTCAAGACTATGAATAGTTTTTGTGGACCAGCTCTCATGTAAAGTAAAATAGAGAGCTTTTTATTTTCTTGCGTTTGTAAGAACAAACAAGAGTTCAAATCAAAATCCATCAAGAATTTGTTGGCTATATCTTCAAGATTCCGATATGTGGGGTCCATTTGTGAGCTAAGTTGGATTAGCTTCAAGCCATGAGTTTCTTTTCCAAAATGATGCTTGTACCCAACTCCATCGAGTCTATTCATCGATCTATCCCCAATCTAGTCCAAATTATAATGTTTTAGATCAGATCATACACCACACAAATCAGCTTTGATCAATTCGATAAGTTCCAGATGTAAGTGCGGGGCATTATTCCTTGATGAAGAGGGAGGGAGGTTACGGCGCACCTCTGAATCCCATTGTTGGTTTCGGTCGAAGGAGAGAGAGAGAGAGAGAGGAGCTTGAGGGGGATTACGGTGGCCTGATCTAATTTCGGTGGCCTGATGAATCTCGAAGGGTTTTGGTCGAAGGAGAGAGAAAGAGAGAGAGAGAGAGAGAGGGGAAAGGAAACCGACCTTCGAAAATTTTCTTTTGTTCCTCTGGAACCCTGCGGAAGTTTGGGACTTTGTGGGCTCTACGTGGCATGCTATTATTGGAGTCTGTTATTTGAGGTATGTTGGTAGCCTTGTGTGAAGTTATTCTCTAATTGTTATGGTTGATGGCTTCAAGTTCTGTTCAAATATAACAACTGTTTTATTTTATTTTATTTCATGTTATTATTATAAATTTTTTTAAATTTTTATATAAAATATAATAAATAATAATATTTTATTTAACTTTTAATTTATATTTCAAATTTATGTTAACTTCTCAAACGCATCTAACCCTCGTTGCCTAAAATTTAGTCAAAAAGTATTGACTTTTGATAAGAAAGCCTCTCCATCCCGCCCATTATTATTGATTAAGGTCTGGTTTGTATTCGCAAGTCATCTTAATTTATTTTAATTTATCTCAACTCATCTCATTACTATTTATTATTATTCATCAATTTTAACTTATAAATCTCATTACTATTCATAATTTATTTCATTAATATCACCACTCGTCTCAACTCATTTTAACTCATTTTCGAATCTAAATAATACCTAAAATGTCGAGATTTGAACAGTACTTACCTAGAGTTACTATTCGTCCTTTCACTTGAAATGCTTTATTTCACTCTGTTTTAGTTTGATAAATCAAGTCACGCTGTCAAAATGGATTTGGCATCTTTTAGACTTCTGGGTTTCAATCCAATGAATCAAGTCACGCAATCCTTTCCTCTTTCTCACGTTCAATCCTTTTTTCTTCATTTCTCTTAGATTTCAATCGATATACAAAGTCAAATAATATTTAAAAATATTTTTTTAATAATATTTTTTTTAACTTTTATCTTTTAATAATATTTTTTTCACTTTTATTTTTTATCTAATACTATCCTACCTAATCTTATCTCTAAATCCAAGCTAGCGATAGGATAGGTCATTCTTCCTTCTTCAAGATTCCAGTCCACTGATCTTCTCGATTTCCCGATTTTCATTTGCAGCCTCAGAGGCGGACTTGTCAAATTTCCATTTTGGTTGCGTGGATGAGGTACTTCAGCATCGATCTTATTTGCCACGTGGTCTCATGATTCTGACTTCTGCGGCATGATGACTCGTACATAAATAGAAGAGTTTTTGTTTGGCAGTATGATACAGGCCGGCAGATGTGATCAGAATTGCAGGTGCTTGTACAGGTGGCATACATCCATGCATACAGAATTGCGAATTTATTACATTAATTTAGAATACCGAATTACGTATAATCTATTATTTTTTTAATTTCCTATAAAAAATTAAACTAATATTAATTTACTTCATACATTTCGTCTTAAAATGTTAAACACATATCAGTCTAAAAAAAATTAAATAAGATTTATATAATATTATTATTTACAGTTCAACTAAACTCATCTTACCGTCGGAACGCAGCCAGAGAAAATTTAAACACCAACTTATAATATCTAACCTTACTCGTGTATAAATAAGAGTGGGAAGTTAGCTATCAACGAAGTTAACAGTACAGAGACGGGAACATATTATATATACATCACTGTGGCTTTTTGGTTGATATATGATATATGATCTGTTAAAAGCTATGGATAATCAAGAACAGCTACTGAACATGGGAAGATCTCTTGCAGTGCCATGGGTTCAAGATCTGGCCAAGGAGACGATGATTACAATTCCACCACGATATGTGAGGCCCCATCAAGATCCACCCCTCATCTCAAATACCTCCTTATCTTTACCTCAACTCCCTATCATCGACATGCAAACCTTACTTTCCAACAACGACGATTTCTCAGAGCTCGACAAGTTGCACCTTGCTTCTCAGGAATGGGGTTTCTTCCAGGTATTTTCTCGCATCTAGAATTAGCAATAATTTAGAAAAGAAAAATTGGTGATGGACTAGTATTACTCATGTACGTTATCTTAAAAGAATATGGATTAATTATTATATATATATATATATATATATATATATATATTACAGCTGATAAATCATGGGGTGAGCAGTTCGTTGCTGGAGAAGGTGAAGTCTGGCATTCAAGAATTTTTTGAACTCCCAATGGAGGAGAAGAAGAAATATTGGCAACAAGGAGGAGACGTAGAGGGATTTGGGCAGGCCTTTGTCCTCTCTGAGGAGCAGAAGCTTGACTGGGGTGACCTTTTCTACATGGTCACTCTTCCTACCCATTTGAGGAAGCCCCGCTTGTTTCCCAAGCTCCCTCTCCCATTGAGGTTCTCTCTCTCTCTATACATATAAATTATCTCTAAATTTGCACGATTCAATAATTGGTTTTAATATTGAGATAGCCAAAAGGAGGGGAGATCCATTTTACCAATAAAGGCTTTTTGGACATAACAATGAGAATAGGAATTAATACGGAGACCAGCTCCATTTAAATCGAGAGATGAGATGAGTTAATTTATGAATAGTAGTAAAATTTGTGAGTTGAAATAAATTGATATGATTTTTAAAAATTTTGTGTTTAGATTGGAAGTGAGATGAGATGAGATGATTTTAAGTTATTGAAGATGAGATAGATGTGAGTTTCAAAAATGATTACATAGTATTTCTAATAATTTCATTTAATTTATAAATATATTTATAAATAAGTAATAATAATTTTTTAAATTACATACCTTATTTTTTATAATATATTTTATAATAATATTATAAGATGATAATATATAAAATCAAACTATCTAAAAAAAATGGTATTTTTTTCTGTTTTCAACTTTGTAAGTTGCTGTTATATTATTAAATAATTTATCTTTTCTCTGTTTTCTAGTGGTATTTTTATTATTATACGGCAGGGGTAGGTAGATAGCAATCAATAAGGGCATAAAGGAAAAAGGAATATATCACTTTTATATAAATAGATATATATTTGGGGATTAAGAATGAAACGTGCATTTCTCCGAACTTTAGATACAATAATTAATGCACTTGACCAATCGAGTAAAAGATCACTGAAGCATATCTTCTTTGCAGAGACAACTTAGAAGCTTACTCAGCTGAATTAAAAGCTCTTGCAGTGAAAATCCTAGACCTAATGGCAAAAGCTCTGAAAATGGAAGCAAGAGAAATGAGGGAGTTGTTTGAAGAAGGATGGCAAGGTATGAGGATGAACTATTATCCTCCATGTCCGCAGCCAGAGCTTGCCATTGGTCTCAATCCTCACTCTGATCCGGTTGCCCTAACAATCCTCCTGCAAATCAATGAGGTGGAAGGCCTACAGATGAGGAAAAACGGGATGTGGATTCCAGTTAAACCTCTGCCTAACGCTTTTATTGTCAACATAGGTGATGCTCTGGAGGTAAGTACGTAGCCCAAGATTCCGAAAAGAATAATAATAATAATAAAAAAAAAAAACCTCCTTTGTCGCCAATTCAAGCTGCGGGGAAAGACCCACTTCAAGTATTTTTCGTATTTAATTTTTTTAGATGAATCATTGCATATACAAACACATATTTATATATAAAACGTGTCAAACTAAGTATGAGGCTGGTCAGAAGAAGTCATGGCGCACAGGCTAGCTAGGGCACAACTTTTGACTTTCCTTTCACGTGTTAAGCCTCATGATCATGATGTGTGCACTTATATAATATATATATATATATATATATGAGAAAATGAGTATTCTGTCACAAAGATCATATTTAATCAAAATAATTTTATAATTTGATGTGATTTTCTGTGATATATATTAAATATATTTTATAATAAAATTAATTTTATAATATGACAAATAGAACATATTAAATTATTTTAATTTGCGACTTTACTTTGCTACATGAGGTACATGCAGATCGTGACAAATGGAACATACCGAAGCATTGAGCATCGGGCGACAGTGAACTCGGAGAAGGAGAGGCTCTCGATTGCCACATTTTACAGCCCAAAGCTGGATGGAGATATGGGACCAGCACCAAGTCTTATTTCTTCGGAAAAATCACCTGCTTTGTTCAAAAGAATTAGTGTTGCCGATTACTTTCGGGCTTTTTTCTCACGGGAACTCCGTGGGAAATCAAATCTCGATACCATGAGGATCATCCAAAATGAGGAGACAAACATTTAAAGTACTGATCTACATCATCTACTTATCCGTGATCAGTTATATATTGTCGTAGTTAATAAATAAGTACCAATGGAGTACCCATTTATTTTCTAGGCATGGTAGAGGGATATGCACTACATATATAAGTTTTGCGTAAACCTTTTGTAAAAAGGTAGATTTTAAATAGAATTTTTTTTCTTGTGTGATTCACTTTTTCTTATAAAAGATCTGTGCAGGATCAGGGGCTTCTCAAGTCTCAACGCCAATGGCCAATTCTTCCAACTCTTCTCTCAGCTCGATCCCTCATGATCTCCCTCAACGTCTAATTGCACAATTTTCTTTAAGTGTTTTGTATTTTTTCTTGTCTTTTTGGATGATTGATAATCAATCATTTGTCGCCTTCAAGCCAACAAAGAGTTGCACGCACCCCCTACACGACCATCTTCACCAGCCGTCGATCTGCCAGTAACCATCACACTGCTCCATTCCAAGCTACACGTAGTCCCCTGCATGTGTTCCCCGACTGCCAATCTCCCTATTTCGACCACCAACATCCCACTCTTAATTCCCAGCACGTCAACACCATGAAACATGCTCTTTGCTCCATTGTTTAAATTCTGCTTATTTTTTTAAAAAAATGACTAACTATGAGTCTCATATGAAAAATATATATTTATATATATATTTTTTTTCATAGATTTCACTTTTTTCAAAATGAGTGTGCGAAACTTATATAACTTAAGACTATATCGTTTAAATAGTTGTTTTGTAGGAGTTCATGATCACTTGTGCGATTCTGGTTTTACGTAATTAATAAATCCTAATTCATCAACAAAAAATGGAAATGATACTTAGCATATAATCTGACAGCACAACTTGACTTAATTGAATAATTTTTTTCCCTATTTTCTTGAACGAAGATGAATTTTCATACCATTTGGCACTAACTTGACTGAATTGAATAATTTTCTTTTAATAATTTTTTCTCAGATTTTTGTATGTTCTTTAGCAAAAGTGACTTTCTTTTTCTTTTCTTTCTTTTTTTTTTTTTAAAAAAAGAAAATGCCTTCATTCATAACTCAAATTAGAGTAGATTGTGAATACAAGGAGGATAATTCTCTACAAGAATACTCTCCTCAGAGAGACCTAAGGCACTTTTAGCCAAGCAGTGTGCCACTACATTGAACTAATTCCTAGGTACATGACTCACAGACCAGCTTTGCATACAGACTAGCAACTTCTTGATGTCCCTGATAAGTAGATCCACCGAGCTCTAGTTTTCATCCACACCATTGATAGCCTTAATTACCACACTTAGATAGTCTCCTTCAAGCACAATACATGGTAGCTGTAGATCAATACATAAAATGACAGCTTTCAAAGCTGCAACTGTTTCACCCAAAAGGGGGTCAAGGAACAAGGCACAAGAAGATCTTAGAGTGGCAACAACTTTGTCAATCTAGTCTCTAACCACCACACCAATGCCCACCTTGCACTGGCCTTTATCTATAGCTGCATCCCGGTTGACATTATAGAAATTAGAAGGGGGCCCAGACCACTAAGCTAAGGGGGAAACATGAGTGACCTTGAGGATTTGAGATACATGGCACATATTAAGATCAGATAGATTCATAGAAACTAGGCTAGAGACTTGTTGGGAGGGGGCGGGGAGAGAGAGAGAGAGAGAGCTAGCTTAGAATCGAGAAGCCAAGTGTTCCTCCTTTGCCATATATGTTTGGCAGTTATGGCAATTTCAGAAAGTTCCTCTTAAGACACACAAGAGAATAAGTAAATTAGGATCTCACTAAAAAGGGCATCATCAATACTAAATACTACACTTTTGGAGCCCTCTCGATCTCAAGCTCCATACATCTTGGGCAACCTTACAGCACTCTAGGGCATGAGTAACAGTCTCAGGGTAATCTATACAGAATGGACACATGGGAGATTCCACCACCTTCCTCTTGTGCAGATTAAGTTTTGAGGGAAGAATCTCTTTAGCTACTCTCCATCTTAACATCTTGACAGAATTAGGTCCCTTTAGGCTCCAAATATTGTGCCACAAATCAGAATTTTTGATAGCCCTCCAAGCTTGGCTCAGGCTGTCTGCTATGATTGAACCTTGCAGATGATAAGCAGATCTGACTGAAAACTTACCATTAGCAATACAACTCTAGGGCAAGAGATCTAGACTTTTGCAAGGACTAATTGGGATTCTAGTAATAGCTTCAAGTTCAGACTTACAGAAAATGTCCTTGATCAAGGTTGAGTTCCACTACAAGGTGTCTTGATCAATTAGCATAGTCACTTTTGCTGCAGCATCAATAATCTTTGGTGGGGATTGGATCCTGGAGGATGTAGGAGTAGGAATCCACTTGTCATGCCAGATGCTTACACTTTTCCCATTCCCTATCTTCCATATTAATCCATCATGCAAAAGAGGCCTAGCTAAGATTATGGTTTTCCACACAAATCAGTCATTAATTTTTACCTTAGCAGCAAGGAAGTCTGAGTTGGGGTAATACTTAGCTTGTAGGACACAAGCAGCCAAAGAAAAAGGATTTTGAAGGACCCTCCAGCCTTGCTTAGCTATTAAGGTAAGATTGAAATGTTTAAAGTCCCTAAATCCTAGACCCCCATCCCATTCTGATTTTCCAAGATCCTTCCAGTTGATCTAGTGTAATTTGGACTTGTGCTTTTTTAGCCCCCACCAGAAGGATTGCATCAGCTTGTTAATGCCCTTAAGGATACTTTTAGGAGTCTTGAATATGCCTATGCTATATGTCGGGATTGATTGGATGACTGATTTGAGAAATATCTCATTTCCTACCTGAGATAACAAGTTTGTCTTCCAGCTCCCCATTTGAGATTTGATCCTGTCCAAGATAGAAGAAAATGCCCTTGACTTTTGCTTGCCAACATAAGAGGGAAGACCCAGATATTTGTCAAATGGACCCAAGGCTTTTATGCCAGCTGTGTCCAAGATGTTGACTTGAGTCTCCTTTCCAGTGTTCTTACTGAAAAATATAGAGGTCTTCTCTAAATTGAGTCTCTGACCAAAGGCTTTCTCATAGGTACCAATGATGAAGTGCAACCTGCTCCACTATATGGGATGTGCCTTACAAAAAACAAGGCTATAATCTGCAAAAAATAAGTGGTTAATTTTCAAAGAACCTCGAGCTATAGTAATACCAGAGATCAGACCTTACTACTCAGCTTTGTTTAAGGAAAAACTTAGAATCTCTGAGCAACGAATAAAGAGGTAGGGGAGAGGGGGTCACCTTGTCTAATGCCCCTTGAAGGTTTAAAGCTTTCTTTAGCAATGCCATTTAAGAGAATTGAGTAAAAAATAGTGGAAAAACATTGCATCACTAGCTTAACCCAACCACTATTAGAACCCATTTTCTCCATCACAACCGTTAGGAAGTTCCACTCCACTCTATCATAGGCCTTAATCATGTCTAGTTTAAGGGCCATGAAACCCTCTTTTCTACCTCTCATTCTGGTTTGCATAGAGTGCATAGGTTCATAAGCCACAATGATGTTATCTGAGATCATTCTGCCTGGTACAAAGGCACTTTGGGTAGTAGAAATGAGTTTTGGCAAAATAGACTTAAGTCGATTGGCTAGGACCTTTGCTATAATTTTGTAAAACACATTACAAATGCTGATGGATCTGAAGTCTGTGATAGATGTAGGGGACTTTTTCTTGGGTATGAAAGTAATAAAAGTTTGGTTTATTGCTTGGAAACCCTGCTTAGAGTTGAGTAGTTCAATCATTGTAGCAACAACGTCATTTCCCATAATTGGCTAGTGGTTGTGATAGAACACAACAGGGAAGCCATTAGGACTAGGGGAACCAAGAGGGTTCATTTCTAAAATGGCCTTTTCAATTTCCTCTCTAGAGTAGTCTCTACTTAATGCCAGGTTCATCTCAACTGAAACTATAGGCTCAAAAGTGTCTAGAAGGTCTGCAATACCCTCAGGATTAGAGGAAGAGAACAGTTATAGATAGGAGGATTGAAACAGCCTCCCAACCTCCTCTTGGCCAGTCACCAGAATACCATCCTCATTAAAGAGTTTATTAATGAAGTTCATCTGTTTTATCTGTGTGACACATTTATGGAAATATTTAGTGTTTCTATCCCCTTCCTGCAACCACTTTTGCTTATCCCTTTGGCGCCATTTTAAGTCTTCCTCCTCAAGGCAAACATCCACTTCTTTCTATAGTTGCTTAATATGCTCATTAAAGTGATCTGAGTTGGAATCTTGTAAGGTTCTAAGTAGTTCCCTTTTCGGTGCAATGAGTTGTCTTTAGTCCCTTTGTGTTGTTATGCTCCACTCCCTCAACTGAAATCTGTATCTCCCAAGGCCTCTCTTAGTCACTTCTGATCTAGAGCCATTATTGAGTGAACCATTCCAAGCCCTTTTGATTACTGCCTCACAATCCTCCTTCCTACCCTAGGATGCCTCATATCTGAAGATTCTTCTTTTGGGAATAAAGGCAGGCTCATGAGTTTGGCAAGAGATCAAGAGAGGACAGTTGTCTAAGCATTGGAAAGGAAGGACAGAAACAAGGTTGATATCATAAAGATTATGCCACTTACAATTAACAAGAGTCCTGCCAACCTCTCCTTGGTAAAGTCATCCCCCTCTCGGTTGTTACACCAGGCAACTTTGGTTCCCTCATAGCCAAGATCCCCCAGATAACAGTCCAATAGAGCTTGCCTAAACTCCTCCATCTAATTGTTAGGTCTAATTGAGGCACCACTTTTCTCATCTTGGGAGGTAATTTCATTAAAGTCCCACATGCACAGCCAAGGTACACTATGGTCAGGTTTCAAAAGTCTCATAGGTTCCAACTTTCTTTTCTTTTGGCAACAATAGGCTGCCCATAAAAGGCAATAACAAGCCATTTCTTGTCCATGTTTTCATTTGAGATTTGAAGGGAGATGTGGCTAAGTGAGTATGAGTGTAATTCAGCAGCCATATCCTTCCTCCAGAAGGATTCTAGCCCCCCACTACAACCAATGTAGTCCACTGTGAAGCTTAGGTCAAGACCCAGTTTATTACGGATGCCTTTAAGTTTCTCTCTTTTACATTTAGTTTCGATTAAAAATACCATATATGGGACCTTATCTCAGACCAACAGGTGGAGTTCTCGAACTATCAAAAGGTTCCCAAGCTCTTGGCAGTTCCAACATAAAATTTTCATGGTGCTACAACCTCTGCCACTATTGATTTCTTGGCCCTTTTAGAGGCCAAAGGGATCTTATCTCCACTCGCTCTTTTATTGGGGCTACTGCTTTTATCCATAAGCATGTGGGTTTCACTAGATCCAACTGATAACTTTACATCTCTACCCCTGGCCCTTCTTTTCCAGTTAGACAAAACAATTTTTTTTTTGTCTAGTCACCCTACTGAAAAGGAGCGGAGGAGTAGAATTGACCTGGATGTCATCTCGGGCAGGGACCACAACATGTTCAACTTCCTAAGATGAGGGGTGCAGATTGGTAAAGACAAGCTGCCTGGACAGAGCAGTGTCCTTGCCAAGTGTGCTAGCTAAATTTTAGGGTACCTCCAGATTAAAAGAAGTTTCCACATTCAGCAGGTCATGATCTTTCTAGTTACCAACTTTCAGATTTTTGCCAAAGGTGGTACCATGCAACTGGTCACACCCTGAAATCCCGAGGTCATTAGGAGCTTGTTCCATGTTATTTGCCACCATTTGGTCAAGTTCTTTCCCACTAGTTCCATGCCCTTTATCATCGGACTTACACTGCCGAAAATCGTCTAAGTCCGCCGCTCCTTCCTTGTTATTGGACTGGAACTGCTCATACTTCACCTGAGGACTTGCCCAGAGCCATGCACCATATTGAGATTGTTGCTCCTCTCGTGTTCTTCCATCTGAGACAGACCTAGACCACCTCAACTTAGTATGCTGGATTGCACCACATTGGAAGCAAAAGTTAGGCAATCTCTCATATTTGAAGGAGATCCAAAGTCGCTTGTCCCCATACTAAGAAAACGACCCCTTTCCAATGGTTTAGTGGTGTCAACTAGCACTTTAATTCTCAAGAATTTGCCTCTTCCCATCCCATGATCGTCTGCATCAACCAGCAAGACCTTGCCTATAGTTGCACCAAGCTTCTCACCCATATTCTTGTTCATGCCAGCAAATGGTAGGTCATGGAATTGGATTCAGAAAGGCTCTAGTGAGAAGTCTATGTCTTTGGGGGCAATGGTCCCAACACAATCCTGTAAGCAAATCAAGTTTCTGTCAAAAGACCATGGATGTCCAAGCAGCACTCTATTCTTCTCAGCTACAACTTGAAACTCGACCAAGAACCTATTTCTGCCCACTTCCTTTGAAGCTTACAAGGCCCTCAGCTTTCCAAACTTTGGGCATAGTTGATCTGAATGCACCTTTATTGACCTCCTTATCAAAGACCACTAGAGCCAATAGACACCTTTTGCTTCTCTCCTTGGAAACCAAGACATCATGTTTCGAGAGAGTGACCTTTCGTTGTTCATCTTCAGTTAGACAAAGGCCCTCAAACAGATTGGAGAGCTCCTCCTCCATAGCAAACTAGCACTGGGAAGCACTAGTAACTCTTCAAACCACTGTCTTAGAGACGAACTTCTATGTTCTTAAAGGGACATAGAGAAAAAAAAAAAAAACCCCACCTTTCCTAGAGAGAGAGGGGAGGAGAGGGTCGCAAAAGTGACTTTCTAAGCGACTTTTCTTACTAACAAATTCAAAATTTTGAAGAAAATAATTATCATTGATTCTATCAAGCTCATAAGTGATCAACTTTATTTGAAGTTGCACCCATATCAACCTCACAAAATGGCTGAAGGTATGAAAAAGGTATCCCATATATACATTCTAGCTCGATCGCCTCCTTTTTAAGACCAATGATTAATGAGATGCATTAATTATTTAAGAAAATAAATAATATTAGATGACAGTTGTTTCTATTGGCACTTATTATATATAAGGAATATATATAGTAGGCCGATAGCAATGTGCAAAGCACGTTTGCCTAGTGGAGTAAAACTATTTTTAATAAAAATAATTTATTTTTGATCAAAAATTTAATAATGAAATTTAGTGTATATAGGGAAAAAAGAAAATTTTAGCAAATATCTTTAGATAATGATAGGTAAGCATAGTATAATAATTAAATCTTAGGACAAATTATCTAGCAAAAACGTTAGTTCAAAATAGACCATAATTCAGTACAAGTTTAATACAAGCTCAATAAAAAGATTAGTTCAAAATTTAATGGATGGGGGAAAAATTTCCTGTTGTTTGATCGATCATTTTGTATCATCTTGTATGGGATCAATTGCGAGGATATTGTGGTTTTTATGGAGCTGTTGGTTGAGCCGATTAGGGTCTACGCCAAGCTAAATCATTCATTATTTTTGTTAAGTTTGTGCTGCCATATTTTCTAGATATGGTAAATGTTCCTACATTATACAAATTTAATAGTTTTGCACAATTAATAAAAAGGAAATAATTTATATCGTAAAGAATTCAAAGTATTGTAAATTTACTAGAACATATCTTATATTAATAAATGTTTCAGATAACATGACAAAGTTTCATTACATTTTTTAGTTAAAAAAGTTATTAAATATTCTCAGAATAAAAAAGACAACATATATTTATAATTTTTAGTACAATATATCCCATATCAATAAACATTTCAATATTTATAATTTTTTTTATATTAATTACTTAAAAGAATGCAATATTATGATAAAATAATTGGTAAAATTGGAGGGGATTGTTACTATTAAAAAAATGTTAATTTGGAGTAACTTTTGAAAGAAAAGATTTTAGAATACAAATACCTCGCTAGTATGATTCATAAAACTATATCCTAAGCAGCCTACTTCTTCTGCAATTTCACCAAATATCACTATAGCTAGTTGTCATGTGTTATCATCAACTTCAACATATGCTCAACAACTATAAATGATGAAAATAGTATTGTGTTAGAATTGATAGGAATTATATGTTAAATTTGTTATCCCGAAAGTGTCATCCTGCAAATTAATATCTTTTATCAAACATGGTAGAATGTACTCGATTTCCCTGTAGAATATAAAAAAATGTAATTACTATGATGAGTTTGTTTGTTTTAAAAATATGTTTTGGTTATAAAAAATAATTTTTTTGGAAAGATGTTCTCAAGAAGGAACTGTTTTTAAATGTTGAGATATAATTATTATTAAGATAATATTTTTATAATAAGAAAGATACAATTAAATTTTATTTTTAAAAACATGAAACAAATAAATACTATACATTTGGGTCAATCAATATTAGATTTTGATATTTCACTGGTGAGTGTTGTCCTATTCGTTTGGGTGATTTACCTATCACAATCATCTTCATTTTTCAATTTCTTCTTGCTTTTCACTTAGTCTGGATTTTACCAATTAATCAATGAATAGACATAAGATCTTGTTCATATTAACATTTAAAGTAAAAACAACAAATCATAAAAAATATACCTTCGTCTTGCACTATGTTGCAAGCCACGCAGTTGACTTAAGCTAGTCACATCACTGCAAAGCAAATCAACCTGAATAAGAAAATAGGAAGAAAGAGTCAACAAGAATTTGTACTGTTTGGGTGAGAAAATTATTTTTGAAAAACATTTAACTTACACTGAGAGTTAACTGAACAACTTACGTTCACGACAACCACAATTGCCCCTACTTGTGAATAAAAGGGACATGCCCACAAAAGATAGCCATAAAACCTCCCCCTTCTGGAATGGGTCAGGTATGTAGCCCCAAGATATGCTCAAAAGCTTCTAAAAAAACTTGACTCCCAAACTTTTGTATCACCCCGGTGTAGACATAGATCCCTTCATATATATATAGTATCACCCAATATATGCTCAAAAGCTTCTCAAAAAAATTGACACCCAAACTTTTGTATCACCCCGGTTTAGACATAGATCCCTTCATATATATATATATATATATGTATTTATAGCATATATATATTGTGCAATTGTCACATTGACTAACAAAAAACTACCCAAAATTTTCAAAACATAGGACCCCCTTATGGGTCGGGGGAATCGTTACAGTGAATCTGTCGAAGAGACTCAATGAATGACGGAAAACCCCTAAAGAAAGACTGAAACATGTTGTCAGTCTGTATCTGATGCTCCCTAAGAGCCCGCATCTCTCTCCTCATTTCATCCAACTGACTCTTGTACTCTTCAGCATCTTTCTTATGTTGTTCAACATCTTTCTTGTATTTTCAATTTTAGACAAGTAATGTTGCATTTGAAGTTGGTCACATTTTCTACTTGACTCGAGGATGACTATCTCCCCGAGTCCTTGTACATATCCAGATCGATGGCCAAGGATCTCCCTAAAGATAGTCGCTACTGCCTCCTTACTAGGTTGCTCTGGTCCTAGGCCATCCAACCTAGTTTGCAACCTACCTTGCATCTCCTCCTGCACATTGTCAAAACAACAATTATTAACTATCTAGGTTCAGTGCTAAAGGTGGCATTTATCACATTCAGAAATAAACATAGATCCCAGGGACTGTAAGTTTACTGCTCACATAAGTCTTTTCTGTAGCATCTGTCACAAACTTATTCTTTTTCTTCGACCAACCGTCTCCTTGTAGAAGTCAACCAAATTTTCATTCTCAGTGCGCTACATGTGTAAGCAATGAGTATAAGAATACATTAGCATTTTCAGAAAACTATATTGGATAGACATGTGCTATTTAAGCCTAAAAAATTATGAGTAACCCCTCCCCAACAGGATTTACGTAATATTGTCACAAAAACAACAGTGATGTGCATTTTCACAAGTCAATTGAAATGGAATTAAATTATTCACATCCTTGTTCCTTTTGTTCAAGTAATTGTATGAATGATTTACGCCCTGTTGTGTGACTGATCGCCTGCTTCTTTTGGTTCTCCTGATTTTGTGCTGATATTTTCTGTCATGCATGATGAATGTTAGTTATGACAAACAAGCAGATTTGCCACATTAATATTTTTTTGTGTTAAATGGGTAAATATATGGTTTAATTTGAGAAAGAGCATATATACCTTAAAATCATCACTGCCCCACCTGCCACACAAGTTCACCCAAATGATGGGGTCCACCAAGCTAGTCTCATTAGTCAACGCTTCTTCGTGGCTTCCATATGATTGATAAATCTTGAGCAAATCGTGATGGAAGGTGTTGAAGCGCTTACGTAGAGCTTTTGTCACTATCAATTGGTGGTTTTCGCATTCCCAGTCGAACACAAAGCCACTCTACAATTATGTGACTTCTCGTTATTTGTGACATGATTATACTACATAAATCACTTTCAACTAAAACTAACCAATGACTTACCCAAACACAGTCGATGAGCTCCTCTTTCATGGCTTGTGGGACATCCGACCAATGCTTGTAACTCATGTCGCAGTATTGTTTAACAATCCATGATACTCATGTCATGAACATATAAGCGTGTTCACAACACGGGGCAGTCTCACCATCGTTTATCTTCAACTGCACTGTCCCGTTTTTCCTCATCTTCTCAAATAAAATGCACTTAGCGGGCCCACGAGTTCTTTTCCTCTGTTCCTGCGTTGCTACTGAATCCGTGAGGGCATCTGCAACTGTAAGAATGGTTCCCTCGATTAATGTTTGTCCCGTGTAATGTGGAATATTTAAACTTAATAACATATGCAAATAGGTCAACGCATTCATTTTGTATTAAAAAAACATGCACCAGTTTGTTCTACAGTAGCTATTTGTCCCCGTGTTGGTGAGGGTTCCCGAATAGGTTTTGGTGGGGGAATTGGGTTGGCGCATGGTGGGGGACTTAGGGGCTGTGTGGAGTCATCTGAGGAGGATTGATTACACTCCTCAGTGTTATGATATGAAGAGATCTTCAATCCACGTGGTCGGCTGTGGCGACCTGAGTACGGTACATATCGCCTTGCTAGAAGGCCTCAGAGCCTCCCTCCGCCTCTAAAGCTCAGTCCCGGTCAGTCATCTGCACGAGTACGAGTTAATAACCTTTTTTGAGGTATGCAGGTCCATTCTATATAATAATCTCAAAGTCACAGACAAGTTCGTAAAAAAGATCATTTATCTACTATTATCAATTACTTGTGGGTAGACTAACCCTTACATTTAAATACATAACATAAACAAAAGAATATGTGAATTGTCAAATTATATACCTTGATAATTTATAGTGCTCCTCATGCTTTCAAATTATATACACAGCTTATCACAGACGAGTATGTCTTATCAAACTTGCCTCATCAATTGCATTGAAATAAGTATCACATGTCAGACTTTGTTTAAATCAGGTATTAGGTAAGTTGTAAAGCTGAAAACTACTTTTTACCTTATGTTTGTTATTTACATGGTAAATAGTTCAAGCTAGGAGAAAGCAAATCCTTAATGGTTATCATAAATAACTCAAAAACAGGTATTTCATACAAATGGCAATAATGAGCTGTCTATGTACATATACCAATGTCAATTAAAAAAATCTACTATGTCAACCTTAAAAGCAACGAAGTTATTGGGTTGTGATTATAAATCTTACACAAACTCTTCCTCAGATGATAAGTCCTCCTCATCTGAATATTCTCCCTCATCCGTTGATAGGTCCTCCTCATCTGAATATTCCCCCTCACCATATGCATCTCCAGAACCAGAAGTCATCATGTCATCTTTAATAAAGCTTGTTGAATCTATGCATTGAACATCTGAATCCATGACTTCTTGTGCAATTAATGTGGCTAGGTAGTATATCAGGCCTATCTAGTGGGGTTGACACTGGATCTGTATTATCACTCTGCACTGGTTCATAATAATATGTGACTCATTTTCTTGATCGGCATCATTAGTACTTGATTCGCCATCAATATCTTCCAGAATCCTCGACACTGATGAAATGTTGTATATATTCCTATTTGAATAGTTATGCACAACACCCCAACTCCCTTTCACCCGTAAATCTCGTATGTAGAAACATTGATCAGCCTGACTCCCCAACACGAATAGTTCATCCTTATACCAAATCCTGTTCATGTTGACACTAATCATATGGTCATCCACCCGCACACCTCGTTTTCGATCACCAACGTCAAATCAATCACATTGAAATAGGTACCTTACGCCACTCCATGTAGTGTAACTCTACGATATTATTAATAACACCGTAGAAGTCAACATTATTTGTGGCCTTATCCCCTGTGATGACTAATATCCCAGAATTTTGTGTACGCCGGCGAAGTTCACGATGCAGACTAAGAAACCTTTCTCCATTTATTAGGAAAGCGGCATATGATGCAACCCAACGATTAGGCCCGCAAGCTAATGCATACAAATCATCGGACACATCAAGTGGATGCGAGGTACAATGTTCTTGGATCTATACTAAAATTGTTGAAATTTTTATTGTTTATTTTCGTTATTCAAAAGCATATAAATGAAACTTATAACATTTCAATGTAGATAGGGATGGAGAAGAACTTACATGTGGCTTGAACCAAATTGGAAACTTAGTTTGATGCGTGCGATCAATGCAATTTGGGTGTTGCAACTTATATTCCTCGTAGTGTTCCCTGCATTTGGAGCACAAAATCGCCAAGCAAAATATTCATGTTAGATGGTATTGGGTTGATAACAAATAGTTACAGTTGCTATTGAAGTAGATTTTTAAGTAAAATCCTTGATGCTTACTCTATATAGGGTCCAATCTCCGCACAATTGTTAAGTACGTACCAGATGGTTGCCTTAAAGAGTTTATCTTCTAATTGCATATTAGAAGCTATACCCAACGGATGAACTTTCTGGTTGAAAATTCTAAACCCATCTATAGTTTCCTCTTCATCAGCATCAATGTTACGGTCCGCTCAAGTAAACCTCGTCTCAACATCTTTGAGGTACATGGAGAAAAATGTCGAGCATTTGGTATGAATGTAGGCCTCGGCTATTGAACCTTTCGGGCAGGTTTTATTCTTAACATACCACTTGAATTTGCCGAGATATCTCTCAAATGGGTACATCCACCTATATTATACTGGACCCCTAAGTATGACCTCACAGGATAAATGGACAGATAGGTGGACCATGACATCGAAAAAGGAATGAGGGAATATCATCTCCAGTTTGCATAGAATGGTAACGATATCAGTTTGGAGTTGGGATAGGCGATTCACATCCAGTGTTCGAGTACACAACTCTTTGAAGAAAGTACCAAGTTCAGTCAAAGCCAAGGCAATATCACTTTTTAAATACCCCGCAGCAGCAATGGGGAGTAGTCTTTGAAGGAAAACAAGACAGTCGTGGCTTTTCAACCTTGAGATTTTGCAATCACATAGAGAAACACAGTTCGAGATATTGGAAGCGAACCCATCTGAAAATATGATATCGGACAGCCACTCACAAAATTTATTCCTTTCATCTCTGTGTAATGTGTACAATGCATGTGGCATTGTTAAACGATCACCTTCACGCCTCAAATGTAATTCTTTTCTATAGCCCAAAATCTCTGGGTCACGCCTTGAATTGATATTATCCTTAGTTTTTCCTGGGCTGTTGATTAAAGTGAATAAGATGTTATTATCAATATTCTTCTCAATATGCATAACATCTAAATTATGCCGAAGTCGAAGTGTTGACCAATAATGTAACGTGAAGAATATGCTACACTTTGTCCAGTTCAGCTCTTCAGCAGTGTATTTTTTCTTCCTACGAGATTTGTCAAACTGAACATCCCAATCATCTGCAATTGAGTTTGAATATCGTCTCCTCCTATATCCTTTGGTGGCATGCGATGATCTTCTCTACCATTGAACAACCATTTTCTCCTTCTCCATATGTGGTCTGGCGATAAGAACCGTCGGTGTCCCATATAACAATGTTTTTAGCCATATTTCAACCAATTGGAGTCTGTGTCGGCATTGCAAGATGGACAAGCCAGTTTTCCCTTTGTTGACCAGCCAGAGAGATTCCCGTAGGCAGGAAAGTTATTGATTGTCCACAATAACGCAACATGCAACATAAATGTCTACTTAGTTGAGGCATCATATGTAGGTACCCCATGTTCCCAAAATTCAAGAAGTTCATCGAGCAATGGCTGCAAGTAAGCATCAAAACCATTCCCTGGTGACTTTGGGCCAAGAATAATCAAAGATGTCATGAAAAATTAGTCTTTCATGCATGACCACGGCGGCAAGTTATTCGGGACAAGGATCACTGGCCAAATGCTATGAGGTTTAGCCAAGTTGTTGAAGGGAGTGAAGCCGTCACTTGCCAGACCGAGCCTAACATTGCAAGGATCTGCAGCGAACCAACTATGATGTTCATGAAATTTCTTCCAGCACTCAGACTCAGCCGAATGTCTCATAATGGTATCTTCTATCGCCTGTTGTTCTTTACGCCATCTCATTTCACCTGCTATCTTTGCAGACATAAAGAGACGCTGCAATCGCGGTTTCAACTGAAAATGGCACAACACTTTTTGAGGTATCACGCATGATTCGTGTGTATTTGGCATCCAATTCGAAGCCTTACATACAGGGCATTCATTAAGAGCAGCATTTTCCTTCCAAAATAAGATGCATTCGTTGGGGCACGCATGGATTTTGTGGTACTTGAAACCCAAACCGTGCTCCAAAGACCTTGACTCCTCATGTGATTGTGGCAAGAGCGCATCAGGGAAGACAGACCGCAACAGATCAAGGAGCATGTCAAATAACTTAATTGACTATCCACTGATTGATTTGATGTGTAACTTCACAACAAATGACAACTTTGAAAATTTTGTACACCCGTCGAAAAGAGGATGTCGGGCATCCTCTAGTAGCTGGTCAAAAGATAATGCTAGTGAATCTTCAGGCATTGGTGGCCGATTTGGCCCAGGAGTGTTGTCTTGGGGCCCATTAACAAAAGTGCATGCCTGGATGTCATTCAACATATGCTGCATGTCATCGATGTAATCGTCTTCTAGTATAACCTTGTCACCAATATCATCGTCACTAACGTGAAATGTTGTCTCCTCCTCCCCATGAAATATCTACTGGGTGTAATTTGGATTGATCCCTTTGATAAATAGATGGGTTTCCACCTCAAATATAGGCAGCAACAAATTGTTAAGGTATGTACGTCATGGACACCGAATGCGATCCCTTCCGCTTGCATGGTTTCGGGCTTGTATGAGGAAATTTTTAACCCCTTCGGTGTATGCAAGTGATAAAAGTCTAACAAGCTTGTTCATCCAACTTTTGTCCATCTAAAACAAGATATGGTGAGAAAAGAAGTTAGATCCATAGAGACCATATATATATATATATAACTTCGATGAAGTCACATATGAAACTAACACGGGTGAAATGTGGAATAATAATATATGGTCGAAGGAATTGAATGGTGGAGCGAAATGTGAGCAATGAATATATTTTGTTTCATGTGATTAAATGAATGGTGGAGCAATGTTATTTGTTGATATAAAGTGTATAGTTCATCTTTATAGGAATCGCAAGTGTATCGATTTGAGTTCAGGTCATACGAGAAAGGTGGGTATGTTACAAGTAGTAGACACTTTCCACTACGAGTTAGTGGAATGAGTGATATTACGCGGTTGTACGGTAGACATCGAGAGCCTGCAAACCCGATGGTACTCCAATCTTGAATAAAAGATGTGGTTTATAAAGTCTTGCTCTCTTCTTATCAAAACGTTCTCTTCTTAACTATTTGATGGTTTTGAATAAAATATTTTACCTGTCTAAACATGTGTGCGTGAGGGTTTACGACATTTTACGACACTTGCTCTACCTGAAGTTATGTATTAATTTTGGACAAGTTTGATTATTTGTAGTGTACTTAAGTTTTTTTTTTTTTTTTTTTTACAAGTAAAAAAAAAAAAAAATTCTGGTGGACTTGTCTATCCCGATCTGTGTGATCCTATGTTTTATGAATGTATCTTTCATTGTCTATCACAATCTGTGTGATCCTATGTTTGATATATTGATAATATAATGGGGCGTTAATGATACTCCAGCTTGAATACAAAAATTCAAGCAGTTCCATCTGATTATACTTGAATACTCCAGCTTCTATCACCCTACAGGAGCACACAAACACTTTCAAGTAACCAGAAAATTATTATGTTGCCTATAGTCAGCTAGTTGTGGAAATGGTGCTATTTATCATTCTAATCATCTGCCTTTTACAATCTTGATAATCAAACTCATTATAAGAGTGCAGCAGAGGAATATGTGAAATTTCTAAAGAGGCTACTAGATAATTTCATATTGCTGACCAGAAAATGGACATATTCTCATAATGCTAATGCTTTGCTACAAAGTTGTGAAAAGTCACATGAACAGATTGTAAAAGGCAGGAACCAGACAAACCTTTAGTGCACCTTGATTTTTGCTACCTGGTCAGCAATGCTTGATAATTTTAGTATAGAGTTCTGCTGGAAAGATAAGCAGTTATTATGTCAGCCCACGATTTAATATATAATATTAAGGTGATCATCCTTGTCGACTATTGGAAAAATACTATGTAGGAATGAAGATAAAGAGAAAAATGTTATAGCAACCATGTACGTACGTACGTTTAATTGCTAAAAATCTGCCAATATAATTTCACGTTTTCTTCTACAGTTAGCACTATTTGTGACACTAGCTAGCTACGATTTTACTTCTCATAGCTACAGATGACACCAGCCACAAGGTAGATAAAAACAAAGGTATCACGATGGAGACAGTGGCTTTTAAATGTGGGGGTACTGTTTATGTAACTATATATATATATATATATATATAACATCATAAAATTATTGTTTTATGATGTTACAACGCCCCTAACCTTTAAATTAATTTTATGCTATATATAACATCAAGCAACTAATATATAAATTGAATTTAGCAGAATTTAGGGAGGCACAAAAGATGAATGAAGGAGTGGATGCAAGAGAGGTGATGAACAGAAAAAATACAAAATGGATTGCACCAGATGAAGGCATCACAAAAGTTAATTTTGATGCTGCAATCGACAATGAAAACAAGAAGATGGGAATTGGTCTAATAGCAAGGAACGATAGGGGTGTGATTTTGTTCATAGCATGTACAGGTAGACCTTTTTGTTGAAAATAATTGCAAGGCTGAATGTTATAAAATTTGGAGGGCAATGCGTAATTTACTGTTTTACCCAAGGGACGTTTTCTGCCTGATCTCTGTGCAACATAGCTAGCTAGCTAGCTAGCTTGAAGTTAAAAGGTTGGTGGTAGATGCAAGCAGCTGGATACCAGCAGATATTCAAGCTGTGTAGAATTTAATAATGTCAGTTTTGTTCTGTTCTTGATTTATTTAATGTTATGTTGATGGATTAGTCTAATAGTCTTGGCATTTGAAGCTGGTAGTTGTCACCTAACAATAATTCATGTTGTCGATCAAAAGAAGCTAGCCAATAATCTTGCTGAAATTAATATTCCTTTATTCTAGGAAATTATTTTCATTATATTATGTTTATGTCCATTTTTTTTTTTCTTTTAACAAACGTTATTATATATAGATCAAGGTGGGCTAGCTGCAGCATGCATGAATCACAAAGAAATTGACCAATCAAAATATATCAAGAAAAACAACCGGCGATTTTTAACTCACTGCTACAGAATACCTTTCCTAGTGATTTTTATTCCAGTGACTAAAAAATCACCGGTATAGACTAATTTTCTTGTAGTGAAATCTTATTCTAGCTTACCAAATGAAATTTTATTTCCTCTTAAATATTTCTCCATAGAAAATTCCGAAAAATCCTCTTAATTCTACTGGCCACCTCTGCAAGGAATGGAAAAAGAGATAAGAAATACATTGGAAGATTAAACAACGTATTCCTAATCAACGTAATTATTCTCCCTTTAGACAAATAAATCATTTTTCAACTAGTTAGCCTTCTCTCAATTTTCTCAATCACATCATCCCAAATTATCAAAGATTTGCGAGCAGCTCTCAAAGGAAGACCAAGATATCTCATAGGTAACGATGAGACCTAGCAACCCAAGATATTAGCCAAATCCAAAATACCCAAAACAGAATCCATAGGAACCATTTCTGACTTAGATAATTTAACTCTAAGACCTGAAACAACTTCAAAACATAACAAGAGGGCTCTCAAAGAACAAAGACGATCCTGATTAGTCGCATTGAAAATTAAAGTATCATCAGCATTTTTGTTACCAGATCTGTAAAACATAATGCTGAAATGATATAGGAGGATCTGACCCATAGAATAAGCAATGTGGATGAAATGGAGTTGTAATTAAGCTTAATTGTGTCGAGTTGAGTATTTGTAGACGAGTTTGTAATGACTTGGAAGCTGTATGCATCTGCTTTTTGAAGAACAACGGATGAATGCAAAATGGTGTCTACCTTTTTTATTTTTCTTCTCATTCATTACAAATGGATGTTTGGGGACATCTAGAGGTGGTCTTTTGTGATGTGGAAGTTCAAACAAATAGTATGGTCAGTTGGAGGGGATAAGGATGATCAATGGGGAAAGGGATTTAAAATGGTTGGAAGCCTTGAGATGGAAGCCATTTCACGGGGAGGAAGGAATAAAGAGTCCTCTAGCACTGCCTGGCAAAGAAAAAGTGCGTAATATCATTCTTTGATATGCACATATTATTATCTTTGAATGCAAGGAAGGTGGGGGTGGGGTTTCATCAGATACTGGATTGGAATTATGGTTATATGTTGCTTTCATGGTAGGAGGTTCTAGTCAGTATTTGGTTGAGTGCAAAGGAAGAGTATCATTTTTTACCCATTTATCTTCTGTAAATGTTCAAGTGCTTTTGGTTTTAAAATGAATTCCTGCTTCAAGTGGTGTTGTGTCCATGTGATGAAGGATCTTTAGAAGTTTAGCACCATTGTCTGATTGCCCTAGGAAATCCTGGTTGAGATTTGATGTACAGGGGCTTAGTGTTAATTAGGTATGAAAAAACATTGACATAAAAGCCTTGAGATATGTTATTCACAATCCTTTTCCTATAGAAAATGAACCATCAAACCCCAGAGAAACTCTTTTTTTTTTTTTTATAAGCAATAAAAGATTTTATTCCCAAAACAAATAGGCATAAGCCCAAGAATATAGGAAGTATACAAAGGAAATACCTACATCTTTCCAAATACAAATCTGGAAATAAGATTCATACCCCATAGAAATTGCTAGAACATAAATAGAAAAGCATACATAAAATAAGATTCATGGTCTCTGGTATATCTCATTTTAGAAAATCTCGAAAAATACCACTTTACTCATACATTATTAACACTGAAGTAAACCTGAACCAGCATTAACTCAACCTTCATAAAGGGTCGTCACTTCTACTCAACTAGTGGAAGTATCCACTGTTTTCTGTCTGTTATGCCTTACAGCCATGTGACTTCCTAAAGAACAAGAAAAATAGGTTTAATTCAGATTAGAGTAGCTAACAAGTTCCGAAGAGAGCTCTCCATCATCCAAACCATGCCAAATTTAGGCCCGAACGTTAGACCCAGATATTCCTTTCCTCTTGTAGCTCTTCAAAGGGGACCACAATGATGTTTCCATCTCCAGATGGATTACTCCTCCTTTCATTTTCTACTGATAGCAATTTTGTTATTCATTGATTTGTTTTTTTTTCCCAATCAACAGAGATTGTTTTTGGCTTTAAGCTTCTTGAACTAGATTACAAGTTATTAGTATGTAGTCGGTTTGGATGAAGATATGATTAGTTACTTTAAATGAAATGAAAGAACATCTGGGTATACGAAGTTTTTTTTTCTTTTTTGTAATGGATTTAGAATTCAGTTTCTTCCATAATGGCAGCACTAAATCTAACTATTCGTCTTAAATTGGCTACTTTCAGGCCTTGATTTCATGTCCAACAAGCTCAATCCGTATAGAGAAACCTCCTCCTGATATTCTACACGTGTAGAAAACATTTCCGCTTCCAATAGATGAGCAGAGAGTTCCAGTAATTACATTTTTGTTTACCATTGCTTTTTTTTATTTTAAGTTATTACCTCACAACATTTATTTGTTAAAGAGTAGGCATTCTAGAAGTATCAAGTTTTTCCGTTGTTTTTATAATTGAAACTGATATGCATTTCAAGTGAATATATGTATAAAATGCAAGTTTCTTGCCCATAGGCCTTGTATTGGAATACATGCTAGGGTGGGGCTGGGACCACTGGGTAGGTCTCATATTTGATTTGTGACAACCATATGAATTGAAAATATGATAGTTTGTCTTTTCATGAACACAATATGCTAGCATGAGATAAGTTTGGCGATTGCCAAAATAGAAAAAGGCCTACTGATGACACTACATTTGGTTTCCATTTTGCAAGAGATGTGAAAAGTCGTAAACTATAAGTGTAGTATTATTTCATTTTGGAATTATCGACTGCTAGATTAAAAATTTATTGGCAGCTGAGATTCCTACATTTGGGGCATTGGACTCATTAAAGTGCATAAATAGTGATGTCCCTTTCCTACATAGGCATTAGCGGGAAAAATGGCTGCTGGTTCCTGCCCCTTCACATTGTTAATGAATTAGTTCATGATCTAGACGTATGAACTGCAACTAAATTTGTAAAGCAGAACATCTGATCTACAACCAGGCACTTTGGGAGTTGCCTTCTTAAATCTAAACTCACATCTTCCTTATCCTAATTAAGAGCTTAACATGACCTCATTATAATTGGGTGGTAATATTTCTTGAACAACTTTATAATTTGCATACATCTGGATCAATCTGATAAAAAATCTGATCTAGAGTTTGTCTAGAGATTTCCATTCATATTCTTCTCCAGGGAATTGCTATTATAAGAAGTTTTTTATCTTTTAATAATGAATCTTATGGTTTTCAGTGAAACTATGCAAGACTTATACACTAATATAGTTAAGATATATTTAATATTGCTCCTAACTAAAATAACTAGAAATTAACTTTTATGATCTTATAAAAATACAAAAATATGAAGTTAGTAGTATGATAAATCTGAAACAGTTTTCAAACTAACTCAATTTGTCACTTATATGAGCTAGCCCTACCTGAAGTTGGCCTATTTTTTACTTTTAGGAGTTTAATATATGAAATTCATTCTGGCATAATATACTTGAGTTGGTTTTTCCCCTTTACCAAATTAATATTTGTTTTTATAGTTTGGTACATTTTCCTATAGAATTTTAACTGTGAACTCGAATCTAGACAAATTTTGTCGGTATTGCCTTGCAACAGTTTGATCTTAAGCTTACTCCTGATCTAAATCTATATATAAACACTAAACACATCAGTATTACACAAAGAAAACCAGGCATTGAGTTCAAAATCGGCACTTAAACCGTAAAATTAGGCAGATACAGAACATTTTGAAGCAAACAGAGGAACTTTTTTTTGATAAGTTACAGAGGAACATGCACATCAGTTTCGCAAGTTAAACAAAAATTATTGACAAAAAAAAAAAAACACAAATTTTGCAATGCAACCTACACATGAAGGGGGAAAAACAGATAAATTAGCAACGAGAGATACCTGTACGATGGTTCCATTCCCTGGAGCAGATGATGATTATATTGGACTGCGGCAAAAGTTCAACTTGAGAAACGAAATGGAGGCACATAACTTATATTGTAAGGGAAGGAAACGTAGGGTTTCGGCTTGTTACTAGCCGAAACGAAGGGAACTCGATTTTTCTATTTTACTAGCCGAAAATGGAGAACCAACAACGGAAGGGAGAAGGGTGTGGGAAAATGGGACAGTGAAAACGAGGTTTCGCTGAAGACAGAGGAGGTGACGCCGTGCACAAACACTGGGAAGGGTCGCAATGTAGGTGCAGTATAGTCGAGGGTTCGTCGAAGTGCAGAAGGTGGGTGTTGGGGGGAAATTTTTTTAGGGGAAAAATAAAAGTACTCTTCAATAAACAGGAGATCGATTTGGCGCCCACACAATGTATTGCGATGTAGTTTAGAGCGTTACAAAGCTAATTTTTTTACCAGCGACTTTAATCGTCGCCAAAGACCATCAAAGCGTTGCAATAGCCATGATCAATGGACCCAGTGTACGTTTGGTGGTATTTCATTTTAAAACAACCGGCGATTTTTAACTCGCTGCTAAAGAATACCTTTCCCAACGATTTTTATTGCAGCAACTAAAAATTTGCCGGTATAGACCAATTTTCTTGAAGTGTTCCACTGTTTGGGTGGAAACCTTCGGAAAAATCACCATGAAAAAAGTCATTTTTTTTATTTTATCACCAAAATGAAATTGACTCAAAACAACGCATTTTGGACTGTTGGGTTGCAAAAATCTCAACGACTAAAAATGTCGTCGCGAGAAATATATTTTCAGCAATTTTGGTAACCAGAAATATGATTGCGGGAAATAAGTTGGTAGCATACAACCGATTGCAACATTGTATAGTACTTTTACAAAGACTATTCTCGCCGCAAAAAGTTTTGATTTAAAATAGACAGACCTCTCTTTTTCCTCTCTCTGGCACTCTGCTCCTCTTTCTCTCTCGCTCTGTTCCTTTTTCCCATTTCCGAAAAAGCCAAGCCCTAACCTGAATGCTTCTAACCCTCTGCCTACTTTTTTCTTCTAACTCTATTCCTCTTTTTCTCTCATTATCTCCTCTTTGCTGGTTCAATTGCAGCTATATCGCATACTCGATACATAATCTATATGCTAAATAAATATCATATACATTTGATAGTGTTTTTACTCATATTTATGCGGGGGGAGGTCTTAGATTCAAGGCCACTTATGAAGTGGTGACAGACAGCCCACTTTCTTCTTTAATCTTGATTATTGTTATTGTACTAATTGATATTATTTTTTTAAAATAAAGAGTTAGGAGGGTCCTACTACAGTGTTAGAAATATGCATGTTGGTTTGGGCTCTTTCACTTCTTTCATGTGCTTTCTCATCTTGGTGGAGAATATGTATTATTCATCGTCCCATAGCAACCAGAAATGCGAAGACATTGTTATAAGATAGTTTTGTATTTCAATTAGAGGTTGGTGGTCTATGGAGGTAATGGGGCCATAGTGTTGTAGAGTGTGGACATTTATACCGGTGGCAGCAGGGGGACCAAGAATTTTTTTATTTGATAATCTACTTTTTGCAATTATTCACTTCACCAATGCTTGTTATAGAAATGATAACTTGAGTTTAATTTCCTGAAACTTCTTGATTTTTGCTGGAAGTTGTACATGTTTTGTGGTATGTAGGTTGTATTAGTTTTAAAGCATGGCAACTCTTCTCCCACTACTCATGTCGCCTACTGATTGATGGAAAAATTAAAATATTGGTGGATCTCTTAGGTTTTCTCTATTATTTTTGGCTTTACATGGATTAAATAATCTCATAGATATCTTAGCTTCTGGTGTAGTTGTGTGGGGGGAGAAAAAGCTGGTATAGGTGTGTGGTTTTTTATTTTTTTTTATTTTTTTTATTTTTTTATAGAAGAGTCGGAAGCCACCTGTCCATTAGTGATCCCGTCCCAATTTTATTAAAAAAAACCTCACTTATGGCGGAGCAAAATCGTGTTTACAAAACTGGTACTCAGGAATTACAAACATCCCTTGTATCTAAACCAAAACCTAAAATCAAAATTACAAAACCACCTAAAACAGCAGACCCAACCTAATCTAACCCAAAAACCTACTACTCAAAATAAACTGCCTATTAATACAAAACAAGACAGAAACCCGAACGCCTCCTCCACGAAACATAAATCTGCACGAACGAAAACCAGCATCGACCGGCAACACGCACAGTTTAACTCAACTAGTTCTTCCGCCAAATAGAAGGGAGACCCCATTTATCAACTCTAATCAAGCCCCGTAACAGAGGAGAAATATCCCCCATACTCTGCCATTCCACATCACCATCACTTGCTCCCCTTCTAGCTAACCAGTCCACAACAACATTTCCTTCCCTATGAATGTGCATAAACCGAATATCCATATTAATGAGCTGAAGTTGCAATTCCTCCCAAAAATCCTCCAAATACCAGCTACCACATCTGTTCTTATCTAACCATGCCAGAATCACTTTAGAATCCATTTCTATATCAACTGCATTGAAATTCATGTTCTTACAATATTTGACACCTTCCAAAAGCGCTCTTAACTCCGCATAAGTACTATTATCATACCCAATATTCTTAGCAAAAGCTAACAGCAACCTCCCATGCATATCCCGAATCACACCTCCTGCCCCTGACTCACCTGGATTCCCTAGACTACTACCATCCATATTTAGCTTCACACGGCCTTGAGCTGGCTTAGACCATGCTATGTAATTAATCTGTTGTTGCTTGATTGGAACTTTCTGTATATTGACACAATTAAGAATGTAAAAGTCAGTTTGAGTGAATTTCTTAGGCTTTGAAAACCCTTGACAGATAACACCCACCCATTGTTTGATAGATTGCCACACAACTTGACCAGATTCCATCTTCCCTTCCATACGTGCCTTACATCTCCTATTTCATAGCCTCCACGAAATAACTGTAGGTAATACACCCAATATGACACCAGCTTGAGAGGCATTTGAAGCCCTCCGAAACCAACTAAGACAGGTTTCATACCAATTTCTTCCAATTGGAAGACCAAGCAAAACTCCAATTTTTTTCCAGACTTCAGCAGCCACTTCACTAGCAAATAAAACATGATTTAAGTCTTCATATTTTCCTTGAATACAACAATTGCATCTTGAGACTAAAGGGATACCAATTCTCCGAACTTTATCATCCACTGCTAAAGCTCCATGCCAAGCCTTCCACATTAGAACAGAAATTTTTTTTGGAAGAATGTTATTCCAAATCCATTTATGCCCCTCTAAATTCTGTCCTCTAACACGAACACATTCCCAAGCTAATTTTGTTGAAAACTTACCATTTTCACTATTAGCCCAGATTAGCAAATCCCTTCCTTCCTTACAATTAGCAATAACCTCTAGAACCCTCTCTACATTCTCAATCCCCACAAGCCTCTCTAATCGAACCATATCCCATCCTCTATCCAAATTACAATCTTTAATCTTCAAAAGAGGCTATTCACTCACAAAACAATTTTCTGCAAGAGGACCCTACTCCAGCCAATTATCATACCAAAAAAATACATTACCTTCTCGAATTTTCCATTTAGAATTACTCAAAACTGTGGGAATACTTCTAACAATCATCCGCCAAAAACTTGTACCCTTTTGAGCATCCAGCAGCAACAAAGGTTTGTTCCCCACATATTTCGAATGAAAAAAATTTGTCCAAAGAGAATCCTCATTCATCAACTTCCAGGCAAGTTTTAAATGAAGGGCCTTTTGCATATCATCAAACGATCTAATACCCAAACCTCCTTCTTCTATCGGTTTACAAATAGACCTCCAAGCAACCCATTTTTTCTTACTCTTTCCATCCCTTTCTTCCCAAAAAAAGAGAGCTCATTAACCGATTTAATGAAGAAATAACTAACTTTGGAACCTTTAAAACTGCTAATTGATGTAAAGCCATACTAGCCAGAACATGCCTCAATAGAATCACTCTACCCCCTACTGAAAGTAATTTCATTTTCCAGCCACTAATTTTTTTTTTAACCTTGTTCTCCAACTCTTCCAAATCGCCAATTTTCATTCTACCCGAAACAATAGGCACCCCCAAATATTTAAAACGAAACTGACCTTCCGAAAATCCCGTCAATCTTTTGAGATTCCTTCTTCTAGCCATCGGAAGTGTTTTAGAGAAATACATAGCAGTTTTCTCTTTATTAATCAATTGACCAGACCACTTTTCATAAGTATTCAAAATATCTAGAAGACACCGAATTGATCGACAACCACCATTAGTAAAAATGACCACATCATCCGCATACATTAGATGAGATACTAAAATCGTACCTGTAGGTTGAGAGAAGTGTCCAAAACTATTTTCTGCCACCTTTTGTTTTATTAGTCGAGAAAGGACCTCTTGTAAGATAATAAACAAATAAGGCGACAAAGGATCACCTTGCCTCAATCCTCTACCACCTTTAAAAAAACCTTTCGTTGTACCATTCATTAAAATCAAATACCAAGACGTAGTAATACACTCCCTAATTAATCCACAAACTGTAGGAGAAAACCCAAAAATTTGGAGCACCTTCAAGAGGAACTCCCACTCAACACGATCATATGCCTTAGTCATATCAAGCTTCAATACCACATTTCCCCCATGAATTCTTTTATTTATAGAATGGACCATTTCTTGAGTTAGACTAATGTTTTCAATGATGCTTCTTCCAGGAATAAACGCACCTTGTTCAACGGAAATAATTTTTGGAAGCAGAATAGCCAAACGATTGACAATCACCTTTGAGCAAATTTTATAAAACACCGAACAAAGACTTATTGGTCTAAATTTCTCAAACCCTGTTGGCTTATCTACCTTAGGGATTAGGACTACATATGAAGACGTATAAAATCTCGACCATTTACCTCCTCTAAAAAATTCTTCCACCGTTTCCATCATATCCACCTTAATAATATCCCAGACACTCTTAAAAAAACCCGACCCAAAACCATCCGGCCCTGCGCACTATTAGAAGGAATGGAGTCCAAAGCATTTTTCACTTCATTAATCGAAGGAACTACACCAATAGCCTCATTTTCCTCCAATGAGATAACCGACGATATAATATGTGATAAATCCGGTATACTATCTTGACTTTCTGCTTGTAAAAAATTTGAGAAATAATGGACTGCACCTAAATGGATCTCCTCAGGAGATCTCAAATAAGTTCCATCATGAAGCCTCATTTCCGTGACTCTTTTTTTCCTTTTATAAGATAAATACGTATGAAAGAAAGATGAATTTTGATCCCCTTCCGCACGCCATTTAAGTTTAGCCATTTGAGCCAATCTAATTTCTTCCCGGCTGCGCCAACTAGCTAATCCCATATTTTTACTCACAAGATCCTGTTCAAGCCCCGGGTCCCAATGCTGTTGAAGATCGGATTCAAGCTCCTCAATTTTATTTTCTAACCCCTGAATATGAATTTCAGTTCTGCCAAATATACTTTTATTCCATTCACGTAAAGCACCTCTCAATCTTTTAAGCTTAAAAGCCAACTTCAGAAGTCCCATTCCACTCACCCCCTCTTGCCAAATTCTGCTCACAAATTGATGAAAATCTGGATGCTCAATCCACATTTGTTGAAACCGAAATGGAGAAGGCCCATCCAAAAAAATATCAGACTGAAATTGAATAAACATAGGCGAATGATCTGATGTAGATCTCGATAAATAGCAATTAGTCACATTTAGAAATCTGGCCAAGCAACTGGCATTTAATAATCCTCTGTCCAATTTTGCCCAACTACGTGCTAACCCTCTTTGGCCATTACACCAAGAAAACCTTCTTCCCGACGATTTCACGTCCATTAAACCACAATTATCAATCCAATTATTAAATTCCTCCATTGCCATTCTCGGACGAGATCTACCACCTCGACGTTCCGAATCTTCCCTTATAATATTAAAATCCCCTACAACAATACAAGGTTCATTTCCTAGTATTTGACCATTAAGGGACTCCCACACTTCTCTCCTATTAACCATATTACATTTGGCGTACACAAAGCAACAAATGACAGTATTATCACCAACCCCAACACGAATTAAGATATATTGTTCTTTACAAAGAATCGGCTGAACTAAAATATCATCTTGCCAAAGCACCCAAATCTTACCAGACTCCCCATCATTAGTAATAACCTTATCCATATGTAAAAACCGAATGACATCCTAAACCTTATCCGATGAAGCAAAAGGTTCCATTAAAGAAACAATTTTCGGTTTTAATTTCCTAACCAAATTTTTTAATCGACCTCTAGAAGTTCCAATCCCTCTAATATTCCAAGATAAAATAGGGCCAATCATAGAGAAAATTTATTAGGCCGAGAACTCACCCGATTCGAACTTCTAACCTTTTGAAATATTTTCCGAGCTCCTTTTCGCTTAGCATCCGTACCCTCATTATCCGAGGCATAGTCTTTTTGTTTAGAAAAATGTTCCACATTTAAATCTGTATCTGGTTCAGAAACCGTATCTTCCATACATTCAGGATTCTCCTCTGGTATTCTTTCCAGCTCCGAGTCTGAAACTATCTGCTCTACTCCCTTGTCAAAATTCAAATTACTCTCCAAATTTTCTCTGATGACAGCCCCAGCAAAACTCTCTACCAGCAAACCCTCCCCTGCCAAATTCTCCATATCATTTATTTGCATGCCCTCTATTTCATCTTCTTCTATCTCCTCTACATGATATTCCTTACCAGATGATACATTTTCTTCAATCAACCTAACTTCCATTTCTTGTCCCTCCAAATTTTCCAGAGGCTCTCCCTCCTTTTCACCCACGTCCTGATGTTGATCTTGTGCACCACAATCCCGTATCTTTTTTTCCGGATCGCCTTTTTCCATTCCTACTTCCTTCATCATCACTCCCTTGCCTTTATCCAACTCAACATTTATTTCAGTTTGTGGCTCTGTTTTTTTTTCTTCAGCATCTTTTACATTCTTTCGCATCCAAATCTTTTCTCCATCTTTACGATTCTTCAAATTACAGATATGTGCATTATGCCCTTGAACTTTACAATTTATACAGAACGCTGGAACTGTCTCATAAAGAATTTCCTACTTACGTCCCGACCCTGGCATCCCAATCCAAAAATAAGAAATCGGTTTTTTTGAAGCATCCATCTCCAAGCATAAACGTGCTCCATCCGTGCGAGTTGCACATTTTGTTGGATTATCCCTTCTAATGTATCTACCAATCGGAGCAGTGAAAATCTTTAGAAAAGATTCATGATAAAACTTTGGTGGCAGACCTGGCAACACAATCCAAACTGGGACCAACGACGGCTCCTCATCTTCATTAAAATCTGGTTTCCAATGAAAAACTCGATACTAAACCCCATTCACCTCACAAGTTTCCCGAGAAATAGCTTTCAAGAAATCTTGCTCATTTGTCATTCGAATGAAAACATTTCTTGGTCTCCGCATAGCTGTAAGCATCGGCATGCAAGATAATCCCCAGCGGATATGTATAAACGACCGAATCACATCCAACGAGGGTCTCTGTCTTAGGAATTTCAATACAATTGAAAAACGAAAAGGTTCCGCAGATCGAGCAATTTCCTCCTTAGTGAACTGAAAACATATTTCTCCATCCACGTACTTCGGCCCACGATGAGGCACCGATAATTCTGGAAGTGGTTGCGGAACCACAGAGACCAGTTCTGCAATGGAACGTCGACCAGCCTCTACATTCTTGGCCGCCATGGCCCCCTGAGAGGGCCTGATGCCAAATCTAAGGGACATTCGAAAATACAAAAGCTAGGTGTGTGGTTGTGAATTACTTATATTACAAAAAAAGTTAATAAGATAGTGTGGTTGTATAGTTGATTCATTATTGTTTATTTTGTAATGAAAACTTTCCTCATCTTGTTCTGACATGCTATTGGGTTTGACTATTTTTTTTTATTGTGCGTGTATTTATTTGCTCAATTGGTCAATGTAGTTAGAAGTGGTGAAAGATATTGATTTTCCTTGCATTCTATATATAAATTGTATTACTGCTAACATTTTATTGTTTTTTCATGTTAAAAATTAGTGTTTACGGGTTCTATTACAAGAAGAGGGTAGCTTGATTAAAGTCCAAATTAAAAATTAGTGTTTATGGGTTCTGTTACAAGAAGAGGATAGCTTGATTACAGTCCAAATTTATCTCATACTCTCACGTGTGCTATTGAGATAATGAGTCTTCTAATGATTGATGTGAAAAGAGTTCTATGCTGCAGGAGGATGTGTTATTAGTATATAGGTTTTATTGTTATGGTATATAATATCTATGAATTGTTTGATGTGAGTTGCTCCCATAAAATATGGCAGAGTACATGAAAGTTTTATTTTAATTATTTGTTATCTTTCATCAGCTTATGATAGTTTCTTTTGTGCTACATGTAAGTTGTTTTTTTAGCCTATTTCTACTGTTGGTCTGTGATTGTGCAAGGTGGATGCTTTGATTTTGGTTCTGAAATGGGTTCTGATGGAGAGTGGTGGCTTCTATATGTTGTGGAGATTAGCTACTGTGTGGATTGGAGCTGGTTCTCAATCTCTAATATAGCCAAAAAGTAAATATCTTTCCCTTTGTTCCTAATGTATTAGTTTATAAAAATTATCAATTTTTTGTTATTGATTGTATGAATTTTTGTCTTCATTGTTTTACTTCAAAAAAAAAAAAAAAAAAAAGACCCTCACATTTCAATGAAGTAATACTCCTAAATTTTGATGAGAATTTATTTTTGTGCATTCTTAATTGGTTGCAGGAAAGGGAAAGTTGTTGCTTGATTTCAATGACTTTTCTTTTAAGGTAACATTTACCGCCAAAGTCTTCCTCATTTTCATATTGTCATACTATAGTACTTCTATTTTTATATTTTTATGTTCAGCTTCCTACATATAGAGAGCAAATACGGTTGTGCTAAAAAAGAACGTGGAGCACTGGCATTGGCTTAGCCAAATGTCAGTGAAAATCATATTTTGAAAAATGTTCACGTAATTTCTGCTACATTGAATTAGCTAAATACAATTCATTTGAAAGATAAGTTACAGTAACTTTATCCCTAGAGTCATATATATATGAAGGAAACTGTAGCATCTTTATTCTAATATTTTATTATTTCTTGTGTTACCCTTTTCCTTCTCTCTAGTATAACTTCATCCCTATAGTAACTTCATCCCTAGAGTTACGATGCATTTTTTTATTATTACTTATATTTTTATAAAAATAATTAAGAAATTATTTTTTGCATCTATCTATAATCATGCAAGAATTATAATAATATGAGAAAATATGAATAAACTTTTTATTAATTATTTATAATGTACAAAATAATGCAATAATCTTATCTTATGCTCGTTTGTTTCTTCCTGTGTAGTGTTTTGGTTTTATTTTTATGTTTTTTAGGCCAAATAAAGGGAGAATCGCCGATTGGGACTTACCAACAACCATTAGCCAACACGCACCCCACCTGGAGGTTGCCCAGTCGCCAATCTTCAAGACCACCAAACGCAACGCCAATCGGAGTGGAGCGTAGCCTGCATGCGCGGGTTGAAGATTCGGAGCTCATCGGCGCGTGACCTCACGCGCCACCAAGGAGCCCTCTGCTGCTGCAACACCTAGCTGTTCCGGATCCTGTGACTCTGGATCTTCCAAGATCGACCATCGGTTTTTCTCCCAGAGTGGCGCATGTACTGCACGTGCCACATCAGTGTTTTGTGCATTATTTTTCCATTTTTACAGTGTTTTCACAATGTAATTTTTTTTGTGTCCTGTCTTTATTTTTTAGAAAAATAAAAATCCAAAAACATAGTGTCTTCGAACCTTATTCCGAATGGAGTGGTCCCCCCCCCCTCCGCTTAGGCAGTGCTTATGGTGGTGCTCCATACTCTGCTTAGTTGGGGTATGGGGTTTTGTCACCCGGTTACTATTAACTCTGTCGTGGACAGAGTTGTGCTATCTCTTAGAGTTAGATTTTTGGAGATCTGTCGTCTGGACTAGACCATGTTAGTTACAGAAGTATGTTGGGAAGCTATTAACTTTTGTAACTGACTTATTTTTAAGTTAACTTTATATGTCCTCTATTAATGAATGGAATGAGGTCCGTTATTATTAAAAAAAATTACACGACAAAAAAATAATAATAATGCAATAATCTTATCTTATAACAAATTATAATATAAGTAATGTTCATCTATATAATTTAATTAAAGTAATATAAGGAAATACATCCCAACTTGTAGTTTTACATTTTAAAATACTTTGGTAGTTAGCTGAAAGTGAGTTGGAATGAGTTGAATTCATTGTTAGTATTGAGGGAACCATATTGTTTTTTATTTCTGTTAGTCTAGTAATTGGTATACTCAGAATATGATTAAAAAAAAAAAAAACTTTATGTTTTGGATAAAGAGGTCAAATACATGTTTTCATGTTTTAAGTGTCAAAATTCATTTTTTGCAATATGTAGTAGGCATACGGCACGCATTGGCACCTACTCTGCAATTGATGGACATGGACTGGACATAAGTAGATTGCGGGTAGAAGTCAACTTATTTCAATTTCTTGCTTGTGCAGTTGGTTTTTTAAGCTGGAACCTATAATGTGAATGTGTATTATAACTTTTTTTTTTTTTTTTTTTTTTTATGTATTATGTCTAAGTAACCTAATGTGAATGTGTTATATTTTTTTATGTTACAACCGACATTTTACGGCGACTTTTGATCGCCGGAAATAATTTTTGTCTTTTTTCCCGCTGCTCATACCACTGGTAAAACTATTTACGACTACCTATACCTGCCACAAATATCAAATTTGTCATGTTAGAATATTTTCTTTGAGTTATGTCCACTGTTTACTCTTATTTCTGGAGAATTATATTGCAGCAAATAAGATTTCATTGCGGGTAAAAGTCCGCTAGCAACATGGTTTACGGCATTTTTTGCCGCAAAATTTTAGACTTTTTCCAACAAAATAAATCACCGATTAATGTTTTCCGAGACGAATGTTGATTTTCGAAGAGTATGCAAGGTTTTTTTCCGGCAAATTAGTACTGCCGGAAAAGTACTTTGTCTTGTAGTGTGCAAATTTTGAATTTTATTTTAGTTTTTTATTTTTATTAGACTAATTAAATTATTTTATTTATTATTCGTATTCCACGTACACATATCATGACAAAAATAAAATTAAAAAAAGTGGTGCATGTTGCTCACTAGACTTATGAAATATGATGTGACCGAGGGTGGGTGGGCTTTACCCAAGTTTCCTCATCAGTACGTTATCCCCATTCTTGTGATGGTTGTGGCTACTATGCCGCCCCATCTTCACTATTAGGCGTACCGTCCAGTGTAATTTTTTTTTCTTTTTTATTTACACATTTTTTTAATACATTTAAATATTTTTAAAAAATAAAAAAATATATATCAATACACTTAAAATCACTTTTTTAATCACTAAGTAAAAAAAAAAAAAAAAATTGCCAAGCGGTCAAATGGAGCGGTCACAATGGGTGGGCAAAGTAGTGTTTCCCTTCTTGTGATACGTAGGAATTAAAGCTCTGAAATTGCCCTTGGATTTCCTACCTAAGCACTACCGGTTTAGCTGTATATGGAAGCGTAGATAACGAGGTTTGGGAGCTCTCTCCCGATTCCCTATGTTCAGGAGGTTGCAAAGGGCACAGCAAGCACTGTCCCGCCACGGTTTGTGCGGCCCGATCAAGACCCTCCCTTCATATCCGACTCCACAGCTTTGCCCCAACTCCTAGTCATTGACATGCATCTCCTATTTTCCAAAGATTTTATGGACTCTGAACTGCAGAAGCTGCACTTGGCAAGCAAACAATGGGGTTTCTTCCAGGTCAGTCGTGATCTCTCTCTCTCTCTCTCTCTCACACACACACACATACCCAGAGTAAAGTATCAATACATGATCTTTGTTGAACTCTTCATAAATGAAGAAATTAGCACCTGATCATCTGATCTATTATATAACTGTTTTGAACCATGAAATGGCTCCTCATGACAAAAGACATTGTGAGAGTATAATTAAGTACAATCTATGACAAAACTCTTGGTTGAAGAGTCATGACCCATATTAACTAAACGGATTCATGAAAAGATTGAAGAAAAAATGAATCCTTCATCCAAAAATATTTATGAGAGTAGTAGATCATGCATATGACAAGAGATTTCAGAGATTTGGAAAGGTAGGTTTACCAAAGATATATATATGCTTTTGATCATCTTTATGGTCCAATACAAATTTTTAGCTAATGATCAGAGAAACAAATCGTTTGTAAACATGACCATAGAGATCAAAAAGGTAAACGCTGATCATGTTTACGATCATGTTTAAGATCAATTCATTCGGGTTATATATTCGTTTTTTTTTTAATTGGAAATAGGCTTCGTTTCATCCATGAAGGAAGTTATGAGTGTGACTAGTCAATACGGAGAAAACTCCGAATACAAGCCAAATTACACATTTGTTATACGCCTCCCTGCACATAAATTCCTTTGGGCATTGTCTAAATTTCTAGAAACTCTCATAAAAGAGTATCACTCTCTGTATAAAACAGAGATAAAACACATCCCTACCTCCAAAGGAGGAAAGTGTATCCCAACCACCCCATCCTCCAAATGATAAGAGGTATCCCAACCACCCCATCTTCCAAAAGAGGAGGGGTATTCAACCACCATGTCATGGATATAAGTCTAATAGCCTATTTCTTTTATTCACCACATCCTCCAAATAAGGAGGGGTATCCAAACACCCTACTACTAAAAGGAGATAAACAAAATACAAACACCAAATAAAACCCCGCAAAAAGCAGAGATACACTACACTACAAACAAAACACATAGGCCCAGCTTAAACAAAAGGGTCCAGCCTATTTGCAAGTGGGAGGGCAGCCCTTAGGGTTTATCTCTATCTTTGTTGCCGCCACCCTTCTTCAATTTTCTTTTACCTTTTTCTTTTTTTCTTCCTCCATTGCCCGATCTACTTCCTCCTTCACCCAATCTTTCCACCGCCCATCTCCTTCGCATGAGCTTCGACAGCCTCCACCAAGGCTTCGAACTTAGTTTCCTCCACCGTCCCTCTCACCTAGCCCGGCTTCGCCCACCCATCGCACGAATAACGGCCACACGAGCACCCATCGGACAAAACAACCACCCATCACACGAGCATGAACGCATGGCATCCTCACACCTTCGCGTGGCACAAATCGCACCTTGCTCAACACAATTGCACCATCACATTGCACAGGACCATCGCACAAATCGCATCGCACTGGACCCTCGCACGAGCACCATCACGACACCATCTCGTGCAGGCTTCTTCGTCCTTACGGCTCAAACGCTCAGCCCCAGCATCAGTGGCACCATGCGAGGATACACTGAGACTGGGATGGGTCTGGGCCTTTGTGGTTTGTGAAGGAGAAACATATACTAAAACGAAAAGAAAAGAGAACGAAAAACTATGCTGAGACTGGGATCACCATAACGTGTTCCTCTTTTATTAGACTTAATAAAACACAGAAATGAAAACCAAACTTTAGAATTAAAAATAAAAAATTAAATGGCATAAATTCATATTTTCGTTGTTAAATGGCATAAATTCATTACATTAAAAACTTTAGAATTAAAAATAAAAAAGAACTAAACTAAGGAAAAAAAAAAAAGACATTGAGCCGTTCGGCCACTCTACATGAGATGTGAATTCTAGATTTTGCATTAGTAAAATAAACACAGACAGCTTTTTTTATAACCCTTTATATAATCCTGTCTTAAATGATGAACTTTTTTAATTAAATAACTTATAAAAATACTATAAATTTTCAGAAATACCCTTAATTTAAACCATAATTATATAAAAATTTGTAAAAAAATAATTATACATATACCATTCACCCATACACTAAACGGCCTGACAATAACCACACTTAAAAAAGGTCGAACGGATATAGATCTCAAAGTTGTGTTTGGATATGAGATGGTCTCAGATGATTCGACGTAATTGATATGTAATAGTAGTATTTTGTATAGATCTTACTAAGATGTATTTGAATATAAATAAGTTAAGATATATATTTGAATGTATAAAATAGATTGAGATAAGTTTAAACTTTTTATAAAAAATTGAAAAAGTATTAAATCTCAGCAATAATTATTTCATCAATAATTAATTTCAGATGACTTGAGGTGATGTCGACGTCCAAACATAGTCTTGCCCTTAATTTTCTCTCTCTCTTGCACCTAACTTGGACTTTTTCTGTAAGATCACAATAAAAAAAGTGAATTTTTTGAGTGGGTGTTTTTAAATGAATGGAGAGGTTACAGGTTTTGGGCATGTACATGCATGGCTAGAAAAGGGAGGGTGAGTGCCCACCACTGCGAATAGGGGGGAGGAGTAGGACGGACCCAACGAGTAAAAACGACAATATTTTATTATTTTATTTCTTAAATTCTAAGATTTGTTTTACTTTGACATGATTTCAAGATGTGGGGATCATGAGTTTTCAAACTTTTTTTTATTTTTTTAATTTATTTATGAGGAAAATTTAATGTGGATATGATTTTACAGTTAATAAATCATGGACTGAGCAGTTTATTATCGGAGAAGGTGAAATCTGGCATTCAAGAACTATTTAATATAGATATGGAAGAGAAAAAGAAGTATTGGCAAGGTGAAGGAGAATGAGAGGTTGAGGGCTTTGGACAGAGCTTTGTTGTTTCGGAGGAGCAAAAGCTGGACTGGGGTGACATGTTCTTCCTCATAACCCTTCCCACCTATCTCAGGAAGCCCCACTTATTCCCTCAACTTCCTCTCCCACTCAGGTCATCTGAACTCTACTTCACGCTCATGCTAGCATGCAGATTTTTTTTTTTTTTTTGGCTGCTCGTTGTTCTCCATGACCTGTAAAATTTAAAAAAAAAAATTAATTATGAAAATACTATTTGATTGTAGGTCGAAATAAATGTTTTTGATCTTTCAATATAATCTTACCATGCACTTATTATTATCTCAATCAAGAAAGCGATTCTTCCAACAGTTGGATAGAGTGACACAAGTAGTAGAATGAAACGAATCAATGACCACGGTTTAATGCGAAACTCGTATCCAACAGCACACTCAAAACGGTGCAAACATATTGATCGATTCCTACGTTCAATAAGACCTGTAATCTAAATCAACAATAATTAACAGACATTATAATAATGTTAAAATTCTCAAATTCAATATTATAAGGACTGGAAATAATAACGAATCTTACCACGAAAAACACACATCGATTGTTGATAATTATGATCACAACGCCTGTAAATTGACAAGAAAAGCCACTTTTTGCATTAATCTGTGAATATATATGGCTATGTGAACGCAGCGCAAAATTACAGCAGGGGAATTTGTTTAGATGCATGTGGCATTGCCCATATTTCGTCTTGTTGAAAAGTTGCTTGTAAAGTGTAAATAGCTCAAATTAATTGACAAAGTTAGTTTGTCTCTTTATAATAGTTTGTCTCTAAAAATAACATTCTTATTTTTTCAATTATCTTTTTCAGGTGGGGGATACTTCTTGCGCAGTGACTCCATGCCATGCGGTCACGTCCAAGTGGACCTCTTTCCCGTGAGATCAATATCAGACAGTAAAAGGCTTGACTTGACGGCCTGATAGATCTTGATTCCCTGCATGTGAGAGTCGGTTGGCTCATTACGGAACTTTGGGGCCACATCGAAAGCCAGTACATGCCCATCATTTTCCATTCTCAAACCACCCTCTTTTTTTTTTTTTCAAGCAATTGACGGAATATCTATGTCTATGCATAGTTGGGGAGTATTAATGACCTCAATGTCACATATATAATTAAGCATATATAGAATAATCCCTATTTAAAAAAAAAACCATGTTTGGGAGCTCTCTCCCAGTTCCCTGTGTTCAGGAGCTGGCAAAGGACACGCCAAACGCAGTGCCACCGCGCTATCTGCGGCCCGATCAAGACCCTCCCTTCATATCCAACTCCACATATTTTCCACAACTCCCAGTCATCGACATGCAACTCCTATTTTCTCCAGATGTTATGGACTCTGAGTCGCAGAAATTGCACTTCGCAAGCAAAGAATGGGGTTTCTTCCAGGTCAGTTTGATCTCTCTCTCTCTCTCTCTCTCTCACACACACACAAAGAGTTGTAGAATTATAGCATCTGATGATCTGTAACTATTTTCAACCATTAAGGCTTGAATAAGATATCAAACCCGATATTGACTGATCAAGGGTTCGAAGTTTGAAATGATTGAAGAAAAAACGAATCCAAAACACAAGAATGAGATTACATATGCATGAATAAGATATCAAACCGTAGTCATATATGTTTTAGAGCATCTTTCTTAATCATTGAATTTTTCAATGCAAAATTTCATCGAATGATCCAAGAAACACATAGGTTGTAAACAGACTGCACAGAAAAAAAAAAAAGGACTAATTGATAAGTGTTGAACTTATGATCTGGAAAAGATAGTGAAAGAAGATCTGGAAAATATTTCTTTAAAGAAAAAAGATAAATACCAGTAAAATTGATTGAAGCAGCTGAATAATCAAAGCAAAAGTCAAAGTTAGGAGCGATAGAGAGAGACTCGGGACCTCTATCCATTTGTCTTTCCTTCTGGGTAGGGTCCGAGGGCCGAGGCTGAATGTGTCAACAATATTTTCTCCTAGCGGCCATGGTTTGTTTTCTTCTGACTCATTTCCTTTATTTTAATTTTTTTAAATTTCAATACAAAATATAATAAATAATTTAATTTTTTAAAATTTTAAAACAAAATTATATTAAAAATTTATATTTTAATAATATTTTATTTAACTTTTAACTCTCATCTCATCTCATTTGTACAAATACACGAGACCTTAATTAATTTTAAAAAATAATTATAAAAAAACATAAATCTATAACTCATATAAAAAAATCTTACTTCTTAATGATAACTCTCACTGTTTCTCTAAATAGAATACACGATACTTACAAATCTTACAACTATATTTAGCATTATTCTAATTTTATAAGTGTGTCAACGCCGGTTTGAGTAATCACCCATAAAATGAAGGGATAAGTTTTGTTTTAATTATTCGTTTTAAAACAAATCATATGAAATTTTGTTTTTAATATTTATTTATGAGGAAAATTTAATGTGGAAATGTTTTTACAGTTAATAAATCATGGAGTGAGCAGTTCAATATTGGAGAAGGTAAAATCTGGCATTCAAGAGCTATTTAATATGGATATGGAAGGGAAAAAGAAGTATTGGCAAGGTGAAGGAGAAGGTGAGGTTGACGGCTTTGGACAGAGCTTTGTTGTTTCGGAGGAGCAAAAGCTAGACTGGGGTGACATGTTCAGCCTTATCACCCTTCCCACCTATTTGAGGAAGCCCAACTTGTTCCCTCGCCTTCCCCTCCCACTCAGGTCCCATCTCTGTTTTTCACTCCCATGCTTGCATGATTTTTAAAATAGAAATTCTATTTACGTGCTCACACGCCTTTTAAAAAAAAGTGAAATGAGTCTGATATGGAAAAATCATTCTTTTAATGGTGGGCTTATTTTTCTTCAAAATGAGTAAGCGTGACTTGTACACTTTAAAACTGTATCTACTATTACCTTTTTTTTTTTAATAAAATAAGTCATTTTGGACATTGAGGCTATCCTAAATTGTTCAAATTTTACTGTACAGTATCAAATCAACTAATTGCCAAGTACTACATGTAGCTTGATGGCACAAGACCCACATCTCCAAAATGGAGATTATGGGTTCGACCCCCTTCCCCCAATATATAAAAGACCAATATTTTTCATCACTATGGAATCTATTTGCAGAGATAACTTAGAAGCTTACTCAACAGAACTGAAAGATCTGGCCATGAAAATTCTAGATCAAATGGCAAAAGCTCTGAGAATGGAAACTAATGACATGAGGTGCGTATTTGAAGAAGGGATGCAGTCAATGAGGATGAACTACTATCCTCCTTGTCCACAACCAGAGCTTGCCATTGGCTTAAACGCTCACTCCGATGCTTCAGGCCTAACAATCCTCCTCCAACTCAATGAAATGGAAGGTCTCCAGGTTAGAAAAGATGGAACGTGGATCCCTGTTAAACCCCTTCCCAATGCTTTTATCGTCAACATTGGAGACGTTTTGGAGGTAAATCTTGGAGACTCTTATTACCCTTAAGTTCTTTTACATTACACTTAAACAGTTCTTATGATTCGAAAAGAGACGGACAAAATATATGAATCCCATATCGTAGAATGTTATATGTAAAAATTGTCTATTAAATGCAATAAAATTCAACAGGCCGTAGTGTGTATATATATCTTTCTTACGGTAAAAAAGTGTTTGATTCTAGTTTTCAGTTGTTGGTTAATTCCCATGCATGAATGGTTTGGCAGATTGTGACGAATGGTATCTATCGTAGCATCGAGCATCGTGCAACTGTGAACTCAGAAAAGGAGAGGCTGTCGATAGCCACATTTTTAAGCCCAAAACTAGAAGGAGATTTCGGTCCGGCGCCAAGCCTTTTGAATACAGAGTCACCGGCATTGTTCAAAAGAATAGGAGCAGTAGATTACTTGAAGGGTTTTTTGTCACGCAAACTCGACGGGAAGTCATAGATCGATGCTATGAGGATCTAAGGAATGAGGCCAAAAATGCATGCTCTTCAGAGCATAAGTTTGACTTTATATACTCGAGCCAGATTTAAAATAAACGAAATGTTCATGCTATATTATTAATTACTTTGTTTTGCCAAAGTGGGACCAACAGAAATATGTAATTCTATTTCTACGGTTATAATTATTAGATCTATGCCCTCCATAATTTCTAGGATATTCTAGCTAGTACTATGCATATCTCATTAAGTCACAATCATTTTTTTTCCTTAAAATCAAATTAAAGTGATCGATATAAATATGCAGTGGTATTCTATCTTATCATTTTCGTCAAAACTATTGACATGGCACATTCAACGAAGGATTGTTTTATAGGAATTATCCCGTGCATTGCTCATTTTTTACAATGCAACTGCTAGGGCCATCGAGAAATCTCATAAGGATTTCTACCAACAGTGCAAATTATTTATTTATTTTTTATTCTTTAAAATATTTTTTATGGATTTTTTTTATATACAAAAAAATAAAAAACACAATACTAAAAAATAAAGAAAACAAATATTAACAAAAACACACATACGGCAGCTTTCATCGTGGGATTCCTTGGTGGATACATGATTTCCATCAAGGGTTATGCTACTTTTTTTTTTTTTTTCTAACAATACCTCTGCATTTCATTTATAACTGTCAAGTAATACAACTTTGTCACTATCCAGACTTCTTGCTACAAAATCTGGTACATCCTCTATCCAGACAGTTTTTTCTAACAAGCCTAAAGCTAACTTAGCTAAAGTATGAGCCACTATATTTTTTTCTCTGTATGCAAATAGAATTTTCCAATCTGGTCTATTTTTAAAAAAGAACTTTACATCATCAACTAAAGAACTGAAAACTAAATTTTTCTCTTCAAAACTCTTCACTGCCTCTATGACAACTTTTGCATCTCCTTCAAAAACAGCCTTGTGTATATTAAGATCACTACATAGCTCTACAGCCATCCTCAAAGCCAAGCTTTTTGCCACCATTGGACTGTTAACATTTGCCTTCTGATCACAGATAGCAACTAAGGCTTCTCCCTTCTCATCTCTAACAATGATCCCAGCCCCCATTCTTCTCTCTTTCAAGTTTACAAAAGCATCCCAGTTCACCTTCACCCATCCACACTCTGGTTTCTCCCATTTCAAAACACTCCTCGCATTGCTGTTTTGCCCCTTACTTGCTTGCTTTGTAGGAGTTTGAGCTGTCTTGTATTCAAGCAAACTTTCAATTGTTGTCTTCACTAGTCTCTTGGGGCAACCTAGCTTCTTCTCAAAAACAAAATCATTCATGCGCAACCAAACTTTTTAGAGCAGAACAACCATCTCTTCTAACTGCTTCATGCTTGTAACACCTCGTATTTTAGTGTATTTTCACTGTAGGATTATTTTTAATAATTCAAAAATTTATTCTCTTATTTTATAAGTATCGGATATTTTAAATGGGTTATTTTATGATCTTTAAATTGTGAAAATTAAATTGTTATGTTTTCTTAATATTTATTTACTGTTGTACATTTAAATTGTTCTTCTTTTAATTTAATTGATTGTGAGATTTAATTATTTTATTTTCATTGTATCATTACGTTTAATTTAATTTAATTGATTTGTTGTTTTAAAATCATTTTCGTTGGATCATTTTCTGTGACCCAAGATGTGAGGATTGGACCTCATTTCTTTCCCTTCATTTTTCTTTTTCTCTTTTTTCTTTTCTTTCTTTTCTTTCTCCCCAGTTTCCCCCCCTCCCGCGCGACGCACCCTCTCTCTCTCTCCCCGTCCGATTTCATCTTCAACCCAGCCCCTCGCCGTGAGCCGCCAGTGACCGACACCGCCTCCTCCGTCCACCTCCCCACCGGCCGGCGACCCTTCCTCGTAAATCTCAGCTCCTCCATCGCCGACGTTCTCCTCCACGCACTGCTTGAAGCCACGGCCTTCTCTTCCTTCGCGCGCCGCCGTCGCGCCACCTCCGGCCACCATCTCTTCATCACTTCATCCCCGACCTCTTGGCAACCCAATGGACCCAACCCCGGCTCCGATCCGTCACCGGTGAAGCACAACCAAGCCCATATCCGATTTCAACATTTTTGGCCTAAAACCACCCTTTGCGCCGCCACCCACGGCAAACCACCACCACCATTGGCTTTACTGACCTCTCTAGGCCTTACCCTATCAATTTCGGGTCTTAGTTTGTCTCCGTTGAAAAGTGAGTTTTTGAGACCCACGGCCACAGTGTATTTTACACTGTTACGTTGCTGAGTCACCACTTCTTGCACCTCCGTGATCCTTCAAAAATCATATTATAGCATTGTAAGTATTTTTCCAAAGAACTATTATGATTTAAATATATTTTTGCACTAACTCATATTATTGTGAACTGGTTGGTTGGACATGCCGGACTGAGTCCGAGGAGTTCGGGGGTCGGATGGACTATGGACGGAGTTGTGTGTTTGGTTGGTATTGTGAATTGATGGTTGTTGGTTTTGGTGTTCATGTACATAGCATATTGCACGCATGATCATGTTTGTAAAGGAAACTGGGTTTTCGTGTACATGCATTCATGTTCATGTGTTTCATGAAAACTGAGTTTTCATGTGTTAAAGGATTTTGGGTGCGTGTGTATCACGACCCCAAGCCGAGATGGGGTATTATCTTGGTGGAGCTCCTCTGGTCACTCGGGAGCAGAATATACTGAGTGACGTGTCCCCTGGATTATCGCTGGGCGACGATGGGATCGGACGAGATGGTCTCGTGCCGACTCTGTGGCCCCTCTGCTGGTAGGGGCTAGAGGATGCTTGGCCACATACGTGCTGGGCGCGGAACTGGGCATCGCTCGTTGCGTAGTGGGTGCTTGGCCACGAATGCGCTGGGAGCGGAACTGAGCATCGCTACGAAGCTAGGACGTGCGGATGATCCCTAGGGGAGATCATGGTGCATTAGTTAATGGAATAATGGGCTGTTTTCTGGGAAAATAGCGTGTGTTGATTTAAAGGTTTTTACGTGATTCATTTTCTGGAAAAATGAGATTTTATTGATTTGGGTCATTTTCTGGGAAAATGACGGAGTATTCTTTTTGGGCCAAAATGAGATTTTGGCGTGTGTTGGAAAAATACCTATTTTCGGGGAAAATAGTATTTTTTGGATTTAATGCATATCTCATCATATGCATGTATGTTGGTAGTATTAATGTATTTTTATCTCGTGGTTATTTGGGTTATACTTACCTGCGGTACCATTTTGTGGTAATGCAGATTTTGATGCAGAGGAGGATGAGGGTAAGCTTGAGGAGTCGGCTCCGCCCGAGGAGTGATTGGATCACTCGCATTTTGGTTGGGACTTGTGAATATTTATTTTGGATCACTGTATAATTTTTAAACCTTTTAACTGATTGTTTAAATTGTATTAACAATTCTGGTACTTAGTTGTATTATTTATCCGCTGCGTTATTTTTGTACGCTGTTGCATGTACACACACTTGGCATTAACGTTGGGATGTGTGACCCTGTTGTCATCATCCCGGTGTCTCGATTCTCGTGTCTCCTTACATGGGGGTCGTGGGCGCCACAATGCTCATCCTTTCCATGAACTTCCCCCACAGCAGCATAAAGTCCTCTTCTGTTCTTCCCCATTTCTGCACACAACCTCCAACTTCAACCCATATATTATTGGCTGCCGGGCATTCCCACAAAGCATGCATAACAGATTCTGTTTTTGCACTGCAAGCTGGGCACCTTTTATCTTCAACAATTTTCCTTTTAAAAAGGTTCTCCTTTGTTGGCAGTGGATTGTTTCCCACTTTCCACAAAACAACTTTGTCACACTTGGAACTTCAAGATTCCAAATATTTTTTCATCTCACATCATCAGTCCCTGAGCATTCTCCTCTATTGTTCTTGAGTCTGTCCAGTTGTAGAAAATAGGCACTCCTTATTGAGAAGAGTCCCTTCTTGGAAGGGCCCCAAATCATTTTATCTTGAGCATGGCCTCTACTCAAAGGTATACTTAGAATCTGGGCCACCTCAACTTCTGAAAATATTTCTCGAATCCTACCCTCATTCCACTCCTCCTTATGCTTATTGATAAGTTCTCCCACTTTAGCATCTTCTTGCAGTAAAGAAACAGGTGATTATATAGAAAAGGAGGATGGAGTTGATAACCATTTTAAGCCCCAGATTTTTATCTTGCTACCATCTCCCACTATCCATCTTAACCCATCCTTAACAAGCTCTCTAGCTAACCAAATATTTCTCCACATTAGAGAGGGCCATGAGCTTAAATTTGCATCCAAGTAATTGGAATGCCTATAATACTTCTCTTTGAAAATTGTGGTAGCCAAAGACTCAGGATTTCTATGCAAACTCCAACCCTGCTTTGCTAGGAGAGCCATGTTAAAGCTTTCCAGATCCCTGAAGCCTAAACCATCATTCCCTTTTTGCATGCCCAAATTCTCCCATTTTTCCAACAAATACCCCTTCCTTCTTACTGTTTGCCCCACCAAAATTTCGACAAAAGCCCATTTATCTCTTGGCACAGCCTCTTAGGGAGCTTAAAAAACAGACATAGTGAAAGTGGGTATGGCTTGTAACACTGCCTTAATCATAATTTCTTCACCAGCTTGTGATAAGAATATGTTTTTCCAACTTGTGATTTTTTGCCAGATTTTCTCCTTCAAACTTCTATTGCTCTTCTTCTTTAGTAAATGCACCAGTAGGGGTTTATGGTTTGAAGTACTAGTCACCAACACTTCCACCCACGTATCTCTATAAGCATTCATCCACTCAGGAGTTGCCACAGCCCTATCTAATCTTTCCTTAGTGAAAGATTCATCTCCATGTGAGTTACTCCAAGTAAACTTATCACCCTTCCATCCAAGGTCTTAGAGGTTACTTTCATTCATAACCTCCCTAAATAATTTCATTTGACCTTCAGGTCTTGCTTTTTCCACCCATTTTTCATTATTTGTTAGGATTTCATTGAAGTTCCCCACTATGAACTAACCAATACCAGCTGCAGGTTTAAGAGAGTTCAACAAGGACCATGACTCCTTTCTTTTGTTAGTATCTGGTTGCCCATAGAAACAAGTAAGCAACCATCTTTTCTTCCCTTCATCTTCTATCCACACATTAACATGGCGTTGTGAGTAATTAACAATTTCAGCCCTCACACTTGAGTTCCAAAACAGAACTAATCCTCCTCCTTTCCCAATTGCTTCAACCACAAAACAGCCTTTGCAATGTAACCTTCTTTTCAGACTATCGAAACTTCTATTTAAAGACTAGTTTCTGTCACAAAAGCTAAGCTGGGTTTATTCTTCTCTACCATATTATAGAGATTTTGAACTGTCCGAGAGTTCCCCAACCCTCGGCAGTTCCAACTAAGGATTTTCATAATGTTTGGCGGGGTTGGGATTCAGCCACCACTACTAATTCAGTACCAAAACCCCCCAATTCCTCACTGCCCCCTTTCCCCCCTCTTCTTCACATTACCTATCTCACATTTCTCTTGTTCTTCACAGCCTCTTTTCCTTATTTTAGCACAAACACAGTTTGAAACCACTTGCTTCCTTTTAACTCTAGCTCTCCTCTTCCATTCCCTCTTTTTTTTTTTTTTTTTGGACTTTCCTCTACCCCAATCTCACTCTACCTTTTGCTGGAACTTCCACCTTATTTTCAGAGGCCACCTCTAGAATGTTTTCAGAAACTTCTTCTAAGGCCTTATCCATCAAATCCCCGAGAGCCCTTACTACTTCAATAGGACGAATCTCCCTCCTCTCTTCTCCCCTTTTTTTCACCCCTCCATCCATACTTCTATCCATCCCTTCTTCTACCCCCATCCCCTCTCTACCCCCATTGTCACCCTCTGATTCGTTCCCTCCCCCACATCCTTCCCTTCCTTTCTCCCTATCGCGTTTTTTACCCTCCTCCCCATCACTCTCTATGTCATTCTTTCCCTTTTTTTTTTAATCCTTCATTACTCTCATAATTTCCCAGATTCGAACTCTCACTTTTCCATTTACAACCCTTCTCCTTCCACCAATTAAGCTATTGTAACTTTTTGATCTAGGAATCTGCTTTGCCCTTAACCAAGAGCCGTATTGCTCAATGTTCCCCTCATTGTTCCCTTGAACTCCACAACACCCATTCACTACATGGACCATACATCCACATTAGAAGCAAATTTTAGGCAACTTCTCATAACTGAAAGGGAACCAGAAACTACTCCCACTCACTATTAGAGTTCTCCCCCTTGCAATAGGTTTAGTCAAGTCCAAGAGAACTTGAACCGTCAAAAAGTTCCCCCAGCCACTCCCATCTTCTTGAACATCTACCCTCTCGACCTTGCCCAACATGCCCCTGATTTGTTCACCCTTAGTTTTGGTCATACAAGAAATAGGCAAGTTATGGATTCTTACCCAAAAACATTCAGTATCGAAGTTCACTATCCCTCAAAATCCTTCAGCACTAGGACCTGATTGTCAAATAATCAGGGTCTCCCTTCCCATTCTCTTTCTTTATCGGCGACATTCTCAAAAACAATAGCAAAAACATTTGGGCTTACGTCTGTGAATTTCGCAGCCTTGCTAATCCTCCACACTTTTGCCATTGTCATCTCCACCACCTCCTTACTGATTGGTCTCGATGCACATATTTTTCCCAACACAGATCTCTATTCTTTATAGATTAATTCGGTCAAGAAGTCTTCTTCGAGCTCAATACCCACTCTCTCCTCCTCTAAAAGTCTAAGACCCTTCCATTTCTCCTCTAGAGAATCCATCATCGCTCGTTTCCAGCAAGAAATAGCCACCATGCACCTCTGTGACCTTCCAAGAACCGCACACACTTGTTGTCGCTCCACCAGAAAAAAGAAAACTCCCACACCCTGGGCCACCACCAGAAACCAATTCTGTTATAACTGACTACTCGTTCCACTACCCCACCCCAACTTCACCCCTTTTTCTTCACCAATTCTATTATAACTGACTACTCGTTCAACTGACTACGGGTTAGGCTACTCATATTTAAACACCACATACCATACACACTACAAGATAAAGTAGTTTTAACGGCTACATTTATTTGCGCCGACTAAAATTAGTTGCAAAAAGCCCACTTCCACTGTTTGGGTGGAAACATTCAGAAAAATCGCAACAAAAAAAGTCATTTTTTCAATTTTATTGCCAGAAATGAAATTGATGCAAAACAATGCACTTTGGACTGTTGGGTTGCAAAAATCTCAGAAACTAAAAATGTCATCGCGAGAAATATATTTTTGGCAATTTTGGTCACCGAAAATATGATTGCGGGAAATAAGTTGGTAGCATACAACTGATTGCAACAATTTGTAGTACTTTTACGACGACTATTCTTGCCACAAAAAGTTTTGATTTAAAATAGACAGACCTCTCTTTTTCCTCTCTCTAGCACTCTGCTCCTCTTTCTATCTTGCTCTGTTCCTTTTCCCCATTTCCAAAAAACCCAAGCCCTAACTCGAATGCTTATAACCCTCTGCCAACTTTTTTCTTCTAACTTTGTTCCTCTTTCTCTCTCGTCATCTCCTCTTTGTTCGTTCAATTGCAGCTATATTGCATACTCGATACATAATCTATATGCTAAATAAATATCATATACATTTGACCGTGTTTTTACTCATATTTATGTGGGGGGGAGGTCTTAGTCTCAAGGCCACTTATGAAGTGGTGACAGACAGCCCACTATCTTCTTTAATCTTGATTATTGTTATTGTACTAACTGATATTATTTTTTTAAATATGCATGCTGGTTTGGGCTCTTTCACTTCTTTCACGTGCTTTCTCATCTTGGTGGAGAAAATGTATTCTTCATTGTCCCATAGCAAGCAGAAATGCGAAGACATTATTATAAGATAGCTTTGTATTTCAATTAGAGGTTGGTGGTCTATAGAGGTAATGGGGCGCCATAGTGTTGTAGAGTGCGGACATTTATACCGGCGGCGGCAGGGGGACCAAGAATTTTTTTATTTGATAATCTACTTTTTGGAATTATTCACTTCACCAAAGCTTGTTATAGAAATGATAACTTGAGTTTAATTTCCTGAAACTATTCTTGATTTTTCCAGGAAGTAGTTGTACACGTTTTATGTAGGGGTGTCAAATCGTGTTAATGGGTCATGTTCGTGTCGTGTCAAGACATGTATATTATACTATATAGGTCAACCCTAACCCGACCCGTTAAGCTTATCGTGTCAAAATCTCAAACCCTGACATAACGGGTCGTGTCGTGTTAACCCGTTTTAATCCGTTTATGTAAATCGGTTGAACAGACCCGAAATTAACTTATTTGATCTAGTTAAGTTTAACATAATTTTATATAAATTTTAAAATCTCAATATCTATAAAAAAAAATATAAAACTAACTAAAAGTCCAAAATTACAATCCAAATAATAACAGTATTGAAATTAAAATTCCAACAATTTTATTTTTAGGTATAAGAGTATAATTGTAACCTTAAATTTCTTAACGGGCCATAACGGGTCATAACGGGTTATAACGTGTTGACCCGTTATCAACCCGTTAAGCAATCGTGTTTTAACGGACTAACCCGTTTTGACCCAAACCCGTTAAGGCTAAACCTTAACTCGCTTTTATCTTGTCGTGTTCATGTTGGGTTAACGGGTCGTATCACATATTGCCACCCCTAGTTTTATGGTATGTAGGTTGTATTAGTTTCAAAGCAGGGCAACTCTTCTCCCACTACCCATGTCGCCTACTGATTGAAGGAAAAATTAAAATCTTGGTGGATCTCTTAGGTTTTTTCTATTATTTTTGGCTTTACATGGATTAAATAATCTCATACATATCTTAGCTTCTAGTGTAGTTGTGTGGGAGGAGAACAAGTTGGTGTAGGTGTGTGGTCCTGCAGTACATATATTACAAAAAAAGTTAATAAGATAGTGTGGTTGTATAGTTGATTCATTATTGTTTATTTTGAAATGACAACTTTCCTCATCTTGTTCTGACATGCTAATGGGTTTGACTATTTTTTTTATTGTGCTTGTATTTCTTGGCTCAAATGGTCAATTTAGTTAGAAATAGTGAAATATATTGATTTTCCTTGCATTATATATAAATTGTATTACTGCTAACATTTAATTTTTTTTTTCATATTAAAAATTAGTGTTTACGGGTTCTGTTACAAGAACAAGGTAGCTTGATTAGAGTCTAAATTAAAAATTAGTGTTTATGGGTTCTGTTACAAGAATCGGATATCTTGATTAGAGTCCAAATTTGTCTCATACTCTCACACGTGCTATTGAGATAATGAGTCTTCTAATGATTAATGTGAAAAGAGTTCTATGCTGCAGGAGGATGAGTTATTAGTATATAGGTTTTATTGTTATGGTATATAATATCTATGAATTGTTTGATGTGAGTTGTTCCCATTAAATATGGCAGAGTACATGAAAGTTTTATTTTAATTATTTGTCTTTCATCAGCTTATGATAGTTTCTTTTGTGCTACGTGTAAGTTGTTTTTTTAGCCTATTTCTACTGTTGGTATGTGATTGTGCAGGGTGGATGCTTTGATTTTGGTTCTGAAATGGGTTCTGATGGAGGTTGGTGGCTTCTATATGTTGTGGAGAATAGCTACTGTGTCGATTGGAGCTGGTTCTCAATCTCTAATATAGCCAAAAAGTAAATACCCTTGGTAGTTGATCTCTCATGAAAACTAATTTTGGGTTGATTTTTTTTACATAAAACAAAAACAAAAGAAAAAAACCTCACACATTTCAATGAAGTAATATTCCTAAATTTTTATGTGAATTTATTTTTGTGCATTCTTATTTGGTTGCACGAAAGGGAAAGTTGTTGTTGCTTGATGTCAATGACTTTTCTTTAAAGGTAACATTTACCGCCAAAGTCTTCCTCATTTTCATATTGTCATACTATAATACTTCTATTTTTATATTTTTAAGCCAAATGTCAGTGAAAGTCATATTTTGAAAAATGTTCACGTAATTTCAGCTACATAGAATTAGCTAAACACAATTATTTTGGAAGATAAGTTACAATAACTTTATCCCTAGAGTCATATATATATATGAAGGGACTGTAGCATCTTCATTCTAATATTTTATTACTTCCTGTGTTTCCCTTTTCCTTCTCTCTAGTATAACTTCATCCCTATAGTAACTTCATCCCTAGAATTACGATGCATTTTTTTATTATTATTTATATTTTTATAAAATAATATTAATCATCTTTCTTTTAATATTTTTTAGCATATAAAAATAATTAAGAAATTATTTTTTGCATCTATCTATAATCAAGCAAGAATTATAATAATATGAGAAAATATGACTAAACTTTTTATTAATTATTTATAATGTACAAAATAATGCAATAATCTTATCTTATGCCCATCTGTTTCTTCATGTGTAGTGTTTTGGTTTTGTTTTTATGTTTTTTAGGCCAAATAAAGGGAGAATCGCCGATTGTGACTTTCTAACACCCATTAGCCAACACGCACCCCACCTGGAGCTTGCCCAGCCGCCAATCTTCAAGACCACCAAACGCGGCGCCAATCGGAATGGAGCATAGCCTGCAAGCGCGGGTTGAAGTCATTTTCCTCCTAGAGTAGCGCGTGTACTACACGTGCCCCAACAACGTTTTGTGCACAGTTTTTCTATGTTTATAGTGTTTTCACAATGTAATTTATTTCGTGTCTTGTCTTTATTTTTTAGAAAAATAAAAATCTAAAAACGTAGTACCTTCAGACCTTAGTGTGAATGGAGTGGTATTCCCCCCCCTCCCCCCCCCCTTCTCTGCTTAGGTAGTGCTTATGGTGGTGCTCCATAATCTACTTAGTCGGGGTATGGGGTTTTGTCATCCGGTTACTATTAACTCTGTCGTGGACAGAATTGTGCTATCTCTTAGACTTAGATCTTTAGAGATTTGTCGTCTGGACTAGATCATGTCAGTCACAGAAGTGTGTTGGGAAGCTATCAACTTTTGTAACTGGCTTGTTTTTAAGTCAACTTTGTATGTCCTCTATTAATGAATGGAATGAGGTCCGTTATTATTAAAAAAAAATTACAAGACAAAAAATAATAATAATGCAATAATTTTATCTTATAACAAATTATAATATAAGTAATGTTCATTTATATAATTTAATTAAAGAAATATTAATAATAAATAATAATATTATTATTATAGAGATTGTAATGACTAATCCAATATAGACTTTAAATTTTGAGCGATCGGCTAAAATAATAATATTGGGTAGACGAATGTTAGTTAACCATGAAGTCCAATGTACTTGCTCCTTGGTCCTATAAACCCATCATGGTTTCAAATGGGTGCAGTCCACCTGATTAATTCTTTGCTGCTCTTCATTATTTTGCAAATGTTGAAGGGGGAAATACATCCCAACTTGTAGTTTTACATTTTAAAATACATTGGTAGTTAGCTGAAATTGAGTTGGAATGAGTTGAATTCATTGTTAGTTTTGACGGAACCCATATTGTTTTTTATTTCTTTTAGTCTAGTAATTGGTATACTCAGAATATGATTAAAAAAAAAACTTTTATGTTTTGGATAAACAGGTCAAATATTCGTTCTCATGTTTTCATGTTTTAAGTGTCAAAATTGATTTCAGCTCATTTTTTGCAATATGTAGGCATACCTATAATGTGAATGTGTATTATAACTTTTTTTTTTATGCATTATGTTTAAGTAACCTATAATGTGAATGTGTGTTATAACTTTTTTTATGTATTCTGTTTAAGTGAATTTTTTTATGTTACAACCGACATTTTATGGCAACTTTTGATTGCTAGAAATAATTTGTCATGTAACTTTGTTCCCGCTGCTCATACCGCTAGTAGTAACTATTTGCGGCTACTTATACCTGCCACAAATATCAAATTTGTCATGTTAGAATATTTTTGGTGAGTTATATTGTCCACTGTTTACTCTTATTTCTAGAGAATTATATTGCAGCAAATAAGATTTCATCACCGGTAAAAGTCCCCTAGCGACATGGTTTACGGCCTTTTTTGCCACAAAATTTTAAACTTTTTCCAACAAAATAAATCATCGGTTGATGTTTTTGGAGACCAATATTGATTTTCAAAGAGTATGCAGGGGCTTTTTCCGGCCAATTAGTATTGCCGGAAAAGTACTTTATCTTGTAGTGTGCATATTTTAAATTTTATTTTATTTTTTTATTCTGGTTTTATTTTTATTAAAATAATTAAATTATTTTACTTATCATTCATATTCCACGTACACATATCATGAACAAAAAAAAAATTAAAAAAAGTGGTGCGTATTTGTCACGGGTGTTGGGGGCAAGGCTGTAAGGGAAGCAAGAAGAGTAAAGAAGGAAGCTGAAGGAAGAAGTAACTGCATTAACAGATTAACAGCAGGAAGGAAACTGAAATAACAAAAGGAATCGGAGGCAATTATCGATACGGGGAGTTTTGGTAAATAGAGTTAGTAATACGGTGCATTTCATGTTTTGTAGTATTAGAAGTCTTTTAATGAAACGGTGAGTTTTGAGCTGTTAAGAATTGCATTGTGTTTTATGATGTAAAGTTGCGTTTTAAGTCTTCTTTTCATTCTGCATCTATAAAAGCAGAGGAGACTCACATGTAAATCATCTTGGATTCACTATGGAATCTAGCATTTGATGATCAGTTTGTGTGTCGTTCTATATTCTTCTTTAGTGTGTGATTGAGCCAAAGTTGTATTGTTAGAGTGGAGAGGGAGTGCAGTAGTGTTCTTGAATTTGCAAGAACGTTACAAGTGGTATCAGAGACAGGCGGTCTTGGGGAGCATTGATGGCAAACGGTACGCGTGCAGCCTTAAAGAATCAGCAAGATGGGTCCCAAAAGCAGCAGGAACCAGTTCAAAAGTAGTTGGAGAATCATCAGCAAGCTATTAGTGGGATGGCAGAAAGGTTAGACCAAGTTTCTGATATGTTACGTTCTTTGTGTGAAGCTGTGAATAGCAATTCTTTTAAAGATAGAGAGGGGTCGATTGAGACTAGAAGTCATGAAGAAAGGCGTGTTGTTCAGAGAGGGTTCAGATTGGATTGCCTACGTTTTAATGGTATTGATCCTGTTGGTTGGGTCTTTAAGGCCAATTAGTACTGATTTTTATCAAGTACCATTTTACCAGAAGTTGATGGTAGCATCGCACCATATGGAGGGTGAGGCATTGGTGTGGTACCAAAATGCCTTAGATGCCGGACAGTTTAATTCATGGGAATCCTTAGCGATGGCAATGCAAGGAAGATTTGGGCCATCAGCATTTGATGACCCAATGGAGGCTTTGTAACACCTCGTATTTTAGTGCATTTTTACTGAAGGATTATTTCTATTTATTCAAAAATTTATTCTCTTGTTTTAAAATTATCGGATATTTTAAATGGTTTATTTTATGATCTTTAAATTGTGAAAATTAAATTTGATATGTTTTCTTAACATTATTTATTGTTGTACATTTAAATTGCTCTTCTTTTTAAATTAATTGATTGTTGTATTTAATTATTTTATTTTCATCGTATCATTAAGTTTAAATTATTTTATTTAATTTGCTGTTTTGAAATCATTTTTTATTGGATCATTTTTTGTGATCCAAGACGTGAGGATTAGACCTCATTTCTTTTCCCCACTTTTCTTTTTCTCTTTTTCTTTCATTTTTCTTTCTTTCTTCCGCTGTTTTCCTTCCCCGTGCGACGCACTCCCCTCCCTCTCTCCCCGTGCATTACGTCGCTCTCCCAGCCCACCGCCGTCGCGCCGCCATACGCGACACTACCCAGCCCAACCTCTCCCCCACCGGTCGGTGACCCTTCCCCGTAAATCTCAGCCCCTATCTCGTCGTCGTTAGCCTCCACAAACCACCCAAAGCCGCGGCCTTCTCTTCACTCCAGCGCCACCGTCGCACCACTTCCGGCCACCATCTCTTCACCACATCATCCTTGACCTCCTAGCAACCCAAAGCACTTATCCTTAACTCTGATCCGTCACCGGTGAAGTACATCCAACTTCATTTCTGTTTTGGACATTTTTGGCCTAAAACCACTATTTGCGCTGCCACCCACGGCCAACCACCACCACCACTAGCTTCACCGACATCTCTAAGCCCTACCCTATCAATTTCGGATCTTGGATTGTCTCCGTTCAAAAGTGAGTTTTTGAGACCCACGGCCACAGTGCATTTGGCACTGTTCTGTTGCTGTGTTGCTGTCTCTTGCACCTCCGTGATCCTTCAGAAATTATTATATAGCACTGTAAGTATTTTTCCAAATAACTATCGTGATTTAAATGTATTTTTACACTAACTCATATTATTGTGATCTGGTTGGACATGCCGGACTGAGTCCGAAGAGTTCGGGGGTCGGATAGATTGTGGATGGAGTTGTGTGTTTGGTTGGTATTGTGAAATGTTGGTTGTTGGTATGGTGTTGTTCATGTACATGGCATATTGCACGCATGATCATGTTTGTAAAGGAAACTGGGTTTTCGTGTACATGCATTCATATTCACGTGTTTCATGAAAACTGGATTTTTATGTGTTAAATGATTTTGGGTACGTGTGTATCACGACCCCAAGCCGAGATGGGGTATTATCTCGGTGGAGCTCTTCTGGTCACTCAGGAGCGGAATATACTGAGTGACGTCCCCTGGGTTGTCGCTGGGCGACAACGGGATCGGACCATATGGTCTAATGTCGACTTCGTGGCCCCTCTGCTGGCGGGGGCTAGAGGATGCTTGGCTACGAATGCGCTAGGCGCAGAACTGGGCATCGCTCGTTGGGTAGTGGGTGCTTGGCCACGAACGCGCTGGGCGCGGAACTGAGCATCGCTACGAAGCAGGACGTGCCGATGATCCCTAGGGGAGATCATGGTGCATTGGTTAATGGATTAATGGGCTGTTTTCTGGAAAAATAGCGTGTGTTGAATAAAAGGATTTTATGTGATTCATTTTCTGGGAAAATGATGTTTTATTGACTTGGGTCATTTTCTGGAAAAATGACGGATTATTATTTTTGAGCCAAAATGGGATTTTAGCGTGTGTTAGAAAAAATCCATTTTCGGGGAAAATGATATTTTGGATTTGATGCATATTTCATCATATGCATGCATGTTGGTTGCATCAATATGTCTTTATCTCGTGGTTGTTTGGTTTATACTTACCTGCGGTACCATTCTATGGTAATGTAAATTTTAATGCAGAGGAGGATGAGGGTGAGCCTGGTGATTCGGCTCTGCCCGAGGAGTGATTGGGATCACTCGTGTTCTGGTTTGAGACTTGTATATATTTTATTTGGGATGACTGCATAACTTTTTAAAGATGCTTTGTTTGAATATTTGTATTAAAATTCTGGTACTTAGTTGACTTGTTAAATTTATCCGCTGCGTTGTTTATTGTACACTGTTGCATGTACACACACTTGGCACTATTGTTGGGATGCGTGACCGTGTTGTCATCATCCTGACGTCACGATTCCCCTTTTTTTTTGGGTACGTGGGAGTCGAGATGTCACAGGCTTTAACCAGGTTAAGACAAACTACGTCTGTTAGTTTGTACACATCACAATTTGAGGCCTTGTCAAATAGGTTGAAAGGCTTATCCGAAAGACACACGATGAGTTGTTTTATTAGTGGATTAAAAGATGATATTTGAATACCTGTTAAAATGTTAATCCACCTAATCTTGGTTCTGCTTTTGGCTTGGAAACTTGCAAGAAGAATATGTTTTGTCTTCAAGGAAGTCTTGGAAGCAACATGGCCAGTATGCTGATAAATGGCCTGCTGAAAATGGGGGGGGGGGGGGGGTGTAGCTAATAAAGGGCAGAGAATTTTTCCTCCTGTGAGGAAAGTTACCTCCCTTCAAATGGATGAAAAGAGGAAGAAATGATTGTGTTTCCACTGTGATGAGAAGTGGAATCCCAATCACACCTGTAAAAACCATAAGGTGTATATTTTGCAAGGTGATGATGAAGAAAAGGTGGAAGATAATGTTGTATTGGAGGAAGAATTTGTGCCAGAAACCCAAGGGCCAAATTTACAGGATTCTGAAGTCCTGGAGGTTTCAATACATGCTATCTCAGATTGTGTAAATAGCAATGCTATGAAACTGTTGGGAAGGATTGGATCTTTTACTGTGGAAATTCTGGTGGATTCTGGGAGCACACATAATTTTTTGGACCCATTGCTGGTGGAGGCAGCTAAATTGAAAGTGGAAAAGGATGTGGGATTGCAAGTTCAAGTTGCAAATGGTGAAAAATTTGTTAGTCAAGGGAGATGTGTGGAAGTTGTTAACATTCAAGGTTCCAAGTTCATAATTCCATTTCATGTTCTTACTTTGGGTGGGTGTGACATTGTTCTTGGTGTCCAGTGGCTTAAGACATTAGGTTCCATTAAATGGGACTTTACTAATATGATGTGACTGAGGGTGGGTGGGCTTTATCCCAATTACCACATCAGTACGTTATCCCCATTCTTGTGATACGTAAGAATTAAAGCTCTGAAATTGCCTTGGATTTCCTAGCTAAGCACTACCGGTTCAGCTGTATATGGAAGCACAGATAACGAGGTTTGGGAGCTCTCTCCTGGTTCCCTGTGTTCAGGAGATTGCAAAGGACACAGCAAGCACTATCCCACCACGGTATGTGAGGCCCGATCAAGACCCTCCCATCATATCCGACTCCACAGCTTTGCCCCAACTCCCAGTCATTGACATGCATCTCAAATTTTCCCAAGATTTTATGGACTCTGAACTGCAGAAGTTGCACTTGACAAGCAAACAATGGGGTTTCTTCAAGGTTAGTCGTGATCTCTCTCTCTCTCTCTCTCTCTCTCTCTCTCTCTCTCTCTCACACACACACACACACCCACAGAGTAAAATATGAATATATCATCTTTGTTGAACTCTTCATAAATGAAGAAATTAGCACCTGATCATCTGATCTATTATATAGCTGTTTTGAACCATGAAATGGCTCCTCATTACAAAAGACTTTGTGAGAGTATAATTAAGTACAATCTATGAAAAAACTCTTGGTTGAAGAGTCATGACCCATATTGACTAAACGGATTTAGGAAAAGATTGAAGAAAAAATGAATCCTTCATCCAAAAATATCTATGAGAATAGCAGATCATGCATATGACAAGAGATTTCAGAGATTTGGAAAGGTAGGTTTACCAAAGATATTATATATGCTTTTGATCATCTTTATCGTCCAATACAAATTTTTAGCAAATGATCAGAGAAACAAATCATTTGTAAACATGACCGTAGACATCAATAAGGTAAACGCTGATTGTGTTTACAGACATGTTTAAGATCAATTCATTCGGATTATATTTTCGTTTTTTTTTATATATAGGAAATAGGCTTCATTTCATCCATGAAGGAAATTACAGCTGTGGCTAGTCAATACAGATAAAACTCTCAATACAAGCCAAATTATACATCTGTTATACGCCTCCCCGCACACAAATTCCTTTGGACATTATCTAAACTTCTAAAAACTCTCATAAGAGAGTATCACTCTCTGTATAAAACAGAGATAAAATACATCCCTACCTCCAAAGAAGGCAAGGGTATCCCAACCACTCCATCCTCCAAATGATGAGAGGTATCCTAACCACCCCATCCTCCAAAAGGGGAGGGGTATCCAACCATCCTGTTATGGATATAAGTCTAATAGCTTATTTCTTTTATTCACATCATCCTCCAAATAAAGAAGTGTATCCAAACACCCTCCTATTAAAAGGAGATGAACAAAATACAAACACCAAATAAAACCCTGCAAAAAGCAGAGATACACTGCACTACAAACAAAACACATGGGCCCAGCCTAAACAAAATACATAGGCCCAGCCTATTTGCAAGTGGGAAGGCAGCCATTAGGGTTCCATCTCTATCTTTGCTGATGCCACCCTTCTTCAATTTTCTTTTTGCTTTTTTCTTTTTTTTCTTCCTCCGTCGCCCGATCTACTTCCACCTTCGCCCAATCTTTCCGCCACCCATCTCCTCCACGAGAGCTTCAATAGCCTCCAGCAGGGCTTCAAACTTAGTTTCCTCCACCGTCCCTCTCACCCAACCCCGGCTTCACCCACCCATCGCATGAACAATAGCCACACGAGCACCCATCGGACAAAACGACCACCCATCACACGAGCATGAACGCATAGCATCCTCACACCTTCGCACAGCACAAATCGCACCTCGCACGACACAATCGCACCATCACACGGCACAGGACCATCACACAAATCGCATCGCACTGGACCATCTCACGAGCACCATCACGACACCATCTCGTGCGGGCTCTTCGTCCTTGCAACTCAAACGCTCAGCCCCAGCATCGGCAGCACCATGCAAGGATACACTGAGACTGGGATGGGTCAGGGGCTTTGTGGTTTGTGAAGGAGAAACATATACTAAAACGAAAAGAAAAGAGAACGAGAAACTATGTTGAGACTGGGATCACCATAACATGTTCCTCTTTTATTAGACCTAATAAAACGCAGAAATGAAAACCAAAGTTTAGAATTAAAAATAAAAAAAAGTAAATGGCATAAATTCATATTTTCGTTGGATTATATTTTCGTTGTTAAATCGCAAAAATTCATTACATTAAAAACTTTAGAATTAAAAATAAAAAAGAACTAAACTAAGTAAAAAAAAACACATTGAACCGTTCTGCCACTCTCCATGAGATGTGATTCTAGATTTTACATTAGTAAAATATACACAGACAGCTTTTTTTATAACCCTTTATATAATCCTGTCTTAAATGATGAAATTTTTCAATTAAAAACCTTCTAAAAATACTATAGTTTTTCAGAAATACCCTTAATTTAAACCATAATTATATAAAATTTTCTAAAAAAATAATTATACATATACCATTAATCCATACACTAAACCTGACAATAACCACACTTAAAAATGGTCGAACGGATATAGATCTCTTAGCTGTGTTTGGATATGAGATTGGCTCAGATGATTTGACTTGATAAGTAAATAGTAGTATTTTGTAGGTCCTTTTAAGATATATTTGAATATAAATAAATTGAGATATATATTTGAATATTTGAAGCAGATTGAGATAAGTTTAAACTTTTTATAGGAAATTGAAAAATTATTAAATCTCATCAATTTTTATTTCATTAATAATTAATTTGAGATGACTTAAGGTGATGTTGACGTCCAAACATACTCTTGCCCTTAATTTTCTCTCTCTCTCTCGCACCTAACTTGGACTTTTTCTGTGGGATCACAATAAAAAAGTGAATTTTTTGAGTGGGTGTTTTTAAATGAACGAAGAGTTTACAGGTTTTGGGCATGTACATGCATGGCTAGAAAAGGGAGGGTCAGTGCCCACCACTGCGAATAGGGGGGAGGAGTAGGACGGACCCAACAAGTAAAAGCGACAATATTTTATAATTTTATTTCTTAAATTCTAAGATTTTTATTACTTTGACATGACTTCAAGATGTGGGGATCATGAGTTTTCAAATTTTTTTTATTTTTTTTTATTTATTTGTGAGGAAAATTAATGTTGGAATGTTTTTGTAGTTGATAAATCATGGGGTGAGCAGTTCCCTGTTGGAAAAGGTGAAATCTGGCATTCAAGAACTATTTAATATAGATATAGAAGAGAAAAAGAAGTATTGGCAAGGTGAAGGAGAAGGAAAGGTTGAGGGATTTGGACAGAACTTTGTTGTTTCAAAGGAGCAAAAGCTGGACTGGGGTGATATGTTCTTCCTTATAACCCTTCCCACCTATCTCAGGAAGCCCCACTTATTCCCTCAACTTCCTCTCCCGCTCAGGTCATCTGATCTCCCTTCTTCACGCTCATGCTTGCATGCAGATTTTTTGAAACAAATAAATAAAGAGTAATGTAAGATACAGTTATGAATTGTGTAAGTACCACGCACTCTTTTTGAAAAAAAGTAGAGTCCACCATTAAAAAATTAATTTTTTAATATGGATCTCATATTTATTCATTTTTTTTAAAGGAGTGCATGACGTTTGCGCACTCCATAACAGCAAATATCATTTTTCTTTCTTTAATGGAGAAAACATTAAGGATCTGTTTGGAAACATAATTATTATCAAATATTTTCAAAATATTTTATTACTATTTACAAACTATTCATTACTATTCTCACTACTCTTAAAATTGTTTAAACGTAGTAAAAGACTTCTCAATTATAAAACGTTGGGAACATCTAAATTGTTTAATATAAAATATTCGATTTTTTACAGCCATTAATGATCTTGTGATTCAATCAAACTATATATCTTTCAATCTTCGGGCTGAAGGAAATGAAAAGATCAAGTTTGTAAGCAGAGATTACTTGGAAGCTTACTCGGCAGAGCTGAAAAGTCTTGCCATGAAAATCCTAGATCAGATGGCCAAAGCTCTAAGAATGGAAACTAATGACATGTGGTGCCTATTTGAAGAAGGGATGCACTCAATGAGGATGAGCTACTATCCTCCTTGTCCACAACCAGAGCTTTCCATTGGCTTAACCGCTCACCCCGATGCTTCAGGCCTAACAATCCTCCTCCAACTCAATGAAATGGAAGGTCTCTAGGTTAGAAAAGATGGAACGTGGATCCCTGTTAAACCCCTTCCCAATGCTTTTATCGTCAACATTGGAGACGTTTCGGAGGTAAATCTTGAAGACTTGTATTACGCTTAAGTTCTTTTACATTACACATAAACAGTTCTAATGATTCGGAAAGAGGCGGACAAAATATATGAATCCCATATCATAGAATGTTATCTGTAAAAACTATCTATTAAATGCAATAAAATTCATCAGGCCGCAGTGTGCGTCATATATACATATATATATATATATATATGTCTTTCTTACGGTAAAAAAGTGTTTGATTAATCTAGTTTTCAGTTGTTGGTTAATTCCCATGCATGAATGGTTTTGCAGATTGTGACGAATGGTAACTACCGTAGTATCGAGCATCGTGTGACTGTGAACTCCGAAAAGGAGAGGCTGTCGATAGCCACATTTTTAAGCCCAAAACTAGAAGGAGATTTCGGTCCGGCGCCAAGCCTTTTGAATGCAGAGTCACTGGCATTGTTCAAAAGAATAAGAGCAATAGATTACTTGAAGGGTTTTACGTCACGCAAACTCGACGGGAAGTCATACATCGATGCTATGAGGGTCTAAGCAATGAGGCCAAAAATGCATGCTCTTCAGAGAATAAGTTTGAGTATATATATACTCGAGCCAGATTTAAAATAAACGAAATGTTCATGCTATATTATTAATTACTTTGTTTTGCCAAGGTGGGACCAACAGAAATTTGTAATTCTATTTCTACGGTTATAAATATTAGATCTATGCCCTCCATAATTTCTAGGATATTCTAGCTAGTACTATGCATATCTCATTAAGTCACAATCATTTTTTTTCTTAAAATCAAATTAAGAAAGGATTTTACAACTATTGACGTGGCACATTTAAAGTACTATAAATATGCAGTGGTATTCTAAATCTTATCATTTCCGTCAAAACTATTGACATGGCACATTCAACAAAGGATTTTTTTTTTTGAGGAATTATCCCGTGCATTGCTCATTTTTTACAATGCAGCTGCTAGGGCCATCAACAAATCCCATAAGGATTTCTAGCATCAGTGCAAATTATTTATTTATTTTTTATTCTTTAAAACATTTTTTATATTTTTTTTAAATAAAAATAAAGAAAACAAATATTAAAAAAAAAAATACATTCAGTAGCTTTCATCGTGGGATTCCTTGGTGGATACATGATTCCATCACCGGTTATGCTACTCATCTTTCAACACCATACACCATACACAATACAAGATAAAGTAGTTTTCACGGCTACATTTATTTGCGCCGGCTAAAAATAGTTGCAAAAAGCCCACTTCCACTGTTTGGGTGGAAACCTTCCAAAAAATTGCCATGAAAAAAGTCATTTTTTCGATTTTATCACCGAAATGAAATTGATCAAAACAACGCGATTTGGACTGTTGGGTTGCAAAAATCTCAGCGATTAAAAATGTCTTCGCGAGAAATATAGTTTCGGCAATTCTAGTCATCGGAAATATGATTGCAGGAAATATGTCGGTAGCATACAACTAATTGCAAGAATTTATAGTACTTTTATGACGACTATTCTCGCCACAAAAGGTTTGATTTAAAATAGACAAATCTTTCTTTTTCCTCTCTCTGGCACTCTGCTTCTCTTTCTCTCTCGCTCTGTTCCTTTTCCCCATTTCCAAAAAAGCCAAGCCCTAACCCTAATGCTTCCAACCCTCTGCCTACTTTTTTCTTCTAACTATGTTCCTCTTTCTCTCTTGTTACACTGAGACTGGGATGGGTCAGGGCCTTTGTGGTTTGTGAAGGAGAAACACATACTAAAACGAAAAGAAAAGAGAACGAAAAACTATGCTGAGACTGGGATCACCATAATGTGTTCCTCTTTTATTAGACCTAATAAAACACAAATGAAAACCAAAGTTTAGAATTAAAAATAAATAAGTAAATGGCATAAATTCATATTTCGTTGGATTATATTTTCATTGTTAAAAGGCATAAATTCTTTAAAATAAAAACTTTAGAATTAAAAATAAAGGAAAAAAAAGACATTGAACCGTTCGGCCACTCTACATGAAATGTGAAATCTAGATTTTACATTAGTAAAATATACACATACAACTTTTTTTATAACCCTTTATATAATCCTATCTTAAATGACGAACTTTTTTAATTAAATAACTTCTAAAAATACTATAGTTTTTTAGAAATACCCTTAATTTAAACCATAATTATATAAAAATTTGTAAAAAAATAATTATATATATACCATTAATCCATACACTAAACCTGACAATAACCACACTTAAAAAAAGGTCGAACGGATATAGATCTCAAAGTTGTGTTTGGATATGAGATGGTCTCAGATGATTTGACTTGATATGTGAATAGTAGTATTTTATGTAGGTCTTACTAAAATGTATTTGAATATAAATAAGTTGAGATATATATTTGAATATATAAAATAAATTGAGATAAGTTTTAATTTTTTATAAACAATTAAAAAAGTATTAAATCTCATTAATTATTGTTTTATCAATAATTAATTTTAGATGATTTAAGGTGATGTTGACGTCCAAAGATAGTCTTGCCTTTAATCAATAATTAATTTCAGTGACTTAAGGTGATGTTGACGTCCAAAGATAGTCGTGCCCTCAATCAAAGATAGTCTTGCCTTTAATCAATAATTAATTTCAGATGACTTAAGGTGATGTTGACGTCCAAAGATAGTCGTGCCCTCAATCAATAATTAATTTCAGATGAATTAAGGTGATGTTGACGTCCAAAGATAGTCGTGCCCTCAATCAAAGATAGTCTTGCCTTTAATCAATAATTAATTTCAGATGACTTAAGGTGATGTTGACGTCCAAAGATAGTCGTGCCCTCAATCAATAATTAATTTCAGATGACTTAAGGTGATGTTGACGTCCAAAGATAGTCTTGCCCTTAAATATCTCTCTCTCTTGCACCTAACTTGGACTTTTTCGGTAGAATCACAATAAAAAAAGGTAAATTTTTTGAGCGGGTGTTTTTAAATGAACGGAGAGGTTTCACGTTTTGGGCATGTACATGAATGGCTAAAAAAGGGAGGGTGAGTGCCCACCACTGCGAATAGGGGGGAGGAGTAGGATGGACCCAACGAGTAAAAATGACAATAATAGAATAATAGAATAAGGCACATAGAGCATATATAAAAACACGCGTACATATTCAAAGCATAAAACAAGTTTCGACAGCAATATAGTACTGGTCCCCTTGGCTATTTTGTAATAGGTATAATTCAAGCTCTGTAATTGCCTTTGGACTTCCCATCTCGGATCTATGGAAGCTGAAAAAACGATGTTTGGGAGCTCTCTCCCAGTTCCCTGTGTTCAGGAGCTGGCAAAGAACACGCCAAATGCAGTGCCACCGCGCTATCTGCGGCCCGATCAAGACCGTCCCTTCATATCCAACTCCACATATTTTTCACAACTCCCAGTCATCGACATGCAACTCCTATTTTCTCCAGATTTTATGGACTCTGAGTCGCAGAAATTGCAACTTGCAAGCAAAGAATGGGGTTTCTTCCAGGTCAGTTTGATCTCTCTCTCTCTCTCTTTCTCTCTCTCACACACACACACTCACACACACACACACAAAGAGTTGTAGAATTATAGCATCTGATGATCTGTAACTATTTTCAACCATTAAGGCTTGAATAAGATATCAAACCCGATATTGACTGATCAAGGGTTCGAAGTTTGAAATGATTGAAGAAAAAACGAATCCAAAACACAAGAATGATATTATCACATGCATGAATAAGATATCAAACCGTAGTCATATATGTTTTAGGGCATCTTTCTTAATCATTGAATTTTTCAATGCAAAATTTCATCGAATGATCCGAGAAACACATAGGTTGTAAACAAATTGCAAAGAAAAAAAAAAGGACTAATTGATAAGCTTTGAACTTATGATCTGGAAAAGATAGTGAAAGATGATCTGGAAAATATTTCTTTAAAGAAAAAAGATAAATACCAGTAAAATTGATTGAAGCAGCTGAATAATGAAAGCAAAAGTCAAAGTTAGGAGCGATAGAGAGAGGCTCGGGACCTCTTTCCATTTGTCATTCCTTCTGGGTAGGGTCCGAGGGCCGAGGCTGAATGTGTCAACAATATTTTCTCCTAGCGGCCATGGTTTGTTTTCTTCTGTCTCATTTCCTTTATTTTAATTTTTTTAAAATTTCAATACAAAATATCATAAATAATTTAATTTTTTAAAATTTTAAAACAAAATTATATTAAAAATTTATATTTATTTAACTTTTAACTTTTAACTCTTATCTCATTTCATCTGTATAAACAAACGAGACCTTAATTAATTTAAAAAAATAATTATAAAAAAAAAACATAAATCTATAACTCATATAAAAAAATCTTACTTTTAACGATAACTCTCTCTGTTTCTCTAAATAGAATACACGATACTTACAAATCTTACAACCATATTTAGCATTATTCTAATTTTATAAGTGTGTCAATGCCGGTTTGAGTAATCACCCATAAAATGAAGGGATAAGTTTTGTTTTAATTATTCATTTTAAAACAAATCATATTAAATTTTGTTTCTAATATTTATTTATGAGGAAAATTTAATGTGGAAATGTTTTTACAGTTAATAAATCATGGAGTGAGCAGTTCATTATTGGAGAAGGTAAAATCTGGCATTCAAGAGCTATTTAATATGGATATGGAAGAGAAAAAGAAGTATTGGCAAGGTGAAGGAGAAGGCGAGGTTGAGGGCTTTGGACAGGGCTTTGTTATTTCGGAGGAGCAAAAGCTAGACTGGGGTGACATGTTCAGCCTTATCACCCTTCCCACGTATTTGAGGAAGCCCCACTTGTTCCCTCACCTTCCCCTCCCACTCAGGTCCCATCTCTGTTTTTCACTCCCATGCTTGCATGATTTTTTAAATAGAAATTCTATTTACGTGCTCACACGCCTATTAAAAAAAAGTGAAATGAGTCTGATATGGATTCTTTTAATGGTGGGCTTATTTTTCTTCAAAATGAGTAAGCGTGACTTGCACACTTTAAAAAACTGTATCTACTATTACTTTTTTTTTTAATAAAATAAGTCATTTTGGACATTGAGGCTATCCTAAATTGTTCAAATTTTACTCTATAGTATCAAATCAACTAATTGCCAAGTACTGCATGTAGCTTGATGGCACAAGACCCACATCTCCAAAATGGAGATTATGGGTTCGACCCCCCTCCCCCAATATATAAAAGACCAATATTTTTTATCACTATGGAATCTAATTGCAGAGATAACTTAGAAGCTTACTCAACAGAACTGAAAGATCTGGCCATGAAAATTCTAGATCAAATGGCAAAAGCTCTGAGAATGGAAACTAATGACATGAGGTGCGTATTTGAAGAAGGGATGCAGTCAATGAGGATGAACTACTATCCTCCTTGTCCACAACCAGAGCTTGCCATTGGCTTAAACGCTCACTCCGATGCTTCAGGCCTAACAATCCTCCTCCAACTCAATGAAATGGAAGGTCTCCAAGTTAGAAAAGATGGAACATGGATCCCTGTTAAACCCCTTCCCAATGCTTTTATCGTCAACATTGGAGATGTTTTAGAGGTAAATCTAGGAGATTTGTATTACCCTTAAGTTCTTTTACATTACACATAAACCGTTCTTATGATTCAAAAAGAGACGGACAAAATATATGAATCCCATATCGTAGAATGTTTATTTGTAAAAATTGTCTATTAAATGCAATAAAATTCAACAGGCCGCAGTGTGTATATATATATCTTTCTTACGGTAAAAAATGTGTTTGATTCTAGTTTTCAGTTGTTGGTTAATTCCCATGCATGAATGGTTTGGCAGATTATGACGAATGGTATCTATCGTAGCATCGAGCATCGTGCGACTGTGAACTCAGAAAAGGAGAGGCTGTCGATAGCCACATTTTTAAGCCCAAAACTTGAAGGAGATTTCGGTCCCGCGCCAAGCCTTTTGAATACAGAGTCACCGGCATTGTTCAAAAGAATAGGAGCAGTAGATTACTTCAAGGGTTTTTTGTCACGCAAACTCGACGGGAAGTCATACATCGATGCTATGAGGATCTAAGGAATGAGGCCAAAAATGCATGCTCTTCAGAGAATAAGTTTGAGTATATATACTCGAGCCAGATTTAAAATAAATGAAATGTTCATGCTATATTATTAATTACTTTGTTTTGCCAAAGTGGGACCAACAGAAATTTGTAATTCTATTTCTACGGTAGTAAATATTAGATCTATGCCCTCCATAATTTCTAGGATATTCTAGCTAGTACTATGCATATCTCATTAAGTCACCTTAAAATCAAATTAAAGTGATCATCGATATAAATATGCAGTGGTATTCTATCGATATAAATATGCAGTGGTATTCTATCTTATCATTTCCGTCAAAACTATTGACATGGCACATTCAACAAAGGATTTTTTTTGAGGAATTATCTCGTGCATTGCTATTTTTTACAATGCAGCTGCTAGGGCCATCGAGAAATCTCATAAGGATTTCTACCAACAGTGCAAATTATTTATTTATTTTTTATTCTTTAAAATATTTTTTATGTATTTTTTTATATACAAAAAAATAAAAAACACAATACTAAAAAATAAAGAAAACAAATATTAACAATAACACACATTCGGCAGCTTTCATTGTGGGATTCCTTGGTGGATACATGATTTCCATCACGGGTTATGCTACTTCTTTTTTTTTTTTTCAAACAATAGCTATGCATTTCATTTATAACTGCCGAGTAATACAACTTTGTCACTATCCAAACTTCTTGCTACAATATCTGGTACGTCCTCTATCCAGACAGTTTTTTCTAATAAGCCAAAAGCTAACTTAGCTAAAGTTATATTTTTTTTCTCTGTATGCAAATAGAATTTTCCAATCTGGTCTATTTTTAAAAAAGAACTTTACATCATCAACTAAAGAACCGAAAACTAAATTTTTCTCTTCAAAACCCTTCACTGCCTCTTTCACAACTTTTGCATCTACTTTATTTTTCTACCAACAGTGCAAATTATTTATTTATTTTTTATTCTTTAAAACATTTTTTATTTATTTTTTAAAATAAAAATAAATAAAGAAAATAGATATTAAAAAAAAAAACACATTCGGCAGCTTTCACGGCCACATTTATTTGCGTCGACTAAAAATAGTTGCAAAAAGACCACTTCCACTATTTGGGTGGAAACCTTCCGAATAATCGCCACGAAAAAAGTCATTTTTTCGATTTTATTGCCGAAATGAAATTGACGCAAAACAACACATTTTGGATTGTTGGGTTGCAAAAGTTGGTAGCATACGACTGATTGCAACAATTTATGGTACTTTTGTGACGACTATTCTCGCCACAAAAAGTTTTGATTTAAAATAGACAGACCTTTCATTTTCTGCTCTCTGGTACTCTGTTCCTCTTTCTCTCTCGCTCTGTTCCTTTTCCCCATTTCCAAAAAAGCCAAGCCCTAACCCGAATGCTTCTAACCCTCTACCTACTTTTTTCTTCTAACTTTGTTCCTCTTTCTCTCTCGTTATCTCCTCTTTGCTGGTTCAATTGCAGCTATATTGCATACTCGATACATAATCTATATGCTAAATCAATATCATATACATTTGATAGTGTTTTTACTCATATTTATGTGGGGGGATGTCTTAGATTCAAGGCCACTTATGAAGTGGTGACAGACAGCTCATTTTCTTCTTTAATCTTGATTATTGTTATTTTACTAACTGATATTATTTTTTTAAAATAAAGAGTTAGGAGGGTCCTACTTGAGTGTTCGAAATATGCATGCTGGTTTGGGCTCTTTCACTTCTTTCACATGCTTTCTCATCTTGGTGGAGAATATGTATTCTTCCTTGTCCCATAGCAACCAGAAATGGGAAGACATTGTTATAAGATAGTTTTGTATTTCAATTATAGGTTAGTGGTCTATGGAGGTAATGGGGCCATAGTGTTGTAGACTGGACATTTATACTGGCGGCAGCAGGGGGACCAAGAAATTTTTTATTTGATAATCTACTTTCTGCAATTATTCACTTCACCAACGCTTGTTATAGAAATGATAACTTGAGTTTAATTTCCGGAAACTATTCTTGATTTTTGCAGGAAGTTGTACATGTTTTATGGTATGTAGGTTGTATTAGTTTTAAAGCAGGGCAACTCTTCTCCCACTACTCATATCGCCTATTGATTGATGGAAAAATTAAAATATTGGTGGATCTCTTCGGTTTTCTCTATTATTTTTGGCTTTACATGGATTAAATAATCTCATACATATCTTAGCTTCTGGTGTAGTTGTGTGGGAGGAGAACAAGTTGGTGTTGGTGTGTGGTCGTGCAGTACGTATATTACAACAAAAAAGTTTATAAGATATTTGTAATGACAACTTTCCTCATCTTGTTCTGACATGCTATTGGGTTTGACTATTTTGGTCAGTGTAGTTAGAAATAGTGAAAGATATTGATTTTCATTGCATTCTATATATAAATTGTATTACTTGTAACATTTTATTTTTTTTCATGTTAAAAATTAGTGTTTACGGGTTCTGTTACAAGAAGAGGGTAGCTTGATTAGAGTCCAAATTAAAACTTTGTGTTTATGGGTTCTGTTACAAGAAGAGGATAGCTTGATTAGAGTCCAAATTTGTCTCATACACTCACACGTGCTATTGAGATAATGAGTCTTCTAATGATTAATGTGAAAAGAGTTCTGTGTTGTAGGAGGATGAGTTATTAGTATATAGGTTTTATTGTTATGGTATATAATATCTATGAATTGTTTGATGTGAGTTGCTCCCATTAAATATGGCAGAGTACATGAAAGTTTTATTTTAATTATTTGTCATCTTTCATCAGCTTATGATAGTTTCTTTTGTGCTACGTGTAAGTTGTTTTTTTAGCCTATTTCTACTGTTGGTTTGTGATTGTGCTGGGTGGATGCTTTGATTTTGGTTCTGAAATGGGTTCTGATGGAGGTTGGTCGCTTCTATATGTTGTGGAGATTAGCTACTGTGTGGATTGGAGCTGGTTCTCAATCTCTAATATAGCCAAAAAGTAAATACCCTTGGTAGTTGATCTCTCATGAAAACTAATTTTGGGTTGATTTTTTTTACTTAAAAAAAAAAAATCACACATTTCAATGAAGTAATATTCCTAAATTTTGATGTGAATTTATTTTTGTGCATTCTTAATTGGTTGCAGGAAAGGGAAAGTTGTTGTTGCTTGATGTCAATCACTTTTTTTTAAAGGTAACATTTACCGCCAAAGTCTTCCTCACTTTCATATTGTCATACTATAATACTTCTATTTTTATATTTTTATGTTCAGCTTCCTACATATGGAGAGCAAATACGGTTGTGCTAAAAAAGAACGTAGAGCACTGGCATTGGTTTAGCCAAATGTCAGTGAAAATCATATTTTGAAAAATGTTCACGTAATTTCTGCTACATTGAATTAGCTAAACACAATTCATTTGGAAGATATGTTACTGTAACTTCATCCCTAGAGTCATATATATATATATATATGAAGGGAACTGTAGCATCCTCATTCTAATATTTTATTATTTCTTGTGTTTTCCTTTTCCTTCTCTCTAGTATAACTTCATCCCTATAGTAACTTCATCCCTAAAATTACGATGCATTTTTTTCTTATTAATTATATCTTTATAAAATAATATTAATCATCTTTTTTTTAATATTTTTTAAAATATAAAAATAATTTAGAAATTATTTTTTGCATCTATCTACAATCATGCAAGAATTATAATAATATGAGAAAATATGAATAAACTTTTTATTAATTATTTATAATGTACAAAATAATGCAATAATCTTATCTTATGCTCGTCTGTTTCTTCCTTTGTATTGTGTTTGGTTTTGCTTTTGTGTTTTTTCAGGCCAAATAGAGAGAGAATTGCCAATTAGGACTTTCCGACACTCATTAGCCAACACGCGCCCCACCTAGAGGTTGTCCAGCCACTGATCTTCAAGACCACCAAACACAGCGCCAATCGGAGTGGAGCATTGCCAGCAGTTGAAGATTCGGAGCTCGTCGGCGCGTGGCCTTCACATGCCACCAAGGAGCCTTCTGCCGCTGCAACGAGTGGCTGTTCCGAATCTTGTGACTTTGGATCTTCTAAGATAGACCGTCGGTTTTCCTCCCAGAGTGGCGCATGTACTGCACGTGCCACAACAGCATTTTGTGCATTTTTTTCAATTTTTACAGTGTTTTCACAATGTAATTTATTTTGTGTCCTGTCCTTATTTTTTAGAAAAACTAAAAATCCAAAAACATAGTGCCTTCGGACCTTAGTCCGAATGGAGTGGTCTCCCCCCCCCCCCCCCCTCCCCCTCCGCTTAGGCGATGCTTATGGTGGGGTTGGGTGCTCCATACTCCCTTAGTCGAGGCATGAGGTTTTGTCACCCGGTTATTATTAACTCTGTCGTCTTTAGAGATCTCTTAGACTTAGGTCTTGTCACCCGGTTACTATTAATTCTATCATCTTTACAGATCTCTTAGACTTAGGTATTTAGAGATCTGTCAGTCACAGAAGTGTGCTATGAAGCTATTAACTTTTGTAATTGGCTTGTTTTTAAGTCAACTTTGTATGTCCTCCATTAATAAATGGAATGAGGTCCATTATTATTAAAAAAAAAATTACAAGACAAAAAAATAATAATAATGCAATAATCTTATCTTATAACAAATTATAATATAAGTAATGTTCATCTATATAATTTAATTAAAGAAATATTAATAATTAATAATAATAATATTTTATTATTACAGAGATTGTAATGACTAATCCAATTTAGATTTTAAATTTTGAGTAATTGGCTAAAATAATAATATTGGGTAGACGAATGTTAGGTAACCAAGAAATCCAATGTACTTGCTCCTTGGTCCTATAAACCCATCATGGTTTCAAATGCCTACAGTGCACGTGATTAATTCCTTGCTGCTCTTCATTATTTTGCAAATGTTGAAGGGGGAGATAGATCCCAACTTGTATTTTTACATATTAAAATACTTTGGTGGTTAGCTGAAATTGAGTTGGAATGAGTTGAATTCATTGTTAGTATTGAGGGAACCCATATTGTTTTTTATTTCTGTTAGTCTAGTAATTGGTATACTCAGAATATGAAAAAAAGAAAAAACCTATATGTTTTGGATAGACAGGTCAAATATTCGTTCTCATGTTTTCGTGTTTTAAGCATCAAAATTGATTTTAGCTCATTTTCTGCAATATGTAGGCAAACCTATAATGTGAATGTGTATTATAACTTTTTTTTTTTTTTTTTGTTATATGTATTATGTTTAAGTAACTTATAATATGAATGTGTGTTATATTTTGCTAAGTATTCTGTTTAAGTGAATTTTTTTATGTTACAACCAACATTTTATGGCGACTTTTGATCACCGCAAATAATTTTTGTCTAATAACTTTTTTCTCGTTGCTCATACCACTGGTAATAACTATTTACGGCTACTTATACCCGCCGCAAATATGAAATTTGTCATGTTAGAATATTTTCGGTGAGTTATTTCTACCGTTTACCCTTATTTTTGGCAAAATATATTACGGCAAATAGTCTGCTGGCAACATGTTTTACAGCCTTTTTTGCAGCAAAATTTTAGACTTTTTTCGACAAAATAAATCGCCGGTTAATGTTTTTCAAGACTAATGTTGATTTTCAGCGAGTATGCAAGGCTTTTTCTGGCGAATTGGTATCGCCGGGAAAGTACTTTGTCTTGTACTGTGTATATTTTAAATTTTATTTTATTTTTTACTTTTATTTTATTCTTATTAAACTAATTAAATTATTTAACTTATTATTCATATTTCACGTACATATCAGGACAAGAAGAAAAGTAATTTTACATATAACCGTAAAGTGCGTAACCGTTTTAAAAAAAAATGAAGTTTACTATTAAAAAATTAAGTTTTTTATTCCTTTTTTCAAAGCGATTACGTAACAATTGTACAATTCATATCTTTTCTCTTAAAAAAATGAAAAACATGGTGCGTATTGCTCACTAGACTTATGAAATATGATGTGACCGAGGGTGGGTGGGTGGGCTTTTACCCCAGTTTCCTCATCAGTACGTTATCCCCATGTGCACAATACGCACCACATTTTCTAGCTAGCACTACCGGATCAGCTGTATATGGAAGCGCAAATAACGAGGATTGGGAGCTCTCTCCCAGCTCCCTGTGTTCAGAAGGTTGCAAAGGGCACATCAAGCATTGTCCCGCCACGGTATGTGCGGCCCGATCAAGACCCTCCCTTCATATCCGACTCCACAGCTTTGCCCCAACTCCCAGTCATCGACATGCATCTCCTATTTTCCCAAGATTTTATGGACTCTGAATTGCAGAAGCTGCACTCGGCAAGCAAACAATGGGGTTTCTTCTAGGTCAGTCGTGATCTCTGTCTCTCTCTCTCTCTCTCTCACACACATAACCCCAATTAAAGTATGAATATATGATCTTTGTTGAACTCTTCATAAATGAAGAAATTAGCAACTGATCATTTGATCTATTATATAACTGTTTTGAACCATGAAATGGCTCCTCATGACAAAAGACTTTGTGAGAGTATAATTAAGTACAATCTATAAGACAAAACTCTTGGTTGAAGAGTCATGACCCATATTGACTAGATGGATTCAGGAAAAGATTGAAGAAAAAATGAATCCTTCATCCAAAAATATTTATGAGAGTAGAAGATCATGCATATGACAAGGATTTCAGAGATTTGGAAAGGTAGGTTTACCAAAGATATATATATGGTTTTGATCGTCTTTACGGTCCAATACAAATTTTTAGCAAATGATCAGAGAAACAAATCTTTTGTAAACATGACCATAAAGATCAATAAGGTAAACGCTGATCATGTTTACGGTCATGTTTAAGATCAATTCATTCGGATTATTTTTTGTTTTTTTAATAGGAAATAGGCTTCATTTCATCCATGAAGAAAGTTACAGTTGTGACTAGTCAATACGAAGAAAACTCCGAATACAGGCCAAATTACACATTTGTTATACGCCTCCCCACACACAAATTCCTTTGAGCATTGTCTAAACTTCTAAAAACTCTCATAAGAGAGTATCACTCTCTATATAAAACAGAGATCAAACACATCTCTACCTCCAAAGAAGGAAAGGATATTCCAACCACCCTATCCTCCAAATGATGAGAGGTATCCCAACCACCCCATCCTCCAAAAGAGAGGAGTATCCAACCACCATGTCATAGATATAAGTTTAATAGCCTATTTCTTTTATTCACCCCATCTTCCAAATGAGGAAGGGTATCCAAACACCCTACTATTAAAAGGAGATAAACAAAAGAGAAAATCTTATAAGCGGTCCATCCATCTTGAAAACAGCCTTCTAATAGATTATTGCCACGTAGGCTTTCCATCTGAACTACAATATGACTGAACATCAGAAAATTGGATAAGTAACATCAGGAAATTGGATAAGTAGCACTGCAAAGCTTTCAAAATTTGCTCTCCTTCTTTAAGTCCGAAAATCTGTCTGAATATATTCTTCCTCCCTCCTCTGTGAATTATTCTTGCCCCCAACTGTAGCATTCCCTTCATAGTTTCTGAGAACTTGGCCCCCAATTTCATTGCGATTTCAAATAACACCAAACACCATCCATTATCATCACATCTTAGTTTCCAATGTGAAATTGGGTAGAAATTAAAGACCTTTCTTTCTTACCATGCTCACGAATCCTGCATGCAAAGCTATTATTTTTCTTCACATGTTTTTTCTTCTTCCCCTTTTCTAAATCCTCTTTATCTGCACTTTCCAAGAAAATTCAATCTCTTTCTTGTATTTGGTTGGAGAGAGAGAGAGAGAGAGAGAGAGAGTTGCTTACAGGGTTTTGAAAAAGGAAGAGCCATCTGAGGAAGATGAACTATGAAGCAAGCTGCTGCGTTTAGATAAAGCAGAGTGGCTCTGTGGCTTTGTGTCATATGAATTCGCCCATTCTAAAACTTTTTATTTTTATAATAGAAGCTTAATTTTATTGTAGCAACTCTGTTTGGTTACTGAGAAAAATGGAAAAAATCAAAAGAAACCCAAACCCATATTCCTATGTCTAAATCAGACCCATACAAAAGAGATTTACAAGCAGAAGAGAAGGCAACTTTTACCCACAAAGGTTTGAACGAAACCACTTCCCCAGAATTTGAAAAACCTTACCAAAATCCAGAAAACAGTGAGGAAAAAGCATTTTTTGGAAAAATTAGAATTTAACATTACAGCGTCTAAAGATTTGACTTGTTGATTTATACCTTTTCAATCTTGTATAAATAGAATCTAATGAGTTACGAAGGGGATGTGAACTTCAAAACAGAGTCTACAAACCCATACAAAAAAAATAAAAAATTAGAAGATTATCAAGTAAGTGGCTGAGGGGATGGTGGCACTGGACAGAGAGTGACGAACGACGGTGATAAACAACTCCTAGCCAACGGAATTTGGTGATGAAATCTATGGACAACACTCTTGCGGCTTCAACGATAGCAGGGCTAATGAAGGCTTGAACGACGAAAATATTTCAGGACTAGGTGTGATAATTATCGGGTGTGATAATTTTCAAAATCCTTGGAGTAGAGTTGCTGATGTGACAGCCATTCATTGGATGTTGCTAAAGCCAATACAACAGCCTGACCGACCGATCCAAAGCTGTTCTCTAAACAAAATACAAACACCAAATAAAACCCTGCAAAAAGTAGAGATACACTACACTACAAACAAAACACATGGGCCCAACCTAAACAAAATACATGGGCCCAGCCTATTTGCAAGTGGAAGGGCAGGCCTTAGGGTTTCATCTCTATCTTTGCTACTGCCACCCTTCTTCAATTTTCTTTTTCCTTTTTTCTTTCTTTCTTCCGTCGTCGCCCGATCTACTTCCTCCTTCGCCCGATCTTTCTGCCGCCCATCTCCTTCGCATGAGCTTCGGCAGCCTCCACTAGGGCTTCGAACTTAGGTTCCTCCACCGTCCCTCTCACCCAGCCCCGGCTTTGCCCACCCATCGCATGAACAATGGTCACACGAGCACCCATCGGACAAAACGACTACCCATCACACAAGCATGAACGCATGGCATCCTCACACCTTCCCGTGGCACAAATCGCACCTCGCACGACACAATCGCACCATCACACTGCACAGGACCATCGCACAAATCGCATCGCACTGAACCATCGCACGAGCACCATCACGACACCAACTCATGCGGGCTTCTTCGTCCTTGCAGCTCAAATGCTCAGCCCCAGCATCGACGGCACCATGCAAGGATACACTGAGACTGGGATGGATCAGGGCCTTTGTGGTTTGTGAAGGAGAAACATATACTAAAACGAAAAGAAAAGAGAACGAAAAACTATGTTGAGACTGGGATCACCATAACATGTTCATCTTTTATTAGACCTAATAAAACACGGAGATGAAAAGCAAAGTTTAGAATTAAAAATAAAAAAGTAAATGGCATAAATTCATAATTTCGTTGTTAAATGGCATAAATTCATTACATTGAAAACTTTAGAATTAAAAATAAAAAAGAAATAAACTAAGGAAAAAAAAAGACATTGAACCGTTCGGCCACTCTACATGAGATGTGAATTCTAGATTTTACATTAGTAATATATATACATACAGTTTTTTTTATAACCCTTTATATAATCCTGTCTTAAATGATGAACTTTTTTAATTAAATAACTTCTAAAAATAGTATAGTTTTTCATAAATACCCTTAATTTAAACCATAATTATATAAAAATTTGTAAAAAAATAATTCAACTTATACCATTAATCCATACACTAAACCTGACAATAACCACACTTAAAAAAGGTCGAACAGATATAGATCTCTTAGCTGTGTTTGGATATGAGATTGGCTCAGATGATTTGACTTGATAAGTGAATAGTAATATTTTATGTAGGTCCTACTAAGATGGATTTGAATATAAATAAGTTGAGATATATATTTAAATATATGAAGTAGATTGAGATAAGTTTAAACCTTTCATAGAAAATTAAAAAATTATTAAATCTTATTAATTTTTATTTCATCAATAATTAATTTCAGGTGACTTAAGGTGATGTTGACGTCCAAACATACTCCCTTAATTTTCTCCCTCTCTCGCACCTAACTTGCACTTTTTCTGTGGGATCACAATAAAAAAGTGAATTTTTTGAGTTGGTGTTTTTAAATGAACGGAGAGGTTACAGGTTTTGGGCATGTACATGCATGGCTAGAAAAGGGAGAGTGAGTGCCCACCACTGCGAATAGGGGGAGGAGTAGGACAGACCCAACAAGTAAAAACGACAATATTTTATAACTTTATTTCTTAAATTCTAATATTTTTATTACTTTGACATGACTTCATGATGTGGGGATCATGAGTTTTCAAACTTTTTTTATTCTTTTAATTTATTTATGAGCAAAATTAATGTGGGAATGTTTTTGTAGTTGATAAATCATGGGGTGAGCAACCCGACTTGGAATATCCAGATTTAGGCCCGACCCGACCCGAAATTATTTATATTAGGCGCCAAACCGATCCGATCCGACCCGATTAAAATAAAAACGGGTTGGACCCGTATGACCAGACCAAGCACCGTGGACCAGATGACCCAAGCCGTTGCCCACTTTCCCCTTGCTGGCCTTCATCAACTCGTAAGAGGGCCCAAGCCCAATTCGAGATGTTGCTTCTTCTTTTTAGGTTTTCTTCTTCTTCCAGCTGACACTTGAGATTCTCCTTCCCCACTGTTGCTCCTCTTGCTTTTAGGGTGGTTCTCGGCGGCTGTTACAGACTCTCACTCTCACTCTCTCTCTCTCTTCTCTGTTTGGCTGTCTCGTCTCTGTTACCGAAGCCATCCAAAAGGATCTGGGCCAAGCGGAGATGGAAAATGGGGAGGAAGGGGAAGAAGAGAGAGTGGTTTTGCTTGTTCATGAAGGCCAGGGAAAATTGACGAGGAGTAATTAACTGAATTACATAGCCACCCAGAAGACTCCAGACAACGTGAAAACTACGGCTGCATAAACTCTAGACAACGACGCCGGATTTCTGGGCTCCTGGTTCGCCGACACAGTCCTCAATTCCAATGCTCCTGGTGGGCGATCACGTGGATGCACTGGAATGATGGCTATAGAATGGCTTTAGAAAAATCATTGGCAATCACCAAACCTTTCTAAAGATCAAATCTAAAATCTGAGCGAGTGAAAATCTGAATAGGACTTGGGACTTTGAGCGCTAGGGTTGGAGAACTAACTATGATTTTAAAGTCGGATGGGTTGAAGCTAAAAATTAAACCCGTTGATTAGTCGGGTTGGAGACCCGATAAGGAATAACCCGACAAAACCCGGGTCGGGTCGGATCCGACAAAACTTCGGGTCATATGCACAGCCCTAAGCAGTTCCCTGTTGGAGAAGGTGAAATCTGGCATTCAAGAACTATTTAATATGGATATGGAAGAGAAAAAGAAGTATTGGCAAGGTGAAGGAGAAGGAAAGGTCGAGGGATTTGGACAGGGCTTTGTTGTTTCGGAGCAGCAAAAGTTGGACTGGGGTGACATGTTCTTCCTCATAACCCTTCCCACCTATCTCAGGAAGCCCCACTTATTCCCTCAACTTCCTCTCCCACTTAGGTCATCTGATCTCTTCTATACGCTCATGCTTGCATGCAGATTTTTTAAAACAAATAAATAAAGAGTAATGCTAGATACAGTTAAGAATTGTGTAAGTATCACATACTCCTTTTGAAAAAGAGTATAATCCACCATTAAAAAATTAATTTTTTAATGTAGATCTCATATTTACTCATTTTTTTTAAAGAAGTGCATAACGTTTGCGCACTCTATAACTGTAAATATCATTTCTCTTTTTTCAATGAGGAAAACGTTAAGGATCTGTTTGGAAACATAATTATTATCAAATATTTTCAAAATATTTTATTACTATTCCCAAACTATTCATTACTATTCTCACTACTCTTAAGACTGTTTAGACGTAGTAAAACATTGGGAACATCTAAATTGTTTAATATAAAATATTCGATTTTTTGCTGCCATTAATGATCTTGTGATTCAATCAAATATATATTTTTAAATCTTTGGGCAGAAGGAAAAGTTGAAAAGATCAAGTTTGTATGCAGAGATAACTTGGAAGCTTACTCGACAGAGCTGAAAAGTCTTGCCATGAAAATCCTAGATCATATGTCCAAAGCTCTAAGAATAGAAACTAATGACATGAGGTGCCTATTTGAAGAAGGGCTGCAGTCAATGAGGATGAACTATTATCCTCCATGTCCACAACCAGAGCTTGTCATCGGCATCAACCCGCACTCCGACGCTGTAGGCCTAACAATCCTCCTCCAACTCAATGAAATTGAAGGTCTGCAGATTAGAAAAGATGGAATGTGGATCCCAATTAAACCCCTCCCCAATGCTTTCATCGTCAACATTGGAGATATTTTGGAGGTAAATCTCGGAGATTTTAGATTAACTTCAATTTATTTCGGTTCAGTCACAAATCTTTAACCAATACTCAAAAGTACTAACAAACACATTCTAAAATTTGAAGAGAGACATATACAATATGTAAATCTCCCGACATAGAATGTTAACCATATATATCTTTCTTACGGTAAAAAAAAAAGTGTTTGATTCTAGTTTTCAGTTGTTGGTTAATTCCCATGCATGAATGGTTTGGCAGATTGTGACGAATGGTATCTGCCGTAGCATCAAGCATCGTGCGACTATAAACTCAGAAACAGAGAGGCTGTCGATAGCCACATTTTTAAGCCCAAGGATGGAAGGATTTCGGTCCCATGCCAAGCCTTTTGAATACAGAGTCACAGGCATTATTCAAAAGAATAAGAGTTGCAGATTACTTGGAGGGTCTTTTCTCACGGAAACTCGATGGGAAGTCATATGTTGATGCTATGAGGATCCAGAAATGAGGGCGGAAAATGCAAGCTCTTCACAGTGCTAGCTAGCCTTTGACCTTGCTTGCTTGCATTAAAAAGAAATAATATTTCCCAGTGGCTCTTCTCAAGTACTGAAGTTTAAAATGATTTCATGTGTCAATCATCTAAAAATGAATACCGTTCAAAATTTATGTAATTAAGGATGACAAAACATAAATTGTAAAACGTCATTTCTCAAATGAAACTGAATCCTCCAATTGAAAAGAACTACATTTTGATGCTTTTTTGGACATATCTTTCTCTTCTTTTTCAACGTAACTCTTCATTTTATCTTTTTTATTTTTTTTTTGGTTGTTTGTTCTCCATGACCTTTGAAATTTAAAAAAAAAATAATTATGAAAATACTATCTTATTGTAGGTCGAATGAAATGTTTTTGATCTTTCAATATAATCTTACCACTTATCATTATCTCAATCAAGAAAGCGATTCTTCCGACAGTTGGATAGACTGACACACAAGTAGAATGAAGCGAATCAATGACCACTGTTTAATGCGAAACTCGTATCCAACAGCACACTCAAAATGGTACAAACATATTGATCGATTCCTAACTTCAATAAGACATGGTATGTAATTACTTGTAATCTAAATCAACAATAATTAACAGACATAATAATCACTACAAGAAAAACGGTCTATTGCGGCGATTTTTTGTCTGCTGCAAATAATATCGTCGCAATAAACAATTATTCACGGCGATTTTTGGGTCGACGCTACTTCGAATGAGTGCGTTTTTAGATTGACCTTTTGCAGTGATTTTAAAACCATTTACGGCGGTCAAAGTTCGCTGTAAAATATATTTTTATAATGCGGCAATTTTAATGATAACTGCGGCAAATTTAAGCGCCGCAAAAGGTGAAAACCTTTTGGCGACACACAATTTTGCTGCAATAGTGTTTTAAGTTACACGCCGCCAAAACCCCAGAAATTTATCTCATTCAATTTCCCCCCAAATCCCGCTTTCTCCTTCGTCGTCCCCAACTTTCTGCTTCTCCATTTCTCTCCAACTGCAAATTAATCGCCGCCCACTCAAAATTTCTAGGGATCAACTTCCACCGAATGAAACCACTACCATCGCCACTGCTCTAGTCCCGTGATTCGAGCGTAAGTAATGTATGTGACTCCACCCCATCGAAAACCCACTAATCGGCATCTTCCTCAGTTTATGCCGAGTCCGCACCAGTGAAACAAGTCTCATTTTTTCGACACCCTAAGGCTTTGTTCTTCATCATCGTGGTCCCGTTTCCTAATCAAAGTGGGTTGGAGTCGATTTTCCGTCCCATTCGTCTCCTGATCCACTCGGGTGGAGTCGATTTCCCGAAGGTAATTTACTCTGTTCTATGTCTTCATGGTTTTTAGTGAAACTGTTTGGGTCAAGTAGAAGCATGGGTGTTTTGCTATAATATTTATGCTTAGGTTTTGAGAAGCACACACGTTTGACAATCCCGAGCAAGAGGAAGTGTTTCATCATGTTTCTCAGGAATATTAATTTTTGTATAGCTTTCTTCGACTCTGGTAAAACTCAGAATGCTTGAGTGCCGGGCACTTCCTCTTAAACCCAATGATGTTGTTTTTTTACCTAATACAACAGCATTAGCATTTTATGCCCGCATGAAATCGGTTAAAATTATGCTCATTTGGTTGGATGATGGATGATAAATTGTTGATCAAGTTTCTTATATTTAATTGATGAGTATAGGAATCCAAATACATGGACCACTTGTTTTTGACTCAGATTACATATTGATTTGGCTAATTCACATAGTTTTTCTCCCCAAATGTCCCACGTTAAAAATAATTGGAACAAAGTTTGGAGACCCATGAACACTAATTGGAAGAATTTTCTATTGATCTTTTATAGACATGGGTTTTTGATGGCTGAGGAGTGATGTTATATATGCATAGAAGTAGTACTAACTCCGTTGTGTACTGTAAAGTCATCACCCAGCTGTAAAGTCATCACCCAACGATTTAAAATTGGCCGCAAGTTAATTTACAAAACAAAACACTAATCAGAGCGATTTTTTTATCGCTGGTATTGAGTTCCCAAAGCAAATTCTCAGTTGCAGCGATATAAAAATTGCTGTCAAAATACATTAGGGGCGATTTTGTAATCGCTGCTAAATACTTTTCCAAATGAAACGCTAATTAGCGGCGATTTTCTAATCGCCGTAATTTAGCTAAAGCCAGCGATGTTATGTTCGCTACAAATGAGTATAACTCAATTGCAGCGATGACAAAATCGCTGGTATTAATCCATACCGACGAGCTTTAATCGCCGCAATAGTAATTTCAATACTGTTAATTATATTACAGCAATTTGAAAACGCCGTTGGAAAATATAATTTCCAGCGATTTTCTCTCTTTTAGCGACAGAAATTAATCGCTGGAATTAATCTTTCCCAGCGTTTAAGAACTGAATCGTATCTTGACTTTGAGGCAATTAAATGTTGAATTGGAGGCGAATTTGATTCGCCAGTAATAAAAATATTTGCCGCCGAGATTTGGGTTCCGTTGGAGTAGATCTAAAGTAGAGATTTAATATCAGCGAATATGCAGCGATTTTGAAATCGCTGGGTTAGGTATTTGCCAGCGATTTTGTGGGTATTCCAAGTGATAATGAATTGCTGGTAAAGGTCTTTCCCCTTGTAGTGAATGTAAAGCATAACAAATTAATGACTTCTTCATGTCAAGTTCTCCAAACAAATTACAAAAAAATCGAAATTATTTGATTTTTGAAATTTTCTTAATTTTCGTTCTCAACAAAATATATATAAAATAAAGATACTTACTTTTTTTAACTTTTTAAAAATGAAAGTGCAGAAACTTTTGTTGGTCCAGATTTTTTTATAAAGAGAATAATCCCTATTTAAACATCGAAATTTTTATAAGCTTTTTTTCGGAACAAAATATATAAATATAAATAGAACAACATACATAAAAGAAAGATAATTAAATATGATAGAAACAAATACAACCATGTTACCCGCACAAGGTGGTAGAATCCAAAAACCAAAAAAAAAAAAAAAGTCTTAGGCAAAAAATAATAGAATAAAGCACATAGAGCATATATACAAACACGCGTACATATTCAAAGCATAAAACAAGTTTCGATAGCAATACAGTACTGGTCCCCTTGGCCATTTTGTAATAGGTATAATTCAAGCTTTGTAATTGCCTTTGGACTTCCCATCTCGGAGCTATGGAAGCTGAAAAAAACCATGTTTGGGAGCTCTCTCCCAGTTCCCTGTGTTCAGGAGCTGGCAAAGGACACGCCAAACGCAGTGCCACCGCACTATCTGCGGCCCGATCAAGACCGTCCCTTCATATCCAACTCCACATCTTTTCTACAACTCCCAGTCATCAACATGCAACTCCTATTTTCTCCAGATTTTATGGACTTTAAGTCGCAAAAATTGCACTTCGCAAGCAAAGAATGAGGTTTCTTTCAAGTCAGTTTGATCTCTCTCTCTCTCTCTCACACACACACACACACACACACTGAGAGCTGTAGAATTATAGCATCTGATGATTTGTAACTATTTTCAACCATTAAGCCTTGAATAAGATATCAAACCCAATATTGACTGATCAAGGGTTCAAAGTTTGAAAAGATTGAAGAAAAAACGAATCCAAAACACAAGAATGAGATTACCATATGCATGAATAAGATATCAAACCGTAGTCATATATGTTTTAGAGCATCTTTCTTAATCATAAAATTGTTCAATGCAAAATTTCATCGAATGATCAGACAAACACATAGGTTGTAAACAGACTGCACAAAAAAAAAAAAAAAAGGACTAATTGATAAGCGTTGAACTTATATCTGGAAAAATAGTGAAAGAAGATCTGGAAAATATTTCTTTAAAGAAAAAAGATAAATACCAGTAAAATTGATTGAAGCAGTTCAATAATCAAAGCAAAAGTCAAAGTTAGAGAGAGACTCGGGGACCTCTATCCATTTGTCTTTCCTTCTGAGTTGGGCCCGAGGGCCGAGGCTGAAGGCGTGAACAATATTTTCTCCCTAGTGGCAATGTTCGTTTTATTCGCATCTCATTTCTTCTACTTATTTTAATTTTTTTAAATTTTAACGTAAAATATAATAAATAATTTAATTTTCTAAATCTTAAAATAAAATTATACTAAAAGTTTATATTTTTAATAATATTTTATTTAATTTTTAACTATTATCTCATCTCGTTCTATCTGTATAACCAAACGAGACCTAAATTAATTTAAAAAAAATAATTATAAAAAAATATAAATCTATAACTCATAAAAAATCTTACTTTTTAATGATAACTCTCCCTGTTTCTCTAAATCGAATACACGACACTTATAAATCTTACAACTATATTTAGCATTAATTATTCTAATTTTATAAGTGTGTCAACGCCTATTTTTTAGAAGAGAAAAATCATAGAGGTGGCAAGAAAAAGGTGTATGGTTACCCATTATGATTTTATTTCTTAAATTATACGATTATTTTTTGCTTTTTCATAATAATAAAATAAAATGGGACAAGTCGTTTTCAAACCAACTGGTTTGAGTAATCACCCATAAAATGAAGGGATAAGTTTTGTTTCTAATATTTATTTATGAGGAAAATTTAATGTGAAAATGTTTTTACAGATAATAAATCATGGAGTGAGCAGTTCATTATTAGAGAAGGTAAAATCTGGCATTCAAGAACTATTTAATATGGATATGGAAGAGAAAAAGAAGTATTGCCAAGGTCAAGGAGAAGGAGAGGTTGAGGGCTTTGGACAGGGCTTTGTTATTTCGGAGGAGCAAAAGCTGGACTGGGGCGACATGTTCGGCCTTATCACCCTTCCCACCTATTTGAGGAAGCCCCACTTGTTCCCTCGCCTTCCCCTCCCACTCAGGTCCCATCTCTGTTTTTCACTCACATGCTTGCATGATTTTTGAAATAGAAATTCTATTTATGTGCTCACACTCCCTTTAAAAAAAAAAAAAAAAAAGTGAAATGAGATTGATATGGAAAAATCATTCTTCTAATGGTGGGCTTATTTTTCTTCAAAATGAGTAAGCATGACTTACATACCTTAAAAATATATCTATCATTACTCTTTTTAATAAAATAAGTCATTTTGGACTTTGAGGCTATCATAAATTGTTCAAATTTTACTCTAAAGTATCAAATCAACTATTTGCCAACCGCATGTAGCCTGATGGCACAAGACCCACATCTCCAAAGTGGAGATTATGGGTTCAACCCCCCTCCCCCAATATATAAAAGACCAATATTTTTCATCACTATGGAATCTAATTGCAGAGATAACTTAGAAGCTTACTCAACAGAACTAAAAGATCTGACCAAGAAAATTCTAGATCAAATGGCAAAAGCTTTGAGAATGGAAAGTAATGACATGAGGTGCGTATTTGAAGAAGGGATGCAGTCAATGAGGATGAACTACTATCCTCCTTGTCCACAACCAGAGCTTGCCATTGGCTTAACCGCTCACTCTAATGCTTCAGGCCTAACAATCCACCTCCAACTCAATGAAATGGAAGGTCTCCAGGTTAGAAAAGATGGAACGTGTATCCCTGTTAAACCCCTTCCCAATGCTTTTATCATCAACATTGGAGACGTTTTGGAGGTAAATCTTGGAGACTTGTATTACCCTAAAGTTCTTTTACATTACACATAAATAGTTCTTATGATTCAGAAAGAGACGGACAAAATATATGAATCCCATATCGTAGAATGTTATCTGTAAAATCTGTCTATTAAATGCAATAAAATTCATCAAGCCGTAGTATGTGTCATATATATATATATATATATATATATATATATATATCTTTCTTACGGTAAGAAAGTGTTTGATTCTAGTTTTCAGTTGTTGGTTAATTCCCATGCATGAATGGTTTGGCAGATTGTGACGAATGGTATCTACTGTAGCATCAAGCATCGTGCGACTATGAACTCAGAAAAGGAGAGGCTGTCAATAGCCACATTTTTAAGCCCAAAATTGAAAGGAGATTTTGGTCCGGCGCCAAGCCTTTTGAATGCAGAGTCACCGGCATTGTTTAAAAGAATAGGAGCAATAGATTACTTGAAGGGTTTTTTGTCACACAAACTCGACGGGAAGTCATACATCGATGCTATGAGGATCTAAGGAATGAGGCCAAAAATGCATGCTCTTCAGAGAATAAGTTTGAGTATATATACTCGAGCCAGATTTAAAATAAACGAAATGTTCATGCTATATTATTAGTTACTTTGTTTTGCCAAAGTGGGACCAACAGAAATTTGTAATTCTATTTCTACGGTAGTAAATATTAGATCTATGCCCTCCATAATTTCTAGGATATTCTAGCTAGTACTATGCATATCTCATTACGTCACAATCATTTTTTTTCTTAAAATCAAATTAATAAAGGATTTTACAACTATTCACATGGCACATTCAAAGTACTATAAATATGCAGTGGTATTCTAAATCTTATCATTTCCATCAAAGCTATTCACATGGCACATTCAACAAAGGATTTTTTTTTTTTTTTTTTTGAGGAATTATCCCGTGCATTGCCATGAAAAAAGTCATTTTTTCGATTTTGTCACCGAAATGAAATTGAGCAAAACAACTTGATTTGGACTATTGGGTTGCAAAAATCTCAGCGATTATAAATCTCATCGCGAGAAATATAGTTTCGGCAATTCTGGTCACCGGAAATATGATTGCAGGAAATAAGTCGGTAGCATACAACTAATTGCAACAATTTATAGTACTTTTACGACGACTATTCTCGCCACAAAAAGATTGGATTTAAAATAGACAGACCTTTCTTTTTCCTCTCTCTGGCACTCTGCTCCTCTTTCTCTCTCGCTCTGTTCCTTTTCTCCATTTCCAAAAAAAGCCAAGCCCTAACCCAAATGCTTCTAACCCTCTGCCTACTTTTTTCTTCTAACTTTGTTCCTCTTTCTCTCTCGTTATCTCATTTTTGCTGGTTCAATTGCAGCTATATTGCATACTCGATACATAATCTATATGCTAAATAAATATCATATACATTTGATAGTGTTTTTACTCATATTTATGTGGGGGGAGGTCTTAGATTCAAGGCCACTTATGAAGTGGTGATAAACAACCCATTTTCTTCTTCAATCTTGATTATTGTTATTGTACTAATTGATATTATTTTTTTAAAATAAATAGTTAGGAGGGTCCTACTGCAGTGTTTGAAATATGCGTGTTGGTTTGGGCTCTTTCACTTCTTTCACGTGCTTTCTCATCTTGGAGGATAATATGTATTCTTCATTGTCCAATAGCAACCAGAAATGCGAAGACATTGTTATAAGATAGTTTTGTATTTCAATTAGAGGTTGGTGGTCTATGGAGGTAATGGGGCCATAGTATTGTAGAGTGTGGATATTTATACCAGCGGCAGCAGGGGGGACCAAGAATTTATTTATTTGATAATCTACTTTCTGCAATTATTCACTTCACCAATGCTTGTTATAGAAATCATAACTTGAGTTTAGTTTCCTGAAACTATTCTTGATTTTTGCAGAAAGTAGTACATGTTTTATGGTATGTCGGTTGTATTAGTTTTAAAGCATGGCAACTCTTCTCCAATTACTCATGTCGCCTATTGCTTGATGGAAAAATTAAAATATTGGTGGATCTCTTCGGTTTTCTCTATTATTTTTGGCTTTACATGGATAAATAATCTCATAAATATCTTAGCTTCTGGTGTAGTTGTGCAAGAGGAGAACAAGTTGGTGTAGGTGTGTGGTCGTGCAGTACTTACATTACAAAAAAAGTTAATAAGATAGTGTGGTTGTATAGTTGATTCATTATTGTTTATTTTGTAATGACAACTTTCCTCATCTTGTTCTGACATGCTATTGGGTTTGACTATTTTTTTTTTGTTGTGCTTGTATTTCTTGGCTCAATTGGTCAGTGTACTTAGAAATAGTGAAAGATATTGATTTTCCTTGCATTCTATATAAAAATTGTATTACTGCTAACATTTTATTGTTTTTCCATGTTAAAAATTGATGTTTACGGGTTCTGTTACAAGAAGAGGATAGCTTGATTAGAGTCCAAATTTGTCCCCATACTCTCACACGTGCTATTGAGATAATGAGTCTTCTAATGATTAATGTGAACAGAGTTCTTTGCTGCAGGAGGATGAGTTATTAGTATATAGGTTTTATTGTTATGGTATATAATATCTATGAATTGTTTGATGTGAGTTGTTCCCATTAAATATGGCAGAGTACATGAAAGTTTTATTTTAATTATTTGTTATCTTTCATCAGCTTATGATAGTTTCTTTTGTGCTACGTGTAAGTTGTTTTTTTAGCCTATTTCTACTGTTGGTTTGTGATTGTGCTGGGTGGATGCTTTGATTTTGGTTCTGAAACGGGTTCTGATGGAGGGTGGTGGCTTCTATATGTTGTGGAGATTAGCTACTGTGTGGATTGGAGCTGCTTCTCAATCTCTAATATAGCCAAAATGTAAATACCCTTGGTAGTTGATCTCTCGTGGAAACTAATTTTGGGTTTATTTTTTTTACTTCAAAAAAAAAAAAAAACCTCACATTTCAATGAAGTAATATTCCTAAATTTTGATGTGAATTTATTTTTGTGCATTCTTAATTAGTTGCAGGAAAGGGAAAGTAGTTGTTGCTTGTTGCTTGATGTCAATGACTTTTCTTTAAAGGTAACATTTACTGCCAAAGTCTTCCTCATTTTCATATTGTCATACTATAATACTTCTATTTTTATATTTTTATGTTCAGCTTCCTAGATATGGAGAGCAAATACGGTTGTGCTAAAGAAAACGTGGAGCACAGGCATTGGCTTAGCCAAATGTCAATGAAAGTTATATTTTGAAAAATGTTCACGTAATTTCTACTACATTGAATTAGCTAAACACAATTCATTTGGAAGATAAGTTACAGTAACTTCATCCTTAGAGTCATATATATATATATATATATAGCATCTTCATTCTAATATTTTATTATTTCTTGTGTTTCCCTTTTCCTTCTCTCTAGTATAACTTCATCCTTATAGTAACTTCATCCCTAGAATTACGATGCATTTTTTTATTATTAATTATATTTTTTTAAAATATATTAATCATCTTTCTTTTAATATTTTTTAAAATATAAAAATAATTAAGAAATTATTTTTTGCATCTATCTATAATCATGCAAGAATTATAATAATATGAGAAAATATGAAAAAACTTTTTATTAATTATTTATAATGTACAAAATAATGCAATAATTTTATCTTATGCTCGTCTGTTTCTTCCTTTGTTGTGTGTTGGGTTTTGTTTTTATGTTTTTTCAGGCCAAATAAAGAGAGAATCGCCGATCAGGACTTTCCGACACCCATTAGCCAACACACGGCCCACCTGGAGGTTTCCCAGCCGCTGATCTTCAAGACCACGAAACGCGTTGCCAATCGAAGCGGAGCATAGCCCGCATGCTCGGGTTGAAGATTCGGAGCTCGTCGGTACGTGGGCCTCACACGCCACCAAGGAGCCCTCTGCCGCTGCAACATGCAGCTGTTCTGGATCCTATGACTCTGGATCTTCCAAGATCGATTGTCGGTTTTCCTCTCAGAGTGGCACATAACTGTACGTCCACAGTAGCGTTTTGTGCACTATTTTTCCATTTTTACAGTGTTTTCACAATATAATTTATTTTGTGTCCTATCTTTATCTTGTTTAAAAATAAAATTTCAAAAACATAGTGCCTTCGGACCTTAGTCCGAATGGAGTGGTCCCCCCCTCCGCTTAGGTGGTGCTCCATACTCTGCTTAGTTAGGGTATGGAGTTTTGTCACCTGGTTACTATTAACTCTATCGTAAACAGAGTTGTGATATCTCTTAGACTTAGGTCTTTGGATATCTATCGTCTGGACTATACCATGTCAGTCACAAAAGTGTGCTAGAAAGCTATTAAATTTTGTAACCAGCTTGTTTTTAAGTCAACTTTGTTTGTCCTCTATTAATGAATGGAATGAGGTCCATTATTATTAAAAACAAATTACAAGAAAAAAAATAATAATGCAATAATCTTATCTTATAACAAATTATAATATAAGTAATGTTCATCTATATAATTTTATTAAAGAAATATTAATAATAAATAATATTTTTTTATAGAGATTGTAATGACGAATCTAATATAGACTTTAAATTTTGAGTGATTGCCTAAAATAATAATATTGGGTAGACGAATGTTAGTTAACCATGAAGTCCAATGTACTTGCTCCTTGGTCCTATAAACCCATCATGGTTTCAAATGCTCGCAGTGCACCTGATTAATTCTTTGCTGCTCTTCATTATTTTGCAAAAGTTGAAGGGGGAAATACATCCCAACATTTAGTTTTACATATTAAAATACTTTGGTAGTTAGCTAAAGTTGAGTTGGAATTCATTGTTAGTATTGAGGGAACCCATGTTGTTTTTTATTTCTGTTAGTCTAGTAATTGGTATACTCAGAATATGAGAGAGAAAAAAAAAATACCTTTATGTTTTGGATAAACAGGTCAAATATTCGTTCTCATGTTTCATGTTTTAAGTGTCAAAATTGATTTCAGCTCATCTTTTGCAATATGTAGGCATACGGCACGCATTGGCACCTACTTTGCAATTGATGGACATGGACTGGACATAAGTAGATTGCAGGTAGAAGTCAACTTATTTCAATTTCTTGCTTGTGCAGTTGGTTTTTTAAGCTGGAACCTATAATGTGAATGTGTATTATAACTTCTTTTTTTTATGTATTATGTTTAAGTAACCTATAATGGGAATGTGTTATATTCTGTTATGTATTCTGTTTCAGTGAATTTTTTTATGTTACAATTGACATTTTACGGCGACTTTTGATCACCGGAAATAATTTTTGTCATATAACTTTTTTCCCACTGCTCATACTGCCGGTAATAACTATTTACAGCTACTTATACACAGCAAATATCAAATTTGTCATGTTAGAATATTTTGGGTGAGTTATGTCTAGTGTTTACTCTTATTTCTGGAGAATTATATTGCGGCAAATAAGATTTCATCGCGGGTAAAAGTCCGTTAGCGACATGGTTTATGGCCATTTTAGCCGCAAGATTTTAAACTTTTTTCGACAAAATAAATCGCGAGTTAATGTTTTTCGAGATGAATGTTGATTTTTGAAGAGTATGCAAGGGCTTTTTTCTGGCAAATTAGTATTGCCCGAAAAGTACTTTGTATGCAAGGGCTTTTTCTGGCAAATTAGTATTGCCTGAAAAGTACTTTGTCTTGTAGTGTGCATATTTTAAATTTTATTTTATTTTTTTATTCTTATTATATTCTTATTAAATTAAATAAGTTATTCTTTTCATCATTTATAGTTCACGTACATGTATCATGACCAAAAAAAAATTAAAAAAAGTGGTGCTTATTGCTCACTAGACTTATGAAATATGATGTGACCGAAGGTGGGTGGGCTTTACCCCAGTTTCCTCATCAGTACGTTATCCCCATTCTTGTGATATGTAGGAATTAAAGCTCTAAAATTGCCCTTGGAATTCCTAGGTAGCACTACTGGTTCAGCTGTATATGGAAGCGCAAAAAACGAGATTTGGGAGCTCTCCCCCGGTTCCCTTTGTTCAGGAGCTTGCAAAGGACACAGCAAGCACTGTCCCGCCACGGTATGTGCGGCCCGATCAAGACCCTTCCTTCATATCCAACTCCACAGCTTTGCCCCAACTCCCAGTCATCGACATGCGTCTCCTATTTTCCCAAGATTTTATGGACTCTGAACTGCAAAAGTTGCACTTGGCAAGCAAACAATGGGGTTTCTTCCAGGTCAGTCGTGATCTCTCTCTCTCTCTCTCTCTCTCTCTCTCTCTCTCACACACACACACACATACCCACAGAGTAAAGTATGAATACATGATCTTTGTTGAACTCTTCATAAATGAAGAAATTAGCACCTGATCATCTGATCTATTATATAACTGTTTTGAACCATCAAATGGCTCCTCATGACAAAATACTTTGTGAGAGTATAATTAAGTACAATATATGACAAAACTCTTGGTTGAAGAGTCATGACCAGTATTGACTAAACGGATTCAGGAAAAGATTGAAGAAAAAATGAATCCTTCATCCAAAAATATTAATGAGAGTAGCAGATTATGCATATGACAAGAGATTTCAGAGATTTGGAAATGTAGGTTTACCAAAGATATATATGCTTTTGATCATCTTTATTGTCCAATGCAATTTTTTAGCAAATGATCAAAGAAACAAATCGTTTGTAAACATGACCGTAAAGATCAATAAGGTAAACGCTGATCATGTTTACGGTCATGTTTAAGATCAATCATTTGGATTATATTTTCGTTTTTTTTTATGTGGGAAATAGGCTTCATTTTGTCCATAAAGGAAGTTACAGCTGTAACTAGTCAATACAGAGAAAACTCTAAATACAAGCCAAATTACACATCTGTTATACGCCTCCCCGCACACAAATTCATTTGGGCATTGTCTAAACTTCTAAAAACTCTCATAAGAGAGTATCACTCTCTTTATAAAGCAGAGATAAAACACATCCCTACCTCCAAATAAGGAAAGGGTATCCCAACCACCCCATCCTCCAAAAGGGGAGGGGTATCCAACCACCCTGTTATGGATATAAGTCTAATAGCCTATTTTTTTTTATTCACCTCATCCTCCGAAGGAGGAGGGATATCCAAACACCCTCCTATTAAAAGGAGATAAACAAAATACAAACACCAAATAAAACCCTACAAAAAGTAGAGATACACTATACTACAAACAAAACACATGGCCCAGCCTACTTGCAAGTGGGAGGGCAGCATATCTATCTTTCCTGCCGCCACCCTTCTTCAATTTTCTTTTTCCTTTTTTCTTTTTTTCTTCTTCTGTCGCAAGATCTACTTCCTCCTTCGCTCGATCTTTCTGCCACCCATCTCCTCTGCACGAGCTTCGGCAACCTCCACCAGGCCTTCGAACTTAGTTTCCTCCACCGCCCCTCTCACCCAGCCCCTACTTCACCCCCCCCCATCGCATGAACAATGGCCACACGAGCACCCATCGGACAAATCGACCACCCATCACACGAGCATGAACACATGGCATCCTCACACCTTCGCGCGGCACAAATCACACCTCACATGACACAATTGCACCATCACACGGCACAGGACCATCACACAAATCGCATCGCACTGGACCATCGCATGAGCACCATCACGACACCATCTTGTGCGGGTTTCTTCGTCCTGGCGGCTCAAATGCTCAGCCCCAGTATCGGCGGCACCATGCAAGGATACACTAAGACTACGATGGGTTAGGGCCTTTGTGGTTTGTGAAGGAGAAACATATACTAAAACGAAAAGAAAATAGAACGAAAAACTATGCTGAGACTGGGATCACCATAATGTGTTCCTCTTTTATTAGACCTAATTAAACACAAAAATGAAAACCAAAGTTTAGAATTAAAAATAAATAAGTAAATGGCATAAATTCATATTTCGTTGGATTATATTTTTGTTGTTAAATGGCATAAACTCTTTACATTAAAAACTTTAGAATTAAAAATAAAGGAGAAAAAAAGACATTGAACCGTTCGGCCACTCTACATGAGATGTGAATTCTAGATTTTACATTAGTAAAATATACACATACAGCTTTTTTTATAACCCTTTATATAATCTTGTCTTAAATGATGAACTTTTTTAATTAAATAACTTCTAAAAATTCTATAGTTTTTCAGAAATACCCTTAATTTAAACCATAATTATATAAAAAATTGTAAAAAAGATAATTATACATATACCATTAATCCATACATTAAACCTGACAACCACACTTAAAAAAGGTCGAACGGATATAGATCTCTTAGCTATGCTTAGATACTGAAGTGGTCTCAAATGATTTGACTTAATATGTGAATAGTAGTATTTTGTATAGGTCTTACTAAGATGTGTTTGAATATAAATAAGTTGAGATATATATTTGAATATATAAAATAAATTGAAATAAGTTTAAACTTTTTACAGAAAATTAAAAAAATATTAAATCTCATCATTAATTATTTTATCAATAATTAATTTCAGATGAATTAAGGAGATGTTGCTGTCCAAACATAGTCTTGCCCTTAATTTTCTCTCTCTCTCGCACCTAACTTGGACTTTTTCTGTAGGATCACAATAAAAAAAGTGAATTTTTTGAGTGGGTGTTTTTAAATGAACGGAGAGGTTACAGGATTTGGGCATGTACATGCATGGCAAGAAAAGGGAGGGTAAGTGCCCACCACTGCGAATAGGGGGGAGGAGTAGGATGGACCCAACAAGTAAAAACGACAATATTTTATAATTTTATTTCTTAAATTCTAAGATTTTTATTACTTTGACATGACTTCAAGATGTGGGGATCATGAGTTTTCAAACTTTTTCTATTTTTTTAATTTATTTATGAGGAATATTAATGTGGGAATGTTTTTGTAGTTGATAAATCATGGGGTGAGCAGTTCCCTGTTGGAGAAGGTGAAATCTGGCATTCAAGAACTATTTAATATGGATATGGAAGAGAAAAAGAAGTATTGGCAAGGTGAAGGAGAAGGAAAGGTCGAGGGATTTGGACAGAGCTTTGTTGTTTCGGAGGAGCAAAAGCTGGACTGGGGTGACATGTTCTTCCTCATAACCCTTCCCACCTATCTCAGGAAGTCCTACTTATTCCCTCAACTCCCTCTCCCACTCAGGTCATCTCATCTCTTCTTCACTCTCATGCTTGCATGCAGATTTGTTGAAACAAATAAATAAAGAGTAATACTAGATACATATAAGAATTGTGTAAGTATCACGCACTCCTTTTGAAAAATAGTAAGGTCTACCATTAAAAAATTTTAAAGTGGATCTCATATTTACACATTTTTTTAAAATAATGCGTGACACTTACACACTCCACGACTGCAAATATCATTTCTCTTTCTTTAATGGAGAAAACGTTAAGGATCTGTTTAGAAACATTACTATTATCAAATATTTTCGAAATACTTTATTACTATTCACAAACTATTCATTATTATTCTTACTACTCTTAAGACTGTTTAAACGTAGTAAAACGTTGGGAACAACTAAATTGTTTAATATAAATTATTCGATTTTTTACCGCCATTAATGATCTTGTGATTAATCAAACTATATATCTTTAAATCTTTGGGCTGAAGGAAAAGTTGAAAAGATCAAGTTTGCATGCAGAGATAACTTGGAAGCTTACTCGGCAAAGCTGAAAAGTCTTGCCATGAAAATCCTAGATCAGATGGCCAAAGCTCTAAGAATGGAAACTAATGACATGAGGTGCCTATTTGAAGAAGGGATGCAGTCAATGAGGATGAACTACTATCATCCATGTCCACAACCAGAGCCTGTCATCGGCATCAGCCCTCACTCCGATGCTGTAGGCCTAACAATCCTCCTCCAACTCAATGAAATTGAAGATCTGCAGATTAGAAAAGATGGAATGTGGATCCCAAGTAAACCCCTCCCCAATGCTTTTGTTGTCAACATTGGAGATATTTTGCAGGTAAATCTTCGAGATTTTTTATTAACCTTGACTTATTTCCATGATGTCACGAATCTTTCCCCAATACTCAAAAGTACCGGCGTACACATTCTATAATTTGAAGAGAGACAGATACAATATGTAAATCTCCAGACATAAAATGTTATCCATATATATCTTTCTTACGGAGAAAAAAAAAAGTATTCAGTTTTCAGCTGTTGGTTAATTCCCATGCATGAATGGTTTGGCAGATTGTGATGAATGCTATCTACCGTAGCATCGAGCATCGTGTGACTGTGAACTCAAAAAAGGAGAGGCTGTCGATAGCCACATTTTTAAGCCCAAGGCTAGAAGGCGATTTCGGTCCCGTGCCAAGCCTTTTCAATACAGAGTCACCGGCATTATTCAAAAGAATAAGAGTTGCAGGTTACTTGAAGGGTCTTTTCTCACGGAAACTCGATTGGAAGTCATACGTTGATACTATGAGGATCCAGAAATGAGGGCGGAAAATGCAAGCTCTTTATCACAGCGCTAGCTAGCCTTTGACCTTGCTTGCTTGCATTAAAAACCTCAGTCACTAAAAGAAATAATTCCCAGTGGCTCTTCTAGATTTGCTTTTGCCAAAGTGGGACCAACGGAAACTTGTAATCCCTATTTAAACATCAAAATTTTTATAAGCTTTTTTTCGGAACAAAATATATAAATATAAATAGAACAACATACATAAAAGAAAGATAATTAAATATGATAGAAACAAATACAACCATGTTACCCGCACAAGGTGGTAGAATCCAAAAACCAAAAAAAAAAAAAGTATTAGGCAGAAAATAATAGAATAAGGCACATAGAGAATATATACAAACACGCGTACATATTCAAAGCATAAAACAAGTTTCGACAGCAATATAGTACTGGTCCCCATGGCCATTTTGTAATAGGTATAATTCAAGCTCTGTAATTGCCTTTGGACTTCCCATCTCGGAGCTATGGAAGCTGAAAAAATGATCTTTGGGAGCTCTCTCCCAGTTCCCTGTGTTCAGGAGCTGGCAAAGGAAAGGCCAAACGCAGTGCCACCGCGCTATCTACAGCCCGATCAAGACCCTTCCTTCATATCCAACTCCACATCTTTTCCACAACTCCCAGTCATCGACATGCAACTCCTATTTTTCCCAGATTTTATGGACTCTGAGTCGCAGAAATTGCACTTCGCAAGCAAAGAATGGGGTTTCTTCCAGGTCAATTTGATCTCTCTCTCTCTCTCTCTCTCTCTCTCTCTCTCACACACACACACACACCCAAAGAGTTGTAGAATTATAGCATCTGATGATCTGTAACTATTTTCAACCATTAAGCCTTGAATAAGATATCAAACCCGATATTGACTGATCAAGGGTTCGATGTTTGAAAAGATTGAAGAACAAACGAATCCAAAGCACAAGAATGAGATTACCATATGCATGAATAAGATATCAAACCGTAGTCATATATGTTTTAGAGCATCTTTCTTAATCATTGAATTGTTCAATGCAAAATTTCATCGAATGATCCGAGAAACACATAGGTTGTAAACAAACAGCACAAAAAAAAAAAAAAAGGACTGATCGATAAGCGTTGACCTTATGATCTGGAAAAGATAGTGAAAGAAGATCTGGAAAATATTTCTTTAAAGAAAAAAGATAAATACCAGTAAAATTGATTGAAGCAGCTGAATAATCAAAGCAAAAGTCAAAGTTAGGAGCGATAGAGACAGACTCGGGGGCCTCTATCCATTTGTCTTTCCTTCTGGGTAACAATATTTCCTTTAAAGAAATATTGTGTGGTCATGCAGTACTTATTTTACAAAAAAAGTTAATAAGATAGTGTGGTTGTATAGTTGATTCATTATTATTTATTTTGTAATGACAACTTTCCTCATCTTGTTCTGACATGGTAATGGGTTTGACTATTTTTTTTTTTTTATTATGCTTGTATTTCTTGGCTCAATAGGTCATTGTAGTTAGAAATTGTGAAAGATATTGATTTTCCTTGCATTCTATATATAAATTGTATTACTGCTAACATTTTATTGTTTTTTCATGTTAAAAATTAGTTTTTACGGGTTCTGTTACAAGAAGAGGGTAGCTTGATTAGAGTCTAAATTAAAAATTAGTGTTTATGGGTTCTGTTACAAGAAGAGGATAGCTTGATTAGAGTCCAAATTTGTCTCATACTCTCACACGTGCTATTGAGATAATGAGTCTTCTAATGATTAATGTGAACAGAGTTCTTTGCTGCAGGAGGATGAGTTATTAGTATATAGGTTTTATTGTTATGGTATATAATATCTATGAATTGTTTGATGTGAGTTGTTCCCATTAAATATGGCAGAGTACATGAAAGTTTTATTTTAGTTATTTGTTATCTTTCATCTGCTTATGATAGTTTCTTTTGTGCTACGTGTAAGTTGTTTTTTTAGCCTATTTCTACTGTTGGTATGTGATTGTGCAGGGTGGATGCTTTGATTTTGGTTCTGAAATGGGTTCTGATGGAGGGTGGTGGCTTCTATATGTTGTGGAGATTAGCTACTGTGTGGATTGGAGCTGGTTCTCAATCTCTAATATAGCCAAAAAGTAAATACCCTTGGTAGTTGATCTCTCATGAAAACTAATTTTGGGTTGATTTTTTTTACATAAAACAAAAAAAAAAAAAAAAAAAAAAAAACACACCTCACACATTTCAATGAAGTAATATTCCTAAATTTTTATGTGAATTTATTTTTGTGCATTCTTATTTGGTTGCAGGAAAGGGAAAGTTGTTGTTGCTTGATGTCAATGACTTTTCTTTAAAGGTAACATTTACCCCCAAAGTCTTCCTCATTTTCATATTGTCATACTATAATACTTCTATTTTTATATTTTTAATCCAAATGTCAATGAAAGTCATATTTTGAAAAATATTCATGTAATTTCAGTTACATAGAATTAGCAAAACACAATTATTTTGGAAGATAAGTTACAGTAACTTTATCCCTAGAGTCATATATATATATATGAAGGGACTGTTGCATCTTCATTCTAATATTTTATTACTTCTTGTGTTTCCATTTTCCTTCTCTCTAGTATAACTCCATCCCTATAGTAACTTCATCCCTAGAATTACGATATATTTTTTTATTATTATTTATATTTTTATAAAATAATATTAATCATCTTTCTTTTAATATTTTTTAAAATATAAAAATAATTAAGAAATTATTTTTTGCATCTATCTATAATCAAGCAAGAATTATAATAATATGAGAAAATATGAATAAACTTTTTATTCATTATTTATAATGTACAAAATAATGCAATAATCTTATCTTATGCCCATCTGTTTCTTCATGTGTAGTGTTTTGGTTTTGATTTTATGTTTTTTAGGCCAAATAAAGGGAGAATTGCCGATTGTGACTTTCTGACACCCATTAGCCAACACGCACCCCACCTGGAGGTTGCCCAGCCGCCAATCTTCAAGACCACCAAACGCGGCGCCAATCGGAGTGGAGTGTAGCCCGCATGCGCGGGTTGAAGTCATTTTCCTCCCTGAGTGGCGCGTGTACTGCACATGCCACAACAACGTTTTGTGCACTGTTTTTCCATTTTTACAGTGTTTTCACAATGTAATTTATTTCGTGTCCTGTCTTTATTTTTTAGAAAAATAAAAATCCAAAAACATAGTGCCTTCAGACCTTTGTCCGAATGGAGTGGTATCCCCCCCCCCCTCCGCTTAGGCAGTGCTTATGGGGTGCTCCATACTCTACTTAGTCGGGGTATGGGGTTTTGTCACCCGGTTATTATTAACTCTGTCGTGAACAGAATTGTGCTATCTCTTAGACTTAGATCTTTAGAGATTTGTCGTCTGGACTAGACCATGTCAGTCACATAAGTGTGTTGGGAAGTTATTAACCTTTGTAACTGGCTTGTTTTTAAGTTAACTTTGTATGTCCTCTATTAATGAATGGAATGAGGTCCGTTATTATTAAAAAAAATTACAAGACAAAAAATAATAATAATGCAATAATCTTATCTTATAACAAATTATAATATAAGTAATGTTCATTTATATAATTTAATTAAAGAAATATTAATAATAAATAATAATAATAATATTTTATTATTATAGAGATTGTAATGACTAATTCAACATAGACTTTAAATTTTGAGCGATTGGCTAAAATAATAATATTGGGTAGACGAATGTTAGTTAACCATGAAGTCTAATGTACTTGCTCCTTGGTCCTATAAACCCATCATGGTTTCAAATGCCTGCAATGCACCTGATTAATTCTTTGCTGCTCTTCATTATTTTGCAAATGTTGAAGGGGGAAATACATCCCAACTTGTAGTTTTACATTTTAAAATACATTGGTAGTTAGCTGAAATTGAGTTGGAATGAGTTGAATTCATTGTTAGTATTGAGGGAACCCATATTGTTTTTTAGTTCTTTTAGTCTAGTAATTGGTATACTCAGAATATGATTAAAAAAAAAAAAAACTTTTATGTTTTGGATAAACAAGTCAAATATTCATTCTCATGTTTTCATGTTTTAAGTGTCAAAATTGATTTCAGCTCATTTTTTGCAATATGTAGGCATACCTATAATGTGAATGTGTATTATAACTTTTTTTTTTATGCATTATGTTTAAGTAACCTATAATGTGAATGTGTGTTATGTTTTTTTATGTATCATGTTTAAGTTAATTTTTTTATGTTACAACCGACATTTTATGGCAACTTTTGATCGCTAGAAATAATTTGTCATATAACTTTTTTCCCGCTGCTCATACCACTGGTAATAACTATTTGCGGCTATTTATACCTGCCACAAATATCAAATTTGTCATGTTAGAATATTTTCGGTGAGTTATATTTTCCACTGTTTACTCTTATTTTTGGAGAATTATATTGCAGCAAATAAGATTTCATCACCGGTAAAAGTCCCATAGCGACATGGTTTACGGCCTTTTTTGCCACAATTTTAAACTTTTTCCAACAAAATAAATCATCGGTTGATGTTTTTGGAGACCAATGTTGATTTTCAAAGAGTATGCAGGGGCTTTTTCCGGCGAATTAGTATTGCTGGAAAAGTACTTTATCTTGTAGTGTGCATATTTTAAATTTTATTTTATTTTTTTATTCTGGTTTTATTTTTATTAAAATAATTAAATTATTTTACTTATCATTCATATTCCACGTACACATATCATGAACAAAAAAAAAATTAAAAAAAGTGGTGCGTATTTGTCACGGGTGTTGGTGGCAAGGCTGTAAGGGAAGCAAGAAGAGTAAAGAATGAAGCTAAAGGAAGAAGTAACTGCATTAACAGATTAACAGCAAGAAGGAAACTGAAATAACAGAAGGAATCGGGGGCAGTTATCGATAGGGGGAGTTTTGGTAAATAGAGTTAGTAATATGGTGCATTTCATGTTTTGTAGTGTTAGAAGTCGTTTAATGAAACGGTGAGTTTTGAGCTGTTAAGAATTGCATTGCGTTTTATGATGTAAAGTTTGCGTTTTAAGTCTTCTTTTCATTCTACATCTATAAAAGCAGAGGAGACTCACATGTAATTCATCTTGGATTAATACAGTTCTGAACTTGGGAGGTTGGGAATTCCTCGAAAATTCCTTGTCAAGATTCACTATGGAATCTGGCATTTGATGATCAGTTCGTCTGTCGTTCTATTTTCTTCTTTAGTGTGTGATTGAGCCAAAGTTGTATTGTTAGAGTGGAGAGGGACTGCAGTAGTGTTCTTGAATTTGCAAGAACGTTACAAGTGGTATCAGAGACAGGCAGTCTTGGGGAGCTCTGATGGCAGACGGTACGCTTGCAGCCTTAAAGAATCAGCAATATGGGTCCCAAAAGCAGCAGGAAGCAGTTCAGAAGTAGTTGGAGAATCATCAGCAAGCTATTAGTGGGATGGCAGAAAGGTTAGACCAAGTTTCTGATATGTTACGTTCTTTGTGTGAAGCTGTGAATAGCAATTCTTTTAAAGATAGAGAGGGGTCGATTGAGACTAGAAGTCATGAAGAAATGGGTGTTGTTCAGAGAGGGTTCAGATTGGATTGCCCACGTTTTAATGGTATTGATCCTACCAGTTAGGTCTTTAAGGCCAATCAGTACTTTGATTTTTATCAAGTACCATTTCACCAAAAGTTGATGGTAGCATCACACCATATGGAGGGTGAGGCATTGGTGTGGTACCAAAATACCTTAGATACTGGACAGTTTAATTCATGGGAATCCTTAGTGATGGCAATGCAAGGAAGATTTGGGCCATCAGCATTCGATGACCCAATGGAGGCTTTAACCAGGTTAAGACAAACTACTTCTATTAGTTTGTACACGTCACAATTTGAGGCCTTGTCAAATAGGTTGAAAGGCTTATCTGAAAGACACAAGATGAGTTGTTTTATTAGTGGATTAAAAGATGATATTCGAATACCTGTTAAAATGTTTAATCCACCTAATCTTGGTTCTACTTTTGGCTTGGCAAAGTTGCAAGAAGAACATGTTTTGTCTTCAAGGAAGTCTTGGAGGCAACATGGCCAGTATGCTGATAAATGGCCTGCTGAAAATGGGGGGGATGTAGCTAATAAAGGGCAGAGAATTTTTCCTCCTGTGAGGAAAGTTACCTCCCTTCAAATGAATGAAAAGAGGAAGAAAGGATTGTGTTTCCACTATGATGAGAAGTGGAATCCCAATCACACCTGTAAAAACCATAAGGTGTATATTTTGCAAGGTGATGATGAAGAAAAGGTGGAAGATAATGTTGTATTGGAGGAAGAATTTGTGCCAGAAACCCAAGGGCCAAATTTACAGGATTCTGAAGTCCTGGAGGTTTCAATACATGCTATCTTAGGTTGTGTAAATAGCAATGCTATGAAACTGTTGGGAAGGATTGGATCTTTTATTGCGGAAATTCTGGTGGATTCTGGGAGCACACATAATTTTTTGGACCCATTGCTGGTGGAGGAAGCTAAATTGAAAGTGGAAAAGGATGTGGGATTGCAAGTTCAAGTTGCAAATGGTGAAACAATTGTTAGTCAAGGGAGATGTGTGGAAGCTGTTAACATTCAAGATTCCAAGTTCATAATTCCATTTCATGTTCTTACTTTGGGTGGGTGTGACATTGTTCTTGGAATCCAGTGGCTTAAGACATTAGGTTCCATTAAATGGGACTTTACTAATATGATGTGACCGAGGGTGGGTGGGCTTTACCCCAATTACCACATCAGTACGTTATCCCCATTCTTGTGATACGTAGGAATTAAAGCTCTGAAATTGCCCTTGGATTTCCTAGCTAAGCACTACCGGTTTAGCTATATATGGAAGCGCAGATAACGAGGTTTGGGAGCTCTCTCCCGGTTCCTTGTGTTCAGGAGATTGCAAAGGACATAGCAAGCACTGTCCCACCACGGAATGTGCTACCCGATCAAGACCCTCCCTTCATATCCGACTCCACAGCTTTGCCCCAACTCCTAGTCATTGACATGCATCTCCTATTTTCTCAAGATTTTATGGACTCAGAACTGCAGAAGTTGCACTTGGTAAGCAAACAACGGAGTTTCTTCAAGGTCAGTCGTGATCTCTCTCTCTCTCTCTCTCTCTCTCTCACACACACACACACGCACACACACACACACATACCCACAGAGTAAAATATGAATATATGATCTTTGTTGAACTCTTCATAAATGAAGAAATTAGCACCTGATCATCTGATCTATTATATAGCTGTTTTGAACCATGAAATGGCTCCTCATTACAAAAGACTTTGTGAGAGTATAATTAAGTACAATCTATGACAAAACTCTTGGTTGAAGAGTCATGACTCATATTGACTAAACGGATTCAGGAAAAGATTGAAGAAAAAATGAATCCTTCATCCAAAAATATCTATGAGAATAGCAGATCATGCATATGACAAGAGATTTCAGAGATTTGGAAAGGTAGGTTAACCAAAGATATTATATATGCTTTTGATCATCTTTATCGTCCAATACAAATTTTTAGCAAATGATCAAAGAAGCAAATCATTTGTAAACATGACCGTAAACATCAATAAGGTAAACGCTGATCGTGTTTACAGTCATGTTTAAGATCAATTCATTCGGATTATATTTTTGTTGTTTTTTTTATATAAGAAATCGGCTTCATTTCATCCATGAAGGAAGTTACAGCTGTGACTAGTCAATACAGATAAAACTCTCAATACAAGCCAAATTACACATCTGTTATACGCCTCCCTGCACACAAATTCCTTTGGACATTGTCTAAACTTCTAAAAACTCTCATAAGAGAGTATCACTCTCTGTATAAAACATAGATAAAATACATCCCTACCTCCAAAGAAGGAAAGGGTATCCCAACCACTCCATCCTCCAAATAATGAGAGGTATCCCAACCACCCCATCCTCCAAAAGAGGAGGGGTATCCAACCACCCTGTTATGGATATAAGTCTAATAGCTTATTTCTTTTATTCACATCATCCTCCAAATAAGGAAGGGTATCCAAACACCCTCCTATTAAAAGAGATAAACAAAATACAAACACCAAATAAAACCCAGCAAAAAGCAGAGATACACTAAACTACAAACAAAACACATGGGCCTAGCCTAAACAAAATACATGGGCCCAGCCTATTTGCAAGTGGGAGGGCAGCCATTAGGGTTTCATCTCTATCTTTGCTGCCGCCACCCTTCTTCAATTTTCTTTTTGCTTTTTTTCTTTTTTTCCTTCCTCCGTCGCCCGATCTACTTCCTCCTTCGCCCAATCTTTCCGCCACACATCTCCTCCGCGCGAGCTTCGACAGCCTCCTGCAGGGCTTCGAACTTAGTTTCCTCCACCGTCCCTCTCACCCAACCCCGGTTTCACCCACCCATCGCATGAACAATAGCCACACGAGCACCCATCGGACAAAACGACCACCCATCACACGAGCATGAACGCATGGCATCCTCACACATTCGCACAGCACAAATCGCACCTCTCACGACACAATCGCACCATTACACGGCATAGGACCATCACACAAATCGCATCGCACTGCACCATCTCACGAGCACCATCACGACACCATCTCGTGCGGGCTTTTTCGTCCTTGCAGCTCAAACGCTCAGCCCCAACATCGGCAGCACCATGCAAGGATACACTGAGACTGGGATGGGTCAGGGCCTTTGTGGTTTGTGAAGGAGAAACATATACTAAAACGAAAAGAAAAGAGAACAAAATACTATGTTGAGACTGGGATCACCATAACATGTTCCTCTTTTATTAGACCTAATAAAACACAGAAATGAAAACAAAAGTTTAGAATTAAAAATAAAATAAAAAAGTAAATGGCATAAATTCATATTTTCGTTGGATTATATTTTCGTTGTTAAATCGCATAAATTCATTACATTAAAAACTTTAGAATTAAAAATAAAAAAAGAACTAAATTAAGTAAAAAAAACACATTGAACCGTTCGGCCACTCTCCATGAGACGTGAATTCTAGATTTTACATTAGTAAAATATATACAGACAGCTTTTTTTATAACCCTTTATATAATCCTGTCTTAAATGATGAAATTTTTCAATTAAATAACTTCTAAAAATACTATAGTTTTTCAAAAATATCCTTAATTTAAACCATAATTATATAAAATTTTCTAAAAAACTAATTATACATATACCATTAATCCATACACTAAACCTGACAATAACCACACTTAAAAAAGGTTGAACGGATATAGATCTCTTAGTTGTGTTCAGATATGAGATTGGCTCAGATGATTTGACTTGATAAGTAAATAGTAGTATTTTGTAGATCCTACTAAGATATATTTGAATATAAATAAGTTGAGATATATATTTGAATATATGAAGCAGATTGAGATAAGTTTAAACTTTATATAGGAAATTGAAAAATTATTAAATCTCATCAATTTTTATTTTATCAATAATTAATTTGAGATGACTTAAGGTGATGTTGACGTCCAAACATACTCTTGCCCTTAATTTTCTCTCTCTCTCGCACCTAACTTGGACTTTTTCTGTAGGATCACAATAAAAAAGTGAATTTTTTGAGTGGGGGTTTTTAAATGAACGGAGAGTTTACAGGTTTTGGGCATGTACATGCATGGCTAGAAAAGAGAGGGTAAGTGCCCACCACTGCGAATAGGGGGAGGAGTAGGACGGACCCAACAAGTAAAAACGACAATATTTTATAATTTTATTTCTTAAATTCTAAGATTTTTATTACTTTGACATGACTTCAAGATGTGGGGATCATGAGTTTTCAAACTTTTTTTTTTAATTTATTTATGAGGAAAATTAATGTTGGAATGTTTTTGTAGTTGATAAATCATGGGGTGAGCAGTTCCCTGTTGGAGAAGGTGAAATCTGGCATTCAAGAACTATTTAATATGGATATTGAAGAGAAAAAGAAGTATTGGTAAGGTGAAGGAGAAGGAAAGGTTGAGTGATTTGGACTGAGCTTTGTTGTTTCGAAGGAGCAAAAGCTGGACTGGGGTGACATGTTCTTCCTCATAACCCTTCCCACCTATCTCAGGAAGCCCCACTTATTCCCTCAACTTCCTATCCCACTCAGGTCATCTGATCTCCCTTCTTCATGCTCATGCTTGCATGCAAATTTTTTGAAACAAATAAATAAAGAGTAATGCAAGATACAGTTATGAATTGTGTAAGTATCACACTCTTTTTGAAAAACAGTGGAGTCCACCATTAAAAAATTAATTTTTTAATATGGATCTCATATTTATTCATTTTTTTAAAGGAGTGTATGACGTTTGCACACTCCATAACTGCAAATATCATTTTTCTTTCTTTAATGGAAAAAATGTTAAGGATCTGTTTGGAAACATAATTATTATCAAATATTTTCAAAATATTTTATTACTATTTACAAACTATTCATTACTATTTTCACTACTCTTAAAATTGTTTAAACGTAGTAAAAGACTTTTCAGTTATAAAACGTTGGGAACATCTAAATTGTTTAATATAAAATATTTGATTTTTTACAGCCATTAATGATCTTGTGATTCAATCAAACTATATATCTTTAAATCTTCGAGCTGAAGGAAATGAAAAGATCAAGTTTGTAAGCAGAGATAACTTGGAAGCTTACTCGGCAGAGCTGAAAAGTCTTGCCATGAAAATCCTAGATCAGATGGCCAAAGCTCTAAGAATGGAAACTAAGGACATGAGGTGCCTATTTGAAGAAGGGATGCAGTCAATGAGGATGAACTATTATCCTCCATGTCCACAACCAGAGCTTGCCATTGGCTTAAACGCTCACTCCGATTCCGTAGGCCTAACTATCATCCTCCAACTCAATGAAATTGAAGGTCTTCAGATTAGAGAAGATGGAATGTGGATCCCAATCAAACCCCTCCCCAATGCTTTCGTGGTCAACATTGGAGATATTTTGGAGGTAAATCTCGAAGATTTTAGATTAATCTCAATTTATTTCGGTTCAGTCACAATCTTTCACCAATACTCAAAAGTATTGACATACACTTTATATAATTTGAAGAGAGATAGAAACAATATGTAAACCTCCCGACATAAAATGTAATCCATATATATCTTTCTTACAAAAAAAAAGTATTTGATTCTAGTTTTCAGCTGTTGGTTAATTCCCATGCACGAATGGTTTCACAGATTGTGATGAATGGTATCTACCGTAGCATCGAGCACCGTGCGATTGTGAACTCAAAAAATGAGAGGCTATCGATAGCCACATTTTTAAGCCCAAGGCTGGAAGGAGTTTTCGGACTGGCGCCAAGCCATTTGAATACAGAGTCACCGGAATTATTCAAAAGAATAAGAGTTGCAGATTACTTGAAGGTTCTTTCCGTGTGGTAAGTCAAACGTTGATACTATGAGGATCCAGAAATGAGGGCTGAAAATTAAAGCTCTTTATCACAGCGCTAGGCTTTGACTTTGCTTGCTTGCTTTAAAAACCTCAGTCACTAAAAGAAATAATTCCCAGTGGCTCTTCTAGTTTAGCTTTTGCCAAAGTGGGACCAACGGAAACTTGTAAATAAAAGAAAGATAATTTAATATGATAGAAACAAATACAACCATGTTACCCGCACAAGGTGGTAGAATCCAAAAACCAAAAAAAAAAAAAAAAGTCTTAGGCAGAAAATAATAGAATAAGGCACATGGAGCATATATACAAACACGCGTACATATTCAAAGTATAAAACAAGTTTTGACAGCAATAAGTACTGGTCCCCTTGGCCATTTTGTAATAGGTATAATTCAAGCTCTGTAATTGCCTTTGGACTTCCCATCTCGGAGCTATGGAAGCTGAAAAAACGATCTTTGGGAGCTCTCTTCCAGTTCCCTGTGTTCAGGAGCTGGCAAAGGAAAGGCCAAACGCAGTGCCACCGCGCTATAAGCGGCCCGATCAAGACCCTCCCTTCATATCCAACTCCACATCTTTTCCACAACTTCCAGTCATCGACATGCAACTCTTATTTTCTCCAGATTTTATGGACTCTGAGTCGCAGAAATTGCACTTCGCAAGTAAAGAATGGGGTTTCTTCCAGGTCAATTTTCTCTCTCTCTCTCTCTCTCTCTCACACACACACACACACACACACACACAAAGAGTTGTAGAATTATAGCATCTGATGATCTGTAACTATTTTCAACCATTAAGCCTTGCATAAGATATCAAACTCGATATTGACTGATTAAGGGTCCAAAGTTTGAAAAGATTGAAGCAAAAACGAATCCAAAACACAAGAATGAGATTACCATATGCATGAATAAGATATCAAACCGTAGTCATATATGTTTTAGAGCATCTTTCTTAATCATTGAATTGTTCAACGCAAAATTTCATCGAATGATCCGAGAAACACATAGGTTGTAAACTAACAGCACAAAAAAAAAATGCTCTAATTGATAAGCGTTGACCTTATGATCTGGAAAAGATAGTGAAAGAAGATCTGGAAAATATTTCTTTAATAAAAAAAGATAAATACCAGTAAAATTGATTGAAGCAGCTGAATAATCAAAGCGAAAGTGAAAGTTAGGAGCCATACAGAGAGACTCGGGGACCTCTATCCATTTGTCTTTCCTTCTGGGTACGGCCCGAGGGCCGAGGCTGAATGTGTTAACAATATTTCCTACCTCAAAAATTATATTAACAACCGGCCAGGGAACCGCGGGGGCACCGCGTCCCACATGGCCAAATTAAAATTCTTTTTTTAAAACTCTCTCCTTCTTTCTTTTACATCAGTTCAACGGCTAAGATCTCTGCAATCTTTATTTCTGGCAGATCTAACCGACAAATTATTACAGCAAAGCACAGAGCACAGCACAGCACATCTCCCTCCTCCTAACCCAGTTCACAGATCTACATTTCCTCCCATAGTTTCTTTCTCTGTGCTGCTTCATCTTTTCCAATAACAAACTTATATATATATCTATATTGTACAGCTTCAACATCTTGATCCAATACTTTTAAGGACCACAACAATAACTTGACCAAAATGGAAAAGAAAGAACAAAAGCTTTAATCAGATTCTTCGGGATGATCAACATCGATCGTCGGTACTGGTTTCCTTCCTTACTTTCGTCGTCTTTCTTTTTTTTTATTTTTTCCAACGGACCCATTTTCAGACTCGGCCTCTCGATCATTGGTCTGCAATTTTTGTTATGGGTATTCTTTTTAGTTCTTGGTTGGATCATTGGTCTGCAATTTCAGATTCGGCCACCGGACCCTTCGTCTTCAGAACCCTCATCCCCATTGTCTTCGTCTTCTCCACTGCCTCAAGAAGCCACAACCCACGCAGCCACATCCCACGAAGCCCCTATCGTCTTCTCCACAGTCACGATTTTGATATAATTTTTGCTAGCATTCTCCCCAACCAAACGGCAGAGAGAAGTAGAATTTCAATTTTGAAAGTGTCGTGTAAATTGATTTTCAAAAACTAAAACAAAAGGATCTCTTGTATCGTCAATACAATAACCATTGTTGAATTTGATAAATTAATTGATTTACGATGAATAGAAAGAGAGAGACTTTAGTATCTGAAAGGGTCTCATAAAGCTCCTAAAGACTCTTCTCAGAAGGTCCCATTTGACCTCCAAATTTTTTTTTTCAAACCGTCGTTAGCTTTGTTTTATTGTTGTTGAGCACCGGTTTGGGTGTTTTTCTGTCACTTGAAATCCTCTGCCAAAATGGATTTGGGCGTTTTCAGCCACTCGAAATGCTCTGCAGAAAAGGGTTAGTCCTTCCTTCTTTGTTTAGTCCAGTCCTTTCTCCTTCCTCTAATCCTTCTTCAGATGTTGGTTCTTCTTCAGTCGTTGGTTAAAATGCTGAGATGCTATTTCTTCTTCAGACGATGGTTTGATTTTCATTTATTCTCTTTTTTTATTTTTGTTAGAAGTTGATGTGGCAGTTTCAACTTCAACCAGTTACACGACCGTTCCGCAAGGCTGATGGCGTGTAGAAGAACTAATTTAATAATATTTTAATATTTTTTAACTTTTATTTTATCTCATCTGCGTAATCAAGTGAGACCTTAATTAATTCTAAAAAAAATTATAAAAAAACATAAATCTATAACTCTTATAAAAAAACTTATTTTTTAAAAATAACTCACTGTTTCTCTAAATAGAATAGATGATACTTATAAATCTTAAAATTATATTTAGCATTAATTATTCTAATTTTATAAGTGTGTCAACGTCTATTTTCTAAAAGAGAAAAATCATAGAAGTGGCAAGAAAAAGGTGTACGGTTGCCCATTATGATTTTATTTCTTAAATTATAACATTATTTTTTGCTTCTTAATAATAAAATGAAATAGGACAAGTCGTTTTCAAACCAACTGGTTTAAATAATCACCCATAAAATGAAGGGATAAGTTTTGTTTTTAATATTTATTTATGAGGAAAATTTAATGTGGAAATGTTTTTACAGTTAATAAATCATGGAGTGAGCAGCTCATTACTGGAGAAGGTAAAATCTGGCATTCAAGAACTATTTAATATGGATATGGAAGAGAAAAAGAAGTATTGGCAAGGTGAAGGAGAAGGAGAGGTTGAGGGCTTTGGACAGACCTCTGTTCTTTCGGAGGAGCAAAAGCTGGACTGGGGTGACATGTTCGGCCTTATCACCCTTCCCACCTATTTGAGGAAGCCCCACTTGTTCCCTCGCCTTCCCCTCCCACTCAGGTCCCATCTCTGTTTTTCATTCACATGCTTGCATGATTTTTAAAATAGAAATTCTATTTATGTGCTAAAACTCCCTTTAAAAAAAAAAAATTCAAATGGGATTGATATGGAAAAATCATTCTTTTAATGGTGGGCATATTTTTCTTCAAAATGATTAAGCGTGACTTACATACCTTAAAATTGTATCTACCATTACTCTTTTTAATAAAATAAGTCATTTTGGACTTTGAGGCTATCCTAAATTGTTCAAATTTTACTCTAAAGTATCAAATCAACTAACGGCCAAGTACTGCATATGGCCTAATGGCACAAGACCCATATCTCCAAAATGAAGACTATGGATTAGACCCCACTCCCCCAATATATAAAAGACCAATATTTTTTTTCACTATGGAATCTAATTGCAGAGATAACTTAGAAGCTTACTCGACAGAACTGAAAGATCTGGCCATGAAAATTCTAGACCAAATGGCAAAAGCTCTGAGAATGGAAAGTAATGATATGAGGTGCTTATTTGAAGAAGGGATGCAGTCAATGAGGATGAGCTACTATCCTCCTTGTCCACAACCAGAGCTTGCCATTGGCTTAACCGCACACTCCGATGTTTCAGGCCTAACAATCCTCCTACAACTCAATGAAATGGAAGGTCTCCAGGTTAGAAAAGATGGAACGTGGATCCCTGTTAAACCCCTTCCCAATGCTTTTATCGTCAACATTGGAGATGTTTTGGAGGTAAATCTTGGAGACTTTTATTACCCTTAAGTTCTTTTACATTACACATAAACAGTTCTTATGATTCGGAAAGAGACGGACAAAATATATGAATCCCATATCATAGAATGTTATCTGTAAAAACTATCTATTAAATGCAATAAAATTCATTAGGCCGCAGTGTGCGTCATATATACATATATATATATATACATATATATATATATATATATATCTTTCTTACGGTAAAAAAGTGTTTGATTCTAGTTTTCAGTTGTTGGTTAATTCCCATGCATGAATGGTTTGGCAGATTGTGACGAATGGTATCTACCGTAGCATTGAGCATCGTGCGACTGTGAACTCAGAAAAGGAGAGGCTGTCGATAGCCACATTTTTAAGCCCAAAACTAGAAGGAGATTTTGGTCCACTGCCAAGCCTTTTGAATGCAGAGTCACCGGCATTGTTCAAAAGAATAGGAGCAGTAGATTACTTGAAGGGTTTTTTCTCACGCAAACTCGACGGGAAGTCATACATTGATTCTATGAGGATCTAAGGAATGAGGCAAAAAATGCATGCTCTTCAGAGAATAAGTTCGAGTATATACCAAATTTAAAATAAACGAAATGTTCATGCTATATTGTTAATTACTTTGTTTTGCCAAAGTGGGACGAACAGAAATTTGTAATTCTATTTCTACGGTAATAAATATTAGATCTATGCCCTCCATAATTTCTAGGATATTCTAGCTAATACTATGCATATCTCATTAAGTCACAATCATTTTTTTCATAAAATCAAATTAAAGTGATTGATATAAATATGCAGTGGTATTCTTTTTCTTTTTTTTTTTTTTTTTTTTTTGATAGGATATGCAGTGTTATTCTAAATCTTATCATTTCCGTCAAAACTATTGACATGGCACATTCAACAAAGGATTTTTTTTGAGGAATTATCCCGTGCATTGCTCATTTTTTACAATGCAGCTGCTAGGGCCATCGAGAAATCCCATGAGGATTTCTACCAACAGTGCAAATTATTTTTTTATTTTTTACTCTTTAAAACATTTTTTATGTATTTTTTTAAATATAAAAAAAATAAAAAAACACAATACTAAAAAATAGAGAAAACAAATATTAAAAAAAAACACATTCGGTAGCTTTCATCGTGGGATTCCTGGGTGGATACATGATTTCCATCACAAGTTATGCTACTCATCTTTCAACACCATACACCATACACAATACAAGATAAAGTAGTTTTCACGGCTACATTTATTTGCACCGACTAAAAATAGTAGCAAAAAGCCCACTTCCACTGTTTGGGTGGAAACCTTCTGAAAATTTGCAATGAAAATAGTCATTCTTTTGATTTTATTGCCGGAAATGAAATTGATGCAAAACAACTCATTTTGGATTGTTGGGTTGCAAAAATCTCAACTACTAAAAGTGTCGTCGCGAGAAATATATTTTCAGCAATTTAGGTCGCTAGAAATATGATTGCGGGAAATAAGTTGGTAGCATACAACTGATTGCAACAATTTATAGTACTTTTATGACGACTATTTTGGCTGCAAAAAGTTTCGATTTAAAATAGACAGACCTCTCTTTTTCCTCTCTCTCTCTCTCTCTCGCGCTCTACTCCTCTTTCTCTCTCGCTCTGTTCCTTTTCCCCATTTCCAAAACAGCCAAGCCCTAACCCTAATGACCGCCCACTTTTTTCTTCTAACTCTATTCCTCTTTCTCTCTCATTATCTCGTGTTTGCTGGTTCAATTGCAGCTATATTGCATATTGGATACATAATCTATATGCTAAATAAATATCATATACATTTGACAGTGTTTTTACTCATATTTATGTGGGGGGAGGTCTTAGATTCAAGGCCACTTATGAAGTGGTGACAGACAGCCCACTTTCTTCTCTAATCTTGAATATTGTTATTGTACTAACTGATATTATTTTTTTTAAATAAAGAGTTAGGAGGGTCCTACTGCAGTGTTAGAAATATGCATGTTGGTTTGGGCTCTTTCACTTCTTTCACGTGCTTTCTCATCTTGGTGGAGAATATGTATTCTCCATTGTCCCAAAGCAACCAGAAATACAAAGACATTGTTATAAGATAGTTTTGTATCTCAAGTAGAGGTTGGTGGTCTATGGAGGTAATGGGGCCATAGTATTGTAGAGTGTGGAAATTTATACCCGCAGCAGTAGGGGGGACCAAGTAAAATTATTCTCCATACTATATCTACATTTGGTGATGGATCCCAAATTGGCTAAACTACTCATTCATTTTATAAGTTGCCAATTGTTAACTTCTTATTTGATAATCCACTTTTTGTGATTATTCACTTCACCAATGCTTGTTATAGAAATGATAACTTGAGTTTTCCTGAAACTATTCTTGTTTTTACAGGAAATTGTACATGTTTTATGGTATGTAGGTTGTATTAGTTTAAAACAGGGCAACTCTTCTCCCACTACTCATGTCGCCTACTAATTGAAGGAAAAATTAAAAACTTGGTGGATCTCTTGGGTTTTCTCTATTATTTTTGGCTTTACATGGATTAAATAATCTCATACATATCTTAGCTTCTGGTGTAGTTGTGTGGGGGGTGAACAAGCTGGTGTAGGTGTGTGGTCATGCAGTACTTATATTACAAAAAAAGTTAATAAGATAGTGTGGTTGTATAGTTGATTCATTATTATTTATTTTGTAATGAAAACTTTCCTCATCTTTTTCTGACATGCTATTGGGTTTGACTATTTTTATTATTGTGCTTGTATTTCTTGGCTCAATTGGTCAATGTAGTTAGAAATGGTGAAAGATATTGATTTTCTTTGCATTCTGTAAATAAATTGTATTACTGCTAACATTTTATTGTTTTTTCATGTTAAAAATTAGTGTTTACGGGTTCTGTTACAAGAAGAGGGTAGCTTGATTAGAGTCCAAATTAAAACTTAGTGTTTATGGGTTCTGTTACAAGAAGAGGATAGCTTGATTACAGTCCAAATTTGTCTCATACTCTCACGCGTGTTATTGAGATAATGAGTCTTCTAATGATTAATGTGAAAAGAGTTATGTGCTGCAGGAGGATGAGTTATTAGTACATAGGTTTTATTGTTATGGTGTATGATATCTATGAATTGTTTGATGTGAGTTGTTCCCATTAAATATGGCAGAGTACATGAAAGTTTTATCTTAATTATTTGTTATCTTTCATCAGCTTATGATAGTTTCTTTTGTGCTACATGTAAGTTGTTTTTTTACCCTATTTCTACTATTGGTTTGTGATTGTGCAGGGTGGATGCTTTGATTTTGGTTCTGAAATGGGTTCTAATGGAGGGTGGTGGCTTCTATATGTTGTGGAGATTAGCCACTGTGTGGATTGGAGCTGGTTCTCAATCTCTAATATATCCAAAAAGTAAATATCCTTCCCTTTGTTCCTAATGCATTAGTTTATAAAAATTATCAATTTTTTGTTATTGAATTTTTGTCTTCATTCTTTTACTTGGTCCGTTGAGAATTTCTACCCTTTGGTAGTTGATCTCTCATGACAACTAATTTTGGGTTGATTTTTTTACTTCAAAAAAAAAAAAAAAAAAAAAACTCACATTTCAATGAAGTAATATTCCTAAATTTTGATTGATGTGAATTTATTTTTTTGCATTCTTAATTGGTTGCAGGAAAGGGAAAGTTGTTGTTGCTAGATGTCAATGACTTTTCTTTAAAGGTAACATTTACCGCCAAAGTCTTCCTCATTTTCATATTGTCATACTATAATACTTCTATTTTTATATTTTTATGTTCCGATTCCTACATATGGAAAGCACATACGGTCGTACTAAAAAAGAACGTGGAGCACTGACATTGGCTTAGCCAAATGTTACTGACAGTCATATTTTAAAAAATGTTCACGTAATTTCAGTTACATTGAATTAGCTAAACACAATTCATTTGGAAGATAAGTTACAGTAACTTCATCCTTAGAGTCATATATATATGAAGGAACTGTAGCATCTTCATTCTAATATTTTATTATTTCTTGTATTTCCCTTTTCTTTCTCTCTAGTATAACTTCATCCCTATAGTAACTTCATCCCAAGAATTACAATGCATTTTTTTTTTATTATTAATTATATTTTTATAAAATGATATTAATCATCTTTCTTTTAATATTTTTTAAAACATAAAAATAATTAAGAAATTATTTTTTGTATCTATCTATAATCGTGCAAGAATTATAATAATGTGAATAAACTTTTTATTAATTCTTTATAATGTACAAAATAATGCAATAATCTTATCTTATGCCCTTCTGTTTCTTCCTGTGTAGTGTTTTGATTTTGTTTTTGTACTTTTTCAGGCCAAATAAAGAGAGAATCGCTTATTGGGACTTCCGACACCCATTAGCCAACACACGCCCCACCTAGAGGTTGCCCAGCCGCCGATCTTCAAGACTACCAAACGCGGCACCAATCGGAGTGGAGCATAGCCTACATGCACGAGTTGAAGATTCGGAGCTCGTAGGCGCTTGGCCCTCACGCGCCACCAAGGAGCCCTCTACCGCTGCAACAAGCAGCTATTCCAAATCTTCCAAGATTAACCATCGATTTTCCTCCCAGAGTGGCACGTGTATTGCAAACGCCATATCAATGTTTTTGTGCACTGTTTTTTCATTTTTACAGTGTTTTCACAATGTAGTTTATTTAGTGTCCTGTCTTTATTTTTTTGAAAAATAAAAATCCAAAAACACAGTGCATTCGAACCTTAGTCTGAATGGAGTGGTCCCCCCTCCCCCCCCCCCTTCCGCTTAGTCGGGGTATGGAGTTTTGTCACCCGGTTACTATTAACTCTGTCATGGGCAGAGTTGTGCTATCTCTTAGACTTAGGTCTAGACCAATTCATCATATCTTATCATTACAACTTTCTTAAATTTCTACACACAATATAATAAACAATTCAGCATTTTCAAATCCCAAAAAAACTTTTCCAAATTCGACATAAAATATAATAAACAAATTAATTTTTATTCTACTATTTATAAATCATCTCAACTCATCTCTGAATCCAAACCACTCTTTAAGGTGAAGTTGACGTCCAAACACTCTTGCCCTTAATTTTCTCTCTCTTGCGCCTAACTTGGACTTTTTCTATAGGATCACAATAAAAAAGTGAATTTTTTTAGTGGGTGTTTTTAAATGAACAGAGAGGTTATAGGTTTTGGGCATGTACATGCATGGCTAGAAAAGGGAGGGTGAGTGCCCACCACTGCCAATAGGGGGGAGGAGTAGGACGGACCCAACAAGTAAAAACGACAATATTATATAATTTTATTTCTTAAATTCTAATATTTGTTTTACTTTGACATGATTTCAAGATGTGGGGATCATGAGTTTTCAAACTTTTTTTATTTTTTTAATTTATTTAGGAGGAAAATTAATGTGGGAATGTTTTTGTAGTTGATAAATCATGGGGTAAGCAATTCCCTGTTGGAGAAGGTGAAATCTAGCATTCAAGAACTATTTAATATGGATATGGAAGAGAAAAAGAAGTATTGGCAAGGTGAAGGAGAAGGAAAGGTCGAGGGATTTGGACAAAGCTTTGTTGTTTCGGAGGAGCAAAAGCTGGACTGGGATGATATGTTCTACCTCATAACCCTTCCCACCTATCTCAGGAAGCCCCACTTATTCCCTCAATTTCCTCTCCCACTCAGGTCATCTAATCTCTTCTTCGCTCTCATGCTTGCATGCAGATTTTTTAAAACAAATAAATAAAGAGTAATACTAAATACAGTTATGAATTATGTAAGTATCACACACTCCTTTTGAAAATGAGTGGAGTCCACCATTAAAAAATAATTTTTTAATGTGAATCTCATATTTATTCATTTTTTTAAAGGAGTGCATGACGCTTGCAAACTCCACAAAATATCATTTATCTTTCTTTAATGGAGAAAACGTTAAGGATCTATTTGGAAACATTACTATTATCAAATATTTTCAAAATACTTTATTACTATTCACAAACTATTCATTACTATTCTCACTACTCTTAAGACTGTTTAAACGTAGTAAAACGTTGAGAACATCTAAATTGTTTAATATAAAATATTCGATATTTTACTGCCATTAATGATCATGTGATTCAATCAAACCATATATCTTTAAATCTTTGAGCTGAAGGAAAAGTTGAAAAGATCAAGCTTGTATGCAGAGATAACTTGGAAGCTTACTTAGCAGAGCTGAAAAGTCTTGCCATGAAAATCCTAGATCAAATGGCCAAAGCTCTAAGAATGGAAAGTAATGACATGAGGTGCCTATTTGAAGAATGGCTGCAGGCAATGAGGATGAACTATTATCCTCCATGTCCACAACCAGAGCTTGTCATCGGCATCAACGCTCACTCCGATTCCGTAGGCCTAACAATCCTCCTCCAACTCAATGAAATTGAAGGGATTAGAAAAGATGGAATGTGGATCCCAATTAAACCCCTCCCCAATGCTTTTGTCGTCAACATTGGAAATATTTTGGAGGTAAATCTCGGAGATTTTAGATTAACCTAAATTTATTTCGGTTCATTCACAAATCTTTCACCAATACTCAAAAGTATTGACATACACTTTCTATGATTTGAAGAGACATATACATTATGTAAATCTCCCAACATAAAATGTTAACCATATATATCTTTCTTACTGTAAAAGAAAGTGTTTGATTCTAGTTTTCAGTTGTTGGTTAATTCCCATGCATGAATGGTTTGGCAGATTGTGACAAATGGTATCTACCGTAGCATCGATCATCGTGAGACTGTGAACTCAGAAAAGGAGAGGCTGTCGATGGCCACATTTTTAAGCCCAAGGCTGGAAGGAGATTTCGGTCCAGCGCCAAGCCTTTTGAATAGAGTCACCGGCATTATTCAAAAGAACAAGAGTTGCAGATTACTTGAAGGGTCTTTTTTCACGGAAACTCGATGGGAAGTCATACGTTGATGCTATGAGGATCCAGAAGTGAGGGCGGAAAATGCAAGCTCTTTATCACAGCGCTAAATAGCCTTTGACCTTGCTTGCTTGCTTTAAAAAGAAATAATTCCCAGTGGCTCGTCTCAAGTACTGAAGTTTAGCTTTTGCCAATGTGGGACCAACGGAAACTTGTAACTCTACTGTAGTATATATTAGATCTATGTCCATAATGTTTGATATTCTACTATGCATGACTCAGTAAATCACAACCATTTGTTTCCTAAAAACAAATTAAAGTGATCTATACAAACGAGCAATGTTATTCTTTATTTTAAATCTTATCATCCCCAATCACATTTACAGATGTGACACAATTTAAATGATTTCATGTGTCAATCATCTAAAAATGAATACCGTTCAAAATTTATGTAATTAAGGATGACAAATATAAAATGAAAAACATCATTTCTCAAATTCGCATATGGTAAAACCTGATTCACATGTATTTGAAAGTAACTAATAAGACTTAAAAGAAATCTCCACTGTTAGTTGATATTCTCAATGATGAAAGTCATCAACATTGCCAATTAATTCTTTTAGACCCTAGTTTTTTGTTGGGCAAGTCCATGCACTAACTTTTTTTTATTAGCACTGAGTGTCCAGAACAACGTCTTAACTGATCCCGAGTATTGCATAGGCCCTCAATAAGGAGTTTCCCACAAATGCACCTCGAGTAATTTAAAGAGAAAATCCTTTAATACGATGGCCCCTAGAAATTGTTTGCACCCAATGGGATTTGAACGTTAGACCTGGAAGGAGCATACCTCCAAGCCTTAGGCCTTAAACACTTGAGCCAATCCCTAGGAGTTAAGTCCATGCACTAACTTTAAAGGAAAGAAACCAACATCCAAAGCTAAACAAATTGAGTAAATATTTGAAGCAGGTCGCCATATCCAGAAAGGAGCACCAAGGCACAAAGACATTCCCAGCCAACACCACCACTAGGGCAGAGAGGCATACATTTTAAAGAAACAAATTGTGGAATCCAATATAGAATGGTGCCCACGCGGGGGGAGGAAGGTAGGGAGGGAGGAGAGAGAGGAGGATTCAAATCAGTCACTAGGTAAATACTCGAAAACAAAACAGAATAGAAATAGAAGGTGCAGCAAGGCATCTATTATCCAAAGAATTTCAAAATAGATAAAAAAGAAAAATATAAAGTGAATCTTAATATGATACAAAGATAGCTAAGTTATGCGGACCAATGGCTTCATTCCCTATTCCAGACCTGAAGTATATTAATGCATAAACTCCAACAGTACCTTTTAGTGAGAAATTTTTCATCTATTATGTTGGAATAGAGCACAACCCTTGCAGCAGGCATCATTAACATCTCTGAACCTAACATAGATGGAACAAGAAGCATTGTCAAGAAATGAGTATGATAAGCAGCATGTCAAAAGATAACTACATCAAGATCAATTCAACAGGGAGAAAGAGCACTGCAAGGGAACAAACAAACTTCTACACTATCCATAGCACAAACAAAGTTCAGTCAAAATATAATACAAAGTTACATTGTTGAAGTTGCAACTTTGCTCTGTAGTAGTAAAATGGTAGGTTCCCCACAGAAACTGATACTGATCTCCAAACTCATATAGGGTCATAATTTAATAAACGTTCAAGCTGCCTAGAGATGTTCAACATGTTTCGCAAACTTGTATTGACATGGGGATTCCATAGCATGCTTACTCTCTTATATTAGATAAGACAAAGAATACATGTAGCTGTATCTAAACACATGAATGCCTTGTATCCCTTAAGTTGCAGTATCTTTATGCACATACATTCGCATGCATTTGCTTATGTACATAGGAACATCAATTGGACATGCTTCTATATATGTATTCATATTAGTGTGCATCATCAAAATCATGCTGCACAAAGTCAAATCGAGAAATTCCACCAAAAGGTATTTTGCGTTAATGGATCAATCTAAACACAATTTTTAACCAATTCACCCCCCACCCCCCCAAAAAAAAAAAAAAAAAAAAACACACACCCCTTCCGAAATCCCAGAACAAAGAAAATACAAATACAGTCTCTTGCAAAAACTGAATACCGTTCAAGATCCTATGGGCTTGTAGTTAAAACTGTCAGGTTTGAAAGAAACAAGGGGTGTAAAAATTGAAAATAAAAAACAGAAGGGGGAAAGAAATTTGAAAAAAGAAACATCTGGATATGGTCCTATAAACATTTACAAGGTTACACATTTCCTATTGCATACTTCAGAGCCATGCTACTTTTTTAGCTTTATCTTGCCAACTGTTTTCACATAGAAAAACTAGCAAGATATCCAGGCCCACAAACTTACAGAAGCATGATCAACCCGGAAAATGTCAACTTGCATTTCCAAAGGAAAAATACTCTGGGTATTGGTTTGCTGCACCATGGGGAGGAGTTGTTTATAGTTTTGTTGTGCTGATTTGAAAATATCCCAAATCATCAAGTTCAACTCTGGGCAACCACATTATTGACCTCCAAGTGGCATCGTTGTTATTCACCAAGCTAGGGTCAAAAAAATTTAAAATTGGAACTTCAAGATGGTATAGATTTCTCTCGATTATGAAAAGAAAAGCTAAAATACACACCACTGCACCAGATTAATAATGTAAAGAATAAGAATTTTTTTTCTTTTTGAAGTGGAACCTCACCAAGGCAAGGAAGCCCTTCAAACTAACCTCTAGAGAGTAAAATCCCACATACACGACCTCACCAACAACAACCATGTATAGATAAGGTAATCCAAGGGAACTCTAGTACAAAATCAAAATTTCTATGTCTATAATTCATCTCAGGCCCACTCTTTGACCACTAGACTACACCTAGACAGATATTTTTTATCCTCTACAAATAATCAGTTTTACCAAAAAATAAAAATATGTGATGGGAGCTCATACGCTAGAAACAAAGGACTATCCAAAGCCCAACCATATTGACCATGCCTAGTGAAAGACAAATAAGGAAAATTACTCAACTAGTGGATTATTGAAGTAATCTAATTCCGGTATTGCGAAATGAGATTCATCCTCGCACAGAGTAGGATGCAGTACATTTTCAATACCAATTAAGTATTTTTTTTCAAGATATGGAAAAAAAATTTCCTTATTTGTTTTTTTTTAGGGGGGTGGGGAATTATGTATTTGTTTTTGAAGGTATGGAAACCTTTCTTCCTCTTTTGTTTTTTTTTTTTTGTGGGGAGGGGGGCGTTTACCATTAGACATAAATTTTTCTATACCCTTGCATGCACAAAGCATCTACCTAACCACCAATCAGGAGCAGTAACATAATTCCTCTCTCCTTTTAATTTCCATTCCATTCATTTGACAAGTTGGAAGGATAGATGATAAATGTACCCACCATCCAGAAACCAGCTCCCTCATAAGTCATAACATGCACCTGAATTCAGATACAACATTGGACCGTGCACATGGATGCAATGCACATGTATATAAATTAATGCACTTACTTGCGATGGACCCACTAGCCAGTATAATTTACACTTCTTCAGTTATTCTCCTGTTTTCCAAGACAACAGGTGCGCTTATTATGTAGTCAATTCAGTCCATGTCAGGGGATACAACACTAAACCCATCCACCCCATTTTAATTCACCAAGTGAAGCACATTTCAGGATGCACTAATTTATGATTTCTCTCTCCATCTCTTTCCCACCATCTCCAAGAGACTTCCAGGGCAGTGGGAATTTCCTATTGCCTTCCATTACCAGTTAGAGTGTTATATGGATTTTTACTGTTCCAATTCTTTTTGCGTTTTTTTTCCATTGATGGTTCAAGTCTTATTGTTTGTATCCCACAATGGTCAGATTTCTCGGTGCAATATTTACAATGACTCTGTTAACGATTTAGCACATTCCTGACAAGGAATCTACGTGTTTTACCAAAAATTTCTCACTTGTTAAAATTATCTCAACATTCTACGATGTATATGTAAAATCTAGTATCCTTGATAAAATCATAGGGCAGAACTCGTAGATTACATTGCAAAATACCGCAAATCCACATAACAAGAGGTGATCAGCATGAGAAAGATGTAAATAACGAGCAAATGGGAGACATTCTGCTGATAAAGTAGACAACCCATATCATCACAAATGGCGAAAACCAAACTTGGGAAACAGTAAGGGTCGTACCATCACAATGCGAAATAAAACTCAGATTCTCACAAGAAGAAAAAGCAGAGATTTTCACAGCCCTAGCTGAAGAGTAAAATCAACCCTCCCCCTCCCTAAAAAAAAAAAACAACAACAACAACAACAAAAGTAAGAACAAAACCTTGTAGGAAAATTATACCTTTTGAGCACAAACCATCTCTCAGGGAACTGAATCACAAGGTGACGAAGGCCACGGCCAGCATGGGCTTGGGTTCGAACTAGTAAACGCATCCTAAACCCACGAACCCAGATGGTGAGAGATGTGGGTTTAAGGAAAGTGAGGGTTTGGTTGGTGCAGGGATGGAGTGATGAGATTGGTGCACGAATTACGAGAGAGAGAGAGAGAGCTGTTTTTTGTGTGTGTGTTTTTTTTTTTCAATAATATTTTGGTTGCTTTTGCGTATCCGAGGTAAAGTATGTTTGGTTTGAAAACGAAACCCCGCCCTTCTGTCTTCGAAACTGTCCCTTCGTCTTTGTCGTCTCAGGTTTTGAGTTTTGACTCCGTTCCGCGCGCGTTGTCCACGCGTCCTAACTAGTTTAAGATTTATTTTATATACTTCTTTTAAAAATCTAGATAAGATCGCCAAACGATATCGTATCTTTCGGCATTAAATATTACGCGGTTCACTTGTTCTTCGTGCTTATCATTATGAAAAAATATCTAACACGTCAAATTATAATAAATGTTTGGAAAAAGCTGCTCTCACCGATTATTTTTTTTATTTTTTATTTAATGATTTAAAAAGTGTTCTTTAATAGATATTGTAATTTTTTATGTATTTAAAAAGATTAAAAATATGTATAAAAAAAGAATCGGAGGAATCCTCGGTAGCGTAGAATGATCCTAACATTCGTTTGAATAGTAAAATAAGATAAGATAATTTTAAATAAATTAAATAAAATATTATTAAAATATTATTTTTTAATATTATTATTATTTTAAAATATTAAAAAAATTATAATAATAAAATAAAATAAAATTATTTCTGTATCCAAACGAATCCTTACACCGTAAATTACACTCTCAAAATTTCAATAGATAGCGTAATGGTTTGGAGATGAGCAATATAAATCAGATACCATAAGTTCAAAATTTGGTATGCACATTCTTAGGTTGCGTTTGAAAAATGAGGTATTCTCAGATATTTTGTTAATAGTAATGAAAAAGTATTGATAGAATATTGAATAGTAGTGAAAAGTAGATAAAAAATAATAATAAAATAATAAATAGTAATGAGGTATTCTAATAATACCAAAATAGGCCAATGTCACAAGACTAGAGAATTTTTCTTTCAATTATCAAAGTACTGGCGAGAAACTTTTTCCAAGATACCAAGTCCCAATAAAGAAATAGTAATGCTAGATACAATCGTGGAATAGATAAACATTGTATAATATTTTTGAAAAAATAATGTGATCTAGTATTAAAAATTAATTTTTTTTATGTAGATCTTGTATTTACTTATTTTTTCATTGAGATTACATAGCGCTTACGCATTCAATATCATTTATCTAGAATTGTCCATGCATGAATCATAGCTCTTGTTTAAAAGGGGGTTTAAACCTAAAGGCCATGGGAATTTTCTCTATGTTAATATGGATACTCATGAATAGGAGAGGAAAATATGTTCAATTGTTGCAAAGAGGGCATACGTTGAATAGCTTGATTTTATGATGAGTTTAGGCTGTGTTTAGATGTTGAACAGAATTGAGTTGAGATGAGATGATAAAATATTGTTAGAATATTATTTTTTTAATATTATTATTATTTTGAAAAAGTTGAATTGTTTATTATATTTTGTATTGAAATTTAAAAAAAAATGTAATGATAAGTTGAGATGGATTTAGGAACCAAACGAAACCTAAATTTTAGGGACAATAGTTTACTATACGTGAGGATCAAAACTTTGTGGAAAGTTTTTCAGAGTTTGTATCTAATATCTATTATGAATTTTGGCTTTTCGCTCCTTTAAGTGCTTCTATTTTAAGTTTGGATTGTATTTAATCATAAGATGATTGAAGATACACTAATGAAAATCTTACATGAACAATAGATTTCATGTGAAACCCTACTCGTAAATGTATCAGCACTCTTGCATATATTTAATTATTAAGTATAACATTTAAAGACATTTGAGTACATTAGTTATCTATTTATCTGTTTCGGATCATTATATATTTTTAAAGATACATTTGTAGATTAAATATTTCGCTCTTTTTTAAGTGGCATTACAATAAGGTTATGATCGCTCGACTTTTTACATCCAATTATGCATTATAAACTCTCTATAAATTCGTCTAAATTCTCTTTATAATAACATCATTGTTAAACAAGAACATTATCATATTTACATACTCTATGAATTTCTAATTAATCTTAACCAAAAGTTGAAAATTCTTTTGAGTTTTCTTTTCAATTTTTCTTTACAATTAATCTCAAAGGAAGAAAAAAAAAAAAAAAGATGGAATTCCTCCTTCATATTCCAATCTCTTCCTTTCCCACCTAAGCAAGTAAACAAAATTAATTGTACGTGTGCCTGTTTTTCCTCTTTTGAAGTAATCCTCGACACCTTTTCTTTTGAACTACCCTTCGCCTACATTGTAACCATTGATTAGCCTTGAATTCTAAATTAAATGGAAGCCGGCCAAAGTCATGACTTGTTAGGTATCCGTATCCTTGAAGCCTGTTCTGATATTTAAATAAAAAGTACCGACAAAGACACAATTATGAGATGTCAAACATAAAGCAATAATGCTTGATATTAATATAGATTATACTAGTGTCGCATATTTATTTTAAAAAAAAAAATGAGATGTGTCATTAAAAAATTAATTTTTTATATAAATTTCATATATACTTATTTTTTAAAAAAAAAATATGCTGTGTTTGTATATTTTATGATTGAAAATATTATTTCTTATTTATAAAAGATGAGATTTTTATAGAATAATGAGTCTTTCAACTTTTTTTTTAAAAAAAAAAAAAATCATTCTATTCTTAAACCTGTATGTAGAATATATCATCTATATTACGTAACTGATAAAATTTTATTTATAAGATTCAAATTTTAAAATTTATCTTTTAAATCAAATTATATCATATAAGCATCTTATTAGTCATACTCTATATACCGACTTAAAGAACAAAATTTTTCTTTTTAAAAATGCATTCCCTTTAATATAAAATTGTAAAAATTTTAAAAAGTAATGCATATTTATCATTTTTCTTACAATATCTACAATTCTTAAGTATATTGAAAATTTGAGTCCATAAACAGGACCACCCACCATGCCACATGATGCATATATACATATACTTGGTGCCAGATTTTAATAAGGGCATGAACACAAGAAGCACCCAACAGGGGCCAGACCCATGCACTGCCCAGAGTGGTATTGAGATCAATGACATAGCCTTTTTCCTGTCCCTTGGGCTTGTCTTTATCCATTGTGACTCTCTCCCTAGATAAGAATTGATCCCTACAATTCCTTTTTATGTCATTTCTATAAACATATACATGCCCAACCTATACATTCTGTGCACCAAAATTCTTAGAATTTTCACCAGAATAGCCAGACCCATGCACTGCCCAGAGTGGTATCATGATATATATATATATATATATATATATATATATATATATATATATTCTTAGAGAATATTTTGCTAAATTCATGCCAAATTCAGCTACCTGTGATTGAAATGGTTAGAAGTTTGTTGACACTTCTTTTTCTGTCAGTTGAGCTTTTGGGCTCATATGCTAAAAGTAATTAGATTCGGTGCATATGCATCAAAGTGTTGTGTGGTCTACTCGCTTTCAGTCCTTTGCTTAGATTTTGGTAGCCTTACCTTCTATGTGCAGCATTAGGTGAGATTTAAATAGTAAGTTAAGATGAAATGAGTCGAGATGAAAGTTAAAAATTGAATAAAATATAATTATAATATTATTATTATTTTGAAATTTTAAAAAAATTGAATTGTTTATTATATTTTGTGTGAAAATTTAAAAAAGTTATAATGATTAGATGAGATGAGTTGAAACTATCTTTGTCATTTTTTTTTTTTTTCCTTTTCAGGAAAATATTAAGGCCCCAACCTTATATATTCTTTTGGTAATTCAAAGACCAAATCAATAGTGTAATTTTCCCATAGATAATTACATTAATTAGGGTATGCTAATGTGTCCAACATTTAGTAAGCAATGGTGACAATCGCACTTGCTCTTTTATTTTCTATTTTTGAGAAAGTTAAAAAAAAAAAGGCAATAATTAACTAAGAAAATATGAAAAAATAAGGAACAAAGGTCTAACAATTCATCAAAATAATACAACCACAAAGAACCCACAAAAAATATATAAAACTACCGATATTGACACATGCAATACAGCTAAAGGTGTAAATCGGTCCGGTCTAATCCAATTCGGTCGGGGGGATGATGGACTTTCAATCCTAGACCGAACCAGACCAATCGCCCCTAGTGGACTATTAGCTATCAATCTGGTCGGTCCATCTCAGTCCAGACCAGTCTTCAATGGGGGCCTAATCACACACAAGACCTTATCATTCTTGAAGTATACAAATAAGTCCGCAATGTGTATTCTCGGCCCATTAGTATTAAAAAGAAAAAACCCATAATGTTTATAATTTTGAATAAAACAACTATTTGACTTTATTTGTATATTTTTTACTTAAAAATACCCTAAAAATAGTTGTTCAAAATTATCAAAATTGATAATTGATATTAGTTAATTAATAATTATATATTTAACATTTTATATTTTTAATAGTCATAGATTAGATGAAAATTACATAATTCACTTATAACTACTACATAAAATAATATATATAATTTATAAAAAAAATATTTAAATATATATATTTATAGTTCAGTCAATCCAGTCCAGTCAATTTTTCCAATCCAGACCGGGATCCAAACCGAAAATTTTACATCCCTAGGTACAGCAAACATGTACAACAACAAAGAACCCAACACATATAGAAGCAATGCATGCATGGTGACAGTAAAGCATATATAGCAATAAAGAAAACCCAAAAGTGGAGGTACTTTAAATTTCATATATATATATATATATATATATATATATATTGGAAATACTGCTAAAAGAAGAAAGCGGATCACATACATATGCTTTAATCATTTGATTCATAAAACCTTATGGTGTTGTAATTTAGTAAATCAGGTGTAACGATTTGGTTGCATCGATCTGTGCAATTCCTGCTCCTGGTGCTTAAATGGTAACAAGACTACGTACATATTTGTCTATAGAAAAAATAAAAAAAAAAAAAAAATATATATATATATATATATATATGAAATTTTGTTCCGAATAAAAATTCAGAACAAATTTACCTGTCTTACCTATATCCTCTTTAAATATTTACTGGATCCATCTTGTGATGAACGAGCTACAAGGACTACTCGTACTTGGCTGAAAAATGACACAAATGGCTGCATCCCTAGTCATGAAAAAACAATATCATGTTTTTTTTTTTTTAATTGTCACTCTTGGATCGAAGTCCAAGGCTTGATTCGGATAGTGAGTTGAGATGAGATAAGATAAGAGGTTAAATTTAAATAAAATATTATTACAATATTATTTTTATTTTGAGATTTGAGAAAATTTAATTGTTTATTGTATTTTGTTTAAAAATTTATAATAATTAGATGAATTGAAATGGTTTTACTATTCAAATCAGACCTAATTGAGCTACTGACCAATATGAATACAGTCACACGCGAGCCCACACACACACACACATATATAAATATATATATATATATATATATATATAAGGCTCAAGAAAATTAAAAAAAAAAGTAAAAAAAAAAAAAAAAATTAGAGCTTACTATATAATTTCTTCAATATTGATTGACCAAATGGGCCAAGAAAATTCTCAATTTAATCAATACGTTGTAAATTTAACCTTTTATTTTAGGAATAATTTTTTGTTTATACGAGACTTGTAGTGATAATTTACATATGTATATAGCCTGAGCTAATTAGCCTAATTACTTTGGGAAGGGCTTTAACAGATTTTAATTAGAAAAAGGCTCAAACTTTGATATATTTATTATTATAGTATTCCTGAATCCTGATGGCGTTTTTCTTGGCTAGATGGTTAAAGTGCTACTTATTAAGTTATTCACAAAATCATTGAAAAATTCGTATTAAATACAGGGAAAAAAAAAAAAACCAAACTTATAGGAAGTGTTGCAATCAAAGTATCGTTAGTCTTATTCGTATTCATAGTATAACATCTATTAGATAGGTTAAGAATATGATATAAATAATCAAATCTATCTCTTCTTATCAATTTAAACTTTTGGGATGCATAACAGGTTATCGAGGCAGTAAAGAAGAAGGAAGAATGCTGGAGCTGGTATGGGCAACTGATTGAGGATGTGAAGCAAGCTATGAAGGGAAATCAAGGATGGACGATTCAGTTCATAAAGAGAGAAGAAAATAAAGTAGCTCATTGTTTGGCAAAACTAGGATTGTCTAGTGAGGAAGAAAGAGTTTGGATGGAGGGAGTTCCAAAGGAATTGTATAGCACAGTTATACATGATACACTTTGTATAGACACACCTTGATATTGAATGAAATTACAGTTTACTTTAAAAAAAAAAAAATTAAACTTTTGGGATAAGTGGTGATTTCACATGACATCAGAGCAGATGTCTTGAGTTCGAACCTTGACTCTACATTTCATCCAATTTAATTAAATATTTCATGTGTTAGACCTACTCAGTAAGGAAAAGATTGACCCTATTAAGAAAAAAGCACACAACAGAGCATGCAATAAGGAATATTCTAGTAAAAAGAAAAGCATTCTGGTAGGACAGGTGATCACAACTGATCCGAAATTCATGGAATGATCAAGGTTGTTGTAATCTTCCTATATATATGCATTGTAAAGTCACGGTTGTAAAATATAGAAAATTGAAGGAATAGAAAACAGAGAAATTCTTTCTAGACTTTTGTCGAACACCTCATGAAGTGCTTTGATTATTCCATAATTCAATAGACCCACACATGAGGGGTGTTAAGAATATGATAAAAATAATAAAATCTACCATTTTTCATCATTAGCTTAAGCTTTTGGGATGCTAACATTTCATATTAAAAAAAAATTATATTTTTTAATATTTTACAAATCAATTAATCATGTCATACGTGTTAAGAGACGTCTGATTTATCAAGGAGAAGAACCACGAAGCAAATAAGGTAGGGAGTGATCCTAGGAGAAGCTGAGTACGTACGTAGTAATTAAAGAAACGTCTAAATATATAGATGGCATTTACCTAAAATAGATGAGTGGTACACAGGAGGTGTGAATTAAGGACGTCACTGCCAAACGACTCCAAATTACCTCCAAACTCTTCATCATATATACATACATACATATATATATATATAGTATATATTCCCCCACATCATTTTGTTGCTTCCCCTCCCTCCTTTTCTCTCCCTTCTCTTTCACTCTTTCTCTTTCTTTCTCCCTCTCTCGGTCGATCTTATAACTGATCCTCTGCTGGTATGTCTCTCTTTCTTTCTTAGTTTGTGGTACCTTTTTCTTTTTCCTGGATTTTTAGAAAACCATACAGTGTCTCTGCCCACAGAAAGTACAGACGTACACTTCCTTTCTTCAATGCTATTATATATATATACATGCATTACCAAAAACCAATCCTTATGTTTGTTTGTTTTGCGTGATCTGTTTTGTTTGTTTCACGAAAAAACGCTTTCAGTTTTAGATCGAAACCAGTGCATGCACCAGCACCGATAGAGAGAAGAGAAGGATGGTCACAAAGCAAATGAAAGAAGATGATGATGGAAAAGGAGGAGACAACAAATCAGGTGCAAAAATGGATAAACAGAAGGTTTCCTTCTACAAGCTGTTCTCGTTTGCGGACTCTCTCGACGTTGTCTTGATGATTCTGGGCACGATAGGCGCCGCGGCCAACGGGATATCGCAGCCGCTCATGACACTCATCTTCGGCAAGCTCATCAATTCATTCGGTGCCTCGGACCCTTCTCATGTCGTCAAGCAAGTGTCAAAGGTACACCTCTCTACACCATGTTTAATTTGTAGGTTTCTTTTACTTTCCTCTTTAATTTGTTTCTTCGCTTCTAACTTTTGAGGGTTTTATATAATCAAAATACTGAATGGTGTGTGTATATATATATATATATATATATATATATATATTACCTAAACGATCGATCACGGTGCAGTTTAGATTGGTCTTTGATTCACTTTGAAACAAAAAATTAAAATAAGATTGATGGAGATCATCATTGAAGAAGCTTATACGTATTTTGGCTTTCAAATGCCACCTATTCGAAACTGCGTCGAAAACAATTTAATTGTTAAAGAGACACGAGTGATATTAGTCATGTGTACGTATATGACTGCATGGGTGCATGTTTGCTTTTTGGTGCAAATTAGATATTACAGACAATATTGTCGCGCCCGTACCGGGGTGACCCTTTAACTTGAAATAATAAAAACTTAAATACATAAAAAAAGTCATTCAAAAACCAAATGTTTCAAAAATCCTTCCAAGTAAAATAAACTAAACTATGCAAAATTTCTCCTAATTTGGACAATCCCACTTATGCTATCTATGATCCTGTCAAGTACTGCTATCTATTCCAACTGTCACAATCATCGACGTCATCTGTAAAAACAATTGTGGATAAAAGAATGAGTCCATTGACTCAGTAAGTAACAAACTTATACTAGTGTGTAAACATGAACCAGTTATAGAATGCAGAAACAAACCATTCTAAAAAATAGTCATTATATTTTCAGAAACATTTCATATAATAATACATATATAAAAGACTTTAGGCACAAAAGCATAACTAAACATCAGAAATAGAAGCATAGGCCATGTTTGCCCCCGTGGTAGAGTTATGCATGTATGTGGTTAGCCAAATAGAACATAAATTATTGTTTTGTCACCAAAGAGATGCACTCAAAACAAAAGCCATGTTTACCCATGTGATAAGGTTGTGCATTTTGTGGTTAGCCAAGCAGAACATGATAAATTAACATATCACCAAGGTTATTGCACTCAGAACAGAGACCACAATTATAACCCATGGTAGGGCCGGAGGCCACTACTATAACCCGTGGCAGAATTGTAACCAAAGCATAATAAAATCTTATGCCTCAGGGTTTTTCAGATGCAAATCATAACAAAGAACTAAGCAAATAAATATCATATAATCCGATCAAATATTTCAGACTTCATATGCACATTTTATGCGGTAAAGAAATAAAATAAAAAAATTGTTCATGTCTATACCAATCATAATAAAATGTCAAATTTTAGAGTCTAGATATAGAGACTAGTACAGAAAATAACTTGTTTTCATAACCAAATATGTAAGTTTTTCATAAAATCAACCTCAATTAGGTTTCGGTAAAGCCTAGCATAGGAGCACCACTTACATGAACTTTTTAAATTCTCTGAATTTTATCACAACAGTCCATGCAAATATCAATCCTCGCCTAAAAATAGGAACATAATTGGCGTCAATTGTCAATGATACGTAAATCTCTAATTACGCACGTACTTTGTAATTAAAGCCCAAATTACTCAAATAACCTATACTTCATAAACCCTAAATATTTCTTCCTTCAAACATCTATTTTCTCTTGGTTTCATCATAATATCATCAGCCCTAAACAATTCATGCAAACTCATGTGACCTATATAGATAAACGCGTGACCTTGGTGTGCTTGAAAATAGTAATGCTCTCAATGCATATCAAACATGTTCTTAACATAAACCCTTAATTACACGTGCATGCTCACATTAATCTTAGGCTTAACCTGTGATCCACTAGCCATAAACTACATTGAGAGAGAGAGAGAGAGAGAGAGAGAGAGAGATTAGATACCAAGAGAACAAAGGCGAGCCAAGTTGCATGGTGTGCATACAGGTTATGGGTGCAGTGGTGTTGGGTGCGTAGTTGGCCAGTTTTGGTGAAGCTACGATGGCCAAGTCAAACAGGGAGGTGTCTGACATGGCATGCAGCGACAAAATTGTGCTTTCGTTTAATGCAGTGTATATATACATGTGAACTAGCTATTATGCACAATTTGAGGAAATTGCTTGTTGCCTTGCATGTGAGCCATGATCTTCAACGACGGAAATAATTCAATGATTTACAGGCTGACAGATGGTGTATTAACATGCCCCCCTCAAGCTCAACGGGAGTGATGGATGTTGAGCTTGTCTCATAAAAAAGAGAATTTTGCCATGATTAATGATTTGGTGAGGACATCTATCGGTTGATCTTTCCCATAAATAAAATGAATAGTCAGTTGCCACCGGGCCACATGTTCACAGACAAAATGAAAACCAATAGCGACATGCTTAGTACAAGCATGAAATATCAGATTGATTGAGAGATAAGTGGCACCAATGTTCTCACACCACAAGGTAGGTGGCTAATGAAGGAAAACACCAAGATCCTTGAGAAAACTTTGTAACCATATTAGTTCAGTGGTGGAGTTGGCCAGTGCCTTGTATTCAACTTCAATACTTGAGCGAGCAACAATTTGTTATTTTTTAAAGCTCCAGGAGATAAGATTTGTGCCAAAATAGATAAGATACCCACTAGTAGAACGACAATCATCAAGGCACCCTGTCCAATCTACACTAGAGTAGGCTTATAATTTAAATGATGAAGTACGACTGATGAACAACCCATGAGTTTAGGCGGATTTGGAATAGTGAAGAATTTACTTGATGGCAATCTAATGGTTTACAATGGGACGTTGCCTATATTAAAAAATCTAGTTGACAACAACAATTAATCAGTCGAGTGAGGAGAAGGTATTGTAATGCTCCAACAATACTTTGATAGATATGAGAAAGAATCACTATCAAATTGAGACAAATGCATTGGCGTGGATACAGGTTTTGCGTTAGACATGTTGGTCTTTTGGAGAATATCAGAGATATACTAAGACTGATTGAAGAAAATACCATCAGGTTGCATAGATGTCTTAATACCCAAGCAAAGGTTTAGGTGGCCAAGATCTTTAACTAGAAGAATCTACTCGAAGCTGATGGATGAGATTGTCAATAGCAGCCTTAGAGGAGCCAGTGACCAGGATGTCGTCCACATAAATGAGAAACAGGTATTATATTCACCCCCCCCCCCCCCCCAATTTGTTTGGATTGCCTTGGTTTTAGTCCCAAATTGACGCTTCACAAACAAATGAAATTTATAGAAATTTTTCTCAACATGTAAAGGTCTCCAAAAATTAGAGAAAATTAATTCTAAAATGTCTGTGGATCTAGATGGAGACAAGCAAAAGGGAAACCTGTGACTCTTTGCTTGTTGATAGGAGTCGCAAACAAAATGAGCCTTATTTGAGGATATTGGAAGACTATTTGAAAAGAAGATTTACTTGACCATGCGGAGAGAAGGATGACCAAGTCAATTGTGCCAGGTTTGGCGGGATTTTTTTTCCCAACAAAAGCAACCTCATGGATGGCTAAAAGTGCAAAGAGAAAGAATAAATACCATCTTTAGTTGGTCTGTGGAGGAGGAGGTTCCCCATAGTGTGATCCTTGACACAGAAAAAATTGGGGTGAAATTGAAAGAAAACATGTGTAAATTTATTGACAAATAATAAGTTTTCTGAATCAAAGGAACTTGAAGAAGCTGTTTAAAAAATAATGATTTAAAAAGAGAGGAAATGCTAGAGACACCAAGGTGTGAAATGGGTAAACCTGCACCGTTGATGACTTTTATATGATCATTTTCCACATACTCATCTGCGTGAAGGGTCAAATTATTAAAGTCAGATGTAAGATGGTGAGCAGTTGCTGTGTCAAGGTACCAATTTTGATTAGGGTAGAGGAATTTGAAAAGATGAATGTCTAGTACTGATTAGGTTGTTCTGCCTGATATGCTTGGTCAAACCTATGATAGCATTTGAGGGCTGTGTGACCTGGCTTGTTGCAAACCTGGTAGGTAAGTCGAGATCCATTTGATGGTGCTGGGCCACGACCACGTCCTCTTCTACGTGATCGAGAGGACTACTGGATATTATTCCGAGTATTAGGACCTGAAGAGTTAATGTTGCGAGAATGCCCACGAGGTGCAGAGCATTTGGAAGTAGTGTTGGTTTTAGCATGGGGAGATCTGGAGTGGTGTGTTGTCATTGCAATCGTAACTCAAGACTGAGAAGATGACCATAAACATCTTGAATGGTCATTGCATCAATTCGAGTAGTAATAAAAGTGATCAAGGGGTCATATTCTAGTCATGTTTTGATCCAAGTCCTGCAAGGACAGAGCTAACTAGTTCACTGTCAGAGAGTGGTTAGCCAATTGCAGCCAAGGTGCCTCCAAATGATTTCATTTTCTGAAAAAATTCTAAAATGGAGAGGGTGCCTTTTTTAAGGAAAGTAAGGATATACCGAACATTGATCACTTTGGCATGGGATTAGAGTGAGAATGTTTTCTCTAAATTTTCTCAAACTTCTTGTGATGTATGAAGTCCTATAACTTGGGAGAGTACCTCTTCAAAGAGTGGGGACATTAGAGCTCATGAGAGTAGAAGTTGGTCTTGTTATGCCAGGCAAGATAAGCCGGATTGGGTACTAAGATAGAATCAGTATTTTTAGAGGAAGTTGTGTTGATTATAGGAGATGAAGGTGGATGAGTACCATCAACGAAGCCATAGAGTTGTTGTCCTTTGAGGGAAGGAAGGAGTTAAGCCCTCCAAAGAAGATAATTTGCATGGGTTAGTTTTAAAGTGATAAGGTGGGTAATATTAGTAGGAGGAGCTGGGTAGTTTGGTGGAGTAGTTGGGACATTTGTGCGGGAGGAAGACGAAGAAGCCATGAACAAGTATGGCGAAAAAAAAAAACGTGTGTCAGTAGGGCTCGGATACCGTAAAATGAAATATGGTGCAAAAATATTATTATTCTACACAAGAAAACTTTCCAGAGAGTACAATATATAAATGAGTCCCATGATTACTAGGATATGTTTGACATATAATGCAGCAAAGTGCGTTAATTGTTTTATACAATTTGAAGAAATTGATTGTTGCCTTGCATGTGAGACATGATCTTCGGCAAGGGAAATCTTTCATGATTTAGGATGCTGATAGATGGTGTATTAACATCTTGTGGTTTAGCGAGGCCGAGTCTGTGGCTTGTGGGAGGATTGATGCGGTGGTCTGAAGTGTTTGGAGGGACTGTCAAGCAATTGGGTTGGTTAGACGTACACGATGGACTGTCCACTGTTGCGGGGAGTGAAAACAGGGGCTACGATTTGGCTCTTTTAAGGGAGGACTAAGGGGTGTGGCCTTCGCTTGGTGTGGTGAGTTTGCATCCAAGGCCTATAGTAGTCTAGAGGTTGTCCTTGCTGCTGAGGGAGACCAAGCTCACTGTTACGGTGGATGCTCTGTTTCAGTATTACAAAACAGGGGGTTTTCTTGAGGTTGAGTGCGGTGGTTACTGACATGTAGGACTGGAGAGGCTACAACGTGGGGCTCGGCTTCCGTCTATGGCATGCAACAAGCTTGAATTAGAGGTGATTACAACAGTTTGTGGTGGCTGTAAGGTCATCGACATGGCACAGATGGCTGCCTTGGCCGTGGCTTGAGGGAGGAACGGTTGAGCAATGCTCTGTGGTGTCTAGGGTAGCGGGTCTGAATTTAGGATTTCACAGGTCAAGAAGATGCACACGGGTTGGGCCTGTTTTGTGGGTTTTGGGTCTTAGGCTTATTTCGCGGGCCTAGTTACTTAGCAATCTTAACGAGTCAATCTTAAATTCTTACTACCCTATAAATACTCATCTACTACCTAAATATATTTCAAAAAAATTTTTTATTATTTTTTTTAAGTATTTTTTTAACATCATTAATTATTAAGAAAAAATAAAAAATATATATAAATTTACTAATACTCACTTCCTTAATCATTAAGTAAAATAAAAAATTAAAAAAAAATCAAATACAAAAAGAGTAGTAGATGGGTAGTAGTAGGGTAGTAACCCTATCATTATTCAATTTTTATTACCATTTTGGACTATTTCGTGTCAACTTTCAACATTTGTTAATGAAAGATTAGAAACTGTTGACTAAGAGGACATCATGTTGACTAACTATGTATTGATATGTGCCTCTTTGATTTTCAGGTATCACTTGATTTTGTATACTTGGCGATAGCTACAGGAATTGTTTCATTTCTACGTAAGAGCATTATATTTTCTTTTTCTCTCTTGCACAGTTGCATTTGTTTCTTGGGTATTTTTTTTTAGGACATCATTGCCTACATCATTGATAATGCTCTTAGATTCAAGTGGTACTACTTGATGACTTATTTCTCTTTAATTTTCAATTAATGTAAAAACGTTAAACGATCACTTTGTGTCAAATGTTGCAGAGGTAGCTTGTTGGACGGTTTCAGGAGAAAGACAAGCCTCCCGTATCCGTGGTTTGTACTTGAAAACGATATTAAGACAGGACATTGCCTTCTTTGACACTCAGACAACAACTGGAGAGGTCATTGGCAGGATGTCTGGAGATACCATTCTCATTCAAGACGCCATGGGTGAAAAGGTACACCTCTTTCTTGCTTAAAGAGAACGTTTGTGGTAGTGCTCCATTTTCCATTATATATATAGTCTTAATTTACATATCTAAATGTGGTATTCTCACTCATACCTACGTAGTGCTTGCCACTTTTTCGTCTCCTCTTCGATTTTCTCTGGTTTCCCCAACTTCATGTTAGTTTGTAGGATTGGAAGCACAGATAACAAGCTGTTAGTCTTTTGACTGCAGGTTGGGAAGTTCGTACAATTTGTTTCTACATTTCTTGGAGGCTTTGCGGTTGCCTTCGCAAAAGGGTGGCTTCTTACGGTAGTTCTGCTTTCATGTATACCTCCTATTGTAATTGCCGGTGGGGCTGTTTCGCTTATCATGTCGAAAATGTCAAGTCGTGGACAAGTTGCTTATGCAGATGCTGGAAACGTAGTAGAGCAAACAGTTGGAGCCATAAGAACAGTAAGTCATGGCTAATAATCGCTACTATTATTCACAAACATTCTTAAGCGCCTTTTCCAAAAGGCCAAATCTCCTGATTCTCTATTTGATTGCGCAAGGTTGCTTCCTTCACAGGGGAGAAGCGAGCAATAGAGAAGTATAACAAGAAGTTGAGAATCGCCTACACTGCTACAGTTCATCAAGGACTGGCCTCAGGGCTAGGAGTTGGTGTGGTTATTGCGATCGTATTCTGCAGTTATGGACTCGCTGTGTGGTATGGATCCAAACTTATCATTGAAAGAGGATATGATGGTGGACAAGTAATCAATGTACTAATGGCAGTCATGACCGGTGGAATGTGAGTAGATTAACACATTTGATTCAATAATTTCCATGAAAGTTTGTTTCCATAGCATATTCTCTATTTCTAAATTCATCCACGCTCACTTATAGCTCATATGACTGTTAATTTAGACAATCCAAATTGATTGCCCAACTTTTCACTCACTCTCTGCTAGGTCTCTGGGTCAGGCATCCCCAAGTATGAATGCATTCGCATCAGGGCAAGCTGCAGCATATAAAATGTTTGAAACAATCAACCGACAACCCAAGATTGATGTCTATGACATGAGTGGGGCTGTGTTGGAGGACATAAAGGGTGAAATTGAACTTAAAGATGTGTACTTCAGATACCCTGCAAGGCCAGATGTTCAGATCTTTTCTGGATTCTCATTGTATGTTCCAAGCGGCAAAACAGCCGCTCTAGTTGGGCAAAGTGGAAGTGGGAAATCCACGGTGATTGGCCTAGTTGAAAGATTTTATGATCCCGATGCTGGTGAAGTACTTATAGATGGTGTCAATTTGAAGCAGTTGCAGCTTAGATGGATAAGGGAGAAGATTGGCCTTGTTAGTCAGGAACCCAATTTGTTTACAACTACCATAAAGGAAAACATAGCATATGGGAAGGAAAATGCGACTATGGAGGAGATCAGAACAGCCATTGAGCTTGCTAATGCAGCAAAATTCATAGATAAGCTACCCAAGGTAAACCCAATCCCTTGTTTTGTAAACTCTATCTTTCATTAGTTACAATTTAAGAAAAATGTTTGAATTTTGAGTTTACCCATATGTGTTTAATTTATAGGGACTTGACACGATGGTAGGGGAGCATGGAACCCAACTTTCTGGTGGACAAAAGCAAAGAATTGCCATTGCAAGAGCCATTCTAAAGAATCCAAGAATCTTGCTTCTTGATGAAGCAACAAGTGCATTGGATGCTGAGTCTGAACGCGTTGTTCAAGATGCACTAGTAAATATTATGTCGAATCGGACAACCTTGGTTGTTGCACATCGCTTGACGACTGTTAGGAATGCTGACATTATAGCAGTGGTGCATCAAGGGAAACTTGTGGAGCAAGGTAAAATTCAACCTTTCGTTTTCCTTCCTAAATTGCCAAGTTTTACGCCAATAATTAATTTTTATGAGAAACTGGAATTCTAGGAACTCATGAGAAATTGATAAGAGATCCGGATGGGGCTTACTCCCAGCTAATTAGCCTACAAGAAGGAGCTAAAAAAGCAGAAAACGTCAAAACCATTACTGCAGACAAGACACATACAAGTTTCTTCGATGTAGATAAGACAGTGGAAAGTTTAGGGAGCCAAAGATTCTCTTTAGGGAGATCCATTAGCAGAGGTTCATCTGGTAGCAGCAGGCGCTCATCGTTCACAATTAACTATGCTCTCCCTGGAGGCCCAATCACTATGCTTGAGACCGATGAAATAACTGAGGATTTTGAAAAAAAGGAGATAGATGTTGGCAAGCGGCAAAAGGTTTCCATTAAACGATTGGCCTACCTAAACAAGACTGAGATTCCAGTTTTGCTAGTTGGATCTGTTGCTGCAGCCATACAAGGTGTTATATTCCCAATTTTTGGCCTTTTACTCTCATCAGCCATTAGCATGTTTTTTGAACCTCCAAGTCAGCTACGGAAGGATTCTAGATTTTGGGCACTTGTGTATCTTGCTTTGGGTTGCATAGCTCTGGTGGCAATTCCAGTGCAAAATTACTTCTTTGGAATTGCAGGAGGAAAACTGATAGAAAGGATTCGTTCCTTGACATTTGAGAAGGTGGTGCACCAACAAATAAGTTGGTTCGACGATCCTGCAAATTCAAGGTTTGTCAAACAAATGAAAATCCTTTTGTCCAAGTTTTTCACTCACTTAAACCTTTTTTCTATTCTCTTCTGCAATTTTCAGCGGTGCAGTTGGTGCAAGATTGTCCACTGATGCTTCCACAGTCCGAAGTCTTGTTGGTGATGCCTTGGCCCAAATTGTACAAAATATAGCCACAGTCATAGCCGGAATAATCATAGCATTTACAGCTAATTGGATATTGGCATTTATAATTCTAGCTGTGTTGCCTTTCGTGCTAATGCAAGGGTTCATTCAGGCGAGGTTTACAAAGGGGTTCAGTGCAGATGCCAAGGTCACTTTTCTCCTCAAACTTCTGCAATCGTTGAAGAAATATGCATCGAGTTAATCTACATACAATCCTCACTTGGGGACTACTCATGCAAGCGCATATAGTTATATTTAAAAAAAAAATTAAGATTACAATAATATACTTTTAAAAATGATGTTTTTTTTTTTCCTTTTACTCTCATTCATCAATGAGACTGCACAGAAAGTCCCTTACTCAGGACTGCAAATAAAATTTCTCATATGCATTATATATACTAATGATGTTGTGAGTGTTTTCAGGTAATGTATGAAGAAGCAAGTCAAGTGGCAAATGATGCTGTTGGCAGCATTAGAACTGTTGCATCATTTTGTGCTGAAAATAAGGTGATGGATATGTATCAAAGGAAATGTGAGGGCCCTATGAAAAACGGAGTTCGGGTAGGACTCATAAGTGGAATAGGTTTCGGCTTCTCTTACTTTGCACTCTTCTGCACAAATGCATTTTGTTTCTATATAGGTGCTATTCTTATTAAACATGGGAAAGCAACATTTGGCGAAGTTTTCAAGGTACAATCTGAGTTGTTTGTTTCTTTTCTTATCTACTTCAATCATTCCAACACTAATTAATGATTTTTTGTAGGTTTTCTTTGCTTTGACAATATCAGCAGTTGGGGTTTCCCAAACCAGTGCCTTGGCCCCAGACACGAACAAAGCTAAGGATTCAGCAGCTTCAATTTTTGAAATGCTTGACAGCAAGCCTAAGATAGATTCAAGCAACAATGCGGGCACCACATTACCTTCTGTAACAGGGAATATTGAGCTACAACATGTTAGCTTTAGATACCCCACACGTCCGGACATGCAAATCTTCAAAGACTTGTGCTTGAGCATCCCTTCTGGAAAGGTATAGTCATCATCATACTATTACATGACTTCCTTGTTTCTATCTCTTGCTAATGTTTGAGCCTATGATCAACCTTTGTTTAACAAATAAGCATTTCCTATAATTTTTTAAACTACTTGGATGTTTATATGCTTCACATTAATCTTAAAACAATTTGGTTCTCTTTATGCATTTGACTCAGTTGATTTGAAAGAGATTTTAATCTGCAGACTGTTGCTTTGGTTGGAGAGAGTGGAAGTGGGAAATCAACAGTAATCAGCCTCATAGAGAGGTTTTATGATCCAGATTCAGGTTCTGTGCTACTCGATGGTGTGGAACTCAGTAAGTTGAGACTAAGTTGGTTGAGGCAACAGATGGGATTGGTAAGTCAAGAACCTATCCTGTTTAACGAAACCATTCGTGACAACATAGCTTATGGCAGCCAGGGGGGTAGTGCTACGGAGGAAGAGATCATTGCAGCTACAAAGGCAGCAAATGCACACAACTTTATATCGTCGCTGCCACAAGGCTATGACACCTCCGTAGGGGAACGAGGAGTACAGCTATCAGGAGGCCAAAAGCAGCGAATAGCCATTGCGAGGGCTATTCTCAAGGACCCTAAAATCCTTTTGCTCGATGAGGCCACAAGTGCATTAGATGCAGAGTCCGAACGAGTAGTGCAGGATGCTCTCGACAGTGTGATGGTAAATAGAACAACCATTGTCGTCGCTCACCGCCTTGCCACAATCAAAGGAGCTGACATTATTGCAGTGGTGAAGAATGGTGTGATTGCAGAGAAGGGAACACATGATGTGCTGATGGACATCGATGATGGGGTATATGCCTCCTTGGTGGCACTTCATATGAGTTCATCGCCATAAGCAAGAAAGGGAAATTCGAGAAGAGCCGGTAAGCTCGTTTCCTTTAGCAGCCATGTAGAAGAAACATTCACTTTTATCCACAAAGTCAAGAGGGAGAAGCACAACTACATATATTTTTGTATACCCTATATTATAACTCTTTACAATAATTTACACTAAATAACTATAATTTTTTGTAGTACTCGATTTTTTAAAGAGAAATTAAAAAGAGAATAACTTAGCACCAGTCCGTCTGTCTTATTATAACAAACAGCCCACCAATAAGTGATTGCCACATAGGCGGTCCATTGAAAAACATATGGGACTGTATGATAGAGCCTCATTCACTCAAACCCCTCATCTCCTTCGCTCGAACCCGTCGAAACCTCCAGCGTCTTAGCCCCTCGAAGCTTCTCCCGTCGCAGCTCCCGTCGCAGCCCCTCGAAGCCTCTAGCCCGTTTACCAACTTGAAGAAGGCAAAGAGCCCGCCAGCAACGAAGGAAATCAATTCAAAGACTGAATAAGTCCTTTGATGGCGCCTCTATCCCAGAAACAACCTATCCCAAACCATACACACAAAACACCCTTTGTTCTCATAATCTCTCTCTCTCTCTCTCTCTCTGAAACAGAGAAGTCCTACAAACAACCTGCTGGAAAAATAAAAAATTAGCACACACCCGATTCTATATCTTTCCTCTCCTTCCGTCTCTCTTCTTCTAAGTTTCAGTTCAAATACATCTATAGCCTAAAATCTTTATCTTGTTCGGTTCACTTCATCAACCTGTTCAAAAGGTCGATCACATACTGCAAAAGAGAAGAAAGATTTTAGGGGGTGTTCGACGGATCTAAAGTTTGTAAAGGGAGCGTTCCTTCGACTGGGTTGAGTTTCAAGAGATGTTCCGGCAGGGGCGTTCGGGAATGTGATGATCTCATGTTAACTGTGTGAAATTGCTGACGTGGCGGCTTATAATTGGTGGCTGGTATTCCCTTAAAAACAGCCGGACCACTCCAAAACGGTTCTGTTAAATAAAAGCCAAGCTCAGGCTCGGGCTCTGTTTTAGCCTAACATGCTCTCCCCATTCAGTATGCTCAGAAAATAGATCCCTCAAAAAGGTTGAAAGAAAACCCAAACGACCAAACTACCATCATCAACACGGCTCAGTTCTAACTTCTATCAATTTGGATTAGCTCGCTTGAGGTCATGTTTGTTGGCCTTCAATTTGCATAGCTCTAGAGCTCTTTTTCTTTTTTATCAGCCAGCTAACGCCCTATCCCTAATTTTTGTTTCTGAGAATCTAAAGAAAATGAGATCCAAAGAGTGCAATCTTCTTGAAAAACATGGCCATTCTCTTGAAGTAGATACGAAAGAACATAGACAGACATTTAAAGCCTTGTGCCTTTGAAACAGTATGGCATAAGAAAGAACCAACATGATCTGAAAAACTCAACAGCAAACTGGTAATGAGTCTATTTTTACTATCATCTATACAAGTCTTTTTTTCCCAAATTGGCTCGATAGATTTAATGGCCAGCTGAATACTTGGGTAGGGCTTAGTAAACTTCACCAGCGATGTCACTGGTAGGAATTCTCTGTCTCTTATCCACAAATGTTGATGGAAACCACCCTGCTTTACCTCTGCATTCTCCTTCCGACCATCCTGATGGGCTCACCTGGATAAACATGTGAAGTTTCAGAATTACTGAACAAGCTAAGACCTGGTTAAAATATATCTCTTTGTTTGTAATTACCAGTTAAGTAAACTTATGAAAGTTTCAAATACTTACCATATAAGATGATATTGCTTGTCTCAAGCATGTACTAAACTATTTGAATGGATCTCTCAAATGCAGAAAAAAATCTTAAAATATATTGAATGAGAACCGTTCCCCTCACAAAGAGTACCCTCACCATCAAGAGGCATGCCATGAAACACTTTTGAAGTGAATGTAAAGCAAGCAATACGTATCCGTGTGCATACATACATACATACATACATACATATATATATATATATATATATGCATATGCTTGCTTATTTATAAAGAGAAGGGGACTTCCACTATTTTACTGCAAGAGAAATTATATGCAGCACATTGATTTCCTTCTACTCCAACAACAACAGCAGTGAGTTCCACTTATCCATATACGCCGCCTATGTGTAAATAAAGTACATGTACCAAGTACACGACTCAAAATGAAGCTATCTGTCTCAGGGAAGAGAAAAAGGACCTTCCGCACAACAACATAATCGCCCACTGACAAGCTTAGTTCCTTCTCTGATTCAGCATAAAAATGATGTATTGCCTGCAAGAGGTAAAAAGTAAATTTAGTGAATGATGATGTATCTATTCAACAATATGGTGTGTTGGGATGCTAATTCATAGATGAGAGGGTTGAAAGTTACAGTCGCTGCTAGATCAGTTTCTAATAGCCTACTTGAGGAAAAGCAACTTTTTTGTTCATAAAATGACTTATGAGAGTATATCCACATCAAAATCTTTCCCTTTCAGACACGGTTGCTTCCCTTCCTAATTTCTCCCAGAAGGACGTGCAAGTTCTATGTCCAGAGTTTACTTCCACAGTTTCTTTCCTCATTGAAAAAAAAAAAGTCATTGTGCAACAAGAAACTTTTAAAGAACAGGAGTAACACCCAGTGACTGAGGGCTAACCCTTACATAGATTTGGCGTCTTCTCAGGAAATGGAATTAGAAAGTTTGTACTAAGCATGTCAGTCCACTGGTTTTGCCTTATATTCCAGTATTGCTTTCGAAATGACTAGGATTGCAACACATCACTTGTTGGTTTCCTATCTTTTCCGCATTTGTTGAAAGGCAGGATGAAGATTTTTAAGAAATCTAATCTATTTAAAGGGGGGATGGATAGGATATTACATTTTAAAAAGACATGTAATTAGTAATGGGCTCCCTTAAAAAGTTCCATCTCATCTCTGACATTGCAGAAGAAAGATAAGAAGTGGCTTTAATAGAAACCAGTATGGCCCTTATACCTGAAGTTAAAAAGAAATGTGATAAGTGCTCACAGCTGGATCATATGACTAAGCCTTACACACTCCACCTGGCATTCTCTTCCTCTTAAAAGTTTCCACTGGCTCTTATTCCCCTAAATGCCTTGCTTAATCTAGGAAGTTCTTAGGACAACAATTTAAATATCGTTGGTTGTAAGCAAAATAGGAGGTTATCAGAGCACAACCATCAAATTACCACTCTAATCCGGGAAACTGGTGATTTGGGATATCATGCCCATTCAAGCTTTTATGGGATATCATTCAGTTGCCATTGGTTGCATTTTTAAGGCTCTTTGCCCCAAGCCAAGTAATGCCAAAAAGGTGGTTATTATTTTTTTTGATAAGTCAAAAAAGCAAAATAAAAATTCTACAACTAAATAGTAAATGTTCCATCATTTACTGAACCTTCAGTCACAAACAACTAACAGAGGTTCACCCACTAACAATGAGAATGATGTCCCTGACATTTACAAGAGGCCCATCCATATAGGAGGTGATTCATGTTGCTATCTAATACCTTTCGTAATCTAAGGAAAGCTAAAACCTTTGAGAGGAGCTCATCATTTTATCATCTCCCAACAATTCCTAGAACATGCCACTATCATCAATTTAGCAGTAGTGCAGTATTTTCTCTTATTTAAGGGGCCTTCACAACTTATCTCTCCTAAAGAATATTTCCCCGCATTGCCTTAGTCCTTTATAAATAGGTTCTTGATAAGGAATCGGATAAAAATATGTAACTTTTGCTATTCTGCCTTCTTCTTTCTGCATAACATTCAACTTAGTACTTCTATTTTATCTCTTCGATTAGCATTTTTGGAGACCTGTAAACATATACATGTTGTACCTTCAGTGGGTATTGACCCATAAGCTCACCCCTCATCCCAATCTTATGGGCGGATGTGCCAGTTGAGCCAATTGCAAACCAGAAAACAGAGAAATAGCACCTAACCTTTGTTTTAATACTACTATCACCCTAAGCTACTAGCCTCTTAGAATATCCTTCCAACTCTAGTCTTCTACTTAATCCTTTAAGGGGCAACCCAATTGCATCCTCTAATTTAGGTCCATTGCCATAGAAACTTACCTACTCCCAATTCATAATGTGGATGATGTTGATTGTTTGGCCAAAATACTCTGATGTATGGTGTCTTCTTTACCCCTATGACATATCTTGGTCTCCTATTACGGGCACATTTTAAAGCTAAGTTATTTTGGGAAGGTATTTTTTAGAAAGTGGAACATAGATTGGAAGATGATGTATTTATCTAAGGGGCGGAGAATAAGGGCTCGTTTGGACACTTAGAATATCTGTTAATAGTAGTGAAATGGTTTGAGTTAAGATATTTTATTGGGTTTAGGGAAATGAGAGAAAAAGGTTAAAAAAAAATATTATAAAGCTAAAAAGTTGTTTGAATATTATTTTTTAATATTATTTTTGTTTTGAAATTTGAAAAACTTGTATTGTTTTATTGTTTTTTGTGTTTTGTTTGTGAGTTTGGAAAAGTTCTAATGATTAGGTAATGATTAGACGAAAAAGTTGAAAATTTGAAATTGAAAAGAGTTTTGTGTTTTGTGTTTGAGTGATGTTTGTGAAGGAAATATCTGAGAATACCTGTGTTCCCAAACAAGGCTAGATTGAGAGGTATGGGGAAGATAAAGTGTGCCAAACCATGTCTAAGAGAGGTGTTTGATGTCAAGTGGTTTAATAGCACATCGATCCCTCATGGTAGCACTAGCTTTCCATGGAAGTCTACATGGAATGAGGCTCCCATAATGGTAGTTTTCTTCGTCTGGATAGTTGCGCAAGGTAAGATCCTTACACCAGACAACCTACAAAGGAGATATGTCATAGTAATGGAGAGTGTTGAGAGTGCAGAGGGACAAGGAAACTGTGGATCAACGATTACTCCACGTGGAGAAAGCTAGCGCCTTGTGGCATGTTGTTTTTGGCCTCTTTGAGCTAGACTGGGTGTTGCCCAGACAAGTGATAGATTTACTAGCATGCTGGAAAGGAAGAATGTCCAAAGCAGAATTTTATGCCAAATGATACCAATATGTCTAATATGGTGCATATGGCAAGAAAGAAAAGCTTTGAATACAGTTCAAGGTCAACAGAGGAACTCGAAGCCTTCTTTTTTAATAAACTGTTATAGTATGGCTGCCTATTTATGTTTCCCTAGCTTCAGCTTCCAAATTTTTCTGGACCTTTTGACTTTTTCAAGCTAATGTATACTCCATGTGTACTTGATAGTTGATAGTACTTTTTATCATTGATAAAACTTACCTTGCATATCTCATAATTCACCCAAGCATCTCAATCTGTTGTGAGCAGCTATTAAGTTCTTAGCATTACTGAATTAGTACAGAGATTGCTACCCACGTAATTTTGGGCAGAATCAAGTCCTCTCTCTTACCATCATGAGGAGAGATCTCTGTTTAGGATTTGATTCCGTCTTCTTAACCTCTGCTGCCCAAAGAAAGCAACCAATCCACCAATCAATGACAGATATCTCCTAAAATCACACCCACCGTTGAATATCAACTTCAAATTCTAAACTTTTTTTTTTTTTACTTATCAAAAAAAAAATTCTAAACCTTCAAGTGCATGGAAGAAGTTGTTTTGACAATTACAAACACCACGCACTTGGTAGCAACCTCCTCTGAAAGGAATAGGATTGAAGGGGGGGAGAGAAGGAGTTTCACACTCCACTCCGATTAACCCACTCAGGAGTCATGGATTATTTAATTAAAACTACACTAGCTGAACTCATAGCCACCTTGCCGCAATATGATTGAGACAATCTGAAATCATTTTTTATAAAATAGTCATAAATGTTTTTTAAAAAAGTATATTTCCTTGAAGCTCCTAGAAAAATTGACCTTTAAAGATCCAAGTCTAGAGAAAAGTAGCATACTTCAGCCAAGAAGTACGTCGTTTTTTCTGTGCCATTCTCTGATGAAATTATTGGGGGAGCAGAGTCTTTCCGCTGTTTCTCTAAGACCATCTGCCACAAGTTCCAGGCCAAAACATAAGTTTAAAATTTAAATAGTTTAACGGATCAAAATTCTCTTCTGAAAACAACAGAGCCAGAAGCAAACCTCAGCTTCGACCTCACCAAGTATAGCAGCTATTCTTAGATGACAAGTCTTTTCTCCTTCAACCTTCAAAAGGAAAGGTCATAAATATCAGACTCCAAATCACTTTATGTGGAAACTTGTTGCCTAGAAATGTTCTGCACATACCATCGAAACAAGCCTCTGGAAAGTCAATCTTTGCTGCTGTGCTTCAACAGCAGCCAATGCAGCTGAAGCTTCTTTACCCAGAACAGCCATGTTCGCTTTTTGTTCATGCATCTTTGCTTCAGCTGCATGCAGCTTTGCAACATTTTCAGGAGTCGGAGATTCCCTTACCCGCACTTGTCTTCTAGAAACTTCTGCTGCCTGTTTGCTTTTAGTGGTCAATATGAATTATGAGTTATGATGCTAACATTAAGAATAGGAGACCAACAAGTGAGATTTAAAGCATAACAAATAACTAATATAGTATGTACCGATGCACATATGCCAAGTGATTTAATTACCTGTGCCTCTGCTTCCTGTCGCATTCGACTATAACGTTGAGCAAGATGACGAGCATCTTCCAAAGGAGGACCAGCGATCATTGCTCTCAATGGATCTAAAACCTGGAAGGGAAAATATAGAGCTCATGCTTGTATCTTAAAGCATTAAACATTGCGGGTTCTTATAGAAATCAATTGGCCTTTAATCTATAGCTAGTCAACTTCATTCAGAATCAAAAAAAGGCTGTATATTAATTCGAGTTCCAAAACTCTACTTCAAATAGAACAAAAACCATACAAACCAAATTTCTTAGATGTGACAAAAGAGCAGCTAGAAGAAATAATGCTGCACCATAAAACTTCAACAGAGAAATATTCTAGCAGTTAAAGAACAAGAAAATTTATTGTTTTGATTGTTACACACACTGAAGCCCTCATTTTGCAGTTTCAATAAAACCTATTAAAAAAAGAACAAGAAATTGAAAAGAAATAATAGTCATAAAAATATATTCTGCCCCATCACCAAATGAGCTTTTTTCAGTGCTTACTAGTCATACCATGTACATTAACTGACGATGAAAAATCTCGATGGCAAACAATCCTAAAGAATTCCGCTTCTGTGGGCGATAATTCAACTACTCAGAAATATCTCAACTATTTGGTCTTCTCCTTTTTCTTATGTTAAATCAACAATCTTGGTGAGCTATCAATCTGTCCTGACTCAGTATGTAAATACATGGAAGTTAAAATATGATTTAGCTGATACCAGAGATTATAAGGCAAGAATTATTATTGTTTTTGTTGTTATAATCTTGATAAGGATGAAGTTCTGAGTTACTAAAAGTAACCAAAGGAACCATTTTATAATACTAATGGAGAGATAGAACTGAAAATACTCGATGTGCAAGTACACAAAATCTGGGATAAAACATCCAACAGGATACATCAGATCGATTCTTTCTTTCCAAATAAATTTTTTTTTTTGATAATTTTTTTCTTTCCAAATAATAAAATGGCTCACTTTCATCAACAATGTTTTCATCTCTGCTAGTGCAATAAAAAGGATAACCTGTGAAGACAACAGCTTGTTGAAGTCCTCTCGCTCCTTTTCCACATGTTTACGAGCGTCTCCATATATAGATGCTGCCTTAGCTAAAACATTATCATTTATGTTCTCAGCTCCATATCTGCAGCAATCCTCAGATAACTTGGTTCCTAAATACCATAAGAACTATAAATGATGAGCTTAATTCTGAAATGCTTTTGTGTGTGAGATGAATCTAATATACTTCATCCCATAAAATTCCCCCATGACAAATATAATGTGATGCAGATAGTCTACTTAATTTTTCTTTTATTCTTTTCTTTCTTTCGATAAGTAATAGCAATTTAATTTTTCACCTGAACCTCAAGTAATGTATCTAATTGGCCAAAACAAGGGTTATCATTTTCAAATAGGAGTGGAAACTTTCCATAGTTTCATTGCTACAAATCACAGGATTGGTGTCTTAAAACTCAACCTAAAAGCGTCTACATTCCATGTCTGTTTAGCACCAGTACGAATTAACATCTTATAGGAAGTATAATTGTTAAGGATGGGGTACATAAAGGCAGTCCTTATAGAAACGAAGTTATTTGAGATTGTGCATGCTGGAAGTCAAGCATTACGCATCATAGAGAGGGGAAGGAAGGTGACTATAGACTTGGTAATCAGTTTCACTACTGTGAGCTGGGTTGTGCAGACCCTTGAAGGATGCGCTCGATCAGATGCTAAGAAGGAATTTATCAAAACTTTCAGTTATGGCAGCAGTGCTTATATTGCACAGAGGTCCTCTAATGATTTCGGAAGACATTTGGCCATAGTTGAATATAGAGGTGGTGGCAGGAGAAGCATCATCATCGTTCCAAAAGATGTTGGAGGTCAAGACTGGAGAAGGTTGGCTATGGAGCTTTGTGAGATGTGTGGTGGTGTGGTGAACACAGTAGGGGAGAAGTACGGGAGTGCTGAGGCTCCCACCCAACGACCTGTGAAGATAACCATTGCCAAGACCTACACCGAGGCCGTAATGGGCACTGCTCCAGCCACAAGAGGTGCCGCTGGCAGACCAAAAGTGACACAGAGAAGAATAAGGTCAAACCTTGAACTGAAGGGCAGCTTTGGAATTTCAAAGGAGAAGGGTGTATCCATTAGAGAGAAGGGTAGAGAGGAGAGCTATGTTGCACCGTCAATCAAAGGTGCTTACACAAGAAGGGGTGGAGGCTCTCTGAGTGTAGCTGAGAAGACTTCCACAATAGCATAAAGGAGGAACTTATAGCTGTAAGGGAGAGGCTCACAAGCTTAATAAACAGAATTGATCAAGATATGGGCCTGGATCAGGGATTGGAAGTGACCTGTTGTGTTTCTGAGGCATTGGGCGCTCAAGTGGGCTTGGGAGTTAACAAGAAGACTTGGGCCGCAAAGGGTAAGCAGGAGAAGGGCCTGGGACAGAATTCGGCAGGGCCTAAGCCTTTGGACACACAGGTGGACTCGGGGGAGCCAAAAAGGCTTGGGCCAAAAAAAGAAACCAAAAAGCCCACAATCTCATAGGACATCAGGCCCGGCGATGGCAGGCCAAACCAACAGGCCAATCTATGTTCGAGGTTGGGTCCTCCTTCGGTGTTGCACAAAATCTACTGGCAGCTGACACCCACAGGACAGGGTCACCATAGAATCAACCGACGGGGGAAGGCAAGCTGGTGGCCAGATTCCCGGCCGAAGGGGGCTGCCGGAGTCGCCGCCGACAGACATAAGGGAAGCTGGGTTGGTTTTCGATACAGAAAACGATGGCGGATATGCTCAAACAGATGAGAACTCACTCCAGAATGCACCGTCGTTGGAAATGGTGGATCTTTCGAGCCTGGAGAAGGATCTAATAGAGGCGAGGGGTTGTCAAGCTGACACAGAGGCAACAGGAAGTCCACTCACAGCGATGGTTGTTTTTTACTCGAATGGGACTGAAGGAGAGTATATGCAGAGGCTAGTTTCGGGCTCAAACAGAGTGGGTGTGGCACAAGCAGCCCCCTTTGGTGTGTGAAGATGCTTGCTGAGAAGAACCAACTCCACTGTTGTCCCTACATCTGAACAAAAACAGCAATATCCAGGCTTCAAATTGGGTCTTACACAAGGCAAAGGCGATTCAACACTGTGTGGGGATTTTATGCGACGGTTTCGAGGACCAATTCATAGCCCTCCTTGCAGCTATAGAAGCTGGAAAGAATAATTTGGTATCATCCAGGGAGCTCACATCAGCTAAGAAGAAAGCAAGAGAATTCAAAAGACTTGACTGAACAGTAAATGATGAAGCAAGAGAAAAAAGCTCTAACCAGGGGAGAGTGAAGGGAAGGGCAAAGGAGGCAGTTTTATGAAACCAAAAATTGTTTCTTGGAATGTAAGGGGGCTGAACGAGAAGGATAAATGCCTTAAAGTTAGAAATTAGCTCCATAAATGGAAGGTAAACATTGTATGTTGCAAGAAACGAAACTAATAGTTATTTCCCTTCTCACTATTAGGAGTTTGTGGGGATGTAGTCAAGTGGAATGGCATTATTTACCGTCCAATGGAGCCTCGAGGGGCATATTAGTAATGTGGGACAAAAGAGTTGTGAAAAAAATCGAAAATTGTTTGGGAGATTATGTTGTGGCTTGCTCGTTTAAGAATGTCATGGATGGTTATCAATGGGCTTTCGCAAGAGTCTATGGGCCTAATCTTGACCGGGCCCGAAGTTTACTATGGGATGAGTTGGCTGGTATTAGCATGGGACCTACCTTGGTGTATTGGCGGCGACTTCAACGTCACTCGTTTTCCGAGTAAAAGATCGGGTGGCTACAGCTTCAACCCACCAATGGTAGACTTTTCTAATTTCATCTCTCAATAAAATTTATAGGATATTCCTCTTGTAGGTGGCTCCTTCACTTGGTCAAGCAACCAAGATCATCCATCTTGATCAAGGCTTGACAGATTTCTAATTTCATCGGATTGGGAGACACACTATCCAGACCTCATTCAAAAGAGACTCCCCAGGTTGTGTTTGGACCACTTCCCCATCCTCTTGAACTGTGGAGGTCTTCAAAGAGGCCCTAGGCACTTCAAGTTTGAGAACATGTGGTTGAAGTCAGATGGGTTTCTAAACAGAATACAATAATGGTGGTCTTCTTACCAATTTCATGGCAACCCCTAGTTATATCCTGGCTTGTAAATTAAAGTCCTTGAAAAGAGATCTACAAGTGTGGAATGCGCAAGTACTTGGTGATGTGGAAAGCCAAAAAAATGTTCTTTTGGAGGAACTTAAGGGCTTGGAGGGTACTATCTGAAACCAAGCGGGTTTGCAAAACCCAAGTGACTGCAGACATTGTAGGATTCTTGGCGACAAAAATCACGAGCATTATGGTTGAAGGAAGGGGCGGCCAACTCACAAAGGTGAAACAATGCTATAGAAACATTGATGATAGATGGGGCGGCCTCATCCAACCAAGCCGAGATCGCATATCACATTGTCAATTACTATGAGAGTGTGCTTTCGGAACAGTTTTCATGGAAGCCGAGACTAGATGGGCTTGCTTTTGATGTTCTTGATCCACAGGCAATGGAACAACTTGAAATGTCATTTGACGAGGTAGAGGTCAGGCAAGTATGAAAACGTATGGCGGGTGTCAAAGCTCCAGGCTCGGATGGCTTCTCCATGTCCTTTTTTCAGACTTGTTGGGATGTGCTTAAAAAAGATATCATGGGGGTTTTCCATGAATTTCATGAGAGCGAGCGGTTTGAAAAAAGCCTAAATGCAACTTTCATAGCAGTCATTCCTAAAAAGCCCAGCGCTGTAGAGGTAAAAGATTATCATCCTATTAGCTTGTTGGGTGGGTTATACAAAATCTTATTCAAAGTTTTGGCGAATAGGTTGAGCAAAGTGTTAGAAAGCTTGATATCGAAGCCTCAAAATGCCTTTGTTAAAGGCAAGCAAATCCTTAACTCGGTACTTATTATCAATGAATACTTGGATAGTCGAATTTAAGTCGGGAGAGCCGAGGCTCTTATGCAAGTTGGACATGGAAAAAGCTTATGATTATGTTAATTGGAGATTCTTACTTTATATGCTTGAGAGATGTGGCTTTGGCACGAAATGGCGTACATGGATCCATCATTGTATCTCTATGGCTTGTTTTTCTGTATTGGTGAATGGTACACCAAAATGCTTTTTTAAAAGTTCCCGAGAATTGAGACAAGGTGACCCTTTTTCTATGCTACTTTTTGTTTCTGGAAGCTTTTAGTAAGATGATTTCAGGGGTCTTGGCGGGCTGGTTCATATCAGAGATTTTAGTGGGTGAGGCACTTACAGGTTTGCTCAACATATCTCATTTATTGTTAGTTGCTGATACCCTAATCTTTGGTGGGGCCAGACATGAGCAAATTCGAGCTTTGAGGACTCTCCTATTATGCTTCGAAGCCGCATCAGGGTTGAAGGTGGATTTGGCTAAATCAAAGGTAGTGCCAATGGGGTATGTGCCCAATGTAGAGAGTATGGCATCCATCTTGGATTGCAAGATATCTCAGTTGCCCATGAAATATCTTGGCCTCCCGTTGGGTGCGACATTCAAATCGAAATCCACGTGGAATGATGTGCTAGAAAAAATGGAGACGAAATTAGCTAGTTGGAAGAGGATGTCCCTATCCAAAGGGGATTGTGTGACTTTAATCAAAAGCACTCTTTCTAACTTGCCAACTTATTTCCTCTCGTCATTTCCGCTCTTCGCCAAGGTGGCTCATCGCATGGAGAAACTCCAACGTGATTTCTTATAGGGAGGGATAAATGATGAGTTTAAATTCCACTTGGTGAAATGGGTCACAATTTGCTCTCCCATTAAAGAAGGAGGTTTGGGAATTCGGCATTTGAAATCTTTTAAGAAAGCTTTGCTTGGCAAATGGTTATGGAGATCTCACCATGAACGGGAGGCCTTGTGGCGAACCATCATTGCTTTGAAGCACAGGGAATCATGGGGAGGATGGTGTTCTAATGAGGCGAGTGGGCCCCATGGAGTGGGGCTATGGAAACACATAAGAAGAGGGTGGGACAAATATGCAGCACATACTCGCTTCAATGTTGAAAACAGATTGAAGGTAAAATTTTGGCATGATGTATGGTGCAGCGATCAGGCACTCAAGGAAGTTTTTCCACAAGTTTATGGCTTAGCAAGAAGGAAAGAAGCATCGATTGCGGATCTATTTATCATCTCCAATGGCCTTCCCCAATGGAATATTATTTTCCTTAGAGATGCACAAGATTGGGAAATGTATGACTTTTCGGTGTTCTTTGACCTTGTGTACTCCACTCACTTGTTGGGGGGAGGTGAAGACGAGATCTATCAGTACCCCTCTAAGAGGGATATTCACGGCCCGCTCTTTCTACCAAACCATGACCACACACAACACATATATGTGCCCATGGAAGAGCATTTGGAAGACAAAGGCACCCCCTAAAGGCAGCATTTTTTGTATGGAAGGCTTCTTTGGGGAAGATTCTCACCATGGACAATTTGAGGAAGCGTCGTATTACAGTTATGGACTGGTGCTATATGTGCAAGAAGAGCAGAGAGTCCGTTGACCACCTACTACTACATTGTGAGATAGCCATGACCTTGTGGAATGAAGTCTTTGCTCGATTGGGGTTAGCTTGGGTGATGCCGAAAAGGGTATGTGACCTTCTAGCTTCTTGGAGAGGTATTCGGGGCAACTCTCAAATTGCATCCATATGGAAGATGATACATATATGTCTATGGTGGTGCATTTGGAGGGAGCAGAATGCAAGAAGCTTTGAAGACCAAGAGCATCGATGGATGAGCTTAGAAATTTTTTTTTTCCATATTTTACTCCATTGGTCGATTGTAATTGATTTCCATGGCATGACATTTCATGAATTCCTTGTATCACTAAATTAGCACACCTAGGTGTTGCTCTTGTCTATCCCGTTTACTTGGGCTTATGCCTACTCTTTTTATCGATAAAAATTTGTTTACCGATCAAAAATAAATAAATCACCTGTTTCAATATGCTTATAGCCTATGGCCGTAAATGCTTCTGCTGCTTTAACAACTTCTTTCTGGAAATCCTGAAAAAGAAAAAGAGAACTAAATTCAAAGAGAACTAGAAATTACTGAATAATGACAATTACTTCCAGAAATATGATAAACCATACAGATCTTGAATGAATCATGGAAAATCAGTTAATGAGTTTCACCAAAAAGTCATATCCAATTTATATCCCATGCACTAGAAGGGCTGCCATCCACGTCCATACAAGATTGCTCTATGTGGTATGACACAAGTGGCTAAAGAATTACATGCAGGACTTCATATGATTGAGAAAATTCTCAATCATTGATTCAAAACTGGAATTCAAGCACCTTAATACGGACAAGGTGTTGCTCTGAGACATTTCCAAGAGTTATTTTTTGTATAGGCATAAGCCATAGCTTGCAATGCAGACCACAAAACAAGGAGAGGTATAAAAGTTATGAGAGAAATGGATATAGCAAGTAAATTACTGTATCTGAGATCCTGTGCTCCACATATATATGAATGACAGAAGTTGAACCCTTGATGTTATGAAAGGATCATCATTGATGATGGTAAAGGGTCAAAAGCACTCATCAAATTATGATGACATACTATGAGAATTTTTTTTATAGATAAGTCATCACATACTTTGAGACTTGTCAGTTGTTTTTTGATAGGTAAAGTCAAAAGCAAACAAAAGAAAAAAGTTGTAGAATAAAATAAGTGTCACGTCTACAAACAAGGGTGGGAAGAGTGTTCCCCACCCGGCCCATTCCTGATGGGCCTGAGCCCAACACTGGGTCCCAACCCAACCCAAGTCTCACTACTCGAAGGACCCAGAGTCACCAAAAGGGTCCAGCCCTCAAGATCATATCAGAGAAAGAAGGATATGTAACGCGGGAAACCATACACACGGGACAGATGGGACTCGGCGACTCTGACATCCCTTGTTACACCTAGCTTTGAGGAATTACGTCAGTAGAAGAAACGAGAGATGCGGACGACCCTCCATTCTCTGAGGGAGGGGACCAGAAGTGACTGTATTGTTTACCCACCACCGGGAGTTGCCCTAGGAGCCACGCCACATTAAAAGCGTCATGCTAGAAGCCACGCCGCATTGAAGGCCCTGACCCAGATCATCACATCACATTAAATGCTCATGCTAAGATGGATGCGGGCAGGACTGCTTAACCCTAACACAAGGTACATAATGTTCCCTAGGGACTTAGTATAAAAGCCCCCCATCCAGGTACAAAGAACTCTCTCTAAACTCTGAATACTTAAGCTATCAATATACGCCCAAGGAGACTAACTTAGGCATTGGAGGCTCCCCGGGCAACCCCGAGCCCACCTTCTTCTTTGTGTTTGCAGGTGAAGATCCCAGCCCGAGTTGCTAGAACCTTGCCTAGGCGTACGAAACATGACGTTAACAAATGGTTTAGCCCAAGTCTACCAAATGAATCCAGCCAAACTATCACCAAATACCACTTCCTATGGTTACAAAGAGCTAATCCAACCCAAAGCACAAAACATAGAGGTGTTAAAAATTCACAACTGTTAACCTTTTCAGTGGTGGGATCAATTAGCCCCACCAGTTTTTTTCACAAATATCAACACATATTAGTGATTACTTGTCATTATTCCACACCAGCAGCAAAAAATGTTCCTAGATTCTTGCCTCGGCAGGTAGTCAAGCCTAAAACTGACTTACCTTCACTGATGACCTTGACACCTACCAAATTCACATCACCGCAAGGTTCCATTATTGTCATGCACTTCTGTTCTGCTGGATTTGGTATGCGTGACATTCAGCAGCCCATATCCTCCAACTTACGGCTGGTGCATTATTCCCTAGCCAACCCATTTGTCCTTAGTACTGCATACACTTTTGATGATGCCAAGCCATTCCATTGCCGATTTTTGCATTCAGTACTCTTCCTATACTATCTATCAAATCTGGTAAATTTTGAAGCATTAGCACTCCCAGAAAAATCCAAGGGTCTACTTAGACAAATAGAAGCCCAATGCAAGGCTTAAGAATCAGTTCTAACAGGCTTGAGAATAGCGCATTGATCCTGAAGAAAGCTAACACTTGGGTTCACTAACATTTGATGCTGTCCTCTATCATTTCCATCACCATCAACATCCCTGGACACTAAACTTCTAAAAAACCGATATAGACCACTCCATTTTATATATATTTCAAGAAAGAAATTGCAAAATCAAAAAACAAGCACCCTGCTAACATTACCAATTGGTAGAAGCATTAGAAACAGATACCTCAGCAAAAAGAAAACAATAAAAGAACAAAGAAAGGAAAAATCGCCGCTAACTTCACAAATAGTGAAAATAAATATGTCGTAAATTTATATATATATATATAATAAATAATTAATTAATTAAAAATTTAAAAAAAAAAAAAAAAAAAAAAAAAAAAAAACAGTAGTGCAAAAACATCTCTACCCTTCCTGAACGAGTGGACCTGTACAGTTTGTCTAGCTGTTGATGTCTGTGCATCTCGACCTCATCGGTAACCATTATATCGGAGCCATCATAACCAGTTCCACCAAACTGCTTTATCACAGCCTGCAAATCCAAATAATATTAAAAAAAAACTACATTCGCTTCTATTTATCCTCCATGGGGAAAAAAGACAAGAAAAATAGATATAAAATAAAATTTTCCTCTTTCTAGAACAATCAAAACCGTCAAAGACAATTTTCACTTCAAAATGCTGATACAGATGGTGGATGTAAATTCAATTCACATTTGACCTAAACAACATCAGAGGACTGTTTGGTTCCAGATAAACTTTACACAAAAAAACATAGAATATAGGACTTGTCATTCGAGATCTGCCATAACAAAATCCTCCACTAGAATGAGCCTAATTCAACTAGCTTTCTTTTTTCTTTTCTTCTTTTTTACTTAAAACTACAAACACTTTCTTTTCCCTCTGTTTAGGCAACATACTTCAGTTTCTCGGGAATCAAACGGATCATGGAGTAAAGTGAGAGTAAAGTTAAACCTGTTGTTGTTTGGCGACTTGTTCTCTGAGCTTACTGGCTTGTTTTCTCAGAGCATCCATGGCGCCGAGAACTTTGAGCACAACAATCGGAGGCAACGAGGGTGGTCAGATCTGGAGCAGGTGGGCAAAACGGTGGGAGATGTCTACGAGTTCGTCATAGCTGGATTTCCTAGTAATGACGATCTCGGCGTTTGGGCTTTGAGAAGTGTTTGTGTGTTAGTTAGGTGTAGGAATTGCAATTGTTTTAGGACGTTGGATGAACCATTGTTAATGATCGATTTGTAGACCCCAAGGATTTGGCTCGGTAGGGTGCGAATTTTGGTTTTATGGTATACTAGTTATTTTATATTTTTTACATTTTATTATTAGTTTTGTAAAATAATTTAATTTTAAAATTCTTTATAAATTAAATCATATCTTATCAACAATATAACGAGAAATAGATCCCAAGAGAATATATCTTATAATTGAAAAAAAAAAAAAAACTTTTAGGAGTCGGTTTACAGGCACAACCTTATTAACATACATTGATTGGGGGCTTTCCATATTAAACAAATATGAGCCTTTATTCAAAAAGTGACGACGAGTGCCTAATAGCCAATAGGGCATTTCCCCCGCCTGAATTGTATGTATAATATATAAATATATATTATATTACATATATTAAAAAGTTTAAACAAAATGACAACATTTATTAGAGTTAAAAGAACTCACCAAGACGGCGCCATTATAGAATACCCCATTCCCCTCCCCTCTTTCCCTCGACCCTAAAGCCCACTTGTCTCTCTGTCTCTCTCGAATCTCAACTTCCATCATTCCTCTATGTCATACTCTCTCTCTCTCCTCTATTTCTCGCCTCACTGTCATCGTAATTTCCTTCTTGTTATCGCCGTTGTTTGTCTAATAAATGGGTCAGTGATCACCCACAGGTAAGTGGACGGCCATGAGCCAATCCATTCATATGTCTGGTCAGGCAGAGTTGAGTGACAAGGAAAAAAATAGAGCCTCTGTCCAGGTTGGTGCAAGGGCGGGCTACCCACCTGAATAGGGCGAGTAGCGGCCCTACAAGGGAGGGTATAAATCTCTCCCTTTAGGCCATAGTAGTTGCCACAAGAGGGAAGAAACATATCATTATTCATTTACACATTAGTAACTAATACATAGAATATTGCAATTAGGCCTGCTGCCACCCTATAAGAGTGGGCAATAGCCCTTATCGTACCCTTCCCTCGCTTAAGTGGGTTGTTAATATCCCCCCAACCCCTTGTTTAGTTCGTTTATCTTTGTTGATAGGGTGGATGGATTTTTATCCCCTTCATCCATATATTTGGCCAAGATGTCCCCTCCATTTGTAAATCTGACCAAAATCAATAAAAAAAAAAAAAAAAGATCTAACCAAAATCTGCGTGAAAAAAATAAAAACCAACCCACAAAACATAGATCTAGCTTGAAAATGCAGATCTAGGTCAAGAACAACAAAAATTAAAGAAAACATAGATTTGACTCGAGTGACTCGCGAGCATGGTCTCCAGTCTTTAGCTCGACATGGCTGCAGTTAAAGGCCAAACAAACAGAAGAAGATGAAGAAGGATGAGGAGAATGAGAAGAAGAAGAAGAACAGTCTAAGAGATTCTAGGGGAGGAGAAGATTAGGGATGGAAAAGATAAAAAAATGGAGAAGAGAAAATAGAATGACGTTGGGAGAAGGGAAAGAGGGAGAGAGTTAAAATGTTAGGGCTTACTAAATATATGGTCGGGCAAGTAAAAGTCAAGTGGGTGGGTACCCTATCCAGAACCTACTCGCCCACAATTAAACACTTAATCTGCTTGTCTGTAGTTGTGCTCGATGCAAGTGGGTTGCTTGTCAGTCTCCTAGTAGGACGGGCGGATTGCACAAGTGGGGTGGGTGCGGGTGATCTGCCCCCACCCCTAATTGCAATGGAGGGAGGGATAAATCTCTTGTCCTTATATGTAGTTCTTGTGTTTTGAACTGCAGGGGAAGATCTACTCCCTCACCTCTATGCATGGGTTTGAGGAAATGGATAAATTAAGGTTGTAAGAAAAAATTGAAAACCAATTTAATCGAACCCATTGGTTCATAACTGGTTTGAACCGGTGGGTTTTGTTTGATATCGGTTCTTAAGAATCGAAACCGGTCCTAAACCAGTTCAGTAACAGTCTTCATATATTGAAAACAGATTTGAATCGGACCGGTATTTATATGTATATATTTTTTTAATTTTATATTATATTATATGCTAAATTGCTAATTAATATAATATGAAATTTTAATCTAATTATTCATGTCTATTAATCTTATAAAAAATATAGATTATATATACTCATATAAAAGTATAGAACTTATATAGACTATAGTAAACTCAATAATATACTAGTATGTGTTAATTATTATAAAATAATATAAATAGACTAATAATTTAGTATATGTAAACATTATATTATCACTAATATAGTAGTATAATTAGACACTGATGAATTAGTAATTGTTAATAATAAATTCTAAATTATAACAATTAAATTTAGTGTTGAAAAAATTATAATACTAAACTTATGTAGTGCCACACGTGTAAATGGTAAACTGAAAAAATCAGACCGGACCAAAATGAGAAAAATCAAAAATTCCAAGGAAGGTAATGAATCGGTCTGTATTGATTTTTAAATTTATAAAATCAGTGTATATCGATTCAATCCTAAAACTTGTCTAAAACCGAATAAAATCGAACTAGTTACACTCCAGGGAAAACTTTCACGCCTTGTAAGTAAACCTTGTGTGGTTACGAAGAGCAGAGATCCCCAACACATTAGGGCAACCCCCATGAAAGTGAACGATTTCTCCCTCTTTAGTACTCTATAACTCAATGATAGGGGTAGAGCTCCCGTCCATGTGCGTGGAACGGGTGATCTTCATGTGGCCATGCACGATGGACAAAGATCCCTCCTCAACTCCTCGTTTATTAAGATGTAATCACTACAATTATATCATATTATCATTTTTCTATTGAAATCTATGTTTTGAATTGAATTTTAAACGATACCCTTGATAATTGCTATAAAAGGGTGATGGGTGGAAGGATTTAATTGTCAATGAAAAGAAAAAAAAAATTCTCAAGAAAATCATAGATTAAACTAAGTGGTTACAAAGATACAAGATTTCATGTGGTAGAGTCTCCAACAATCGTCCCAAAACAAGCAAAAGCAACACTAGCAAATAAAAATAAAAAAAAGGTTCTCAAATCAAAACATTGATTCTAACCCATATCCCGCAAAGGGGATGCTGCATAAAAGCAGTTACATTGTCTGATAAACAGACTAAAAAACTTCAACTAAGCTTCACAGTCGAAAGCAGTGTGTTGCATTTTGCTGATCTGGTCCCGTTGAGGGAGACTATCACTGACATTTTATCTTGAACAATGGTTAGGGAAAACAATAACATAGGGGAATAGCAGCCTGCAGATAAACCGATACACCAGCATAAGACAGCCACATGTTGTGGTGGCACGTGCAGATCATGCGCCACCCTAGGGAAAAGAAGAACACTCGAATCTGAAAGAGTCGAAGTCGCTGACCCCGGTGGTGCCACGCGTGGCAGCAGAGGACTCCTCCTGGCATGTCAGCGAATGGATCTCATGCGCACTGTAAGCCACGCGTGAGAAAAAATGCGCAATATTCTCCTACTGTCTGACAAATCGACTGCTAGGGAGTCCGATAGTGGGGCGCGTGGCAGCCGTGGAAGATTAAAAAGCAGCAGCTCGGAGTATCTAGGTGCGATCGTCGGAAAACTTGAAATAGAAAAAAACCTATAGATAGTGCAGACAATGGCTGGTTGAGCGGAGGGAAGGAGGAGCCAAAGCTCCAACCCCCTGGGCAGCGAGACTATGATCGCTGGCTGTTTGGGTATAGAGAAACAAGAAAACCCTCTACGTAATATGGGAAGAAAAATTACTTATTTGTTGTTAGTTATTTCCTATTAAAATGTTTATTTCCTATTAAAATAAGTCTATTATCATCACAAATAGTCATTTTGGTCGCAAATAACTTGTCATAAATACTCATTTGTCTTATGTATTTTTCTTATTGCTCATAATCGAAATTTCAATGTAAAATATTATTGTTGTAGTCCAATTGAGTTATAGTTTATTGGATAGATTCTGGTTTGAGATCAAATAAGAAAAAGTACAAAAATTGTCTAAACTGAGTTCTAAACAAGCTTGACATTAGCTTGAGCTAGCTTCTTATAGATTTCTCATCGATCCACGTTCAACTCCTGCGATACATTCAATTTCACGTTTGCTAGACACGCATGAGACCCACGCAAACTATAGATTAGTGAAAATTTTCAAAGATTTTGTCCAAGAAAAAGTCTAGACATAGGCGCAGCTTGGGCTTGGCTGCGCACGGTATCTGACGTGGAGTGAAACGCACCATTTTTAAGTAAGTAAAATGGTGCATTTAGATACTTCTGAAGGAAGAGTTTGACTTCGAGGTTAACGCTGCAAAACAATGTGTTTTGCACTTTCTTTCTCTCAACCCGCTCGACTGCTCTCCCAGGTCTCTCTCTGTGATTTCATCCCCACAGCCTCCCAACCCATTTCTCGAGCATCCGAAGCCATTTCTCTCTACCAACTCGGCGCCCGACATAACCCTAGGTAATGACTTCATTTTCTTTCTCCCACCAACTCGACTTCACCTGAACGCTAATCCTAACCCTAGGAAATGACTCTAATCGAAGTCCATTTTGGCTTTATAAATTATTTTTATTTGTTTGTTTTGGTAAATTTGTGGATTTTCAGCCTAATATTGTGGATGAGTTCAATTTTTGTGGATGATTGTTATGTGAACCCAATTGTATAAGTTAAAATCTTTGGGTTGAGTGTTATGTGAACCCGATTGTATAAGTTAAAATTTTTAGGTTGAGTGTTATGTGAACCCAATTGTATGTAGGGGTGCTACCCGCCTCCTACGGGGCGGGGCCATCCCGCACCCCACTCCGCATGGCGTGGGGGGTGGGGTTTTCACCTTCGTCCCCCGCCCTTGGGATGTGGGGGCGGGGTGCGGGGCAGATTGGGATCCGCCCCGCATCCATCAACTTAAAAAAAAAAATACTACATTTTATTTGGTTTAAAAATTATTTCTAAGTACAAAAATAATTAAAAATACATTTTTAGACCCAAATTATAAATTTAAATTTTGTAAATATGACTATAATTTAAAAATTATGTAATTTTAAAATTTGCTAGTGTATATTTTGTATAAATTGTAGTGTATTAGCTTTTAAATTATATAGTTTTTAAATTTGTCAATGCATATTTTGTCAATAAATCTAACAAATTGTAATATATATTTATATATACACAATTTGTAAAATATAAATATATATTTATGTTTATATATTTATATATAAAATATATATATAAATGTAGGCGGGGGCGGGGCGGGGTTGGGCCCTCCCCGCCACCCGCCCCCGTTAGGGGCCCTAGATGCGGGGCGGGGGGCCCCACCCCGCATGGGTGGAGCGGGGTTGCCCGTCCCTCCATGCGGAGGCGGGACGAACGAGGGCGTGGGCCTAATTGTATGAGTTCAATTTTTTGGGTTAAGTGTTATAAACCCGATTGTGGTTCAAATTTTTTGGATGAGTAAATTTTGTGAATAATTTTCTCTTCTTCTCTTACTCATATGTTTAAGTTGTGTTGAGTGAAATTTAGGTGAAATTGAGTTTTCTGTTTTGGTCAATATTCACTACCTAAGTTTTTTTGTGGAACATGTATGCAAATAATATATATTAATTGGGTTTTTTTCATTGCAATCTTCTGTTTTTTCAATAGGCACTAAGATGATATTATAATATCATATTAGTACTAAATATATGGCACATCGATGAGAAATGATTTCTACATACAAACTCAATCTTACTGGTAATGACAATTGGTGTGTTTTGGTAAGCAAACCTCTGCATTTTGCTGGATTGTCAACATTTTGCGCCATATAGGTTGCAATATAATATGCATGCTGATGATGGACAATGGGATGATGCAGCAGGGTCTTAGAATGTTGATGAAAAAAAATGTTGTGTTGTCAGATTCTTCGAATTGATGATAATCTCAGTGATCAAACGACCCAATTAATTGGATTCAGTGGAGTATTTTTCTTGCAATGCATTTTAGTTCCCTCTTATCAAGAGAACTAAAAATCACGTCCCTGAGATTCGGTAAAATGGTTGTTTGTATAACCTAGACTTGCAAGAGAGATACCTTAATGTCATTTATTAGTCTTGATGTTCAGTTTATGTTTTTTTTTTTTATTAATATTGATGTTCAGTTTATGTTTTTTTTTCATTAATATTGATGTTCAGTTTATGTTTTTTTTCATTAATATTGATGTTCAATTTATGTTTTTTTTTTTCATTAATATTGATGTAGACTTGTAAGAAATGTAGTGCTCTTATTGTGGAAATTGACAAGAACAACAGAAAAAAGGCCACTATGCTGGAGTAAAATGTTGTTAACTAGAATCTGTATTTGAAGCAAAATCTTCATTTGCATGGTACTATATATATATTGAAGCAAACTTGAAGCAGAACAGAATCATCATTTGAAATGTCCATTGATTTTTTCTTTTTTCTTTTTATATGAGACTATATATCATAAATCTTGTGATTATGTACAAAAACTAAAACAGTAGTTCTAGATGCTTGTAACAATACATACAACCTCGTAGTTGTTGTCACAAAAGCTAAAGCCAATACTCACGTCTATTAATAGTACTTAAAATGTCATCATCATCGGTTGCTTCATCATCAATTATTAATCATACTTTGATGGATTACCCAATTTGCACTTGTGGGAAACAAGTTGTACTTAGAATATCAAATACTTAAAGAAATCTAGGATGACCATTCTTTGGGTGTCCACAGTTCAATAAAGTGGTACGTACAGTTAATAGTGCTTACGCAAGATATAATATTTTATTATTTCTGACTTGAAACATACTTTTTGACTTGTGTATAATTAGGGAATACCATATTGCAAATATTTCAAGTGGGTAGATAATCGAGATGACAAAAAGAAAGCCTTGTGATTAGAGAAGCAGAATTATTAAGAAAAGAGGAAGCGTTTAAAGCAAAAAAGAAGAGATTGGGAAGAGGGAGCTCGCACTCCACAACGATGAAGCCCTGCTTCAGAAGCAATTAATTGATATGGGACATGCACACACACAACTTCATGTGTCTTGCTTGTTCATCATATGTATTTCATTGTATTTGATGATCAAATACATTAGGGACTTTTGTAATGATGAATAACTAATGTTAGGGTCTTAGCATTTGTAACTTGAGTAAGACACCGCATATGCACTTAAGACATGTACTTAATACTTTATTTAGCTTTAGTGATCTTCAAACCCATCATTGGGAATTTTGGCATGTACTTAAGACTTTATTTAGCTTTAGTGATCTTCGAATCCATCATTGAAAATTGTTGTATATTTGAGAATGTATTTAGCTTTGAAGTGCCACTTCTGCTTATGATAGTTGCAATATTTTTAAAATGAACATGTCAAAAATCCAGTTTACATGGATTGAATATGTTGATTTATGAGTAAATAATTGGTATGCAAAGTGACTTTTTCCCTTGACATGGCAAGTAGTATGCAAAGCATCTATTGCAGCTATGGATATATAGAATCTGTATTTAAATTATACTAACCAAATTCTATCAAATTTACATAAAATTTGTACTTGAATATAAAATGACGGTTCAAATACATGTTTGTTCCATACATGAAGTTCCTCATAAACTACTAGTTTCGGGCATTTTAATACATAAACAACAACAATCTTTATACAAGTAAATATTCCTATCAGCAGTGTTATGCCTCCATGACATCTAAAGTAGGCTTTTCTTGTGCTTGATATGAGAAAACAACTTAAATTACGTGTTTGCAAAATAGTAATAACAAAACACATTCACGAGTAAATTAGTAAAATAATCTCAACCAACACACACTTAAAATTACCAACACATAACTTAAAATACTAATACACAACAACTTAAAATCACCACCAATACACTACAAATACATTACATCTCACCACCACACCACCAACACATAACATTTAATAGCACTACCAAAACACGTCTCACTACTACCAACACACAACATATCACCACCACTAACACAACTTCTTAAATCACCACCAATACACAACATCAAACTATCATCAAGTAACAACATACTCCACTAGCATCATTCAAACTACTTTCTAGTTGTGTTCCTTTTGCCGTCGAAGGTTGTGTTCCATCCATTTCCAGTAGCATTTATACATGTAATAACAAAGAAAGTAAGACACACATAACAACATACAGATATGTTAAATAAGAAAATCAGGTAATTATACACTTTCTTGTGTCTCTAACACTGGGATTTGTACACTATCTTCTACTACTGGTTGTTGTACATTTTATTGGTTGGCCATCACGGATGTTTGATTAAATCTTCAGCTTTAATTTCATCATCGATATGGTAAATTGCGATTACTCCATCATGTTTTTGAAAATGACAATGACAATAAATCATTCTCTTTATCTCGGATTGAAACTTCCTGAATTTGGTATTCGTGTACACTTCTTGAAACTTCTTCTCAAGTACCAAGTGTGATATGAGCGGAATTGTGAAGTTAAATGAAGGAAAGCTTGCTTGGTTTTCATTTTCAATTTTTTTCTTCAATGTACTGTCAAACCGATCAACAACTCTTTTAGGTTCGTCTTAGCATGCACATAACAGTTGAAAAAAGCGTTCATGCTCTTATTATGTTGAGTTATACTCATTCCAGCCCGAAACAAATTCTTCAAATATACCGGCACCCAAAATTCTCGCTTTGCATATAAGTTTTGCAATCAAACATTTTCTTGCAAGTTGTACGTTGTAATAAGGACATTCCAACCTAACTCAAACTCCTCGATAGTAAGAGAGCCATAGATACAAGATAACAACTTACTTTTCAGACCACATTGCTATTAACTATGGGTACCGAGCTTCTCAGGGATCTTGCGTAGTATGTGCCACAAGCAATATCTATGACACATGTTAGGGAACACAATGGCGATAGCATTTTTCATTGCGCGATTTTGATCTGTAATAATTGTGTGTTAAATATCGATATGACACACAACTTCCCATTCTTCAACAACACATTTATCTTTATATTGCAGTCTGTCTTACTTGTTGGTCGAGGCTTAAAGACATTTGATGTCTGATTCCGTGCCTTGCCACCACGAGCGCATCCAAGAGTGACATATTTGATAGTCCAATCATTCTCCCTTTTACTCATCTGTTTCATTATCCCAAATCCACATTGTTTACCGTACTATTTATAGTAAGCAACCAACTCATTTTTTGATTCAAAGCACATCCCTGCCTTTTGCTCCTCAGTGACATCACACCCTGAATTAGGCTCCGTGGATAGTGTCCCGAAACTATCAGCCTCATTGATATCAATAGTATTACTCAAAGAGACAGTAGATTGTGCTTTAATTTCTATCGAATCTAGGGATGCGTCACTAATTGCCTCAATAGAGTGACTTTGTTATGCCTTATTTTCCTAATATTTAAAAGAAAACAATTATAACAGATCAATATCTGTTGTGGAAAATGATGAATACATAGTACAATCAGGTGGAAAATAAACCCATCACCTCACAATCACATGGATATGAGTTGGCATCTGTAGGAAGAATAAATGCTGGTAAAGCGGAGCACGAGCTACTAGCTACACTAGAGCTAGCACTGGTAGCGGAATTAGGCATGGCAGTGGAACTAGGTATGGTAGCACTGGTAGCGGAACTAGGCATCCATGGATATTGCTTCAATTTACAAAAAAAAAAAAAAAAGATTAAAAACTCGAAATCACACTAAGTACATGAAAACTTGAAATTATCACCTGATTGCTTCATGTAAATGAGTAGGCAGTTGGAGGAGGTCCCATCACTAGTATGATGGAACTATACAGGGCAGCGAAACTTTACGTGATAACGGAAGTATAGTTCTATGGATGTTGCTGGCATTATACAAAAAATGTTATCAATACCCACATAAATAATTAAATGTTAGTTAATGTTACCACATCTCAAAAGCATCATCTGGTTGCTCCATGGAAATTGGTAGGTAGTTGGAGGAGGTCTTATCACTGGTATGGTGGAACTATACAAGGTAGTGGAACTACTTAAGGTAGCGGAACTACTCAAAGCAGTGGAACTAACCGATTGCTGCAATTTTTTTTTAAAAAAAAAGTTATAATTAGAACAAATATTCAAGTTCATAAAATTGGTTCTCATGCACTACTTTACCATCCGCATCACCTGATTGTTCCATGGATATGAGTTGTCATTTGGAGGAGGCACAAAAGATGGTATCCACGCATGAGGCATTGGACCGTAGTAACCATGTATGTAGTTTGAAAAATTTGGATAATGTGGTCTCAATATGTCTTAATATAACACACAATAATATTAATCAATCCAAGTTGGCATTGACTACACATAAAATAAACACATGATAACTGTTAAAATAATATTATAATACTTGGGTTGATGGATTTGCAACAGGTGATGTTATGCAAGTAGTGTCTTCTTTCTCTTTCTCCATCTAGACAATTCAAAATAGAATATTGAGATTTTGTATAAATCTAGAAAAGTGATAGCCAAAATGATAATGCAAGCTGGTTGTTGATTTATGACTCTAAATCGGTTTATGACTCTTTCCCCATTTTGGCTTTATAAACAGTCTCGTGTTTTATTACTCTAATTTGATCTAGTCTTCTAATATTCAAACCCAATTGAAAACAAAAACTCATTTTTTCAAATATTTAAAACAAAGCTAATATCCTTAACACAAAACCCAAAATCAAAGAAAAGAACAAATTTTTATGGACTTTATAATCGAGAGTTTTCTTCATATTCTGTTGGAAATTCATCATTCAGTCATTTCAATTATTTTTTAAAAACTATCTGATAGATTCATCAATACAAACTCTCAGTACTAAATTATTGCCTAGTGCTGAAAATGCCATCTTCCTCTCAATGAGGAGAATCTGTCTAAAATCCTCAGCTCCTCTCACATAAAAACTACAAAAATATTCACATAAAACTACAGAACTACTACAACGTCTAGAATTATTGCCTGACCTGGTGCCTGCGTCTATAATTTTTCATAGTATATTGCATGAAGCCGAATAAGTTGAGGGGAAAGAGAGGTTTCGCAACTAACAATTATTAATCACAAACCGACTTCTCTGTGTTTACAGAACTGTAATCTGAGCATTTTATTAATCTTACAAAGACTTTTTCATAGACTTTTTTTTTTGAAAGAAACACAAAAAATGGAAAGTTTTTCCATGTAATCGACGTTTAGAAGATTGACCTGCTTTCCTACTTAGATTTGAATTTATACATTTCTTTTTAATGGGGGAAAAAAACAAAAATGAACTAGCACAATCTCGTGCAACACTAGAAGAGCGGAATCAACCGAAAGGTGAAGTTTTTCCACAATAAGAGCTGGCCCTCTCATCTGTGAGAAACAACCCAAGTGAATGAGTACCTTGGTATGTTTCCTAGCAATTATCACCTTGGATATTGACTATGCTCTACTTTTGGAATTCTTTTATCAAGAAGAGGTTTCAAGCTTAGGAATAAGACTTCGCCAAGCATTTGCAATATCATTTGCCATACGTGCCTGTCATTTCACATAAAACTAACCTCCTAACGCATCTCTCTCTCAGTAAGAAACTTTTTTGTAGAGTTTTTCAAATAAAACTAACCAGATGAACAAAATCAGATGAAAAAAATCAAAAGCTTTGATGTTGGATCTTACCTGGTTCGACATCAAGGAGTAGAACGCACGAGATCGATTTTGAACTGAAATTTCTTGCTGAAAAGTTGCCGACAGAGGTCTCTTTCCTTACCTTTTCAAGCCTTTTTGATTTTTTTTTTAAATATAGACGATGACGTGATTAGTCACGTCAGAGGTGTGCACATACATGCATAAATTTCACTTGTATATAATAGTTCTGTTTGTCCAAATCCAATTTTTTCGTTTGTTTCTTGAGTAAAAAATGGAAAGAGATGACAATTAAAGACGACTTCTATATATAGACGTGCCTATAATAATACTTCAACTCGCTAAGAATTAGGTAAAAATTACTATATGAGCGACCATTATTTTTAAGTGTTGATCAAAATCAACATTTTGTCAGTTGAATCGCATGCTACTTATTACTTGGTATGCATTTAATTTTGCCATTAGAAGTATAATATGTAGATTCCTGAGTAGTACTATTCGTACTTATAATTTTACTTATAAAATTTTTCTGTGAAGTCACTTTTATGTACTCTTTACACACTCTACTAATGTGATTGATTGTATCATTTTTTTAATATAAAATAATTGTTATTGCTAATCAAATCAGTAGAATGTGTAAAAAATATATAAAAGTAATTATATGTAGTAGAATTTTTTTACTTATAAGATTAATTTTGTTAGTTTTTTTTTTAAATTTAAATTTTTAAATTTAAAATTTTATAATTTTCAACTTACCAATAATTAAAATGTCGAGAAATAACTTCCATTTAACAATATTTTCCTTAGATCCGTAACTATGCTTTTGTGCATTTATTAGACACCTATTAAACTCGGTTAAGAATGTTCAGATCTGCTTCCATAAATGTTCACATGCAAAGTGGGCGTGAATGTAATCAAAACAAGACTTTTCTGACAAGGTCTTCGGTGGATTCAGGACAAAATAGAAAATATTAATAACCATTTGGGTATGTACAAATTTAAATAAATTACTTAAAATCAATTTCGAATTTCAAATTGGGAAATGACAGAGAGCAAACCAATTATGATTTGAATGGATCACTTGGGTAGGTATAGGCTGATTAGTAATATATATATATATATATATATAATAAAGTACTAATACCTATTTTGTCTTGATTGAAACCAACAGTGTTTGGTTGGGTGGAAAATAGGAGGGAAAGCTTGGGAGGGAAGTCATTGGGATGGAGAACTTTCCCTTATCCGTGTGAGGACCCACTTCTTTTGGGTAGATATGGAGGGAAATAAAGCACGGAGGACCTGTGCCTAATTAACGATCTTCGGTCCTTATAAATGAAAAATATAAAGTTTATATTTGATAGAGAAATGATATTTATAGGAAATATAAATTTTACTTTTTTTTTAATAAAAATGATTTATTGTTAAAGAAATATTTTTTTCTGAAATTCTGAAATTTATTTATTTATTTTAAATAAATACGCGAGATTTATGCATATTCAAATTACAAATATTATTTACCATAACTAAAACCTTTCTCACCAATTCAATAAAATTGCCTATTAATTTAGAGCTATTTTGATTATATAAAATTAAACTATCTTATTTTATATAATTGTTATAATTTTTTTAAAATTTTCACATAAAATATAATAAAAAATTTAATTTTTTAAAATTTTAAAATAAAAATAATATTAAAAAATAATATTATAATAATATTTTTATTCAATTTTCAATAAAACATCTCATCTCATTTGATATTTTATCTGCATAACCATACCACGACTTATTTTTGATGTGTTCATACCTTTTTTTTTTTTTTTGCACAAAGCAAACAGATGGCGACACAAGTTTGTCCTCTTTCTTCTTTTTCTTTTTTAACCTTTTTTGATTTACGACCTACATTTATAAGCATAAAAACAAAAAAGTTACAAAATTTCTCTCCTGTATTCATTTTTGATAAAAAAAATAAAAAGAAAACTACCTTTAATTAAAATACAATCAATAAAAAAATATTACATATGATTCAATATAAATACCAAGCGATAAAACTTATAGGTGCTTAATATTAACAAGTATTTATGATATGATACACAATTTTAATAAACCCAATCAATTTATCAAAAAAAAAAAGAGAAGATTAAATAAGAAAGTATCTATTTGAGCAAACTTAATTTTATTTTGAAAAACAATGAATGGGGTTATGTAATTTTGATTCCCAAATTATATACATATATATAAAAAGAAAAACGATACACATACGATCATTTTCATAATTTTTTATCTAAATATATTTTAAACGATAGATATTTTTATAAAATAACTTATTAAAATAAAATCATTTTATATAAATACATTCAATTTAAAATATTATAAAAATAGTCATACATGTATCATTATTCTTATATAGCATTATATGTACTTATAATTTTACTTTTAAATTTACTTATCAGACTTATTTTATTAGTTTTTTTAAAAATTCATTTTATGATTTTTAATATATTAACAACTGATATATAAAGAAGTAAATTTTTTATAAATTTTTTTAAATATATTTAATATTTTTCTATATATATTATGTCGGCCTAATTATGATATAAATAGTGTGATTAACAAGGCCGACATGGATGAGATACAACTTTAACTTTTGAATGCGAAGATGATAAAAAAATCAATGTGAAATGGACCCACTAATCCAACATAAATATGAGTAGACAGATATCATTATCATTTCCATTTCCACGAACACAAAATCAATGAATTATAAAGAAAATTTTGGCAAATTCCACACCACTCAAAAATTTTCCCACCCAATCCCTCCCTTCCCCATCATTTTCGTCCGAATTAAATGTGTATGAAAATTTCCAAAAGTCCAACTTCTACCTTTCAAAAAATGACACGAGAAATAAACCACAAAATAGGACCTGACTGTCCTCAGCCCCCCCTCCCTCCTAAAAATGCATTCCCGACATTTATAGACCAGACGGCGCGGCAAATTATTCTCCACATAGTGAGTGAAGGACGAAGAGGGAGAGAAAGAGACAGAATCTGAATTCCCCGACGTTTCAGCAAATTGCTTCGGAATTCCCAATAGATCCTCATCCGTTTCAGTCCTTACCAGTTATATTTTCCATTTTTGAAACGTAGATACAGCATTATTACAGTAGAAAGCTAGGAAGAAGTAGAGATAAAAGAGAGAGAGACGGAGAGAGGGGGGACTCAGGGACCTGATAACAGGGACAACCACGATCTGCGAGAATCCTCTTGTAGCAATCACCCACGAGAGCCCCCACAATCATGCCTTCAGGTGGTAAGAAGAGAAGGGCTGCAAAGAAAAAGAAAGGCAGCGAAACCCACACCATCAAGCTCTCAACCAACAACACTCGAGGTACTAACTTTTGCCCTACTTATTTTTTTTTAATACAGCTCGGCCAGGCTGCTCCGCACTTTCCCTTCTCAATCATGCACCCAACTTTTTAAACTTTGCTTCTGATCTGTTATTTTATTCCAGTTTGGTTTAATGGTCTTGGTTAATTATTTCTGTTTTGCTTGGTTTCAACTCTATCAAACCAATCCACACTTGCTTGTCTGTCATTCAACTATACGCTTATCTTATTTTCTCAATCGGTGTATTAAAATCTTTTTGTCGATTTAATTAATGGGTTTTGTTGGTTTGCTTGCTTTCAACCCCACCAGACCAATCTGATTGTGATTCTTATGATTGGATCATATTATTTATCTGTTCCTGAATCATGCTTTATTCTCTCTCCTTTTTCTTTAAAAGAAAGGGTTGAACGTGCCAAATACAAGTTTGCTAAACACCAGTTTTACTTGCAATTTTTTTGTTACTTATTCTGATTTAATCAACTTACCTTCTGTTACTCAACCATAAGTTAATTTTTGCTTTTAAGTGGATTTTATGGTCCAATTGGCTTAAAAATTATTTGTTTGTGACTCATGATGATTGATTTTGATTGAAATTTTTTTGACTGAATCTAACTATGTTAGGAAATGACGATTGGTCCCAAGATGGGAAGGAAAGTGATAATAGCCCTGCATCTCGGGACCAGGATAGTGACCAAAATCCATTTAACGAGGGAAGCGAGGACTTGGAGGAGAGAGACCCTTCATCCATTCAGTCATTTGTTGCCGAGGACAAGTCTATGGAGGGATTCCCTATTAATGTAGAGGGTGCACAGAAAATAGGCTTAGAGGATGATGGTGTTATTGAAATTGAAAGGGAATTGAAATCGGAGGAGAACTTTGAGAGCAAAAATGGTAGCATTGAGCACGTTGAGTTGGCCAAGAAATCACATGATGGCAATGATCAGAGCTCTAGCAGTAGTAGTTCAGATGATGAGGCACGAGTCACTAATGGTAAACCAAAGGAGGCCTACAATTCAGTTTTGGAAGCAAGTTCGTATGATGACTTGGTTAAGCCTGTGGACTCTTTGCCTGCAGAAGTGATGTGGGTTAATGAAAATCCATCAGTTGGGGAGACTGTTAATTTAATTGCCGAAACTGCCCCTTTTATTGAATCTGTAAAGACAGTGGCATCTGTTTCCCAGGAGACAATTCACAGGACTGAAAGTGCTCCAGTTGAGAATCCAGTGATTGCTGATGTTGTTGAATCAGGACCAAAAGAAAACCCTCATGTTGAATCTCCTAATCTGGTGGTTTCTGTGTCCCAGGAGACAATTTACATGACTGAAAGTGCTTCAATTCAGAATCAAGTTGTTGCTGATGTTGTTGAATCAGGACCAAAAGAAAATCCTGTTGTTGAATTTCCTAATCCAGCAGTATCTGTGTCCCTGGAGACCATTCACACGACTGAAAGTGCTCCAGTTGAGAATCCAGCGATTGCTGATGTGGTTGAATCGGGACCAAAAGAAAACCCTCTTGTCGAATCTCCTAATCCGGCAGTGTCTGTGTCCCATGAGACAATTCACTTGACTGAAAGTGCTCCAGTTGAGAATATCGTGGATGCTGATGTGGTTGAATCGGGACCAAAAGAAAACCCTCTTGTCGAATCTCCTAATCCAGCAGTATCTGTGTCCCTGGAGACCATTCACATGACTGAAAGTGCTCCAGTTGAGAATCCAGTGATTGCTGATGTGGTTGAATCGGGACCAAAAGAAAACCCTCTTGTCGAATCTCCTAATCCGGCAGTGTCTGTGTCCCATGAGACAATTCACTTGACTGAAAGTGCTCCAGTTGAGAATATCGTGGATGCTGATGTGGTTGAATCAGGACCAAAAGAAAACCCTCTTGTCGAATCTCCTAATCCAGCAGTATCTGTGTCCCTGGAGACAATTCGCATGACTGAAAGTGCTCCAGTTATGAATCCAGTGGTTGCTGATGTGTTTGAATCAAGATCAAATGAAAGTGATGAAAAGTTGTTGCCTAAATCAAGTCAGGCTCCAGTAGCTGTGATGGATTTGACAATGAATAATAATGAGGAGAGCATATTTTCTTTATCTAATGATAATGTTCAGGCATCGTTGACCGTGGTGGAATCAGTGTCAAATGGATATGAGGGTAAAATATTGTCATCATCTAGTGTTCCTGTTGCTGCAACTAGTGATAGTGCAGCACATGTCAAAGATTCTGAGATTCCTGAATATTCTGAAAGCCAGGTATTGCCCCTATACTTTTCTTGATCGCAATTTTGATTATGTATTTATGGTATAATGCATAGAAGATAAATGTGTTTATGTTTTGCTGATATGTAGCCTCTGGTAGCACCAGCCCCACGTATGGTGAAAAGAACCTCCTGGCTGAGTTGCTGTGGATTGTTTGAGGTTCTAACAGGCACCGGGAGATAAATTCAGGTTTGATCAATAAAATTTTGTTTACCGATAAAAAAAAAAAAAAATTTATTTAATCCAGTTTATATAGCTCGTCTTACCCTTTATTCCTAAGAATTGTGTTGAGGTATCGAGATTTGCTCATATCCTATTTTGTTGTGCACTTTTTTTCTCCTCCCCCCCCCCCCCCCCCAAAAAAAAAAAAAAAAGGTTTTAGTCACTAGGATGTCATTACTTCTTCTGTGATATTTCGGAGGCATATGTTATGGATTGATCAAGCCAGACCATTCGGATATATGGTATATATTTGTAAAAATCTCTTTCGCTAGTGTCTTACACGTATACCTTGAAAATATGGTTGGTTTTTTTTTTTATTGGCATCGGGTGTCCGAGAACAGCATCCCGAGTAATCCTAGAAGGTGCACAGGCCCTCAGCAAGGAGTTTCCTACCAGTGCACCTCTGGTAATTCAAGGGAAAAATCCTTCATTCCGATGGTCCCTAGAGATTGTTTGCACCTAAGAGGATTCAAATCTTAGACCTTGGAGGGAGCATAGCACCAAGACCAAGGCCTTTACCACATGAGTCAACCCCAAGGGGTTATATGGTTGACCTTATGGCAAACATAATGATTGCAAAAATAAAAAATAGTGGAGAGTGGTCTTACGGCAAGCAAATATAGTTTTTCTATTTAGTATGTGTGTATGGAAGAAAACAATATGCTGCCATGCATTGGTCTCTAAGAATTGGATAAAGAGCGCCTGGCACATATATTGCTTAATGATATAAATTTCATTTTTGTGACATATGAGATACAAATGGAGTTATGTGCCATGTTAGAATTTTGGCCAAGTTCTCTAGGACCAAAGGGTTTTACTATGTATTAGTGAAAATGTGATTGGAGGAAATAAGGAACAACATGTTGGAAAATTGTGAAATATGAAGATTGATGGGCATGAGATACCTTTGTTGCCATGTTCTTGCAAAGGGATATATATTACACTAATTGTGTTACATGCAAAATCAGTAACTGGTATCTTCTACCATCTGTATTGTGTGAAAACTGAATGAAAATCGGATTAAAAGGCTTGAAGGGCAGCCACATTATAAAGTTGTTTTAAGGGTAATATAATGATTTTATTTTATTTTTATAAGTAAAAATATTATATATATATATATCAATAGGAGTAACCAAATATACTGGACGTATACAAGAAAACACCTAACCCATACTAGAGAGTTCCTAATGACCCTAAGCCCGAATACAATGGAATACACCAAGCCCGAATTGGAATAGAACACACCTCTCCAACCCCAACCCCTTGTTTCCCATAAGACTAATACTCCACCTTAAACTCCCTCTACGAGGACGTCTTCGTAATGCCATCCCTTTAGCCTTCTCTTGACTTAAGCTACCTCTCTTAGCGTCGTAGTTGATTGCCCAATAAAGACGCTTTAACTCTACTTTTCTTAAAACTTGATTTGGTTTCAAGTGAGTGGCCCACCTCAATCGCAGTGAGTAGTGCTTTAACTTGGTCTTCACATCCTCCGAATGAAAGCCCCACAATTGTTGCTGCATTCAAATCATGAACCTACTCAACAACTATATTGTTGCTGTCACCATTAAGGTTTCCTTCACCTTTAGCATAGGTGTCATTGTTCCATCGACGAGGACATTGCTTGTAGGTGCTCCACCCCTCGACGATCCTTTCTGTGCCACTTTGTCAGACCCTACTGCTCCCCCAAGAGGCATAGAACAGGTAGGGGAAGCACTACCTTCTATTATCCCATTTTCATCTTCTGAAAGAGACTCATTTGCTTCTTCCAAAGTACTCAAAACCCTGGAAGGACCCCATCTACAACCGAAAGTGAACTTTGGAAAAATGTACCAACCCCATTTACAACTAGTGACTGAGGGCAATCAGACGGCAAGTTGCCGATGTCTTGAGTGATACAGGCGTGAACAATGATGCCGGCGTCCGACGACCCTATTTGTGATGGTGTCGAGATTCCCTGTGCCGGCACACTTGAGGCCTTCAAACCCGTAGGATCTACCCCCCGACCCCCCGGTCCGTTTTCAATCCACCCCCCCTCTCCCTCTCTCCCTCTCCCACACACACACACACACACACACACACACAGAGTAACTTTCTGGTTTGTCTCTTAATACTATAATATATATTAGATTTTAAAATTTTATTGCTGATGGTGAGGTGCTTGAGACTTTGCCCTTGTAATATCGCCCAATTGCTTAAGATTTGATTGTGGAATTTTGTTCCTTTCTCCATATAAGGTATAACGGTGCTTTTGAGATTATTCTTATAAGTTATAACAGATGAACTTAATCGATATTTTGTATAAATTCTCTAGTTTCTATTGAAATGATATAAGCTTGCTTTGAGTGGACCAGGGAATTCATGGAAGCATTTTAAAACTACTGAGGCACTTGGAGAGGAGTGAAAATTTCCTTCCTAGGGAGAGGAAAAGTGATTTTCATTTTTCATTCAAATTTGTTATGCCATGTCAAGGCCTGATATGTAGATCATCAGTCCCATGTTCTTGTTTCTTTTAGTCCTACTTAAAATCTGATATTCTCCTTGAAGTTTTCCACTGCTATTGACTAGAGAGACTTTTGAGTTGCGTTCAATAAAGTTGTTACCTTCCACAAGCTTCTCAGTAGCTGTTGAGTTATCATAATAAGTTAGGTTTTCTGGCAAGATTGGTGAGGTGAATGCCTTAACAACTCTGGAACATATTGCAAAAGTGATGCATGTCTGAGATGGAGGCTTTGATTGGTTTTAGAATAATCATTGCTGAATATCTTAGAGAATTGCTACTTATAAAAAAAAAATATCTTAGAGAATTTCTGTTCCCAAGTCTTTTATTTGGTGCTTCTACACCTCCTCCACCCCAGAAAAGGTCCCAGTGAGCCCCACATCACATTCTGACTCTTTTCTAAACTTTTTTTGAGCCTTTTTCTATTCTGCATCATGCAGCTTTTGCCTTTAACGACATTTAGCTGTGTGATACTGACAATGAGTCCCAGATCGCATTCTTGCTGTTTTCTAACTTTTTTATTTAAGTCGTGTTATGTCTTGAGCCTCTTCTATCCTGTACCATGCTGTGTTTTTACCCATAAGGATCTTCTGGTTTTTTCGACACTAGCTTTTAGCCCATTTTAGTTCCTAGTTTGTATTTAGGTGTTTTCTGTTGTATATTTCCTGTGTACTTGGGCTATTGCCTATTTACTGGTCAATAAAATTTCTTATTACTTATAAAAAAAAAAAAAAAATCGACACTAGATTCAGTAAACTTGATTTCCAAAATTTGAAGTGGATTGCTTTTAGATTTTTTTTGCCTTGCTGATTGGCTGCTCTAAGTGGTGCGTAGAGTGATCTGAAACTTTGAAACTGGTTTTTTTTTTTTTTGTGCTCGATTGGGTTACAATTGCCTGTAGCACTTGTCACAGTTCTTGTTATTTGAACCATTCTTTTGTCGCTCTTCTTGTCACATTCCTGTAATTTAAAGCCAAGTATGGTTTGATAATTGTATAATTTTTTTTTCTAATTTTTAAGTGTTTGATGAATTTATATCTTGCCTTGGACTTTTAAGAAAGTAACAATATTTGACGATTGCCATGGTTTCCTTTTGATGCAGAAACAGAGCATGGATGGGTTTCAGTGGAATGGTGAAAGCTTGTGAAAGTTCAGAAGGATTTGGTCTAGAGGAAATTTTGATTTGTCCAGCTAGAAAACTGTTCTTGGTTTTTCCCAATAAATAACCGGCCAAGAGGTCTGATCAGATAAACAGTCTTAGGGTTTGTGGTGAATGAATACTTGTAGGCGGCTTGGTGTCAGTAGCTTTCGGTACACGCCTTGTTAATCTTGTAGTCTAGTGCTTTTTCTAGATGGTGTGTTGTACTTAAGTCTTAAAAACAGTTTCTTTTGCATCATTGGGTAGGGTGGTGATGTGATCTGGCTTTTGCAAGTTCTTAGGTGATATCAATATTCCTTTGATTGCTGTCATGGTGTTATTTTATAGATGGTGTCTACTCTTCTTCAACAAATTTATATTTTGCTTTTACAGCATATGGGTCTTTTTATTGCATGGTGGCTGGCTTTCTTTAATTGATTGGGAGTGTTTTTAGGAATGGATTTCCTCTTTTGAAATGTTGAAACTTAAAGAGAGCCATCAAACAATGTCTGATGTGGTTGGTTTTGGTATGTATCTGAATGAGCTGGGGATTTATTTATCACAGATAAAATCAGTTTGATGATATATGCCCTTGTTCTTTCATTTGAGCACAATTGCAACCGATCACGACGGAGCACGAACAATTAATTAGAACTCCATTTTTCTGTTTCAGACTTGTTGAAGCATGGTTGCAGATGTTAAGAAATAATAATAATTAGTTTTTTGTGATGCTTGTGATTGAGATGACAATGGCTTGGTCAAAAGTCAATTCTCTGTGCTTAATTCCTACAATGCGTTGTGAGGTAATACATCTAATCCAAGCAGGTAATAGTTGAACTAACTTACGTACAATAGGCTCTTCAATTTGATAAACCAGAGGGAACATCTCTATAATCGCATACAGAAATATAGAATGCTCTGCTCTTTCCAAACCATATCTTAGTATCATGTACCAAAACCATGTCTCCACGTTCAAGTTTATCTTGATGCAGCGCCATGAATGGCTGTTGCAATGTATGGAAGCTGTGTCGCTGACAGGATGATTAGGAATGATTCCATCGTTCTTTGCAAGAACATATCAAAGGAAGATTTCATAAAATGGATATTACAAGTGCAGTGATTAGATGCGCGCGCGCACACATTTCTATTTCAGGAAAAGAAAAAAAGGAAATCTGAGTTTTGGTCTAACCAGACGAACATTTCTGATGTGGAGCTCAGTCTCTTTGCACGCAAACCTGCACACATTGTTTTACAGACTAGGACCAAAAACCACATATTTCTGATCCCTTTTTCATTGCCATTTGGAGATACAGAGGGAAAAAATGGTAGTTTGTGGTAATAACTTACCCCAAGCAACAATAGCTTTCAGCAGTCCAAGAACGGACATGGTTATATTCCTGATGCAGCACCAACAACTCCGGCTATCGAAGAAAACGTGACAAAGAATGGCAGCATTTCCAATTGGAAAGTATATCGGCGAAAAATGCGCAGGAAGATCAAATCTGGGTCCTAGAGTTCACACAAAAAGCATCATAAGCAAATGCAAGTTGCAAACATATTAACACAAATCATGACAAAGAAATGAGAGAAGAGATAGGAAAGAGAAATACCAATGATGAAGCCATGATCGAATATTGCTCTATTCACAGCCCGACCACCAATTCCCAGAAATACGACGTACATTATACAGAAATTGACGATCAGAAGGAGCTCGGCGACGGGTTTCATTTGTTGCTCACCAGCCATCTTTGATCAAAATGGTGTTTAGGAAGAAAAGCTGTTGGAAGAAGATAGAACTGGGGGGAATTTTCAGGACCCACAAAAGTGAAAGGTAGGAAAGACCAGTAGTTGCTGATGCATGGCGTGAAGGTTTTGGTTATTCTCTTGCCCCAACTGCAGTACTCTGTCTACGAAGGGTGCACTGCGGTTGTAAAAGTTTGTGCTGTTACTTGTTCCTGGGACGAACCTGGGAAGAAAGTGATATTCTTTGCTGGTCCAAGGAGGTTATGTCTCCATTTGTCAATTATCGGCTTTGCCATTTGCAGAAAGAGAGAGATGAAAAAAAAGTTTTTAGAGAAATCTCATCATGTTTCTTTTAAAAAAAAAAAAATCAGAGTTTTAGTTCCATACTCTCTAGGTGTGGGCAGGGGCCCGTACCCGCTATCATGCTTAGTAAGAAGAAGGACAAGCGGGGGGCGGGATGATCCTAGTAGAAAAAATGATATTTATAATTTTAGAATGTGTAAATCTCGTATAATTTTTTTGAAAAAAATAGTTAAATATGAGATATATATAAAAAAATTATTTTTCTAATAGTAGACTCTATTTTTTTAAATAGAGTACACAAAATTTACACACCATGAAACTATATTTAACGTTATTCTTTAAAATATTGGTCTTGTTTAGACCGGTAAGTTTAAAAAAATTCTTAAAAAAATTTCAAAATCAAACTAGTTAACATCTTTAAATTACCTAAAACAAATTAATACTATTTAAACTTTCTAATAATTACTTAATCATTATCCAAACATAAAAGTTAAAACTTTTATAAAAGTCAAAACAAATATTACTCGCAGAAAATATTTTTCAAATACAGAACATATTTAAAAGATTATTCATATTTTTCTCTCACAAAATCCAACAAATCATAAGTCTAAAACCTTTTTATTAATTCGGTAAAATTTGGATAGTAAATTGAGATAAAAATTAAAAATTAAATAAAATATTATGAAAATATTATTTTTTAATATTATTATTTTAAAATTTAAAATAATTGAATTATTTATTATATTTTATGTAAAAATTTAAAAAAATTATAATAATTAAATGAGGTGAGTTGAGATCAAATTTGAATTCAAACTGATGATAATTTTTCTAAAAAAGAGAGAAAAGAAACCAAACATGCCATCGGTTTGCAAGTTTAGCGACCCATATATCAAGTTCATTGACCGAATACGACGTTAAAATTTCGCGCCAGTTATCGAAATTAAATTTCTGCAAGCTTCTCGTTCTCCTAATTACATGGATCTATTGATTTAATCCACTCCTAACAATCAGTTCCTTGATGGAATTTCAATTTCAAATCACTGTAAATTTATTGATTTATGATCAGTTCCACGACTCAGTCCTATGATATATGTAAATAAATATCGCACATCACATGAACTATATTTATCAACCAATATGCTAAATACATTTTCTGGTATACAAGTTTCGCACTCTTTCAAGAAAAAAAAAAAGAGACCTATTAATAAAAAGTAATATATTTTTTTTATGTGAATTTCATATGTGCACACTTTTTTTTTTTAATTAAAAAACGCGAGACTTGATTATTAATACTTTTGTGTTAACTCCAATCACAATTATTAAAGTGATATTTTTTTAATGATTTCATATATTAACAGTTTAAAAGAGCATTCATTTGAAATAGAAATATAAGTATCAACAAGTGATACTAAATTAAAAAATTAAGATAAAAAATAACATGATTTATCAATCAAGATAAATAAAGGAAGAAAAATAGAATTTCAAACGAGTATCAAACAGAATTAAGATTTAATTTATTAAATTTAAAATTTGAAATTTGAAATTTATCTTTTAAATTAAATTATCTAGTACAAACATTTTATTAGGCGTTTCATAATAAAATTTTTCTTATAGAAAACAAAATCATGATAACGTTGAGTACTTTAGGGATGATGCAGTTTAGAATCAACTTTTTCCCAGCATCTACATGCATGCAGCTAGCTACCGAACGTGTCATGTAAAAACACATGAACATAAAACATGCAGCTACACAATCGGGTGATCATCATATTGATCATCTTCAACTTCATGCGGTTGCTGATCTCTGATCTGATCTTCATCTGACGAGTCAGTGAGGAGCCCATTCCACAGCTCGTATATGTTCGAAGCCACAGTGTCCCGAGTTGTAACCATCTTCGAATCCTTGATCCCAAGTTTGAGTGGAAATGTTATCTTCAATGCGCTGATATCCTCTCTTATCGTCTCCACATCCTCTTCGCATTTGTTGAGATCATATTCTAGCGGTAGCACTGACGACTCTCCCACGATCATAATGGCTTCTAGACGCAGAGATATCTCGATCAGTTGATCAAGGAGTGTCTTTCCAACTTGCTCCACGAATAGATTAAGGAGTTCCCCAACTCGGCTTCCTTGGTCCAAAGCAGTGGCCGTCCATCCTTTGTTCTTGATCATGACCTCCCGCTTGGATTTTTTCAACTGGCTCATTTCGTTGTCTGCCATTGCCAGGAGAGTAACGATTCTGTCAATCACAATGGAATTATTCCCATTTTCAATAACCCAATTGGATGCTTCAGACTTGAACTCTCCGATCTTTGCTGCAAGATCTTCTTGCCATGACATCATGAAAACGAAATCCACGATCAGGTTTGAGAGCTGAATCCCAACTTGAACTGCTTGAACCATCATCCCAATCAAGATCGTTTTTCCTTCGTCAAATTCTTTACAGTCTTTGACCCACTCCATCAAACCCTTCTTTCTTGAATTTACGTTCATCTTTTGTTTGAACGAGTCGTCGGATTCCTCTGTCTTCCCGTCATCATCAACCCGGCCTTTCAGAATATCTAGAGTACTGTCCTTCAGGGATGCGTCTTCGATCACTGCTCCGTCGCTTTTCTTGCTCTTGATCATTATAAGCAAGTTCAGTTCTTCAAGAAACATCTTGGTCATTTCAAGATCGTCGTCGTAGTCAACTTTGTTACCCATAGATGACCTCCAAAGAAAAGATATCACAAAACAGCGCAAAAAGCGAAAAAGGAAAAAGAAAAAAAGGAACGAATTCGAAGAAAAAGAATGGGAAGTTTCAGAGATCAGGTGGAAAGATGGGAGATATGGTTTTCGCTATGATGATCTTGCTTTGAGGGAGATCAGAGAGCACCAAATTAATTAAGAATTTATAAGCGAGGGATCTTTTATTTCGGTTAGAGAGTGAAGTATGATTTTCCTTTTTTATAGGAGAGGATAAATTAATAGTACAGTGCTACCGAACCGAAGGAAGTGGAACGATCAGTGCAAATTCAATTTTTTATTATTTTCCTTTTTTATTTTAATCATTTTTTATACAATTTTAAATATTTTAAAAAATATCAATTCACTAATATTCAAATTTTTAATCATTAAGTAAAAAAATTAAAAATTAAAAATTCAATCGATTACTTTTATCTTCCAAATTAATATATACATGCGATGGGGACAAGTGGGCGGGTCGTATTTATAATAAGGAAAATTTTATACACCACACTACTATCCCATTCTCATCTTATTATGTAAGATGTGACACATTTATTACTATTAGATGATCTTTTATTAAATAATATTTCATCAACTAATGATGATAGGGTTGTGCATCCAGATCCGACTTTTTAAAAGCGGGCAGATATCCACTCGGATAAACCGGATTGAAACCCGGGCAGATATCCAAATTTGAACCCGGGATATCCAGATTTTATTCTTCATTTTTTTTGGGTTTTTGTTTTTTTTTTTTAAATATGCTTTTACGACTTTAAAAATACTTTTCTTTAAAAAAAAACTTTTTAACATTTTTTAAAAGGCTTTTTCATCCAAATTTGGACTGGATATCTGGAATTTATTCCATGTTTTTTTGTTTTTGTTTTTTATTGGCATTTTTTTTTATATAATGAATATTTTTTAGGCATTTTTTAAAACTTTTTTATTGCCTATTCAATTTTTTATAAAAGAAAATAAATAATAATAGACATCAACATACACAATACATTACATACTTTATATTGTTGCTTACAAGGAACAAATAGTGAAAAATTTAAAGCAACAACAAAGAACCATGGAAGAACATTTGAAGTCGAGTCCCCTATCCTCTTTATTGTGAGCTATGGGAAACAAAGAACTGGAAATCAAGAAATTAGTAAAAAAATCATATCCTGACTGATATGCATGTATATTAGAGAAAAAAGGAGAGAGTGAGAAAGCATAATAAACACAATGGCAAGCCATGGAAGATGCATAACACAATCTTTCTCTTCATCTTTCATACACCACCATTGTCTTCTCTAAAGCTCATCTCAGGGAAACAAAAAGAGAAATAATGGTGTGAAAAAATGTAGTTCATAGTTTGAGTCATGATCTATCCACATCTACATTTAAAAAGCGGTAGATGCTCACATGGATATGGACTCAGACAAAAATGTAAACCTAGATATAATTTATCCATATCTACATCTAAAAAGAAAAAGATGCTCACATAGATATGAACTCAAACAAAATTGTAAACCCAGATCTGGGAGAAGCTGCACTGTGAGAGAGTAAGAAATCAAATTTGAAACCCATTTGTCCCAAGTTTTCTCAATAACCAAACAGGAACGAACTAAATCGAGAGAGGAAAAGAGAGAGGGAAACCTTGTGGATCTTATTTTATAGCCTTTGGCAGAGACAATGGTGAGAGAGCGAAGCCTCTGAGTGAGGGCAGCGATTATGTGGAACATTTGAGGAAGAATCGAGCCACAGTCCCTGCTAGTCACTGGCGGCGATAGATTTCGTTTAGGGATGCTAGGGTTTCGGGAGAGAGAGGGAGAGAGAGAGCATCGATCTCATAAATTTTTTTGCATTGGGTAAATTAATTTCTTAGTCCGTATTGGGATCAAGCATAGGGAATGGTGCCTCAATCCAATGGACACAATAAGGAGTCGCTTATGCTTAAAAGAAAAGCATCCAGTTGCAGATATCCGGCTTAAAAAGGGGATCCGTAACCGGATCCGGGCGAGTATAAGATTTTTCTACCTGCTTGGGGTCAATCCGAGCAGTTATCCACCCAGATTAACTCGGGTTTCCGAGTTTCGAACAGGACTGGAAAAAAATTTGACTCGATTCTACACTTTTAAATGATGATAAATATGTTACATCTTATATAATAAGATACAAATAGAATGAAAATATCAAGTATACCATTACTCTTATAATAACAATGGTTGGTAAAAAAGAAAAATAATTGGCGACTACTTTAATTAATTATTCTGCTAGGGAGGACTCGAGTTAGAATATGGTTTCATAGAATTAAGACAGGCATCTCAGTTGGGCATGCTTATCGAGATCATACCCTCAATTAATATAAGCTAACAACTCTGGATGTGCAAGTGCCAGGCCAAGATGGAAGGAAAAAGTTCTAACATGAGAACATTTTGTGATGGATGGCTCTACAGCCACCAGCGGAAGCCACGGCTAGTATTGTTTTTTTTTATATATATATATTTTTAAATATTTTTTTAAAAAATAAAAAAATTATAATATTATTAAAAAATACATACTTAATCATTAAATAAAAATAAATAAATAAATTAATAATTAGGAGCGAGAGCTACCAACTCCTGGCGAGACATCTATCATTTCCATTGTGATAAGATTAGGTGGATATTGTTGGCTAGGTTGTGTATAAAATAAAGAAAAATGATAGATGCAACCGCCTGAAGTAATCGGCGTGCAACCGGCTTATCCATGTCATCCGTTTCATTTTTTTACTTCATCTTCCTCTCCATTCCGTTCCCCCCCTCTCTCTCTCTCTCTCGAAATTTCATTTCTCCCTCCCTTCCTCCCTCCATCTCCATCTTCGTCTCCGTCAGACGTTTCCCTCTCCCTCGAAGACGCTAATCATTCCCTTACTAAACTCTAGAGATGAGTCTTTTGCACGAATGGAAGCACAAATATCATGACGCCTTGCCTCTGCCGAATGCTCAAATACCATGGCCCCTTGTTCTGAAATCACTCCAGGCCCTCAAGTTTGCCAGGGAACTCGACCGCTTCACAAGTTTGTTCTTTTTTATTTTTTAATTTAAAATTTTGGGGGCCGCCCATTGTTTGGTTGTTGAGAAATTGTTTTGGAGAAATAGAGAAATTTTTTAATCTAACGAATTGATTTAGTTAATTTATTGATTTTCCTCTCATTTTTGTTTTACGCAAGCGTTCCTTGGTACTCCTCATGGACGGTAACAACGCCACGCTCACTGTTCCGCATCGCAAGCTTCTTCTTCATTGTGCTAAACACTCACAACTCACACAACAAAGAAAAAAAAGTATCAAAGTGTGGGCTGGAGAGTTCTGGAGAATTTGAGTTTGGGTTCTAGAACCAGTTTCAGTTCACTCACTTTCTTGTATTTCAAAAACATCTAAACACTCAATTTTGACCAAAACTAACAATCCAAATACCTCGTCAATATCACAAAACATCAAAACTAACCAAAAAGAATCCAGTACTTCAATAAAAGTTAAGATATTGATTCTTAAAAGAACAGAGACTCAACTATCTCAGTACCTCCTAGGAGCACCACCTGCAGCACGACTAAACACCTGTGCAGGAACAACAGGTTGTAGCTCGGCTTCAACAAGCCTAGGGATATCAGACATACCAAGAGCAGCAAGCATATCAAGGGTCTCCTTATCAACCTTAATTTCATCAGTCTTAATAGTAGACTCATCTGGAACAAAGTCCATACGACGCTCCCGCTCTTATTCTTACAGCTTCAGTGAAATGCCACGCACTGGACCCTTATGAAACCACTTCATCAGGTGGGTAGAGAAGCCAGCAATCTTATTGCAGAACCTCTTTGAGGGGATGATGGCAACCTCCTCCAAGATCTTCTTGTTGGTGTGGAAGTCCAAGGTCATCCGAGATTAGTACCTCTCAATCACCTGGCGTGAAGACTTCTTCACAATCTTGGTTCGAACATGAGAAGTTCGATTAAATTACTGTTCTCGGGGAGGGCAAGGAAGCCGCACGAGGATACTCGGCGAGGCACTACTTGGCCGCCAACGAGAGGTGATGCATTTTCTTGTATTTGGAGTCTTAGAAACTTGCTATTGGCTTGGTTGTATCAAGGAAGAAATGATGTAAATGCAGAAGAGCAGCTGCGATGGGGGTTAAGAATGCATGCAAAGTGTTTTATAAATTGTTGGAGACAAAATTAGCTGGTTTGGCCATGGAAGACTCGAGAACACTTTCTCTTCTTGTTTCTTTCGTCCGTTTTTTTTTTTTTTATATTTTATTTAAATCATCTGACGTCATCCGACTACATCGCGGTTTCTCACAGCGGTTGTACCTAGCAGTTCTATAAAATGAATAAGGTGAATCAACTCCTCTACTCTGATAAACTTAGGGTACGTTTGGAAACCAAACTCAACTCATCATTACAACTTTTTTAAATTTCAACACAAAATATAATAAATAATTCAACTTTTTCAAATCTCAAAATAATAATAATATTAAAAAATAATATTCTAACAATATTTTATCATCTCAATTCAACTCAACTCAACTCAGTTCAACATCCAAACGCAACCTTACTAAAACTTTTTTTTGGACAAAATCAATGGAGGGTAGGATTAAACTCAATGGAGGGTAGGATTAAACTCAACGGTGATGGCTGCTGTTTGGGGAACTCAAGTAGTTCTGGTGGAAGAGGTGTGGTGAGAAATGAGCATTGGAAAACTACTGGTTGCTTTCTCTTCCGGAAGGCACAAACAACAGTATCTTCCCCTTCGTGCGAATATCTCCGTGCAAAAATTTTCAGCAAATCTCGCCTGGGTCTCTGTAAATCTCTCCTCTCTCAGGCTCGTCTCTTTCACCCCCTTCCCTACCCACCAGAGATCTCACTTCCTTAGAGATACAGTGTTTGTATTATTTTCTTTTGTTTTCTCGGATTCATGGACTTGTGAGGGTGGTGTTTGGCAGGCACAATACATAATTATTCAAGATAAAGTTATAACCAGATTGTATCTCTTCGTGGGATGAAACCAGACAACATTACGAACTTGAGCATGTAGTTGCTTTTTACAGATTAACCCAATTGGTTGATGTGCTGTGATTTTGAGCCACTCAAAGCATCCTTTCTCGGTAAGTCCACATGAGATGTTACTTGAGATTTTCCATTTGCGCGCTTGCTTATTTTGGAGATTCCAGCTTGTAGCCATCACTCCCCGTGCTGTTAGAGAACTAGAGATAAGGTCACTGCTGTTCTTATCCATTGACGAAGACCACGATTTTCTCGCGTTGAGTCTTTCCAAAGGTGGTCGGCTTTTTTTTTTTTTTGGGGGGGGGGGGGGGGGGGGGGGGGGGGGGGGGGGGGGGGGGGGGGGGGAGGGGCAAGAGGATGGTGGATTTTTGTTTGGAATTGCGATGTGGAAAAATTAGACGAGTGTATGATGTAGAAAATAAAATCGGCTTCTGTTTATAGTTTTTCTTTTAATAAATGGGTCTTTTTTTTTAAAATAATTCTGTCCCGGTGAATCTTGAAAATTATTCATGTATGGTTGATGGCAATTAGTTGGTATCAATCATGGTTTGCTTCGCATGATTTTTGTAATGGAATAAAGGCACTTGGTTCGTATAATTGATCACATCACTGTCTATTTCTTCTCGATTTCAAACTTTTAAGTTTAGACAATTATATATATATATATGAAAGAACAAACCTCAAATTAAGTAAACAATAATAAGAAGAAGAAGAAGATGAAGAAAAGCGCAACACGATTAAATTAATTGAAGTATATATAAAGCCAAATGTAATACTAAAGAGTGTCAAATAGATCATGATAAGATCAAAGAGAGGACTTAGAGTTTTATTGATGGTCGTAATTTTATCGATATTCATGATGATGATAATACGAGTGGCCTAATTCTGAATAAATTGGATTTCATTAAACATAAATCTGATATTCACATAAATCTGGACAAAAATCAACAACAACATACTCGGATAAATTATCAGAATTATCCGTCTTCTCCCCGTGGAACTGCTCCTTCACATCATCATCTCGGCCTGCTTCTTTCCCTTGATCATCAGTTGCCCGATCTTCAGCACTGCTCATGATCACTACCGGATCCTCTGCATCTTTTTCCTTTCTTTCGGTACCATCAGGTTCTCCAAGATGAGAATGATCATCGCTGCGATTCCCATGTAAGCCAAACTTCGTTTCCAATTCAATAATCATCTCGTCGAGACGATCCTGTCCGTCCAAGACTTTTCTCAGCTCTTCGCTGAACATCTTCGTATCTATATGCTGGAAACCTTTCTGCGGTGATTTACGTATGGCCATGAGTTCCATACCTGCTTGAAATTTCCGCAGCGACTCGAGTGTGGCCTTCAGTTCGCGACTTTCTCGACCTTTCCGCAGTGATTCAAGAATGGCCTTCGTTTCCCTATATTCTTCACCGTTCAGCTGCGATTTAAGTACTGTGGCCTTCACTTCCCTACCTTCTTGACCTTTCGGCATTGATTCAGTTATTGGCTTCAGTTCCTTCATCTTTCCGCCTGTACTGGTATTTTTCTGCTTTGAATCTGATCTGGTGAGGATTGCAGGATCCTCGTCTTTGTAACCTTTGTTAGCCATTGATGACCCCTACAAAAACAAATAGAGAAAAACAGAAAGGAAGCTTAAAGAGTGAGAGAGGCTGCTAGGGAAATAGGTTTAAGAGAGAGAGAGAGAGAGATAACAGTTCCTTTGTTTTGATTTGGTTTCGCGTGCGGAAACTGATCTAGTTTTCTTGACGGAGATCGGAGAGAATTACGGGATTGAAAAAGAACTTGATTGGTTATGAGAGCAAGAGAAGTTATGCATCTCAGGTTATTCAAATGAGTGATTCAAAAAAAAAAAAAAAGTTATCAAATGAGAAGATAAACATCATTATTCAGAAAATAAAAAAGAAAAATAAAATAATGATAGTTTTGCCAAATGTCACCACATCAGCACGTACGTTAGATATTGTTAACAGCTTTCAAATTTAATTAATTTTTTTAATTATTATTCTCATTAATTATTATTTGTTTTTCAAGAGTGCACGGCGGAGGGGGGTGGAGGGAGAGCCCCTGATCTCCCAGCCATCCGAGTTGCTAGAGAGCGCCAATTGCGAGAGCCACGCCTCGCCAGTGAACCATCCAATTAAAGCTTGGAGTACGTTGTTCTTTCAATACATTTTGAGAGAGAGTGATATTTATTAATAAAATATTATTATTATTATTATTTTATATAGTTTATATATGGTTTTAAAGAGTAGGTGATGTTTAATATTTTATAACTATAAATATAATTTCTTTAAAAAAAATATACGCATAGAAATTATTTGCTTATCTACGTGGAATGATTTGCATTTTCTTGTATACGTGGGAATTATGAAGCTTTTATACGTGCTTATGTCTTGTTTGGACACACAAACATTCTCAGATATTTTAAAAAGTTGTTTGGTAAACAAATCTCATTTTATCTTAAAATTTTTTATAATTTCATCTCTAAACATTATTTAAATAATATAAACACTTTTCAATTTTAAATTTTTAATATTTTCATTTAATTATTACAATTTTTACAAACCTCAAAATAAAAAATAATATTAAAAAATAATATTTTAACAATATTTTAACCTTATAATATTTTTATTCAATTTTTTCTCTCTCATTTTTTAAAACTCAACAAAACATCTTAACTTAAATAATTTGATCAATACTATTTTACAAATAATTCTACTACTATTCACAAAATTCTGAAATATTCAAAATATCCAAACGAGCCTAAATGAAACAATAATAATAAGAGAATATCTTCAAACCGGTCGATCTGCTATTCCTCTAATTTCAGCCCTCCAATGAGTATTTGCCATGTAGTTCTTCTATTTTACATCTCATATGCCTGCCTACAGTTGATAATGTTGTGAAAAAAGCTCCCTCGTTTCTCTTTGCTCTGCCCTCCCGTGAAAAAATCCCCTTCCCCTCTCTCAACTATAATTTCTCGACCAGTTATGAGGAGGGCAAATGAGTTGGTCATTTCGAACTGACAGATCGCTACAAACATTAGCTTTGTGGAGTGAAATTATAAATAAAAAATTATAGCTAGCTAGCGTATGCAAGATATCAGAGTTTGAAATGGCAGAAAAATAGAAAGTGATGTGATTCATGGTAGTAGCCCTATTCCTTGGGATTGCTCTCACTTGCAGGAGGATAACGATGTTTCCTATTGGGCCATAAAGCATAAATCTTACTCATTCCTAGAAATTAAAAAAAAAAAAAAAAAAAAAAATTTGATAGCAAAAGACTATGATTAATTTTTTGAGAGAATATTGTGATCTCTCCGAAGGGAAGAAGGAAGAAAATCTACTATAAAATAGATTTTTAATTTGTGCAATGCTAACTTTCACTTCTTAATATTGGCCATTCGGCAAATTGGGTTAGACTGATCTGCATAATTCTTATATTATATTCCATATCGATCTATTGAAGTCTTTTTTTGAAATTTTAGGATTTAAAATGTAATCTCGTCTGAAAAATGTTGTGGATGGGCGACGGAACAAACTCGGGAGAAAGAGCTTCATGGGGGCGACGAAACTTGGTGGGTGAGAAGACATTGTCTGGCAGTGGCGGCGACTGATTTGGTTTCGTGCGGCGGCGATCTGGGTTCCGTGCGGTAGCGATCTGGTTCTTTTCAAAATAAAAGAGATGAAGTTCGAATGAGATTAGATTAATTTCGTTGTTTCTCTTCTCAGAATTTACTTCCATTGGTTTTATCAGGTGAGATCAGATTTATTGAGTCTAGTGTAAAACTTCATATGTGTCTTGTTTTGATTGGAGGCTTTTAAACGACCAACACCAGCCCGACCGTTCCAAATAGGAACTTTAATAATAATATTTGGCAGAAAATTTTCAAAGCGTCGTATAGCATATTATATATTGATGCTGCTGTTGAGTTTTTTTTGGACAATATTCATTAATTAAATGTTCAATAATAATTGTAAGATTCACTCTACATATGTATCTCTCACTAAGAATTTGATCGATTTTTATATTTTGAAAATAGTCGATCTAGCAAGGTTGTATGTAATTAAATTGACACTTTTATAAATATTGCCTATGAAAGGATATCAATGATGCTCACAATCCGTTCCGTTGTAACGCAATTATTAAGGATGGATCACAAGATGTGATCCATTGATATATAAAAACACATGAGAGAATGGTTATTCCTAAAAAATATGAGAGGATTCCATAAGCCTCCACAAACTTCACAACTTCCAACCGATGGATCAGTAAAAGGGATAGAACTTTTTATACAAAATGAACTAGTGCTCCCACAAGCACCTCAAGGCCTTGAAGGAGCAAAAGGGATATATATGTAGAACTTTTTTTTTTTTTTTTTAATGTTACTTTTCTTTTCCAATAATAATTATTTTAATTTTAGTTGATTGATGAACATGAGTTTTTTCAGAGGAATATATATTAGTGTCATTTTACGTGATTATTTCTCTTACAAAAAGATATGGAATTTACCAATTTTGATTTTGAAAGGATATAATTGTCATTTTAGGTTGTCGCATTTGCTAGGACTCGTTCAATAATTTTTTCTTGATATAAATTTTTTTCTTATTGTTGTATTTAATGGAGTTGAAATATTCTATTTATATGTGGATGTAGATAACACATTTAATAAAGTGTTTATATGACATAATTTGATTTAGAAGAAAAATTTTAAAATTTGAATCTTATAAACTCAATCTTACTATTTACGTGATGTGGATGGTGTGTTATACATACCGAATTGATAATAGAATAACTTGATGAAGTTGTATGAGTGGAGACAGATAATAAGAGTACTTTTATTTGAATAATTCTATTTAAAAGCTTTTACATTACATACCATTCATGTGACATAATTTGATTTGAAATAAAAATTTTTAAATTTGAAAATTACAAATCAAATTATGCCATGAGGATAGTGTGTGGTGTAAATGCATTCAAGTAACAATATTATTTTTATTAGATAATGATAAACGTACAGCTCTTTTACAACTATCTTACTACTCACTTTAGATCAATTAATTTAATTGTGCCACTTCATTAAAAAAATATTTTTAACATCCTCTCTCTGCTCTCCCCTTATGTAGAGGTCTCCCTTTCTTGTCTCTGTACAGGCCTCAATCCTACTGATAACTTTCCATGAGAGATATTCTAGGGGGTGTTGGAAGTGGATTCTAGTGCAAGATGGAAGAAGATCTGGAGAAGCTTTACAAGAGACTTTCTCTTACTAAACAAGAGGAAGAGGCAATTCAAGCAGTTGAAGATGTGCTCGTAGTCGCAAATGCTTGATAATTATGCTGTTAAATTCTCGGCACTATAACAATGATGCTTTTAAGCAAACCATGAAGAAAATCTGGCGTCCTAGGAAGGCTATAAAGTTTTGAGATCTGGACTCAACTATGATGCTTGTGGAATTCGAAGATGTTCGAGATAAAGCTTGAGTAATACGTGATGGGCCTTGGTCATTCGATAAACAATTGGTCCTGGTAAATGAAGTGGACGGGACACAACAAGTGAATCAGATTCTATAAACTAAAGCCCTATTATGGGTTCGCATTCATAATCTACCACTCATTGCCCAAAACGAGTATATTGGAAATTTGATTGGAAGTGCCATTGGGAGGGTGGAAGAGGTGGATTTGAAAAAATGTGAGATGGCTTGGAGTGAGTTTATGCGAGTACGAGTTTATTTAGATATCACAAGACCTCTATTAAGAGGGAAAAAGATTAACATTGGTACTTCTGAACCTAAATGGGTATATTTTTTTATGTATGAAAGGCTCCCAAATTTTTGTTACTGCTGCGGAAAATTGGGCCATGGTCACCGCGACTATTCACACTAGAAGACTGATATGGAATCATATGAATCTGAAGGATTCCCTTATGGTCAATGGTTGCGTGCTAGGGGTAATGGTGGAACGAGCTGGGGAGACATGAATAGAAACGTGAATCTGGGCATGCTTCACTGTCGGTGGAAACTCCAGTGGCCAATGATAGGAAAGAAACAATGTTGGTGAAACTCAAGGAAAAATATTTGAACAAATCTGTCACAATGAAATTGGGGGTGTAGTATCGCATGAGATTACATTTGAAGATGGGAATGTGCCGGAGGATCCTCTCGCAAAAATCACGGAATTCTAAAATTTGAATGGTAATGAAATCGAGAAATTGAGGATTATAAGCATGGAGATGGAAATACGAAAAAAAAATGAGGAGGACAAGTTTATCTCCAATTCTATAGGAGGAGATACGAATGTGGATATGGGCTTGGAAGTGGGCTTGAAGCAATATTTGAATCAACAAGGAAAATCTGTTGAAGATGGACCATTAGTAAATTTCATACAGTTGGAGGGGGCTAAATGTGGAAAAGGAAGATGCCATCTAGTCGAGCCCAGGAAGCCTTTCATCAACAACCTCCAAATACTAGAAAGAAGAGAGTAGTACCAGAGCAAGAAAAAGAGTAGGGACGTTCTCCAAAACGAATTCAGGTACAGAAGAAAACAAATGAAGATCAGGGGGAATAACAACACAATTCATCAGTGGAAGCTGGTATTCAACTCGCCGGTCACAATGAAAACCTTCAATTGGAATACCTGTGGGCTTGGGAACCCACGCAGTATTCGAACCCTTCTAGACATTTTCAAGAAAGAAGATCCTGACTTCTTGTTTCTACAAGAAACAAGGCTTTCTGCTCATGAGATGAATTCAAATTCCTTATGTGTTCCTTTAATTGCTTAGCCATTGATTGTTTTAGGCGTAATGGGAGAATAGTTATGTTATGGAAAAAGGAAGTGAATTTGTCTATCCTTAATTATTCAAAATTTCATATTGATGCAATGATCAAAGAGGATGGGGTTAATAAAAAGGAGTGGTTTCTCACAGGAGTATATTGGTAGCCTGATACTACTCATAGGAGTGAAACCTAGAATTTAATTTGTACATTGTGTAGAGGGGAGAATAGGGCTTGGTTAGTCTTTAGGGATTTTAATGAAATAATAAGTCAAAATGAGAAGTGGGGAGGTAGACATCAAGCTGAGAAGCAAATGAAAGAGTTTAGAGATGTTCTAAGAGATTGTTATCTAAGGGATTTGGATTTCAAAGGCCCCAAGTATACTCGGTGTAACAAGAGGGGAGGCTTGTCTAGTATAAGTGAGTGACTAGATAGGTTTGTGGCAAATTCTTATTGGTGTCAATTATTTCCTAGAGCCATTGTTATTCATGGCACAGTTGCATGCTCTGATCACTTGTCTATATGGTTGGATTCAGAGGGTAATTATGTTCATAGAAAAGGAAAAAAAAAAAAAACCTTTTTAGATTTGAAGCAATATGTGTGGGAGAGGTAGGGCATGCTAAGATTATTGAAGATGCTTGGAGTCATGGGAAGCAGTAAAATGTATGAAGTAGTGGATATGATTCAAGGATGTAGTCAGAAATTAGAAATCTGGAACAGAAATCATTTTGGCAAATAACATCATCAACTTCATAATGCTAAATAGAACTTGAGTTTGGTGCATGAGAGAGACCCAGAAGGTATTGATATCTTTGCTTTTGTAGCTGCAAGACAAAAAGTACAAATGTCGTTAGAAAGAGAGGAAGTCATGTGGAGGTAAAGATCTCGAGCCTTGTGGCTATATGAAGGTGATCAGAATACCAAATACTTTCATGCAAAAGCCTATCAGCGAAGGAAAAATAGTAGTATACAGAAGCCACAAGATGAAAATGGAGATCGACAGGAGGGAGAGGCTAGAGATAAACTCATCATGGATTACTTCCAAACACTTTTTACAGCCTCTGATCAGAAGGGCTTTTTTGTTTTTCTGGAGAATCTTGCAGGGAAAGTGATAGATAGCATGAATGAAGAACTCTCTAAAGAGTACACTAAAGATGAAGTATATAAGGCCCTACAATATATGAACCCCACCAAAGCCCATGGACCTAACGGTGTGGCCCCTATTTTCTTTCAGAAGTTCTCGCACATAATAAGCAAATCTATTACTGCTGCAGTCCTCAAAGCCCTTAATTTTGGTGAGATCCCACATTCCATAAATCACACTTTTTACTTTGATACCTAAGAAGAAATCTCCTATAAACGTGACTGATTTTAGACTCATTAGTTTGTGCAACGTTATCTACAAGTTCATTTCTAAAGTGATTGCTAATAGATTGAAACTTGTGCTTCCCTTCATAATTTCTAATTCCCAAAGTGTCTTTGTTCCTGGAAGGCTCGTAATTGATAATGTATTGATAACATATGAACTGATCCATTACTTATGGCAGAAGATGATAGGTAAAAAAGGATTCATGTCTCTGAAATTGGACATAAGCAAAGCCTATGATAAAGTAGAATGCGATTTCTTGGAAACTGTTATAAAGAGGATGGGGTTTGAGCATCGACTGATCAGGCTGATTATGGTGTTTGTTCAAATTGTCTCGTTTTCTATTTTGATTAATGGAGAACCAATAAGGCTTATAATTCCTAGAAGAGGATTGAGACAAGAAGATCCCCTCTCTCCTTATGTTTTCTGGCTATGCACTGAGGGTTTTGTTAGCTTATTGAAGGAAGCTGAGTATAATCAGACAATACCTAACATTAAAATATGTAGAGGAGCATTTCGAATGACCTACATACTATTTACAAATGATAGCATAATATTTTGTGAAGATGATGCTGAGACCAACATGCGAGTACAATGTTTGTTGAAAATACATGAAAATGCCTTTGGCCAAAAAATAACAAAGAGAAACCTTCTATGGGTTTTAGTAGGAATGTACCAGCTCTACAACAAGATGAGTTTGTGTCTTCATGAAGGGTTAGTCAAGTACAACATTATGAGAAATACTTGGGTTTACCCCTAATGATTGGAAAATCAAAATCTCAAGCTTTTTTAGAGATTAAACACAAAGTATGGCAGAAACTGCAGAGTTGGAAGGAGCAAATGTTTTCTCAAGGGGGAAGAAAAGTATTAATCAAGACTGTGGCTCACTCTGCTTTAAGTTACCTGGTAGCCTATGTTCTGATCTTGAAAATATGATAGTTAGGTTTTGGTGGGATCAGAAAAATGATGAGAGGATGATACACTGGATCAGTTGGACCAATATGTGACTCCAAATTTAGAGGAGGCCTCATTTTTAGGGATTTGAGAACTTTTAATATGTCTTTATTGGCAAAACATGGGTGGAGGATTTTACAAGAAGAATGTAGTTTGTTATAGAGGATCTATAAGGCTAAATATTTCCCATAGAGATTTTCTTTTGAATCCTCCTTGGGTAACAATCCCTCTTATGCCTAGAGATGAATTTGGGAAGCAAAAGAACTACTTTTTAAAGGCTGTAGATGGAGTGTAGGGAATGAAAAATTTGTGAAAATATGAAAGGCACATGGATCCTAGGTCATCAGGCTCTGAATAAAGAAATTACTCATGTGGAGATACAAGAGAATAATAAGACTGTGGACAATCTAATTTATAGCAATACCATGGAGTGGAATACCCGGAAGATTAGAGCTCTTTTCAATCCAATTATAGCAATTGACATTTTGAATATTGTGATCTGTCCAAGAGATCATAAAGATAAGTGGACATGGGTTTAGGAAAAGAATGGAAAGTACAGTGTCAAAAGTACATATCAATTCTTTAGAGAGCAGCAAAATAGAAGTCCAGGTGAAAGTTAGATGCTAGCAGAAAAAAAGCCCTCTGGCTTGCTCTATGGAAACTGAGAATTCCTAACAAAGTCAAAGTCTTTGATGGAGGGCTTGTTGGGATGGCTTACCTACTATCTTGAATCTGAAATAGAAGCACATTGAAATGGATACCAACTGTATTTTTTGTTAGGATCACACAGAAGATCTACCACATGCTATGATTTGCTGTCCCCTCATTCATGAATACTGGGATAAATTTTTACCTTTACTCAAAGGTATCGATAAGCACATGCATGTGAAATACATTACTCTTAGTGCGAAAGAGATGGGCTCTATTGATGACCTGTCTAAGTTTTTTCTATTAGCATGGAAATTTTGGTATAGAAGAAATAAGATGCTGCATAATAAGGTATGTCTGACTCCTACTCAGGTGATTGAGTATGCGTTATCTATGCTAAAATTTCGTAAGGAATTGAAAACCTCTCCAAGTTTAAACTTGACAACTTATATCAGTTAGAAACCTCCCACTAGGTATTTTTCGAAACTGAATGTTGATGGAGCTATGTCCTTTGATCAACATAAGACAGGTATGGGTGTCGGTGGTGACTCCTAGTGAGTTGGAGTTGTTGAAGACAACCTACAAGGTGCCAAGAATCGTAGAGTTTGAGGTGTCGTGCCCAAATGAAGGCGCCGTGGACTCTGAAGGGTACGCCTCGAAGGTGGATGTGTACCCTAGCATGTTCTTCAGTGTCCTTAGGTTGCCTTTCTATCGTCCAATTCATGATGTGATGTACTACCTCCACTTGGCACCTGCCCAGCTCCACCCAAACGGGTGGAGGATCCCGGTATTGTGCGAGCACTAGAGGAGGCAGGTTTAGAGTACCTTAATCTCACTGCATGTGAGTTCCCCCTTACTCACAATCTTCTGAAGTAGAGTGGCAACACATGCAGTTTCATGTCCATTCAAGCGTTGGCTTGGTTGGAGCTGCAATATAACAGGGAAAAGTGGTAGATTCGATACTTTTTCTTTTTTTCTGGTAGGGGGTGGGAGTTCCTGGTCGAGCAGGTCAACCGGTGTGACTACCCTGTTTCGTGCCATTTGGGGGGTCATGGGCGATGACAAGAGCTTCAGATCCTTAGCAACTCCTTAGGAAGTGAGCCAAATCACAGTCGTTTGCGCTTGGGTGAAAGCTCATCCAAACGCTATTTTTTTCGAGGCACTATTGGATGAGGGCAGGCTTTGACGATATTTGCCTCTTCCGACCAACATGCATTTTACTGACCGAACTGTACCGATGCAAGCGATTGTGCCTCAGGTTCGTAGGCATTCCCCTAGCCCGTAGTAAGGGAAGGGGAAGAAACCCAAGAGGGAGTCTCCTGTCAAAGTTGACTCTAACAAAACACCCATCCCCCTTCTGGAGCAAACTTCTGTTACGCTACTCGTTCAACTGCCAAAGCCATTGTCGCCGAAGAAAGTGGTGGTGATTGTACCGCCTTCTCGTGCTGTGCCTTCTCTTTCTTCCCCATGAGGGGCGGGTAGCTCTAATTCTCTTCAGCAAGTTCGGGCCGATCCTCCAATGGCCAATCTTACTTAGCCTGGGGGGATTCTTCCAACTATTTCAGAGGCTTCTTCTCCGACCCCGCCGGGCAATGTGGGGGTCGTGGAACTCTCATTTGGAGAGGAGTTGCTCTCTTTGCGATTCTATGGGGTCCTCTTGGACCGTCCTATTTGGGAGTCTCAGATAGTGCCCCCGTCCCCAGACATTGATCTCGAGAGTGTTCCTTCACCCTTATTCGAAGAGCGTTCTGCTAGGGGTGAGGATCTCCTTGATTGGGTTTCTATCCTGAATTCTCCCATCACTTATTCTATTGAAGTCGATGTTATATTGATTGAGCCCAGTTTGGAGGGCGAGGGAGGTAATGATGTTGTGTCTGGGAGGGAGATAACGAGGGTCGTGACATGGGCCGAGGGGGTTCTGGCGGATGCACCCGAGACTGAGGTCACGATGATGTCAGTGGAGGTCAGCGAAGCTTTGACTATTGCGGTCGATGCCAGGGCTCATTTGCCCTCCACTTACACCACCCCCGCCTTGGCTTTGGCAGAAGCTGGAGCTGGGGCTGAAGTTAGCGAGGGTGGTGAGGCCCTGACCACTCTGGTGTACACTAGTGTTTCTTTAGCCTTCACTGACACCATCCCAACCTTGGCGTCAACTAGGGTTGATGCTGAGGCAGGGACGATATCAGCAAGAGAGACTGAGGGAACCCCCCTCGGCTTTGGTACAGATTCGTCAGCAGCTGGCGAGGCTTCAACAGTTTCCATGGGCTTAAGGGTTGAAGGGATTTTCGATCGTGCCGTGTAAACAGATGGTGAAGGCGAAGGACTAGGAGGTCCATCCCCGGTGGGGTTCATGATGGGTGCTGAGGCACCAAGGTGTGGTGGCATTATGCTCGAGAATTTTATGAGGAGAGGGGGGATGCTACCCCAAGGCCAACGATAGGCAAGGCCCGTGCTAACCATGTATAGGAAATGGTTAAGAGGCTTAGAGAGTTCTTCTATAGGGTCATCTATCGACTCGCCACATTTTCCTTTAAGTTTTCTTGGTGCATTTTCCTTCGACACTAACTTGAATTTTTCATGGCAGGGCGTAGAATGGTTAGCGGTGTTCATTGTGGATGATCGGGAGGGGCTGGAAGGAGAGAACTGGGCGCTTCGATCTTTGTTACGGTTGACCTTGCGTTGTGCCAAGGAAGAGAGGGAGACAAAAGAGGAGTTGGAGGAAACCCTCGTCAAGGTGCATTTCAGTCGACGACGGAGGTAGAAGAGGATATTTCGGCTTCGTCAACGCAAGAACCAACTTAAGTTTGACTTGGTGAAGTCCCGAAAGGAGGCTAGCTCGCATCATCTCAAAGCAGCATTATCCACGAAGGTGAGGGACAATCTCCAAGGGTTGTTCGATCTCCAGCAGGAGGAGTTGAAGCGGCTGCAAGTTGAAAATTCGAAATTGCTCAAACATCATGACTCCAATACCCGGTCATACAAATGGTTGGATGGAAGGTTCGAGGAGGCCTCTGAGTCTCTGTAGAAAAAGAGGGACTCTCTAAAGTTAAAAAATAAGAGAGTGAAGGACTTGGAGGTTGAGAAAGCTAAGGTCAATCATGTGATAGTCGTCCATGATGCCACCATTCGGGACTTGAGCTCTCACCTTGATAGCGTTGAGTCCGCCCTTCCCCGACTGCGCAAGGAGTTGTCACATGTCCATTTGATTCGTGACTACGCTTAGAATTACGATTATCTGAAGGGTTTAGAGAGAATGAGAGATCTCGTGCTCTTGAATCTCCAAAGCAATTTGAGGGCATTGAAAGTGTAAGAACTCCCTCGATAGGGAAAGAGCATGAAATGTGATGCCTCGATAGGGAAATAGCTAATCCCAAGCGCACTCTCATACAACCCTGCCAGTGTCAACCCTGCCAATTGACTACTTTTTTCCTTGTATTGATGTATCTTCAATTTCCTTTGTTTGTACTTTGTACTAATGTTAATGGAGTTCTTCATGCATATTTTTCTCCTATTCTTGGGTTCTTTTTCTTCTTTGCTTTTACATTTTCTTTTCATGCTCTAAGGAGTGTATCTAGTGAAGGGCGATGTCATTCGTATCATGAACAATCCATAAGCATAATTTATTCTTTATCGTAATCATATGGTCCCAATTTACTGCCATCGGCTTGGGGGGGTGGTGCTCCTTGGGAGTTAAGTCATGTTGTGTAGAGACTGGGCCCATACCTCTCGGGGAGAAAGGTTGGGATGCCTTAGGCTAAACCCTCCTCTTTGGTCTCCCTGGGGGGAACGAGTCGTTACATAGCTGAGGAGTTTAATGTACCTCTAGAAAAAATAAACAAGTTAATATAACTCATCTTCAGTGTGCAAGTGCGAATAATACATCTTTTCCCTGGGGGGAATGAGTCGTCACGTAGCTGAGGTGTTAGTTGCTTGGCATTCCGTTTGGTGAAAGAGGAGTGCGGCGAGAATTCTGAGGCGTTATTCGTTTGGTGTTTCATTATTGGAGATGGTGTCCCAAGAGTGGTGTCGGGTATTCGAAGAACTAAACTCGCTCTCCATCGGGGAGGGGTCAGGATGCCTCAAGCTAAACCTTCCCCTTTGGTCCCCTGAGGAGGTAGTTTGCTAAACGGCTTGAGAAGCTGATCTGCTCTTTGCCATGACTAGGGCGGGGTAAGTTGTCGGATAGCTGAGAGGCTGGACCGCTCTCCCATGTGAGGGAGGTTGAGTCGCCTTCCCACCTATTAATCCTCATAGCAAGGTAAGTTGCAGGGCAGTTTAAGACTGTACCTGCTCCCTCTATTGACAATACAGGGAAGGTAAGTGTTGGATCAAGCTGGTGTTGATCCCATTTTTGGTCGTGGCGGAGGTCTTGGTAAGTTGCTAGGCAGCCAAGGGGCTGGACTTGCTTTCCTTCCTTGGAGGGATAAGATGGCCTTAAGGCACATCCGCCCCTTTAAGGCCCCGCATGGAGGTAAATTACCGAGCAGTTTGAGACTGGACCCACTCTCACCTATTGACGTTCACGAGGAAGGTAAATGTCGGGCAGCCGAGGGCTGGCCCACTCTAGGTCGCGAGAGGGATAAAGCAGTCTTTAGGCGTAACTCATTCCTTTGGTACCTTGCGAGGAGGTAAGTGTCAGACAGTTGAGTAGTCGATCCGCTCTTCATTGTGATGGGGGTCGAGGTAAGTTATCAGGTAGCTGAGAGGCTGAACCCGCTCTCCCACGTGAGGAAGGTTGCCGCCTTTCCACCTATTTACCCTCACGAGGAGGTAAGTTGCCGGGCAGTTTGGGAGTGAATCTGCTCCCACCCGTTGACACCATAGGGAAGATAAGTGTTGGGTTAAGCTGGTGCTGATCCCACTCTTTGTCTTGGTGAAGGTCAGGGTAAGTTGTGGGCAACTGAGTGGCTAAACTAGTTCTTCATCATGGGAGGGATAAGATGGCCTTTAGGCGCATCTCCCTTTTTAGGGCCCGCGGGGTGGTAAGATGGCTTTTTAGGAAGGTAAATGTCGAGTAGCCAAGAGTTGGCCTGCTCTCTGCCTCGAGAGGGATAAAGCAACCTTAGTCGTAACTTATCCATTTGGTATCTCGTGGGAAGATAAGTAGTCGTTGATGGAGATTACGTTGTTGAAGGAGACGACATATGGCTAGGTGGGATGTGTTTTTTTCCTAGAAAGCCACACTTTCATTAATAGAGTTTACACTACTGACATGAAAATATAAATTACAAATCAAAAAGTTTTTTAGCAATAAAACTTTCGTAGGTGCTTGGTGTTCCAGGAGTGTGGCAGCTCGTTCTCTTAGGAGTCTCGAAGCCAATAGAAGCCTGGGCGGTTGTTAGAGGTGACTACATAGGGGCCTTTCCATTGAGGGCCCAACTTCCCTTCATCTCAGGTAGTTGTTCCCGTCTATTTTAGCACGAGATCATCGACTTTGAATGCTCTTGGGTGTACTCGTTTGTTGAAACATTCTTATGCCCTCCTCTTGTTGATGGTTGTCCTTACTTCAGGTTCAAGCCTAACCTCCTCCAATAAGTCAAGCTACTATTCTAATCACTCATTGTTGAAGTCTTGCTTGAAGTGTTGCACCCTGTAGATGGGGATCCTAACCTCAATCTGTGGCATTGTCTCATTACTATAAGTGAGGCTGAAGAGGTTTCTCCCGTCGGGGTCCTCACTAAGATCCAGTACGCCCACAACCAAACTTATTAAACTGTAACAATCTAGACTTACCCATCAAAGTTTCACAGAAAAATGTGAAAAAAATTGAAGACTTTAGCATGAAGAGAAGTTCTAGGAACCCAAGTAAGGTTATAGGAAACCTTGTTCAGACCAGCAATACAGATAATAATCCACACACAAATTAGTGTAAACAACAACACGATACAATATTAAAAGAGATGAAATCCAAAAGGAAAAAATAGAAACCTATGCCAGTATGCCCATCGGCATTGGCTAGAGTCGCTTTGAGAGCGTCAGGAGGAGGAATAGGCGTACTTGCCCAGAGATCCAATGACAATCTGAGAAGAAATGAGGTGGTGACAAACGAAGGGGAAGGAAGAAGTGATGATGAATGGAGAGGAACAGAGGCGACAATGATTACGAACGAAGGCGACAACGACGATGAACAAAGTGACAACGATGATGAACAGAGGTGATGAGACGATGATGACGACAAATAGAAGTGGGGAGGGCTAGCGACCAGGGTTTGAGATATCTTAAGCTAGTAAAACGTGTTAGTTGGGTTGAAACTGACATTTAGCGAGTTCGACTCGCAAGTTAGTTCAAACTGCTTTTATCGAGCAGGTCGGGGAGGGTCGCATGGACGAACTTGGTCTGTAGCTTTTATGCACATGCCTACCATGGATGGTTGAAATGGATGTGAAGTTAGATTTTTTGGGATAGAAAGTAGTACTTGAATAGAGAGGAAGCAACCGATGAGTGTGGGTAGGCAACTTGAATATAGAGGAAGCTGTGGCGAGTTTTAGGTCATGGAATAGAAACCTAGGTCCCACCTTTATTTTCTTGGTTTTACTCTTTTGGGCAATGTTAAAAAAATAGATCAAGAATAGAATTATTGTTTTATTTATTATATACATGAGAAATGATATTTGCAAGTCTCACACACATTCGAAAAAATGAGTAAATATGATATCTATATAAAAAAATTAATTTTTAATAATAAATTTCACTATTTTTTTTAAAAAGTACGTGAGACTTATATATCTTAATACAATTCCCAACATTAGTCTCATCCATACTACGTATCGTCCAATTTTTATTCAAAACTACGTATCGTCCAACTGGCACTTACAAACGTGGGATAACCAGCTAACTTAAGTGGAAGTGAAAAAAAAAAAAAAGAAAGTAAAAGTGAACTTAAAAAGCAAAGAAAGAAAAAAGTGGGAAGGCAAAAAGCTAAGTATTTCTTCTTCAAGTTCTAGCAAACCAGAGCAAGAGGATTTTCCCCCACAGCTGAAGCCTGATTCTCAAGCAGCTAGCTTCTTCTGAAGGCCTACGTGATAGTGGATAAAAAAGGGCCTTTCTTTTCTTATTAGATAGCTGGTCATTGGGCAATTCCTTCTATTTATCTTTTAACAACAGCATAAAGCGAGGCCTTTGGGTGGATTTGGCTCAAGATAAAACAAGAGAATGGTTGAGGGAGCTGCCTATCAAAACAAATGAACTTGGTACGTTGAAGCGTTTGCCCACCAAGAAAAAAAATTCCATCTCTTAGATTTCATCATTAACATATTTTTTTTCAAACTCATTTCCTCATTTTTTTTTCCAAACCCATATCCAGATTTTTGCCAAATCCATTTCCTAGAATTTTCCCGAACTCATTTTCAATGTATTTCTATTGTTTATTTTTTTTTATCTTTCCAGATAAATCACTGTTCTTTGATAATGGCTGGTTGTGAGTGCTCCCAAACCCAAAATGGTTGTTGTAGAATAGAGTAAGTATATCATGTATTTTTGAAAAAAATACACTTCAGTCAACCATATAATGCAAACAAAAAATTTGTAAAAAATACCCATTGGAATCAAAATCCATTGACTGTGTAGAAGATGAAGACTAGGCTAGGCGGGTTGTGGCTTCTTGGGACGGTTACTACGTGAAAAAGATGATGACGCTTTGTGGGGATGTAGAAGACGAAGATAAAGACAATGAAAATAGTAGTTTTCGTGATGATGGGAGCGAAATGGGAAAGGAGGCCACCAGAGCCCCTTCTGCCTTTGAGGGAACAGAAACAATGTCGTTGTATTTGCCACATCAGCCGCAATGCCGCGAGGGTTCCAGGCCATTGAGAGTTGCATTCATCATTCTTACTCTTAGGCTTCATTTGAAACATGAACTACTCTCAACTCATCTCAACTTATCATTATAATTTTTTCAAATCTTAACACAAAATATAATAAATAATTTAACTTTTTCAAATTCCAAAACAATAATAATATTAAAAAATAATATTATAATAATATTTTATTTTCTCAACTCAACTCAACTCAACTCACTTCAATATTTAAACTTACTTTTATTATCATTCCATTATTTTATAATGTGACATTAAATAATATATTTACAAATAAAATATAATAAATAATTTTTAATCACTTAATATCATTTCATAAAATAATAAAAGGATAATGGTAGCATTACTATTTTCTTTTTTGTTTGTCCTATTTTCATTGTTATTTGTCTTATATTTCGTGTAGAGGCCTTTAAACACTACAGGAAGGGTGTGGCCTCACGGTGCGCGTGCAGCCGTCCGATGATCACCTGACGGCTTTGGTTCACTGACAGTCCTGCTTTGCACCTTCATTTCTCTCAATTCAGGGAACCCTAAAGCACGCGGCTTTCTGTTTTAAATTTCTAGTGCTGAAACACCGGCTTGACTCATGGATTCAGAGTCTCCGGGTATAACTCTCTCACTCTCTTCGAATTCCTTCTAGTTTTTATACCTAATTTCCATGCCTTGTGATGCATTTTCGCCGTTGATTTCCGTTCAGCTAATAATGAAAGTTTCGGATATTTTTGGGTAAGCAAAAAATTTGGAATGTCATAGCAAGTAAAAGTGAAGACTTTTATACTCTGATGAGAGCTCATCAAATTGGGAAATTGGGGTTGAATGAGCTGTTTATTGAGCTAAGAAGCTTACCGCTAAACGTTGATTTTTCGTGCAGCGGGTTTTGATGAGCTCGAGCTTGATGAACTTATTCCTAAAGGCTCACTGGACTTTGACGAATGGGCATCATTGATTTCGCACATTGAGAAAAGTTATCCTGTAAGTCTCATGCCCACGCTTCAGAATTTAAAATAGCTTTACCTTGTTGATTTGGTTTCCGAACACTGAATTTGTCACAACCCTGTCCCAGAATGGGCGGGATCGCGACGTGTACTTTAAATTTACTTTTTCTAATAACATGCGATCGGCATGGACATGACACATGTGTACTTTAAATTTCTAATTTAATAAAGGAAACACTTGATAGACATTTTATTCGAACATTTATCCATAAAAGACCCTCAGAGTCTATACGTTCATAAAAACATAACCCATCATCCATAAACATAATTGTTCTAATTAGGGAAGATCCTAAGCTTATGTCTTTCTTTCTGTAGTAATGCCTTGCTCCCCAACCTTTTTATCATTACCTAGGCGTTTAAAATATTTAAAATAAAATTGAGTTGAATACTCAGTAAATAGACACTATGCAGTGAATATACTAGGCATCTATTTTTTTTTTCTTTTGAAAACATGCATACATGAACATTTAGCTAATTCTTGACAATGCTTTCATGCATAACAGTTTAAGGGATAAGTCGTACTTTCATGCATAAACATTTAAGAAATAACTATACTTTCATGTATAAACATTTTAAGAAATAACCATACTTTCATGTTTCACTTTCTTTGACCGATACACATTATTATGTTCCGTGTGTTAGGGTTAGTGGTCTTCCTTTAGACCTGGATTCCACCCGTGGCCACAGGTTGGGAATCTCTTTCAGTCAGGAGTTAACACTAGGTACACTACCAGTACTATTTACCCAGCATTGCAATCTGCCCATTCCTTTGGTACCCTTTTCATTCATATGGCCTTTACGTATTTTCATACAATAAGACATTCATTCATTCAGTCATTTCTTTCATTCATTTCAGTCCTTTTCATTTAATAGTTTATTAATAAAAAACGTCATTTAAAAGCATGAACTTAGACATCATCTTTTCATTTAACAGTGCATTTATGAACAAGAACATCATTTTAAAAGCATGGGCTTAAACATAATTTTTCATGGCATCCATAAAGCGTCAGTTCATAAGGACAATTTAACATCAGTTCATATGGACATCTTAAAACGTTTTCTTCACGTCGTTTAAAGTATTAGTTCATAGGGACATTTTGCAGCACTTTTTTTGCGTCATTGAAAGCATCGCTTAAAGCATAAGGCATGAAACATTCATTTCCTTTCCTTTGCAATTAAAACATTTTCATAATCTTTCTTACTCCGATGCACATGCATTTTTTATGAAAAGATATATTTTCATGCTATATTACATATATGAATAATCAATAAGTTTATTGAGAGAGCATGTATGGAAATCTCATGACTTAGAACTTACGTGCATGCATTACCTTATACACATACACACAATTATAATCGATAAAGTGCTTAACATGAGCTATCAAGAAAGAGTTTGTAAATACTATATAAATTTACTCTTTCTTTAGAAGAACATTTAAAAAGTGAGAGAGACATTCTTTCATAAAGAGAACTTGGTGTAAGAAGCATAGTCATAGCTATTTACCTCTATGCTCCTCGATACTTCCAACGTCAATATAGGTCTTATTCCAATAGATAGCATAAGTGTGTTAATACTCATACAATATTATTTAACCCTCCCTTTAAAAGAGAAAGCCATGATACTACAATCTAACTTCCATTCTATACTTAGCATTAATCCAAATGACTACTCCTCACCTCAACTTACAAGAGAAATAACTTAAATATTAAGACATGCTGGCTGTCCATGGAAAGATTATTTTAAAAGGTTAAATGAAAAGTAGTTAAGAATTCATAGGCTTGAAGCAAGACTTCTTTTGTTTAAGCTCACTTTGGTTATGGACATTAGGAGATAAAATCGAGAAATTCTCAACAATGGACTTTGAAATAGATTTAGGCATCTCAAGTAGGCTAAACAAGCTTAAAAAACATGTCGTTTAAATCAATTTGTGGTCTCTCATTATAGAAAGGTTAACTTGTCAATATTTTGGATTTTTGGGTTCGGTAGAATTTAATTAAATGAGGGAACACAAATGAACTGTTTTTACATCAAGACATAGCATGACATGGACTTAGGAAATACTTGGACAGCTTTACATATCCTAATACATCATGCACAATTAATCCCTTATATCTAAACTAAGTTATAACCTATTTACATAAGCAATATATTAATTAGTTTAGATAAAATCTCTCATTAAAATTAAAGTAGCATAAAGTATAGCAAAATTGTCCATTAAGAAACTTTAAAACTTTAAAACACTTAAGTTTATGATTTACTCACTTAATACATTTTAAAAGTAAGATATAAAATTATAAAACCCAAGCAAAACCTCTAAACCGAACCTCTAGCATCCTAAAAATAGAATACCAACCAAACCTCAACTCAAGGCACATGATACCAACATATATAATTTAAAATCACTGTAATCATCACCTATGATTAAACCAAGTTTATTAACAACATAGCATTTTGAAATATAGGAAAATACATAGCAAAACAACTATAATACCATTTGGTTTGGGCCAAAAACAGGGCATACATATTTATTTGTAATATAGGAATTTAACTACACCAAAACACAAGCTAAAACAACTTTATTGGCTTCCAAATCACATTAAAAATAAACAAGTCAAATTAAGATTTTTACCTTAAGCTTTTAGCTCTTTCAAGAGGCAAGATAGAGGACCAAATAGTGGTATAGCCGTGTGGATGAAGAGCCAAAATGATAGAACTGTTTTAACCCCAAAACCGAAACATTATGGGTAAGAAAAATGGTGAAATCCGAAACCCACATGTAAATCATACTAGGGAATAAATTAAAAATCTATTACCTTCAATATTTCACCATTTGGAAGATGAAATCAATTTTTAGTTCCAAACTTTGAGGCAAAGCCGAAAATGGGCATGGAGAGAGTGTTCTTGTACGGTTTGAAGAGGATGAGAAAAAAATATTTTTCTTCTTCTCTTGCTGTGGAGTTACAAAGTTTGAAGAAGATGAGCAGAACTTGGTTTCTTGAAGATGAAAAGAGAGGAGAAGGAGAGAGGATCGGCTTTAGCTTGAAGAAGAAGATGAAAACTTTTCTTTTTCTTTTCTTGGGTGTGAGGCCGACGGGTAGGAGAAGGAATGCTTAGGATAGCTTTTGATTTTTTTTTTTCTCTCTTTTGTTGTCTTAATCGATGGGTGCAAGGAAAGGAAAAAGATAATTTGTGGCTTGCTTAAGAAGCGTAGGGGCTCAAGTCCAAGGAAAGGAAGAAAAAAAAAAAAAAGATTTAGTTGCTTCTCTTGGAAGCCTACGGGTTCAAAGGATTTAGTTGCTTTAGTCAAAGCTTATCACATAAGTTTGGGAGATGGATGGTGGAGATCTATCCACGTCAAGGATGCTTTTCACCTACCAATCTAATGGTAGGAAATAATTAGACCATTTCTTAAATAAATAAAAATTAGAGGACTTAAAAGAAAATATTTCAAAGTCTTAAAAATAATTCCCTTAATTTATTTTAATAAATCATATTTTAAAAATAAAGCATACTCATCTTAAAATAAAATAATTAAAAGTAATAAAAATCTTTATCTTAAAATATTTAATTTAAAGAATTAATAAAATGACGTAAGGACCTACGTAGTAGGACTCGGGTATTACAGAATTGAACAAGTGCAACCCATGTAAATTTTCTGTTTTCCTAATCGTTTCTTCTTTCTAGTTAATTAATTCATTAATGATCAGAATGATGATGCTGCGAAACAGTGAAAGCAGATTCCTGCTTTGTTATGGAGGTCACTAAGTCTCTATGATGCTATTTCTAGTTCATTGTATTCTATAGGCTGGTGTTTGGGAGGAGATTAAATATTACTTGGTTGAATGGTTGGCGACCCTTCTTCCCTTGCAAACTGGTGGCTTACACCTTAGGTGAGTGGCTTTGGGGGTCTGCAATGAAGAGGATCATATTGGGAGGGGCAGCAATTATGAGTTATGTGCAGGAGAGGCAATTGGTACACCTTTTGGTCCGGAGAAATGTTGAGTTCACAAAGAGAGCTTACAAATATAAAATTCACAAATTAATGTGGTTTGTTGTGATACCTTAGATTGTAAAACTCTTTTTAGTGGTAGATCTAAAGTATCAAAACCCCAAGGGTTGGCTCAAGTGGTAAAAGCCTTGGTCTTGGTGGTATGTTCCTTTCAGGTCTAAGGTTCAAATCCCTTTGGGTGCAAACAATTTCTAGAGGCCATCGGGTTGAAGGAACTTTCCCTTGAAATACTGGAGGTGCACTTGCGGGAAACTCCTTGCCGGGGCCTGTGCACTCCCGGGATTGGTCAGGACTTTGTTCTCGGACACCCGGTGCCAATAAAAAAAAAAAAAAAAAAAAAAAAAGATCCAACGTATCACATTTAGTCATATCACTTTGTAAGCTTTGCTTCCGTGAGATCTTTTTGTGAACCTAACACGTCGCTTTGGTCCATAGGCTGCATGAGTGAAGGTTTTGTATATGTATTGTGGTTTGGAATGCTGTCCTAGTTACTTAATGCAATTATTTTTAAGATCATTATGCAAGTGGACAGTAGGGATGTAACAAGGATTATAAGTTTGGAGAGGCCAGGTTTTTTGGTCTAGCATAAACAGTTGAATTGAATTTTTTTAGGAACACCTTTAGCAAATTGATAAAAAACCGAGTAAAAAATAAGAAAGAAAAAAATAAATTTCAAACTGGCATTCTTCCATGAATTCCGGTAATTTTACATCTAAGCTTTTCATATGTTGCAATTAAGAGAAGAGGTTGAACTATGGAAACGATCGGTATAGGAATTATAAAAAAGAGGTAATATATACAAACCATAGACTAAGTTTTGTATTTTGCTGAATAATGTATAGCTGTAACGTCATGTATTTAAAAGTTTTTAAAAGTTTTTTTTTAAGTAGCGCAATTGCATACTACATAGCCAGATATCCAGTGAACATAGGGTTTTTTGTTAAATATGTTTCACGCAGATAATTAAATTAGAATATGTTTCTCTTTTAAAGTTTCACCCAAACTTTAAATGAGAAATAATCTAATGTGAATATTATATTCTAATTTAATTTCTTGAAATAAAACAGGAAAAAAAATGTAGTTACCATAAAATTTTAAATGAGACCAGATTCTAATTTGATTATATGTAAGAAAGATCTATTAAAAATTGTTGACAATTTGTAAGGCACCTCTTAAGACTGGCCATTTAAGAGCATTGGCCAATGCCAATTGTGAATTGTGGACAAGAACAAGAAAAAAAAAAAAATATCAAAGCTAAGGACGATATACAGATTAAACAAAGTTATAGTATATATATATATATATATTTTTTTTTGGGTCAGAGCCTTGGGGGGCCAAGGCCCCCCCCGGCCTCGTCCCTAACACTAGATGATTGCTTGGTTATAATATATATATTTTTTGGGTTTTTGGGTCAGCCCCCCCGGGGCTCGTCCCTGACACTAGATGATTGCTTTTATAGTCTTCCATATTCTTGCCCTATTTTTGGAATATCTTGATCCACTGAAAATCAGTATAATTTTTTATGAGGTTCTCTTGTATATATCATGTGTGTTTGATGGCATTCTTCTTTTTTAATGCGATCAAAACTGCTTATTAAAACAATGGGAGATCGCCAAGTAGCAGAGGTTTGGAAGATGGTACTCCTATGTCTTATGTGGTGTATATGGAATGAGAGAAATGGAAGATGTTTTGAAAATAGAGAACGCTCATTTGGGGGGGGACTAGAGAGCTATTTTTCCAATCTTTGTTACTTTGGGCTAATGCTATTGTATTAGAGGGGGTTAATTTTAATGATGTGTATGCTTCTTTCTTTGTTCGTAGGCTATAATTAGGTATTTCTCTCTTGTATACCACTTGTGTACTTGGACTATGCCTAATTATAAGGATCAATAATTTTCTTACTTATAAAAAAAAAGGGGGGAGAAAAGAACTGGTTTTACCTTACCACATTCTAACGATTGACGATGTTGATCAATAGAGACACCTGTTGGAATTGTATGAATAGAAGATCTGAAAAGCTGGTCTTCAAAAAAAAAAAAAAAGTGGTGGAGCATCTCCTCTTTAAAAATGTTTAGTAGTGAGGGAGATGTAGGGGTTGGCTTTCCTGTTATTTTTTGTGCATCAGGCGATGCCGGGGCCTTTGACAAAACTTATGTGGTGGAATGAGATATTTGGAAAATATACACATGATTCTTGGAACATCACCTGTATGCTTGACTGGAATTGTTGTGGATGGAGAGTAATAGGCAAGCTTTTGACAGATATGAACTCCTTTAAGATCAAATTTTGCTTTTCTATGGACTGTTTTATTTTTGGAAGTTATCCTATTATTTTTCTCCTGATATGTTGAATTTGGTCTTCTATCTGCTAATGCGACTTGAGTAGATTTCTTTTGCATATCATGCAGACTTGGGACACTGCTCTTCTAAGAATTTCTGCCTACTTTCCACCATTGCTTCAGTTACTACTTAATTGTTCCTTTTTTATGCTCCTAGATTGACTTGTATGCTGACTGCAAATAAGGTATTTTCTCCAAGTACTGCAGGATGACATTGAAAAAATATGTTCAGTCTATGACTCCTTCTTGTCCGAGTTTCCCCTGTGCTATGGATACTGGAGGAAGTACGCTGATCATAAAACACGCCTATGTACCATTGACAAGGTTGTTGAAATCTTTGAACGAGCTGTTCAATCAGCGACATATTCTGTTGGCATGTGGGTTGACTACTGTAGCTTCAGTATGTCAGCTTTTGAGGATCCATCTGATATTCGTAGGTAATCTCAATATTTAAGAGACTTAACTGCTTCCTTAAATATTACTAACTGTACATATTATGAGACAGGCAGAGTTGATGCTGTTGGAGTTCTCAGTGGTAGAATACAATCTTGAAGGCTGAATGATGCCACATGACTCTCACTTAGAAATAGGAAATAATTTAATTAAAAGTTTTGTTTCCTAATCATTATTAGGGGTATGCTTATTATTCTCTAAAAAGTTAAAAAGATGCTCACAGTATCATATTTCAACTCAACAGTGCACCTCAGACTCTGGTTACTCAGGTGCAAGTATTACACAAGGCATGATTGATTGTTACATACACTGACAATTTCTTGGGGGTTTTATTATTTAAAGATATTCTGAGCAAAGCTTGCCTGTGCTGAACTCTTCAATACCTTGTATCTTCCTGATTAATCAGACAAATGTACCGGTTCAAAGGCAAATGATGTTTTCCTCTTGATATTCTGTGATAGATTGTTTCAAAGAGGCATTTCCTTTGTTGGAAAAGATTACTTGTGCCATGCTTTATGGGACAAATACATCCAATTTGAGTTTTCTCAACAACAATGGAGCTCCCTAGCGCACATTTGTATCCAAGCTCTATGGTTCCCAACCAAAAGGTTAAATCATTATTATGATCGGTATGTCTTGCTTTTCTTAATTTCTTTTTCTCCAGTTACTTAAGGAACTTTTTTTTTTATAAGTAAACAATAGTATTAATAAATAATAAGCAAAGCCCAAGTACACAAGATGGTATACAAAGGATTAGGCCTTTCTAGGTCTTTACAATGGAAACAAGAAAATCCTGAAAATTTAGGCCATTAAAATCAACAGCTAGAGCCCAAATAAATAAGGTACGGAAAAATAAAGATCTAAGCTCCTCTAGTGTCCGCTCCTTATCTTTGAAAGTCCGCTCACTACGTTCACACCATAGGCACCACATAATGCATATCGGTACCATCTTCCATATGCCTTTGATTTGTGGAGCACCACCCGAAATTGTCCAACTGGCCAATAACTCCGCCACTGAAAATGGCATCACCCAGCTTAACTCTAATCGACTGAACACTTCGCTCCACATAGCTCTCGCTATCTTACAATGTAACAAGAGATGATCCACAGCCTCGCCAGCTTTCTTGCATATACAACACCAATTTGAAATAATTACCCGGCGCTTTCGCAGATTATCAGTTGTCAGGATCTTACCCAAAGCCGATGTCCAAGTGAAGAAAATAGCTTTGGGGGGTGCCTTATTCCTCCACAATCTTCTCCAAGGGAAATGCGTATTTGGAAGAGAGGTAAGGGCCTTATAGAAGGAACTAACCAAGAAAATGCCCTTACCTGCAGGTTTCCACCACAGTTTGTCAGCTCGCAATCCATTTAGTCTCACAGAATAAACAAGTCTGAAAAAAGTCTCAAAACTGTCTAGTTCCCAATCTTGAGCTGCCCTATTAAAAGTGATATTCCATTGAACTTGGTTCCCTATTTGAACTATAAGATCTGCCACTGAAGTTTCTTGGTTGCATGCCACTTGGAATACAGATGGGAAAGAATCCATTAGGGCTTCCTCCCCACACCAAATATCTCGCCAAAATTTTATGCGAGTACCCTCCCCCATCACCGGTTTAGTATGGCGAGAGACAGCCCCCACCCTCTTCTTATATACTTCCAAACCCCCACACCATAGCTCTCATTCCCCTCTTTAGTACACTAACCACCCCCCCCCCCTCTCTCCCCCAACCACTAACATATTTGCAATCGACCACCATTTTCCAAAGAGCTTCCGGTTCCATGTTATATCTCCAAAGCCATTTTCCGAGTAAGGCCCGAGTAAACATTCTCAAAGTTGATAATTTAGAAAGAGTACTCTTAATCAGAGTCTGGCCTCCTTTTGACAATTACACTTTCTTCCACCCTGCCAATCTTCGTTCTATCTTTTCCATAACAGAGTCCCAAACAGATAAAGCCCGAGAGGCAGCCCCCAACGACAATCCCAAATATGACATAGGAAGAAAGCAACCTTACACCCAAGTGTGCTGGCCAAATGCCGAGTGATACTGACAATTACTGACTGGTACTAGCTCTGACTTTTCAAAGTTAACTTTCAGCCCTGACACGGCTTCAAAGCAGAATAGGAGCACCTTCAGTGCTCTAATCTGTGCTTGCTCTGCCTCGCTGAAGATTAGTGTGTCATTTGCAAACAATAAGTGTGAGATTGAGATAAAGCCTCTACTCGAATCACCTACTGAAAAACCAGCCATAAAACCATTTCTAACCAAGTTGCTTAAGGAACTTAAAAGCTTATGAAATAAGAAAAAAGGAAAAGTTTCTATATGTGGTAGATTTGTGTCTTATTTTTATTGTTCAATGTAATAGGCCAATGAGATTGGATGCCTTTACTTGCCCAAAAGGGATTTGGACACCCAGTTTTCTTTTGTATTCTTTTCTGCCCTGCCCCCCCCCCCCCCCCCCCCCCCCCCCAAGTTATACTATTTGAACTTTTATTTTTAGCAATCAATGATTCTTTCCAATATTTTACTTATACACACTAAATTGAGTTTATTGGTTAAACAACATCCAGCCTACTAAGTGCAGGATTTAATCGGTCTGATAAATGATTGCTTCATCATTGACCAGACATATTCAAGTGGTACAATTATGTATTTTCTATGAGGACTTTGAATTCTATGTTGTTCAAGAATTTGCCATAATGTATCCCTTGCAGTTAATTTTTGTTATGTTTTCTTGTATCATGATTGTACTGCAATGTTTTACCATCATTTTTCTGCGGTCGGTTGTAGCATCTAAGTTTATACTTACCAGATATTAGTTCCATTTATTTTCAGTTTTAAGAAGTTGGTTGCCTCATGGGAAGAGAAAATGGAATTCCCGAGCATTTCTGCTGCTGAAGAATCACCGGCAGAACCTGTGCTTGATATCAAAGCCCCTATTTGGTTTAAGAATGAGGAAATTTCTTGCATCATCAAAGACCTGCTGGATCCAACTGCTGGCTTTGCTAGATCTAAAGCTCTCCAAAAATACCTGTTGATGGGAAAATTGTTCTATAAGGAAGCATGCCAGTTGAATGAAAAAATTTGTTGTTTTGAGGCTAATATCCGGAGGTCTTATTTCCATGTGAAGCCGCTAGATTCTAGTCAATTGGAGAACTGGCATCACTATCTGGACTTTGTTGAGACGCAAGGGGATTTTGATTGGGTGTGGTTTTCTATTATCCTTTTGTTCCCCCCTCCCACTCCTATTGAAGGATACCTAAAACTTTTTATTGATGGCAGGCTGTTAAACTTTATGAGAGGTGCTTGATTCCTTGTGCAAATTACCCTGAATTCTGGATGCGTTACGTGGAATTCATGGAAACCAAGGGAGGAAGAGAAATAGCCAATCATGCAATGGACCGAGCAACGCTAAACTTTCTGAAGGTGTGTTCTTCATAAACAGATCTACATTTCTCCATTGTGAACACACCAATTTTGTTAATTACGTGATAATATTTTGTCTATTGGTTTTTGTAGAAATTGAAAATTTGTTGCACCTACATTTCTTTTACATTAATGATTTACTACTGCTGGTCTGATAAATTACTACTCCCTCTATCTCTAAATTAAAGGAAAACTTCTTTTGGAACCTGAAGCTACTAATTGTTTTTTAAATTGCACCCCAAACTGCCAAAACCAACAATTCGGTATCCTAAAGTACCATTTTCTTTCAATTTGAACGCCCTCAAACTGACCTGTTAAATATTACGGAACCTTGGACCACTGAGTAAATTGTCTAAAGCATCCTCTCTATAATTGAAAATGGCCGAACTACCCTTCATTTACAATAAATAAAAACCCAAAATTTAAAAGGAGAGCCACCCATCGCCATGGATAGCCAGCCAGGGCCACCCATCAGCCTGATCTTGGCTACCCATCTGGCGTACACCCCTTGGATGGCCCAAATCCATCTGGCGTACACCCCTTGGATGGCCTGATTTGGGCCATCCAAGGGGTGGTCGGGTAGGCATGGGTGGCCCTCTTTTTTCTTTCCAACTTTGATTACTTCTTTTTTTTATTATTTTGTTTTTTTATTATTGTTTATTAATTTAAACGATGACAAATGTAATATGTCAATGAATGAAGGCGCAATTCGATAAAAGGGTGGTAGTTTAGGGGTGAACAATGAAATTTCCCTGTAAATTAATGTCCCACTCAAAACCATAAAAGTTTTAAGTAACTATCCTACCTAAGTATTTCCACTTTCCAATATTACTCTGTACTTTTAAATCTTTCTCACAAAAAGTACAATTAGGAAGGCTATTGGTGAAAGTGTTAAAAAAAATTTCTTGCCTTTCTTGGCAACAGACAGATATATTCTGGTAGCCATAAAAGGAAATATAGACTATTATTTGGGGACTGGGGGGGGGGTAAAAGGAAACTGACATGTTATCATTTGACCATATTCGTTTTTATTTAACGGAATAAAAACTTGTAACTATGGAAACTATATGCCAAACGGAAACGATCATTGCCCGCGCGCGCGCGGGGGGTGGGGGGTGGGTTCATTTGACCATTTTCGTTGTTTTTTAACAGAATAAAAACTTGTAACCATGGAAACTATATGCCAAACGAAAACAATCATCTATAACGCTCAATGAACTCCAATATGAACTTTCTTTGAGTGTGCATATGATAAACTAAAATAAATCTTCTTTTTTATGGTAAGTGATAAGATTCTGATTGAAGGATAAATTGTTGTAACAATAACACATTGCTAACTCTATTGGTGACTACTTACATTTTATGCTCAGTGAAATTATATGTGGAGTAATGCACTAGTCTTTTTTTATAAGTGAAAGTAAAGGTATAGCCTAAGTACACCAAGAGTATACATCGAACATGCCTAATTACAACTAAGCACTAGTGAGAGATACAATCAAATCATGAAGATTATCCGCATTACAAATAATTGCCAAAGCCCAAGACAGTAAATTATTGTAAGAAAATCGCTTCAGCTCATCCAAAGAACGCTCCATGTCTTCAAAGCACCTATTGTTTCTCTCCATCCACAAATACCACATAATGCAATGAGGGACCATTCTCCACACATCAGCGATGTGGACATTTCCCCTAATACCTATCTAGCACTTCAGAATATCCCTAACTCTTCCAGACATAACCCATGCCACCCTGGTCCGATTAAGGATCTCATTCCATAAACTCTCGGCTACATCACAATGTAACAAAATATGATTCACTGATTCTCCGTCTTTCTTGCACATAAAGCACCAGTCTAAAATGAGAAGACCACGTTTCCTCAAATTATTTGAGGTGAGAATCCTCCCAAGAGATGTAGTCCATATAAAGAAAGCAATCTTAGGAGGTACCTTGCACCGAGAACTTTTTTTTTCCACCAGGATTCCAAATCATCCTATCCTCCATCTCATTGTCAATCGACATAGCATACAACGAGTCAAAGAAATCAGCAAACATTTCCAATTCCCAATCTTAAGCCGTTCTCGAAAAACTAACATTTCAATGGATAGAACCATTAGAAAACACCAATAAATCAGCCACAACAACCTCTTTGTTAATAGAATTTGGTAGAGCATGAGAAAATTTGAAGACACACCATACGTCGTGCCAAAAATAAACACCATGATCTCATCCAATCATAAATTTGAAAAACTTGGACAATCTTCCCCATCCAGCTCGAATATTTTTCCACAACCCCACACCTTATGTCCCCATAACTTCATTAGAACACCAGCCCCCCCGAATACTCCCATATTTAGAATCTACGACTTCTCTCCACAAATCCTCCCCCTCCCTATGATATCGCCACAACCATTTCCCCAAAAGTACTTTGTTGAAGACTCTCAAATTATGCACCCCCAATCCACCTCAAGGTATCGGTGAGCAAACTTTAATCCAACCAACAGGATGGAACTTAGTTTCCTCCCCAATACCTCCCCAAAGAAAGTTACGAAAGGTTTTCTCACTTGCAGGTAACGGAAATAGGGATAGAAAACAAGTAGGGAGGTTAGATAAAGTGCTCTTAATGAGAGTTAATCTGCCACCCTTGGAAATATATTTATTTCCAACCAGCCAATCTGCACTAGTCTTTGCAGGATGAAAATCTGAAATCCTTATGACATATAAGGGAATAGGTTTGGTGGTTGAGAGTTGGAGGCACTTGTCTTAAGGGAGATTTAGGGTGCGTTTGGATGTTGAAGTGAGTTGAATTGAGTTGAGTTGAGTTGATAAAATATTATTAGAATATTATTTATTATTATTATTATTATTGTTTTGAGATTTGAAAAAGTTGAATTATTTATTATATTTTGTGTTGGGATATGAAAAAGTTGTAATGATGAGTTGAGATGAGTTGTGTTTCCAAACGAAGCCTTAAGCTTTCAGGCATTGAAGGAGCATCTTAAACAAAACACATTCTGTAATAGTTTTGGTCAGCTAGTTCATTTAAATGTCAAACACTGTTCGTCCTGAACTTTTGTCCATGTCAAATTTCCATTTCTTTTATTTTTTTTGGTAAGTAAGAAGAAATATATTAGATCAAGAAAAGGGCAAGGCCCGAGTACACAGGGGATATACAGAAGTGCCTAGATACAAGTTAAGGACTGTGAAAAGCAGTGTAAAGGTCATGGAAAGAAGTGCCATTCAGTACAATAGAAGAGGCCCAAAGTAATAAAGTCTGATAAAAAAAATCCCTAAGCCCTTCCGGTGCACGTTCCTTCTCCTCAAAACAGCGACTATTCGTTTGTTCCAAGTGCACCACAGTAGACAAAGAGGCACCATTTTCCAAATGACCGCAATCTGTCCCTTAACCCGGAGTCCTCTCCAACTTGCCAAAAGCTCTTTCACACTTCTAGGCATTACCCATGCCATACCTAGCCTTGTGAAGATGTCAACCCATAGAACCTTAACTACTTCGCAATGAAGGAGTAGATAATCCGTTGACTCACTATCATGTTTGCACATGAAACACCAATTTGTTAGGTAAAGGTCGCTCCTTAACTACTTCTCAAATTTCCATTTCTTAATGGGACATCATTTTACTTCTGCTAAGTACTTGACTCATACACCCCACTGGCCGCTGGGCTTGAACGGGTAACCTCATCCATCATCTCATTCTCATGCTTGGAGGGGGGAAGTGCATTAACCCAAAATTCAATTGCTTAAGGGGACATTATTAATGCACTGTTATTGTTAGAAATACTTGGTAATAACTCACGTAAACTTCCAAAACTGTACCTAATGACATTAGAACTCAAACAAAGCAAAGAGCATATCAGGAAATTACTATAAAATTGTGCCTCTTGAATACCTGGAAAGGTACTGGGACATGCTAAGGGCTCGTTTGGATATAGAAACAATCTCACTTCATCTCATCATTACAACTTTTCCAAATTCTCACACAAAATATAATAAACAATTCAACCTTTTTAAATCTCAAAACAATAATAATATTAAAAAATAATATTCTAATAATATTTTATTCAACTCATCTAAAACTATCTCATATCATCTCACTATCTAAACGAGCCCTAAATCGTAATGAATGTAGATGGAGAAAATTTTTCAAATTCAATTAGTGTGTAGATTAAAAGGACTAAAATATATATATATTTTTTATTGGCACCGGGTGTCTAGGAACAACATTCCGACTAATCCTGCGGGTGCACAGGCCCTCTGCAAGAAGTTTCCCGCAAATGCACCTCAGGTAATTCAAGGAAAAAATCCCCCAGTCTGATGACCCTTAGAGATTGTTTGCACCCAAGGGATTTGAACCTTAGATCTGGGGGGAGCATACCCCCAAGCCCATAGCCTTTATCACTTGAGCCAACCTCTAGGAGTTTAAAAGGACTAAAATATGCTACACAATTTTCAGTGTTTTGTTCACTTAAGAAAGATGTTGGGCAATTTCAGGCATGAACCAGCACAACAGGTTAAATCTTCTTTCTTGCAGAGGACATCTGAAGCTACTTAACCAATTAGGCAAAATGTGGTGTTTCAAATCCATGAAAAGCTCCATTAAACTTGAAAATAGTTATGCATATACTCTTATGCTAAAACTCATATGCTTATGGGGAAACTCTGCTTTTAAAAATATGTCTTTGTAAGTTCTATATGTCTTTGGTGGGTCGAGTCATCAATATGGGGTTTACTCCTCAGGGATGGGTTTGAAGGACTCTGCCAAGTGTGGTTTTAAGTAATAAAAAAAAGTAAGTTTGCGTTCTGTGATTACAATATATTTATACAGTCAATGGTGATAATAAATTTCTGCAATACAATCAAAATGTAAATGACTTATTTGAGGAAAGATGCAGACAGATGGAAGTTTTTTTTCTTTTGCTGGGTACAAAGGGGTAGGAGGGGGCAATCGGAGGTGGCTTCCCTAGTTGGGTGTGATCATAGCAGCACACTTACTAGTGGACAAAACTGAATGAATTTTGTACACGGTGATTGTAGGATTGATACCCTCTTTTACATAATTGAATAAGCAAGAAAGTGGTTATTATTTATTTGCTTTGAGCTTTGACAACTTATTTCTTTGAGGATTGTCACAATGGACCTGCTCCTGGCACCACACATGATGATGAGGCTATGTTTTGAAGGTCCCTGAAACTAAATTGAGCATACAGCTGCAAAATTGTAAAATGCAAAAAATTAAATGCTGAATGTTTGCGTTAATTAAATATGTTTACTTTTTGTATTTTGCGGATTGAAAAATATATATATATATTTTAATTTTTCTCTTTCAGTGAAATGGTAACTGCTCAAATGACAGATTTGGTAAAGGAAGGTGCATTTTTGGTTACCATGGATGTTTGATTTTTTTTTTATAATGAATTACCTTGTATGCAATTCAAGCTAGTGAAAATATTAATCTAATTCGGTCAATATGGGAATATGCTGCCTGCCAAACAATCTAATTTGACACCAACCAAAACTATAGCTTAATTATCATAGCTTTTTTAATGTGATAACAATTTGAACTGACACTGTATTGAGCAATGTGAATATTTTTGGATGCTCAGAAGAACTTGCTAATCTTTTCTTCTCAATACGCCTTGTGAAGACTTCAATGGCATTATGAAAATTGATTTACATCATAATGATTTTCTCTATTTACATTACTCTAATTACGTGACTAGTCAATGAAAACTGAACTTGCTTGATTGCTTGTTTTCATAGGATTATTTGAATCCATTGCTTTATACATGATTGATGATGTTAATTTCCCTCCTAACATGTTCCCTGCAGAGAGTGCCAGTTATCCATCTTTTCAATTCCAGGTTTAAGGAGCAAATAGGAGATACATCAGGGGCCCGTGCCAGTTTGCAGCAATGTGAGTCAGAATCAGCTTCCAACTTTGTGGAAAATGTGAAACTGAAGGCTAACATGGAAAAACGTATGGTGTGTCCCTGACCCATTCTCCCATTACTATGGCTACCTGACCTTTTATCATTCAATACGAAAACTTGACCCTTTGTACTGACTAGATTTGCTTGTGTTCCAACACTGCCAGGGAAATTTCGATGCAGCTTCTAATGTATATAAAGAGGCAATAGAAATGGCTGCTACGAAGAAGATGTTGCATACTCTTCCCATTTTATATGTTCACTTTTCTCGTCATGTATATGTGGTAGGTGATTTATGCAGGCCCTCTCCCCAAACTTTTCCATTTTGTTAGTCTTATCAATTACTACCTGTGTACTGATTCAAGTTTCAGATTTATTTAAAAACTTTATGTTTATATTTACGAAGTACTTCTTTATTGACTGCCATTCTTGCAATCATTTCATTCTGCTTGCCAGAATTGGCCTTTCCTGTTCTGCATGGAAATATCAGTTTATATATTTTCCTGTGTACTTGGGTTTGTTGTCCCTTTTGCATTCTTAAAAGGAAATTTTGTTACTTATCGGAAAAAATCAATTTAGATTTTCAAAATGTTGTATTTGTGTTTGTGTATTTCTGTGTGCTTGTCTGTGCCTGAGATACTGATACATCAAACCAAGTTTTTTTTTTTTTTTTTCCCGGCTGATTTTGTATAAAACTTTGCACTTGAAGAGAATATAAATATATAAGTCCATGCTACACTTTTCTATGAAGGATTTTTCTCCCTTATAGCTCCTTTTGTTTAATTTTTTTTTTTTTAAGAAGAGGACGGTATCCGTAATTGTATTAATAATCCTCACTTGTAGCTCCTTTTGGTTATGAATACTCTGTTCTTTTTTGTATATCCGACCTTCTGTGTTACTTTTACATGTGAATGCTGATATTAGATAGAAATGGTTATTAATTGTTTTCCTTGTCTTCTCGGTTTGCAGAGAACTGGTAGTGCAGATGCTGCCAGAGATGTCTTAGTAGATGGTGTCAAACATGTGCCCCACTGCAAATTACTTATAGAGGTTTTTTGTTCTTTTTCCATCTAATATTGCTTTGAACAAATACTGTTGCAAATTAATTGCAGTCCCCTTAGTCTCAATCCTGGCACGGGTGTCACAGGGAGGGGGCCGCCTTGGGCAGGTGGCCCCCACCCTCTCAGGCTGGTTGCCCCTGCCCGGGATAACCTGCACAGGGAGGAAAGGTCCACATCCTCCTATAGCCCTGCCTGGTTTGCAGTTTATTCAGCATAGGGGATTTTCGGGGATCTCAATCCATAGCAAATATGAATATCTGTCAGCATCAAAGTTTCTATTAAGTTTCAATTTATCTGTTATAAATATTTGAAATGCTGAAGCACAAATGATTTACAGTCTTTACACCATACAAGAGCTTGTTTAAGGGTTACAATCAAGGTGTGTTGCCAAAAATATATTAAAAAATTAGGTGTTGCTTCAAATGCTTGATTGTTACTCCTGCAGGAGTTGATAAATTTCACAATGATGCATGAAGGGCGAAAGCATAGGAATGTGGTAGAATCTGTGATAGCTGATGCAATATCTTCAGGACCGAGCGTATCTCAAGGATTGAATGCAAAAGATGCAGAGGATATTTCAAGCTTGTATTTAGAGGTCAAAATCTCTCTTTTAACTTGTATATTACTGCAGTGTTTATCATTCTGTTCAATAGGTTTCTGTGTGGGAGTGAGTTCATAGCTGATCCTGAAATTGCGCCTTTGCACTTACGCTGAAACCCACCGAGACTTTCTTGTACAGTTGCCAGTTTACATGTGTTTCTACTTTTAAATTATAACGCTTGTATCTATATTCTCCTGTTACGTATGTATGACAGTTTGTTGACCATTGTGGAACTATCCATGATTTGAGGAGGGCATGGAACCGTCACATACGATTTTTTCCACACTCTCTAAGGATTGCTCCTTATAGGCACCCAGCTACTGGTACAAAAACCTTGGAACCAGCTAAGGAAGGAAGAGAGGAAACTTCTGTTGCTAAATCTTGTCAGCCAGCTGGAGATTCTTGTTCTAACCTCTTGATCCAGCTCTCTTTACAAGAGAAGAAATTGTCACCATCAGGAAATCGTGATAATACTCAGTGTGACCATTCTCCAACCAAAGTAGTAGAACTGAAACTGCCATCTTTGGAAAATGATGATAATCAGTTTGAGTTGGCTACTATTTGCCAGCATCTATCAGGAGAATCTGATGGCAATGTACAGGAAATTGTAAAACAGTCATCCCCAGAAGTTTTGGAGTGCACCAGAGACAATACTGCTGAACCAAATGTACCACCTGGCGATGTAGCCCAAGGAGAACTGGTGTCTCCACAAATTCCTGATCAGCACAGGAGAGATACTCCTGAAGTTTCCAAGCAGCTTAGAGAATATGCTTACAATTCGAATGACTTAATTAGTCATATCGCTTATGAAACTGAATGTGAACAAGATTCACATGAATACTTGAGAGAATATGATGTTCAGGAACAATGTAGTCATGAGTCTGAACAGGACCTGAAGCAGCCTTTGTTGGAGAATCTCTCCTTGGTCACTCAGAAGGACAGATCCCCGGTCTCAGTTCCCTCCACATCTCACAGGTGTGAAGCTTCACAAGAAACTTGTGTGTTGCATGGAAGCTTGCCAGAGAGCAGTTGTAATACTAGTCCAGATGGTTCCTTGTACAGCCCATTAGGTTCACAAGCTTCTGCCAGATCTGAAATGGAAGCGGTCAATCCCTCATCTTCATCAAACCAGCAAAATCTTACTCCAACACAGGCACTTAAACAGCCACAGGTTCCTGCAAACATTGGTGGAAACTGGCATCAAAACAATAATACTGATAGAGTCCATAGACATTCTAAATTTGGCGTTCGTAGGCATTCACGACGAAAACTGCATCAAAAGCACCAGGACTCTCCACAACATTACCCACGGGCTGAAATGGATGCTCAAACGCCTACAAGTCAAGGTTATTCCAATCAGCCTTTGCCTTCTCATAATGCACTAGTTCAGCAAAGCAGTGAAGCACAAAATCAGTATCAAGCAGCAGCTGCTCATGCTAATTTAACAACACACACCTGGCCAATGCAAAATGTGCTGCAGCAGAATTTTGCCACTGCATCTGAGTCTCAACTGCCTGCTCCTCATGTTGCTTCGCAGACAGCTCAATATCCAATGCAGAACAGCCAAGAATATAACCAGGCGTGGCAATATTATTATTACCAGCAGCATCAATTTCTTCTACAACAACAGCAGCAACAACAGCCTAATCAGCAGCTAATGCAGCAGCAGTATCAGCAGCAACTGCAACTGCAACAACATTACCAGCAACAACAGCCCTTTCAGCAGCAGCAGTTGCAACAGCTTCAGCAACAACAGCTACAATACAATCAGCAGCAACAGTTTCAGATGCCACACCAACAATTTCTACCGCAGCAACAACAGCATCAACCTTACCTCCACCAGCAGCAGCAGCAGCAGCCACAGCCACTACAACAGCAGCAGCAAGAACTAGAACAGAAAGAACACCAGCAACAGAGCACTCCATCAGAGGTTGAAGCATAGAATGTTAACCCAACTATTATCCACAGGATGTTACAGGAGAAACGCCGTTAATGAAATAATAAAAAGTCGGAAGTTTTTATTTCTTTGCAGTTTTTATAGGTAAAATGACAATGTATAACTTACTATGCTGCCTGGGCCAAAGTTCCATATTTTTTGAGAGAGCGCTGGCCAGGCGCCTCAAAGGAAACCTCCCTATCCCTTAAAAGCAATTTTTTTTATTCATAATACTTTTTATTATTATCCTCTTTAACATTTTCAGACAAATTTTAGTTCGTTGAAATATTATAAAGAGAAAATGTATTTATATGGAGATTAGGGTCCGTTTGGATATAGATATCACTTCATGTCATCTCATTTAATTTTAACTAATAATCTCACTATTATTTACAAATCATCTCAATTCATATCATCTCACTGTCTAAATGTCTTAAATTTTAGGACTTCACACTCTCATCTAGTATTACAAAATGAGTATATACTAGTTTATAACTTTACCAATAATCTCAACTTAATTTATGCCCAATAACTCACAAAATAGAAAATTAATAAGTATTTTCGAAGTAAAAATGATAAATAATTCATAACAAAATATCATGCTTATGAAATTATTTATATTAATGCTAAATTTTAATGATAGAAAAAATTTTAAAAAGTATAATACGTTGTACCATGTTTGTCGTAGAGGTAGGAAACAAGAACTACGATCGTACGTCATTCATGACATTAGTTGTTGTCATGTTGAGTTCTTAAGGTCCGTAAGTTTTGCATATCTTTTGACTATCTCATCTTATTTTATTTTATCTCAATATTAAGACATTTTTTAAATATAAATACTTTTCAATTTTTAATTTTAAAATTTTTAACTTTTTCATTTAATCATTATAACTTTCTCAACCTTCCAAATAAAACATAAAAAATAATTTAATTTTTCAAATCCCCAAACACAAATAATTTTAAAAAATTATATCATAATATTATTTAAACTTTATAATATTTTTATTCAATTTTTTTTTCTCTCAGCTTTTCCAAAATCTCATAAAACATCATAACTCAAATCATTTTATTATTATTCACAAACTATATTACTAATATTTATAGATTTTTCATTTTATCTCATCTGTGTAGGACTATAATCGAGCCGAGTCAAGCTGGTTTTTGGCTTGCCGAGCTCAATTCAACTCAAAATACTCGAGTTTGAGTTCGAGATTTTTATTTATTTTTTATTCGAGCTCGATTCGATAAGCTAAATTCTCAACTCGAGTTCGAGCTCGTCTAAAAAATAAACTGACTCGAACTCGACTTGAATTGTTTATTTTTTTAATAAGATTTAAGAATTAATAAATTATATAGATAAAAAAAAATCTAACATTGAATTTGTATAACTAACAAATAGAATCTCTATTGAATTATAAGATTTTATAAATTTATAAATAATTAATACCTAGCTAGTTTATATTTATCCATAATAAAAATATATTATATGCCTATAGAAATTATTAATACATACACGTAATAGAATAGCATATATTTATTTCATATATAGTTCCCACATACTAATATATGGAATTATTAAATCTTATTAACTAATTATTGTACAAATTATAAAATATAGCTATGAAGTATATTCAATATATAGACACAAATTATATATTTAATTATAAAAGTACTATGCTTATATTATTAGTTAACACATATATGTATATATACATAGGTGTATGTATATATTTATTAATATATAAATAAATTTTAATCGAGTCAAGCTAATGAGTTAACTCGAACATAAACGAGCGGACCTTAACGAGCCTTAACCGAGTCGAGTCGAGTTTTGTCGGGTATGTATCACTCACTAATTAAGCGGGTATTTGTTTTTACAGACAATTTTTTTTTTTCTTTTTCACGAATCCAGTTTGATTCAAATTTAATTACATAAGTATCGAGTAGACTATTAAACAAATAGATTTATTTACGGCCCTACACCCGTGCAACCAAACCAGAAGTCATTCCATCAAAGTATGAGGTATTTTCACTACAATTGAGCTTGGACTTTCGGAGTTTTTGAAAACAAATGAACGGCATCTCATGATTTATATATTTAGTTAATCCATCATTTTATTTTTTCTTGAATTTATTCACTTAATTGTAGATAATATAAATCTGACTTATTATCTTATGGTCACTTATATTAATTAATTTACTCGGTGTGACTCATTTTTTATTTTAAAATTTAAGTATTCATTTATATAAAATTACGGTTAATTTAATTCGAGATATATCAATAAGAATAGACATTTTAACTATAAAAAAAATTTCATAAAATAAACTTATAAATTGAACTGACTTATGACTAGTTTGGATAGTGGAATATTATCATAATACTTAATTACTATTCATTATTTTATTATTACTTTTTACTGTTATTTAATATTTTATCAGTATTTTTTTATTACTATTCACAGAATATCTAATTTAATGTAGCACGTTAAATTGTAAAGTTATTTTTATCATAACTTATTTACTACTATTTAATATTCTATCATTATTTTCTTACTACTATTCATAAAATATCTAATTTAATGTAGCACGTTAAATTGTAGAGTTATTTTTATCATAACTTACTTTGATTAAAAAATATCTTTGTAATGTAATTTTATTTTGTTTTCACTTGTTTTTTTTTAATATAATGATTTTTTGTTTTGTATAGGAGTATACATAAACAAAAAAAAAAAATACTACCTCTTTTATGATTTATTTAATTAATCAGCATATTAACCAATTCTATTTTTTGGGTGATATCATAATTTATTGGCTTGCTATAGCCTATAATTGAATATTTTGTCAATTAAAAAAATCAAAAGATATATTTTTCATTTTTGCAAAGTGGAAAATCACAAAAGAGGGTAAAAGTACTTGTGTTGTGAAGCTTATTAACATGTTTCGTTTTAGCTGATGTGGCTCATCGTTATCCTTTTCTAGCTTAAGATGAGGAACTGCATTCCCATTCATATCCCTGTTTATTGGTCAGAATTACTACATACTGTCTCAGACAATGTGGTTATTTTAGATGAAGATGAGGGTCATTTTCTCGATATCATGTTTTTATCCAAATACTGAATAGCTGCTGGTAAGTACCAATAATTGAGATGATAATTCTAATTATTATTTAATTATTTTTGGACTCCAAAAATAATTTAAATAGAGTTGAATCACCAACATTCTCAGAAACCAACCCCTCTCTCTCTCTCTCTCTCTCTCTCTCTCGCTCAATCATTCTCTGCTCCTTTTCACTCCGCTCGTCCACCTCCCCACCCCCCCCCCCCCCCCCCCCCCCCTCATTGGTTTAGAGAGAGAAACAAACGATAGTACTATCAAAGAGTAGCATCTCTCTGTGATCGTGAAGAGGTTTTTGTTTTTGGATACAAGTCTCTCTCTTCTGTCAAGCTCTAGGGTTCGTTGACTAGGTCTCTCTTTGTGCTAATTACTCTCTCTCTCTCTCTCTATCTCTTTTTGTATTTTTTTTTCTTAGTTTTGCGTGAAATCAAATGTTATTGCTGTGAATTGTTTTGCGGGTTTGATCGGATTGGTTTGGAAGGTGCTATTTTTTTAAAAAAAAAGGAAAATTCTGTTTTTTTCTTTTGCTGAATTGTTGTTAGGATAGTAGTGATTTTTCTCAGATTGCTTGGAAATTATTTGGGATTTTGCTCTAACTTTTTGGTCGAATGCAAAGTTGGGTTATGGGTTTTGTTTGCTAGTTTTGATCACGTACTGTGCTGTTACAGTAGTTCGTGTAAACTGTCAACTTTTGTGTTTCCCCCTATCTTTTGTGTTGCAATTATTTGGTGCATGCATACCAAGCTACCTACATTCAAATGTACACTTCCATACAGACATACAGAGACACGCTCGGAAAATATTTATTTATTTATTGTGGTTGCTTTCTATTGCGTCTGTTATTTTGTTTTCTTTCCCCTGTTCTGGGTAAAGTATTTAGTATCCATGCTTTATTGTTATTTGAATAAAGCTGGATTAGCCATGGCTGTCTTTATATTGCACACCCAGATTTTGAACTAGTATTTTTTTTTTTTTTATGAATAGGATGCCCCAATTTGAAAAATTGTGCATATTTGAAACAGAGTGCTTACGTTCCAATTGACTGTATTAAAACGTTGCTTTGGAATTGAATTTGGTGGGGTTCTGGTGCCAATTCTACACCTTGGTTGCATTAAATGTTGCTTTTTAACCTCCGATTAATGATATAACGGGTTCAACTTCGGATTAGATTCTGAATAAAGATAACGGGTTCTACAAACCCTGGGACTTTCATATGGAGAACAGGGAGACTATGAAAACCAATTGAAAACACTACTCACTGCAATCGAGGCGAGCCACGTGCTTGAAACCAAATCTAAGTTTAAGAAAAGCAGGGAGTTAAAGAATCTTTCATGGGCAATTAACTACGATGGTAAGGGAGGTAGCTCAAGTCGAGGGAAGGCTAAAGGGAGTGCTTTGTGATGCTCGGGTTGATGATTAGTTTTATGGAATCTAGGGGATGGGGTTGGGGAGGTGTAATGATAGTTTTCCAATTCGGGTTTGGTGTATTTTGTTTAGGTTTTCATGGGCTTTTGGGTCATTATTAGCTTTCTTGTATGGGCTAGGTGTTTTTCTTGTATACGTCTAGTATACTTGGTTACTCCTATTGATATATATATATAATATTATTACTTATAAAAAAAAATATGACTAAAGAGTTTTACATTATTGTTACACACCCTGATTAATGAAATTAACTCTGCAGTGGAAACAAAATCATTGAGTATCTTTGAGCTAGAATGCTGAACCTAGTTTGATACTCTGATTCCTTTAAATTCAAGTAATTGGATTTATAACAAAATGGCTTTGCTTTGTATTGTACATTGTGGATATGTCTTTGGCATTCCTTAAGATAGAGGACTAACCTGAGGTGCATTTATGGGAAACTCCTTACTGAGGGTCTGTGCACCCCCGGGATTAGTTGGGATTCTGTTCTGAACACCCGGTGCCAATACAAAAAAAGATAGAGGACTATTATGTTATTCTTGGACTGAGTGATGAATTTTCAGGATTTATTTTCTTGCATTACTTATAAAAGAACTTGTTTTCATGAAACATCAGTTCTAGTTAATTTGGTTATTAGGGTTTTGAATATCCACTATAATTCTTTTTGTTGGGGCTGTAGTGGGAATTATAACTGCTTAAAATAATTTGTATTTTTTTTTAATAGGCAATCAAGAAATTTTATTCATAGGAAAAGGAGGCATGGACATAGGATGTATACATGATAAGTACCTAACTAGGGTTTACAACTGAAAGTAGAAAATCATGGACATTAAGTCCATTAAAATCAATGACCCCCTCCCATAAGAACAAGGTTTTAAAGAAGAAAACTTTAAGCTCATCCAGTGTCCTCTTGTGATCCTCGAAGCTCCTATCATTTCTTTCCCACCAAATGCATTAACACATACATATAGGGGCCATCTTCCCACTTGTGGATTGCCTTGGAATCCTCTCTAGCTTGATACAAAGTCCACCAGCCTATGAGGCATAACCCATGATGGTCCCATTCTTGCAAAAAAACCATCCCACAAGGTCCTGGCCACCTCACAATGCAGAAGCAGGTGATCTACAGATTCTCCATCCTCTTGACATATGCTACACCAATCTAACACTATTAAACGATGTTTCCATAGATAGTCTGTAGTAAAAATCTTGTCTGGGGAAGCTGTCCAAACGAAAGCTGTTTTTAGAGGAGCTTTCGTCTTCCATATATACCTCAATGGAAAAGTGGCCATGCCCTAGGTTTGTTAGAACTTGGTAAAACGACCTAATTGTGAATCTAACTTTCTTGGAGGGGCTCCAACTGAACTTATCTAAGGTGCCCTCAGTCTCCTTGACGGAATCTAGTAAGGTAAAAAACTCGGAAATAACTCCCAACTCACAATCGTATGCTACCTTGATGAAATCTACATTCCATTGAGGGGAACCACGAGAGAAGACCAAGAGATCAGCTACTGAAGCATCATTCTCCCGTACAAGCTCAAAAATGTCAGGAAATGTTTCTTTGAGGCTTTGTTCACTGAACCATTTGTCGTGCCAAAACATGACTCAAGAACGATCACCTACCTCAATACGTGCATGGCTTAGGAAAGTCTCCCATCATTTTCTAATGTGTTTCCACAAACTCACCCCATATGGTTTGCGGATCTCATTTGAGCACCATCCTCTCTAAGAATTTATGATCTTGTCTCCCTAGCCAGTCTCGGCAATTGTCTAGTGATCAGTTTCTAAGTTCTGCTGATGATTTTCTTTAATCTTAACCATTGCAGATGTTGAGGTGCGCTTAATTTGAATCATTGTATTTTAAGCAGAAAGGTGATGCAATGAAGCAGTTCCCTAACCATCTATCTTCAGGTAGCTTTCTAAAATTTTCCATTTTATTATTTGGAGAGTTGATGAAGTAAAAACTTTGATGTGCAAGTCTCCTGTACTGTTTGTAATAGGTACTACTAAGATTTCATCTATAAATATTTCAAAAGAGGCTGGAAGTGGTGCATGGGGGATCTTGTCTGGATCTGATGCTAGCCTTTTTTCAAGCTCTTTGCCCGTTCTTCCTCACGAAAAATGTAGGTGTTGGTGATTGCTTACACAATTTTTTTTGTCATTTTATTTTGTGAATTCTAACTTGATTCTTCCAACATGCAGTAAACTTGAATGAATCAGAACATGGTTGTCAATCTGTGGAATATGTCCCGTCTGACTTAGAGAAATTCCACCAAGACATGGAGGGTAATGATCCCCTTGAAGATCTTGAAACTCATGCAATCGGAAGCTTGCTTCCTGATGATGAGGAGGAGCTTTTAGCTGGCATAATGGATGATTTTGACCTGAACGGATTGCCTGGTTCACTGGAGGACTTGGAAGAGTATAATATTTTTGAAAGTGGAGGAGGTATGGAATTGGAAACTGATCCTCAGGAGAGCTTGAGCATGGGTATGTCCAAGATAAATTTGTCTGATGGTGTTGTTGGGAATGGGATCTCTCACTATGCTATTCCAAATGGTGTGGGAACTGTTGCCGGAGAACACCCGTATGGGGAACATCCTTCCAGGACATTATTTGTTCGAAATATTAATAGTAATGTTGAGGATTCTGAACTAAAAGCGCTCTTTGAGGTAATTTAAGTCAGTCCAAGCTCCCTTAGTTTAATATGAGGATGTGGTATACATTTTTGTTTGATCATGATTTGCGATGGTTTCTTTCTTTGGTTTACAGCAAGCAACTTCATTACTGGGTCAGTTTTGTATGTTTTCATTGCATGAAGCTGTTTTGTATGATTTCTTGTGGCATCCATAGTTCTTAAGGATTGAACTTATTCAACATGAGCTGCTACTCATCTCCCCCACAAGAAAAAAGTGACAACAATGACGTAAAATTCAGAATGCCATCTGTCATCAAATATGTTTAATTTATTACCATATTTTTCATTCTCTTTGTTCCTGCTGATCTAATTGTTCATTTGTTTCACCTAAATCCATGTTTCACATGGTTTCCCACGTTCCAGTGATTGTTTTCAAGTGTAAGATGCACATCCTGATCTTGGATTGCTATGGAGGGCAGTGTATTACTTCGTTTTTGTATAATATGAAGTAAACATTGGTCTCTGGGTCGTAGAATACGTTCTTCTGAATAAATTGTTTTTGATTGAGTGCTAATGAATAAATTATTAGTCAAGTGCTTGCTATTTCATGGACTTGGGTAAGGGTGTTGGGTACAGAAATTGATAACTAGTGTTGAATGCCTTTCGAAAGCTTTTGACCATTGAAGTTTCTAGTTCTCATACTTGAATGTCTTGTGTTGACATGGGTGTGGTGTGAAGGGTTGGGGCATCATAAATTGGTGGCCATGAATCATTACATGTTAATTTTTCTGCTCTACTGCACATGGCCCTCAGTTTTTATGGTAACTTCCCTTTGCAGGGTATATGGGTCCTATCTACCTCTTATATTGACTGTGCATGGCATGCCTTTGCAAAACATTTGTCCATATTTACCTTGTGGACCATGGCACACGCGGTGGTGCAAGATCCATCTTTTGGTTTGCCTTGTTTGAGATGTCATTTATGTTGAATTCAGCATTATCGGATGCATTACCTGTGAAACGAAGGAAAATAAAGTATATTCTGGGACTAAGATTAATCTAATCAAGATTTTTGGACTTTTTAACTTTGTCATTGGCTGACCGAAGTATAGTTTCCGTCACTTGTTAGCATTTAAATTTACACCAGTTTCATTAAATTGTTTGGCCCCGTCACTCATTTTAACTGCTACATAATCTTGAATGCAGAGCTAGTTGGTGAGGCCTGAGTTTCAGTTTAAGATATTTTTATTCTTATTCGGGACTATAATATTTTTATATCTAGGCTTAGATGATTTATGGTTTTAAATCATGTTTTTATTTCTTCTTATAATCAGTTTTTTACAAATCTTTTGTAGCAATATGGCGATATCAGAACTCTGTATACTGCATGTAAACATAGGGGCTTTGTAATGATATCTTATTTTGATATCCGTGCTGCTCGAACTGCTATGCGTGCATTACAAAACAAACCACTGCGGCGGAGAAAACTTGACATTCACTTCTCAATTCCAAAGGTTGTAATACAAATTTCCAACTTCCCATTATCTACTTTTGTGCTGTTGATACTTTATTTTTTTTTATCATCCCATCACTGTTTATTTCTTTTTGCGGTACCACGCCAGGATAATCCGTCAGACAAGGATATGAATCAAGGAACCTTGGTAGTTTTTAATTTGGATCCTTCTGTTTCAAATGAAGATCTTCGCCAAATATTTGGGGCTTACGGCGAGGTCAAAGAGGTGATTGGTTTCTCTTTTTAAATCATTCCTTTTCTTATATTCCTTCTGGAATTTCTTTTGCATACACATTAATATATGTGCATTTTGGTACATATTGTACAAAACAGATAAGGGAAACACCACACAAGAGGCATCATAAGTTTATTGAATTTTATGATGTTAGAGCCGCAGAAGCAGCACTTAAGTCATTAAATAGGAGTGACATAGCTGGCAAACGCATAAAGCTTGAACCTAGTCGTCCTGGTGGAGCTCGTAGAAAGTGCGTATTCTGATGTGCTTGACTCATTTTAAATGTTATAACCTATCAAAATTCACAATCCTCTTTCTGAACTGCTGTTTTTCTTTTTCTTCTGGATAGGAGGTTCTCTTTTGTACTTCTTGTGTATTAGGATTGCTCCCCTCTGCTCTTTTTTTAGTGAGATTACATCTAAAACAAACCCTCTTATAATTATTACTTTTCTTTACCTTCTTAAGAGACCTTCCTTGCTTTTTATTATGTAACAATTGTCCATGATAAATATAATGGCTTTTTTTGTTTTTGGAATCAAACTCTGGTATTTGACTTTCATCCTATATGATGGAAGGAATAGATAACATGCTGTTCTGTACTGTACTGATATTCCTTGTCTTCATATGTACTGAGAGCTCCCGTTGAACTCACTTTTTTTTTTTTTAATAAGTAAATAAGGTATATTACTCCAAGAATAGGCCTAGCCCAGTATATACAAAAGACCCTGACTAGGAGGGTGCAAGGGAAACAAGAAAATCATGAAGGGCCATGCCATTGAAATCAACAGCATAGGACCAAGTATGTAAAGTGGTATAAAATAAAGCTATAAGTTCCTCTAGCAATCTCTTCTTGTCCCCAAACGTCTGCATTATGTTCCTGCCATCGACACCACATGATACACATAGGAATCATTTTCCAGGCTGCTGAAATCTGATGTACCCCTCCAATACTTGGCCAACTAGCCAAGGTTGCCACCACAGTCTCTAGCATAACCCAACCCAACCCAACTCTACTGTACCCCAGCACCCCATCCCATAAAGCCCGTGCTATGTCATGGTGTAACAAGAGATGATCCACCGACTCGCCCCCTCCCCTACACATACAACACCAATTTGTTATAATAATTCTCCGCTTCCTCAAATTATCAATTGTGAGAATCTTGCCCAAAGATGTTGTCCACACGAAGAAAGCTACTTTGGGAGGCGCCTTATGTCTCCATATCCTCCTCCAAAGGAACCGAATGTTGGGATTTTGGGTAAGAGCCTTATAAAATGAACGAACTGAAAAAAACACCTTTCTCGGCGGGTACCCATTACAATCCATATTCTTGTACATTGCTTGGTTTCACGGAGTACAGAAGACTATAAAAATAACAAAACTGTTCATCTCTCAATCTTGTGCAACCCTACTAAAACTGATATTCCAATGAAGTTGCTCCCCCGATATTCCCATAACCTCCGCTATTGAAGCCTCTTTGACACTAGCAATTTGGAATAAGGAGGGAAATGCATCTTGCAGAGTAGTATCTCCACACCAAATATATTTCCAGAATTTAATCCTGGATCCATTTCTCATTAGAAAACGATTGTGACGAAGAAAGACCATCCATCCTCTTCTAATATGTTTCCACAACCCCACTCCATTAGTTCCTCTAACTTCTTTAGTGCACCATCTGCCCCATATATTGCCATATTTGCACCCAATCACCCCTCTCCATAAGGCTTTTGGTTCCTTATTGTATCTCCACAACCATTTGCCAAGTAACGCCGATTGAAAGTCCTCACATTTCTAATAACCAAACCACCATTGGATATTGGGCGACATACCGTTTCCCACTCAACCAGATGAAATTTAAACTTCTCCTCCAAACCGCCCCACAAGAAGTCACGTTGGAGTTTCTCAATCCGGCCTGCCACACTTGCAGGTATAGGAAAAAGAGATAGAAAGTAAGTAGGTAAGTTAGAGAGTGTACTCTTAATCAAAGTAAGCCTACCACCTTTCGATAGGTACAATCTCTTCCAACACGCTAATCTCTTGTAACGCCCCAATGGAAGGCCAAATCACATGGTCTATACTCCAAACAGACTAGTCAATGATACAATTGGAGTTCCACTAGAACCTTATAAAGAGCAAGAACTTCTCATTCCCAAGCAATGTGGGATCCCATACACCACCTACCCTTATCCATATCATATGGGGTATCACAATCTACCCCCCTTAAATTCCCGACGTCCTCGTCGGGCCTGTCCATTGTAGGTGGCACGGCTCAAGTCCCACATTTCTGGTTAGGATTGGCTCTGATACCATTTGTAACGCCCCAATGGAAGGCCAAATCACATGGTTTATACTCCAAACAGACTAGTCAATGATACAATTGGAGTTCCACTAGAACCTTATAAAGAGCAAGAACTTCTCATTCCCAAGCAATGTGGGATCCCATACACCACCTACCCTTATCCATATCATATGGGGTATCACATCTCTTCTCTATTCTCTATTCTCTCAATCACTGGCTCCCATATAGCAGACATCCTTGCACCAACCCCCAACGGAAGACCCAAGTACTTCAAAGGTAGAGAGGCAACCTTACAACCCAACTCATGAGCCAATTGCCGTGCATTAGACACCACACCGATTGGCACCAATTCGGACTTATCAAAATTCACGTTTAAACTAGACATTGCTTCAAAATACAGTAGCAACGCCTTTAGAGCCCGCACTTGATTCCGATTTGGATCACAAAATACAAGCGTGTCATATGCAAACAATAAATGAGATATGTTAATGATGCCCCTATCCGGGATTCCAACCAAAAATCCTTCCACGAAGCCATGATGGGTCAAAGCTGAAATCATCCTTGCCCAATCCCTCCATCACAATAACAAATAGTAAAGGTGACAATGGATCGCCTTGTCTTAAGCCTATGAGATATATTTGACTTCTTGTACAGGATAACTCACACAATATTTGGTTTCTGTACGTTATCTTTGCATGTAGTGAGGATTCATTCCTTTTTAGGCATTAAACATCCCTTTTAAAAAGACGAGTAAATAGTAAGGAATTTAAAAATGTTGCAAATGTGGGAACCATTGTTGTCATGGGACTGAGTTAGTGTTCCCTTACTATTTTGGCATTTTTTTTTTCATCTGGTGTATGTGATATTTCGACATTTATAAAAATCAGCAATTAAAATTTACTCAAGTCAATCAGCACATTTAAAAGAAAAATGTGATTATTGACTTGAGATAGTTTTAGTTGCTGGTCTTTAAAATTTAAACTTGTTTATATTTTTTTCCCTCTTCAATTTCTAGCTTTTAATTATTGATATTATAATTTATTGTACCTTTAGCTTGATGTTGCAATTGAATCAAGAGCTCGAACAAGATGAATCTCGAAGTTTTAGACATCAAGTAGGTTCACCAATTGCCAATTCTCCGCCAGGTAGGGTCCTTTGTGATGCCTTTTTGAAATCAGAGTAGCCTTGCACATAAATGTTCTGAGGTCAACGTAATGCTCATGACAGGTAACTGGGCACAGTTTAATGGCTCTATTGAAAATTCTATGCCAACTATTAGTAAATCCCCAGTTTTTAGGACCATGAGTCCAACAGCTGGCAATCATTTGCCTGGATTGGCTTCAATTCTGCATCCTCAACTATCATCCTCTGTGAAGGTAGCTCCTATTGGCAAGGACCAAGGAAGGGTAAGCCATGTGGACCACATATTTACCAGTTCAAACTCAGCCTATGGGGCTACTTTACAACAGTCACATTCATTTCCAGAGCCCAAGTTGGACCAGTACCACCAAGCTATGCCCTCTTTTGGCCCTTCAACTTCAAATGGATCTGCTATTGAAACATTATCTGGGCAGCAATTTCTTTGGGGAAATCCGAATCCAAATCCATACTCAGAGCCCACCAGTTCTTCAGCTTGGCCAAGTCAATCTGTGGGACATCCATATACATCTAATGGAAAGGGCCTTCCCTTTCAATACTCAGGTCGGCATGGCTCTTTGCTTGCCTCGTCCCAGACACATCACCATCATCATGTTGGATCTGCCCCCTCCGGTGTTCCTTTTGAGAGGCATTTCGGTTTCTTCCCAGAGTCACCAGAAACCTCATTGATGAGTCCTGTTGCTTATGGAGGCGTGGGTTTGGGCCCAAACGATGGAAATTTTATGGTGAATATGGGTGTTCATGCTGGAATTAACCCTGGCATTAATATACCCGGGAGCATGTCTGAAAATGGTTCATCAAGTTTCAGGATTCGGTCTTCACCGAGGCTTAGCCCTGTGTTTTTAGGTAATGGCTTGTACCCAGCGATGCCACCTTCCAGCATGGAGGGCTTAGAGCGTGGCCGGAGCAGAAGGGTTGAGAACCAGGTTGATAGCAAGAAACAGTTTCAGCTTGACTTAGATAAGATTAAAAGTGGGGAAGATACTCGGACAACTTTAATGATAAAAAATATCCCAAATAAGTAAGAGTTAACTCTATGATTGTGTCATTTGCGAATAGATTCTTACATTATTGGATGCGCATTCATGATGACTTTTGTTTTATTATTATCTTTCAGATACACCTCAAAAATGTTGTTAGCTGCTATTGATGAAAACCACAGGGGTACTTATGATTTCCTCTATCTGCCGATTGATTTCAAGGTATTTTTTTGAGTTTTTCTTACGTTATTATATTCTGTATGTTCAGTCTTCAATGCTTCTTCGATTGGAACTGATTGCAATTCCTTTATGTTGGTGCAGAATAAATGCAACGTGGGCTATGCATTTATCAATATGCTATCTCCTTCTCACATTATTCCATTCTACGAGGTTTCATTTTTTATGCTCTTTTAAAATTTTTTGGGATTCAGTTTATTGGTTTCTCTCTTTATCATTAAGGGCTTTCTGGTAAATGTACTGGAAGATAGATTGTAAAACTTTTCTAATGTCTCTAACTTCATGCAGGCATTTAATGGAAAAAAGTGGGAGAAGTTTAATAGTGAGAAAGTTGCTTCCTTGGCATATGCTCGAATCCAGGGAAAGGCAGCCCTTGTGACCCACTTCCAGAACTCAAGCTTGATGAATGAAGATAAGCGCTGCCGCCCAATTCTCTTTCACTCGGAGGGCTCAGAGGCAGGTGATCAGGTAATAAAATTATTAACCATATAAAAGGCTTTTGAATTGTTCTTAATTGTAGTGATATAAATCTCAGTGATAGACTGTAGAATTGAAAAAAGAATTTTCCCAGCATGTTGGAATTCCCTTGATATAGCTTTCTCTTAAAGTGTACTCAAAATGATGCCATTCTACTTGTTAATTTTCTGTAAATCGATTACGCAATGGCTATGTGGTCTAATAGGACAAAGACAGTAGATCATGTCTATTGCTGACCAGCTTTCCATATGTTTCTATGTAGATCATCCTGGAACATCTTCCCTCCAACAGTTTGAACGTCCAGGTCCTCAAGCCGAATGATTTCCACTTGGGCGATTCTTCAGGAAGCCTGACAAAGGATGGCTCTGGTGAGGGGCCAGATAGCTCTTAACAGTATCCTCAGCCCAACTGATGGTGACTGTGAATGCTAACTTTTGCGTACATAATCAACTGTATAAATCTCTAGGAAGAAATGAGTATCAGAACCCCACCCACCCTAAAAAAAAAAAAAATGAAGATTTTGTATGTTATTACTTCCCAAGTTCTGATAGGGAGCTTTGGAAGAAGTTGTAGGAGCATTTTGGTGATATGAGGTGCAGATCACTGGCTTAATATGCAACAAGGGAGGAGCAACAGCAAACCATGAGCGAACTGAATCATCTGAGCTGGCAAATGCAGTATCAGTGTTTGTGCTACATTGATTTATCTGCTCTTTTCAGTCTGGCCTCCATTATGTTGACATTTGGCGCTGTAGTACTTGTTAATTCTGATGTTTACATGGGTAGATGTGAGCTTTTGAGGGCGGCCAATTTAGTATGGACTACATAATTGTATAGTTTGGGGAGAGAGAAGGGAAGGGGATGGTGGGTTCGATCCTATGTATTCGGTGTTCTTGAGTAGAAATTCGCGTTGTGTAGAGGCAATGCCATGCCTGCTTATATCTATATATTTTGTAAAAATATTCCCTACAGCCATTCCAATAAACAGAAGTATTGTTGCCTGATTACGGACATAGCAAGTGTACTTGTTGAGAACAACTCCCACCTTATCGAGAAGCCCTTCAACTGTTCCTTTTTTTATGGGTTACTGTTCTAAATTATATATATATATATATGGCATGTGAAAATAAACTTTATTTTTGATGATGTCTATCTAATTGGTACTCCAAACGTTAGACAGGGAGAATACACGCATATATACATATATCAACAAAACGTTTCTACACAAATCCAGCGGCACATTATAAAGAAACAGATAGAATGTAAATGGCTAGGCTTGGTAGTCAAACTAAGGTCCCGGGAACGATCAACTTATAATAAACCATGGAGGTCTTACCAGAATTTTCCTGACATACCCATAAATATAATTGAGGTGCCTGTGGCCCTGTACAGGTAACCTGCTTGACAGTCAAGTCATCATGGTTTTATCTGCCTGTGAACGTTTTTCCCTTTCTTTCTTCGTTTTAAGTTCAAGGTCAATGAGGAAATAGCATTTATTATGCTCTCTAACATACTGGACCTGACCATTCATCCTGCCAAGAAGTTTCCGAGACAGGTTGAGCCCAAAGCCTTCCTGTGTTGTCAACTGGTTTCCTCCTTCAAACATACCTTGGATAAGAGCAGAAGGAAGGCCTTGCCCAGGGTGTGTCATTCTACATGCACAAGAATTACATTTTTAGTCTGTATTTATCTTATTTCTTTTTTAGGTTTGGATTAAAAAAATATTTCATCTCATCTCATCTAATTATTACAACTTTTTCAAATTCTCAAACAAAATACAATAAACAATTTCAACTTTTTCAAATCTCAAAACAATAATAATATTAAAAAATAATATTCTAATAATATTTTATTTAACTTTCAACTTTTATCTCAATTCATCTCATCTCATTCCAACTTACTATCCAAATCTTCAATTATGATCAAATATCTAGCCTTGTCTCTTATGTCACGGGACCGGAGTTTATTTTGTAGGAGTGGATCCGAAGGGCACTGTCTTAAAGAGGTTTCCGACTTAAAAAAATAAAATAAAAATAAAGATTATGATCAAAATTATAAGGAAAAGAGAAATGGAGAAGCGCAGAGATAAAAGGTTATCATTGCATTAAAAGATGTGTGTGAGGTGTGTTGAGAGAAAGAGAGAGAGAGAGAGATGTGCAACAAGGATTTTTAACATACAATGTGAATATTCACGAGTGAAAAAAGTTGTGGTTGGGTACCTGAATTGTAAACGAATACATTCATTGCCATCCTGTATAAGCTTCAGACCAGGTGAAATTTTAATTTCCACCCAGCCAGCTGGAGAAGATGCGTAACGCACCACTTTAAGCAAGAAGTTTGACAAGACCAGTTGAAGCCTGATTTGATCACCATACAGAGATAGTGCTTTGATATCTTCTGGAATCTCGTGAAAGAGCTTTAAATTCCTTTCTCTTAGCAAGATCATGACTTGACTGACAATGGCATCCAAAACATTTCCCAAGAGAAATTCTTCCATGTTTAGCTGCAGGCTGCTGCCATGACGAGGATTAGAAGTTCTTTCATTGAAGAAGAGTGATTCTACGTACAACCGTGAAGTACATAAACGTCGCGTAATCGCTTGAAAAATAGTAAGATCTACTATTAAAAAATTAATTTTTTTCGTGTGGATTCTATATTTTATTAACTTTTTTCAAAGCGATTATACAACAATTACATAATTCACGGTTGCAAATATCTTTTCTCAAAAATTAAATTGCGAGGTCCTTCCACTGAAGATCTTAGATTTCCCTCTAAAGTGAGTAATCTCCTTTGCTATAATATATTGGTTTCTATGGTTTCTTGGTTGCAATTATGTGTAAAGAACTTGAGACCCAAAATCATGCATGTCATGGGCCCACAATGAGAAGACTCACCCTTCCTCTGTACTTTCCAAATCCATATCCTCAATGATTGTCATGATCTGTCTTTCACATGCATCACTAGTGTCAAGAAATTGCTTTTGATGTTCTGAAACAGATGTATTTTCGAGGGGTCTGTGGGTAAAGCGAATACCACTCACAGGATTTTTCATTTCTTGCCGGACATAAGCCAACCCCTGTTTTGAAAAGCATTCCCTATCCTCTTGCCAGCATCCTTCTAAAGCCTGTTCCAGTTCATGCATAACAATCTGCAAGAAGCAGAAACAGCCAATTACATGCCCACCTGCATTAGTCCTCTTGCTTGCTGTTACGACTACCTCCACAAATTTTCCATCTTTATCAAAAAACTCAAAAGGGCACTTCTCAGTATCATGACCACTAATTCCTCGATACAATAAAATCATAAATTTAGTTAGTGTGTCTTGACCTTTCAGCCGACAGAAACTTCCAAAGATTTCCCCAAGAAGCATTTTACCCATGACTTCATCTCTCCTCCAACCAGTTAGCTTTTCCATGGCTGCATTCCATTCAGAGCAGCAGGCATTCTCATCAGAAGCAAATATAGGTGGAATCAATGGATTCAGACTTTGTATGATAGACTCATAATCCCCTTGCATGCGGATGAATTTATCCATAATAACTTTCTCAGATGTAACATCTTGACCCACAAAGCACACACCGACAATGTTGTTTGTGTAATCCTTACTTCTGCAGGCATTGACCACAATGTATACAGCTGACTTATGCTGATCAACCCCAAAGTTTGTAAGTTTTAATTCAATGTTTCTGTCCTCCTCACCTGGATGATATAGAAGTTGGCTAAAGATTATACCAATACGGAAAATCTAAGAAAAATGGAAAGAGAAACAAGATGAAGGCTAGGGACTTACGAGACAACGTAAAAAAATAAACACGCATCTCATATATCTTACCAAATATTTTCCTAAAACAATTTATGACGGTGACATGAAGAAGAACTTCTATCTTTACAGTCATATAGCTGAAAGTAATGCTCATGACACCAAAAAAACAAAAAATTATATACTTGTGTGCTCCAAAGGGATGTATTCATGTAAGGAAAAATCCCCATTGAGTTCCCTTTAAGGATTAGGGCTTTTAATGCAGTTGGATCTTTAATGAAATAACTGATAACACAAGTCATATAAGTTACATTATTTAGCAACCTCTTTGCATCATACAAATTTTAGGAAGGCAAGATGGTTTACTATGCCATTTGAGTCCGGTAGCAATCAATGAATATTCACTAATGTTAAAAAAGGTTTTACCTTGCAATGCTCTGCATAGAAGATTCTCAACAGTTCCACGTGAGTCCTCATGAACAACTTCACTAACCAGGGACTTCCCCATGGCTTCGCTAGCTTGCAATCCTATTAATTCAGCAATTTTTCCGTTCCATCCATTGATGAGACCATCCGAATCAACCCCAAAAATAGGAACTGTAGCTGTCTCAATCAATCTACCCATTTCATATGCCGCTGAACTGAGTTCATATATCCCCTGCATACCAGTATCACCCTGCTGAATTTTTTTCAATACCTTAGAACCAGGGTCCTCCATATCCTGTAATGAGTCTCTCATA